>NC_140754.1:36184285-36864642 GCF_051527215.1 Medicago sativa | reverse complement strand
TTGGTTAGTAAGAATATTGCATACTATATGTAGGGGTTAGGGTTCGAATCTCGGACACCCTACTTATTCACATTAAAAAAGTGAATTTCTAGTTAATAAGTTACTTGACAAAGAAAATGTGAATAACACCAATAAACTTAGATGCATGAAGCAAAAGTACAACTAGCATGACAACCAATAATTATTACAATATCAAGCATAAAAAAAACAGATATAGTTCTAATCTAGAGGTCAAAGAAGAAGCATGAATAGAGCATAAGAACAATACACCAGAAGTTTTTCATGTTTTGTCTAACAAAGACCTGCATCTAGAGGAGAAAAAACCTCTCCAGTCCACTGTCAAAGAGTTATTAGAAAGAGTTACAAGAAATAGGGTTCAATAAGGTCGCCAAGAAAGTTATAAAAGTGACCTATTAAGGCTGCTTCCAATGTATCCAAGAGCAACCCTAAATTTTTCTCTTTTACCCTCTAACAACCCGTCAATAATTTTCACTCTCAGTGTGTTTTCTGCGTGTTTCCCACCCCAATAATCTCTACCCCAAAAGGTACTAATTCTCACCTAAGAACTCTTTTGATTCACCAAGATTCAAAATTTTCTAGTCGTTTTGAATCTCACCCTAAGACCCTCAAGACTCAACATTTCATATCTCCTTCCTTTCGTTTCATGAGATTACACAGAAAGAATAAGTTTTGACCTTTTATACACGTCAAAACTTATAAATATGTTTTTATGCACCTCATATGCGCCTAACGCATGATATAACAACAATATAATTCAAACCCATTTGGGTTAGTCTGGTGACATAGACTTGGGACTTTTTAGTGCGTTTCTATCAAAGCCTCGAGTTTAATTCTTCACGGTGCCAATTTTTATGGGGAAGAAAGCATATTTCTAAAACATTATCAAAGAGTCGTTACAAAAAGATACAAAGAGATATAAGAAATTAACGTCAACAAGTTCTCTAAGAGCAAGCTTAATTTCAACCTTTTTCCTACTCTCTTAAGTTGACCGAGAGAGTTACAAAAGTGAACATGAAATTTAGCTCCCAATGTTCTCCAAAATATCCCCCAAATTTCTTTTATTTGCCCTTGTACAATAACTCAACAATTTTCACTCACAAGGTGTTTCCCAAGTGCTTCTCACATGTTTCTCACCACTAAAATCTCTCCCCAAAAGCAACCAATGCTTTTGAAAGAGTCCCCTTGTTTGGTTCTCCAGGAATAAGATTTTTATACACTTTATGAATCAAATCCTAATATCCTTAACTTCTAAAGTTTCTAAAAGTTCTCTCGTTGGATTTCATGAGATTACACAAAAAGAACATGTCTTGAACTTGTATTGTTCCTACTGCACCCTCTCGTACGCCTATGGTATAACTCAACAATTCAATTTGTACAAACCAATCTTTGCGCCTACGCAAGACATAAAACTAAAACATGCAGAACACAAATTAAATTTTGTTTATTGGGTTATTGAATCCAATTTATGTATTGGGAAAAACCAACATTGTTGAATATTGGGTAATTCAATCTACAACTGTACCCTTAATTTTGCTTATAAAATGAATTAAATAATAGAATTGGGTATTTGTTATACATATTTTTTTGCATATTAAAATTTGATGTGTGTCTATATATATATACAACAGCATTTGATTGAATTGACTTAATTAAAAATTTAATTATTGAAAGATAGAAAATAGTTTGCATTTGTGCATATTAAATAAAACATATGATAAAGATAGTCTCTGTTGTCTCTTTGATGAAAATTTCATTATTATTTTTTTCATTATTTTTGAATAACTTAATATGTTTTTGCTTATGTAGGGAAGTTGAAGAATTTGAATGGAGAGTCAATTTAAACAAGTATGAAAGAATGAAAATTATATTCCCAAACAAAAAACTATGTCGCTAATATTTGTCTATCTGTAATCTATTGTCATATACAATCATAATCATGAATATTTATATTTCAATTATTCAAGAAATAGGATAAAGGTACTTACTTATATAATGGAGGGAAGACAATTGGTATAATCCTATGAAATTTGGTTCACAACGTAATAGTTGTATGGTCAACTGTCGGTTTCTATGTACAAATTTATTACTTATTTCAAAGTATATTCAGAGTATCCTACATCTACAATCTACAATGTAAACAATTCAAACCTCTTCTATTCTCAAGTATGTAACACCCATACTAAACTTATCTAGAATATTTAGCATGTGCGTTAAATTTAGTACTGGATACATTAAAATTACAACATAATTTCGACCAAATGAATATATACATCAATATAAGTTCATACATCAGATAAAATATCAACGGCCAAATACATATATCTTCAGCTGGTATGAAACGAGCTCTTGACGATAATCCCTTCGACTGCGTATCTACCTCCACTTGATACGTGCAACCTGCTAATCTGTAAAATAAATAAATGGATTGGGGTGAGACATAATGTCTCAGTGAGTTCCACCTATCCTAGGTTGTAGGCAATCACAGGGAACCTAGGATCGCCATCTGTCTCTAAACTCAACCCATTCTGGTTTATACAATTTTATCAAGTAAAACTGAGCTATCGAGGGATAACTAGGATCGCTATCTGAATAACTAATTCAGCTCTGATACTAATGCTGAAATCATAATCATAATTATATTCATAATGTTTGTCATATTATGTTAGAAATGTTAGCGTTGAACAAACAATATTATCTGAGTTGATTTTACGAATAAACCCAGGTGGAGTAACCCCGGAATTTATTCCTCTGCTAACCGGTATATATATAAATATTTCCAACTGACGGGGATACCGGACTCCTCTGATTATTGTGGGGTCATCCTCACGGATAGTGCCCGTTCCAACTGGCGGGAACCTTTCGTATCCAACTGGCGGGATAGCGAAAGCCACAGCTTAAACATGTTTTAATATTATATCTTGAACTGATTTCTGATAACTGAGTTAATCCTCAACTCCACTACTGACGGGGGAGCTAAAGAGGAATAACTTATGTTAACTGATTTTCTTATAATAACAACATTCTGAGTCTAATAATAAAGACGTAGTAATTTCGTCTTGATTCTGAAATTTATTCTGATACTAACCTATTCAGGTTCTAGGCATTTCGTATCCAAAAGATTATAATATTTTCCCCATATCCTGATAAATTAAATTCGACTAATTAAGCCGAACTTCCATACTTAGAATTCTCTACTTTCCAATGATAGGAAATTTACTCATAAATGATTTGTTTCAATGGCTAATTTAGTCTAAACATTCTTTTACACAAATAAATATACACTATGGTAGTATATGATTAGAGGATATTCATAATACAATTTCGGCTACATATTCGATAAAAATGAAAATTTAGAGTCTTAGCCAAACCAAACCATTATATCACTTTAAAAGTATAATTTATATTAGCTAATAGTCGAAATAAAGTAATAAACTCCAACAATTCTCACTTTCCGGAATGTTAGCCGAAATTGCATATTTAATTCATACTTACGTAAAACTTGTCATAATATTTTTCCTCTAACTCCTACATTACCATAAGCATATTTATCAACATATAAACTATTTTAGAGTACACTAGCAAGGGTATAAATCTCATATCATAATGTCTCTAAATTTGGTCCTAATGTACCAAAACATATTGTATTACTCTAAAGGCATAATTTAACTACCCAAAGGGAAGTTTTCTAACTAAAAGGAACTCATCTCATCCTATTCCAAGCTCTTGAACAATATAAACATCAATTGAGCACCAGCCACTGCTCTTCACCTCTGCCTCTAGTCGGTCCTCCAACAAACAGCCCAAAACTGCAACAGTTTAATTCATCAACACTAGAATCTCGGTTCAGCACAAAACATACATCATCCCTCACACTTCAAAACCATCTCCAGACTTCAAAACTGGACCAGAATTCGTGAAACTGGTATTAAAATGTCCGTAATTTCGTTAGCTTTCCATAGCATCAAAAATCACTTGATTCCAAGTTATAGAGAGAAAGTTATTACCATTTTAGTGGAGCCCTGTCCCAAAACCCGTAACAATTTTCCAGCAGAAATCCACAACTTCAAACGCACTTTCTGAGTTCGTCACTAATCCAAATTACACGAAATTTATATCCAAACTGAAGTAAATTAAACGTACAATTCAAATATCCCATAATTTCACAAGTTTAGGCTACACAGCAACAGCTATGACTCAAGTATTCCATACGAAATTCCACTCAAAAATCCAGTAACAAAGCTAATTAAATTTGAGAGTCTTACTAGGAACTCACCCAAACTCTAATTTCCAATAAACTTTCAAAGGGTTCAGCACTACCTTTTTCTCCCATGTTGCTTACTCACTCCTTCCAATTACTAACTTCGTTAGTTATCATGAACTACAATATCATATACAGGGGCGGAGCCACCTCTTAGTGAGGGTGTGCACCTGCACCCCCTGACATTGTAAAATTTCTACCAACTATATTAGTTTATTTGCATTTGCACACCCTGGAAAAATTATTTTGCACCAGCATACTGTTTCACTTAGGGATTTTGCACTTATCCAATTATTCTTCTTTCATCTTCGGACGCATAAAGAGGTGCTCTGACAAACTTTTCCACTTGTCTTCCATCAACATTCAAGCTTCTACTTTCTTAAGTGCTTAGATTACTTTTCCTAATTTTTTTTATTATAATGCATCACTTCAAAGTAAGTTCTCAAAGTTAAAATAAAAGTAAATGTAGAACAAATACATACATGTTTTTCAAGTCTTGATCAGGACTATAGCACATGGCCAAGTTCACAGTTTGCATATCTAATACGGAAAATACTTATATGTTACAAATATTTGGACACAATATTTCAACATACATATAACAAAATATATATCATTTTAATTAAAAAAAATATCATTTAATTATTTTAAAATACATATTATTTAATTCTTTCTTATTTTTTATCTTTTCTCAAATATGTGAGTGTATCCGTATATTGTGTCCATCCAAAACTAGTTCATATAATACTCAACAAATCATTTTTTTTATTTCACTCATTGTCTTTTTTACTAAAATTAGTGTGGAGCATCAATTTGTCATATAAAAATGTCTAAAATAAATATCATTTTGTTTTTTCAATTTTCTATTTATTATTTATCTAATTATCCTTCTAAACTAATATTGTCTACATAATTTTGAATCATGAAAGACATGAAAATTTATGTCCTTACTTTTCTTTATATTTGGAAAAAATAGTTTTTGGTTAAGTAAAAAATTATGAAATTATAAACTGTCATTTAAATTATTTACACTAAAAACTCTGCACCCCCTGATCCAGGGTCCTGGATACGTCACTGATCATATACATATAACTACTACAGCCATCAACCATTTCAATCATAAATTTAACTTCCAACTTACTAGAGAACTCACATGCTTAAGAGTTGGTTTCTTTTATGAGCTCCAAGCTGCAAAATCAGAACCCCAAGATACTGCCCTTTGCACTTTCTTCACTCCTTGCTGCAATATATCAATACAAACCATACACCATCAAAACCATATACACATGTGACATGTTGAGCTTGAATAGAAACAAAATCCAACCTAGAGAGAAAGGGAAATGGATCGGCCAACAGAGGGTGAGAGAGGAAGGGGAATAAATTCATGATTTACACTCTAAAATACTACTAAACTATGATGCTTGTATGTTGAATCCTTTGGTTTTAAGAATGAGTTTGAGCAATTTTTGGTGAGTGAGGGGCGTGAGAAGAAGATATGAGGGAAATGGTGGGAGTGTTTTCTAATGGATAAGGAATGAATGGAAAGAATGATAGAGAAAAGGGAGGATTTGGCTTTTAAAAAAAAAAAATCTCAAGTCTCAAATGACCAAAATGCCCTTTAAGGGAAAAGACATGATTATCCTCAGTTAATTCGTAACCATTTAATTTCTCATGTCCGTTGGAATAGTAATACGAGAAACTTTCCAAATATCGTCGATTTCTCAATAAGTAACTAATCCTTTGAAAATTATTTCCGTTCTGACATGTAATTGATAAGGCAATTTATTTATAATTACGCGGGATATTACAAAATACACATGGCATGGTTCTAGGCTCTATTACAATTAATGATATACTAATTCAAATATTTATCAAGTACACGTGGAATGAGCTTTCAATGCATTCATATCTCTGTCTATTCAATTGGTTTGTACAACTCACCATTCATTGTTTTGAAAATCAAATTCAAATCTCTTCATATCCGTGCATTCAAGCGCATAACATCTCTCCATATCTCTGCATTCAAAGGCTTTGAAAATCATTAGCCTATAAAAGGCACATAAAATAAACCTTAGACATCATTCCCACTTTTCTAATGATTCAATATCAGTAATTTCAATTTCAATAATGTTTGTGTTTATTCATATGTTTCAACAATACTTCTATAATATTAAGTGTTCTTCTGTTTTCACTTTCTTTCTTTGAATCCTTTTGTGCATTTTGCTATTGATTTTCATGGTAGATATTTGATTTATCCAATTTTACCAATTTTAGTCCAAGTGTTCTTATTTGATTTATCCAGTTTATCAAAATGAGCCACAGATGTTGCTCATTTTGTTATGGTTGTTATCGTGTCTATCTTTTCTCCCTCATCACTAAACGGTGCCATGATAATTGTTTGTTGCATTGTTAAAAATATCATTTGTTTTATGCAATGATGAAATTGTCATTTTCCAGAATTGACTCTAATGATCCACTTATAACTACTTGACCACCATTCCGTGGAGCTCATCCTACCGATAATATAGACCACATACATCATATACTGAATGAATTTAAAAAGTGAAAAGTTTCTTACATTTGAGACCGGAGGGAGTATTTTTCAGAAAAATGCTAACATGCATCCTTAGGGCAGTATGTTAATTAGGGCACATGTTAAGGTATTAAAGATGAAAATTATGTATTGAAAATTGTGTTGATTTATTATTTGTGGAAACCTTATAACATGTCATTAGGGCATGTGCTCTTGGAACACATATTAGAGTAACCCTATTCATTTATTTTTTGACACAAAGAGTAACCCTATTTTTTATGCACTATTTAAATCAAAATTCAAAAATTTCATCATGATTTCTCAATTAAAAAAAAGCACTTCTTTGCTCAAAATAAAGGGAACTCCTATTTATTGTTTCTTTGATCATAAACCGATATAGATAAATATACAAGTTTTTCTCTAGGGAATCATGTGGAAATTTTTCTAATATAAGAGGCAAAAGGATTGTGTGTTTTAACATAAGGGAGGCATGAACTATAGTTCAAGATTCTATTAAGTGATGAGAGCATTATTTTCTCTAATAAAAATTGTAGCAAATGGATGAAAATATTTGCAATATAAAGAAGAGTTGTTCATAAAAAAAAGTTTTATCGAAAAAGACTTTTTTAGAGGTATCAAAAAAAGAGTTGTTCATCAAAAGACGAGAAACTTTTATTTTTTTAGTTACAAAGAGAAACTTTTCTACCATTTAATATTATAATCTGAAAAAAGAGTTGTTCATTAAAAGAATCTAAAGAAGATTTGTAGAAATTATAATATGGAAAATTTTCATAAAAAAAAAAAGTTTTATCGAAAAAGAATATATTTTAGAGGTTTATGAAAAAAGAGTTGTTCATCAAAAGAAGAGAAACTTATATTTTTTGGTTATAGAAAAGAAACTTTTGTACGATTTAATATTTACAATATGAAAAGGAGTTGTTCATAAAAAAAATCTAAAGAAGATTTATAGAAATTATAATATAGAAAATTTTCATAAAAAAGAAGAGTTATTAATAAAAAAAAGTTTTATTGGAAAAGACTTTTTTTAGAGGTTTTATCAAAAAGGAGTTGTTCATCAAAAGAGAGAAACTTTTATTTTTGGTTACAGTAGAGAAAATTTTCAACGATTTACAATATGAAAAAAAGTTTTTCATAGAAAAAATCGATAAAATATTTGCAGAAATTATATTATGGAAAGTTTTCATAAATCTGCATATTCATTAAAGAGTTGTTGTCCTTTTTTTTTTTTGAGAGAGATTATATGAAAAGGTTAAACTCCCACAATTTAACAAAGGGAGCTTCTATGGTGCAGTCAGGAAACTGACTTTTTTGGAAAAGTTATTTTTTATCTTAATGTTTGATTCATTTTTAAATTGTTGATTATTGATTAATAATCAATGGTAATTCATCTAGTAATGTTTGCAACATCTTGGACTTACATTTACTATTTTATCGTTGGCATCTTTAACATGCAAACATAGTTGATGATATTATGTGATAGTTTTAAGTGTTACACTTTGTGGGGTGTTACACTTAAAACAAAGTAGGATAAAATTAGATTAAGTGTAGTCTTGTTAATTTGATGAATTGATGATACTATGGGAACTGAACTTTTGATGTCACTGTACAAACAGTGGGGTGTTACTCAGTGCATTTTTGATGCTATAGTGTTAACTTCACCAGAAAAGTCATTTTCAAGACTTCACCATAGAATTTTCCTTTAACAAATCAATTTTTTACTTCAAAAAAAAAAACAAATCAATTTTTGAATAAGCCTGGATTCTTAAGTTTCTATTTTGACAAATTCTAGATTTTAAGTTGTGAAATTTTTTCTGTAATTATTACTATAATTATTTGTGAATTTTGCTAAAAAAAAATCTAAATTTTATTGTAACTTTTTTGTTGTTAAAAGATTTTCGATTGCGATTGAAAAGTACAAACATTTGAAAAATAATACTTTTTTTAAATGCATTTTTTGTCGAACCAATCAATTCAAACAAACCTTGCATCATTGCTTTATTTTGGTTCGTTTTCACTTTTAAAAAATGCTAAAATCCAAACGGATGCAAATTTGGTTGTTTTATTCTCTCTCTTCGTTTTTATCTCTCTATTGTTCTTAACCAACCAAAAAAAAGAAAAACAAAGTTGCCATGAAAGTTATAAGAAAGAGATGTACAAATATCACTACTCTTAAACAATTTTGATTGAAAACTGAACCAAGCCAGTTACACCTCTAGCTAGGGGTGTTCAAATCCAAACCGATCCAAAATAAAACCGCAAACCGATCCAAAAAAATCGAAAACCGCAAAAAACCGAATATATTTGGATGCGTTTGGATGTTGTTTTGTAAAAACCGCTAAGATCGGATCGGATTTTGGATCACTTTTTCAAAACCGAACCGAACCGCAAAAATAAATATTAATACTTATTTATTCTTTTATTAGTATTATATATTGCATTATTATAATCATTGTTAAATTGTAATCTTATATATTCCACTAATTTAATCTATATTATTATTACTTCATATGTTTCAAAAATAATTGATAATTTTCATACTATAATTTTAATTTTTTAATTTATTTTGCATCAAACCTATTATTTTTACCATGTTTGTGTAATATTAATATTAATAAAAAAATAATATTTTTAAAAAAAGAGTAAATAAAAAAAAAATATTTTGCATTTTGGATATCCAAAAACCGATCCAAATTAAACTGCATATATTTGGATCGGTTCGGTTCGGATTTTTTTAGAAAACTCATCCAGACCGAACCGAACCGCATGTGATTTTTTTTTTTGGATCGGTTGACATTTTGCCTCAAAACCGATCCAAACCGCACCGCGAACACCCCTACCTCTAGCTGTCACACATTTTCGTTTGAAATAGCCTAACATTAATGTTAGTTTAATTAAACAATTCAAATAGGGTCAAGTTAACTTGTGCCCTTAGGGCACATGTTAAGCATTAATGTCATTCTATTAATGGTAAGAATTTATTGTAAAAAGATTATATTAAACATTTTGAGCAATAAATGAACACAATTTCCGATACATAATTTCTATTAGTGGAATTCTTAACATGTGCCCTAAGGGCACAAGTTAACATTTCCCATTCAAATATGCATCACAATCAAATATATCTCTTTGACTTTGTAAATGGTAGTTTAAAAAATTATTATTACAATCAATAATTTGAATAAAACACATTTACTCAATAATATAAGGGTGTGTTTGTTTCAAGTTTACTAAATTTATTCCTAGGAACAACATTCCTTGGAACTTTAAGATGGGAATTTTATTCCAAGGTTTATAGAAAAAAGATGTTTGTTTAACATTATAATATTCTCAGGAACCATAAAAATAGGAAATATAATAGGCAATTACATATGAAATTATTCCCATCTTCATGGGAACTTTATTCCCACCCTTTTCTTTGGGAAAATTTTTCTATTCCCACGAATGTTTTATACCCAAGAATAAAATTTAATAAACTTGTAACAAACATAGGCATACATATTTCTATCTTTTTATTCTCGGGAATCTACGAATATAACTTGAAACAAACGCACCCTAATTATTGCACTACCTCTCATACAAACACAGTTGCAAAGAGTGTACTGCACACCTTAACCAAAATATATCTATATAAAAGGATAACTAGCCAACAAATGTTATACGTCAATCATCGATCTGAGGGATATGTTTTTTCTCTTCTACACAATACATATGTTGTGCCATGATTGAGTCTATTGTTCATTAGTTTGCTGAGTTACGTTTGTGTATTTTTCTTAATTTATTTTAATTTTAAAATGAAACTCCACTTAGATAGAACTAGAAAATTAAGTGTAGAACATAGTGGCTAGATCTACGGTTTTTTTTAGTATACCTTTAACATATAACTTATTGAATTTGTTCATTTCATTTACTGATTTGAGTTTTCCTATGAGGTGATGAAGTTTTTAGTAGTGCATGGAAATGCTTGATTAAGTTTGAGGAATATCATAATTAGTGCAGCTCCATCCATATTATTATTTTTATTATTCAATTTCTCTCTTTGATTTGTATTTTTATTTTATTGTTTCATAGCATTGATTGTGTTTAGAAATCTATTATTAATGAATTTTTATTTGATTTCTTAAAGAAAAAACAATGTTATTACATGTTGAAAAGAGATGATTGATCTTTAGCATATAATCAAAAGTGTTGCATAATATTTCCGTAAAGAAAACTAAAGAATTGCCTCACCATTACATTGTAGTCGGCCAATTGTTTCTATTCGCAATAATTTATCTACAACATTTGTACCATAAATATATAAGAGACCAATTCTCTAACTTCTCTTTCTCTATTTAGGAATCCTTCAACCGGTCGATATTTTCCTTCACTTGACAAACAATGTTTTTTGTTAGTTCCTAAAATTCCTTTAACATGTAACTTATTAATGAGTTTGATCATTTTATTTAGGCTTAAATGTGTAATTAGTCCTTACATTTTCATCAATTTTTGGGATTGGTCCCTGCGCTTTTTTTTGTTTGGTTTAGGTCCCTGCAGTTTGTGAATATTTTGTTTTTTTTTTTTTTTTTTTGAAGAAGTGAATATTTTGTTATTGGTCCCTCTGTTAGTGCACTGTTAAAAAAAAAATTCAAAACTAACAGAGTGCCACGTGGCCCAATTATTTGCTGCCACGTGGCACACTAAAAGACAAAATTTTAAATTATTAAAAGAACTCAAATAAAATAATTGTTTTGTAATTATTAGTATTATTATTATTATTTAATTAAAAATATAAACAAAAAAGGAAGACAAGCCATGAGTGAGAAGTAAAGAAGAAAGGGAACAGCGTGAATGAATAATTCTGCAGATTGATAATCGATTTCGACATCCATCATCAAGTTTCAAGTCTGTAAAAATAAAATCTGCAGATAAAAAAGGATGGGTAAGAACCAATATGAATATGTAGTGCAAAAACAGTAACTTGAGAAGAAGATGAAATTTTATATGGATTATGATTTAAAAGTGAAGAAGTAGACATGGTGTTTGTCATTTAGGGTGGGCATGTATATAGCTTTGTTCTTTTTGGTGTTTAGGCTTTGTTTGCCCCTCTGTTTGTTGCACTTATTTTTCTGCATTTTCCCTTACTGCTGCTTCGTTAATGACAGTATGCAGGGGTTTATTTTTCAGTGTATCAGCTTTGCCAATTTGCACTTCTTGTGTTTGTCTTTTCAATATATGCCGATTAAAAAAAAAGACACGGTGTTTGTCAATGGTGGTGGTGATGAATTTTAACTATAAAATGGCTCATGAAGAAGTATATTTAATTTTGTTTTTTAATTAAATCTGAACAAATATTATTTATATAAAAAGGAAATCATATAACAATTATTTTATTTCAATTTTAAAGTTTTATGTTTTGTCAGATGCCACGTGGCATGAAATAATTGGGCCACGTGGCACTCTGTTTGTTTTAGTTTTTTTTTTTAACGGTTGACTAACGGAGGGACCAATTACAAATTATTTAGAAACTGCAAGGACCTAAACCAAACAAAAATAAGCGCATGGATCAATGCCAAAAACTGTTGAAAGTGCAGGGACTAATTACATATTTAAGCCTTTTATTTACATATATGACGTTTCATGTGAGGCGAAGAAGTATTGAGTGGTGTGTGGAAATGCTTGATTAAGTTTCAGAAATATCATAGTTAGTGCAGCTCCATCCATATTTATTATTTTTATTATTCAATTTTTCTCTTTGTTTTGTATATTCTTTTTTTGTTTCTAGGCATTAATTTTGCTTAAAAATCTATTATTAATGAATTTTTATTTGATTTCTTAAAAAAAAATCAGTGTTATTATTTTTGTTATGTGAGTATAATCTCCATAGTTAGTGCAGCTCCATAGATGATTGATATGTGAGTATAATCTAAAGTGTTTCATATTGCTACCACAAAGAAAACTAAAGAATTATCTCACCTACGCACCATAATTGTTCCTGTTTTCAATAATTTATCTATTCATCTACATCTTTTGTACCAAAAATATATAAGAGACCAATTCTCTAACTTCTCTTATTCTATTTAGAGTCCTTCAATCAGTCTAATATTTTCCTTCACTTGATAAGAAATGCTTTTCTTTTTTACTAATAAAAATCTAAAATTTTATTATAGTCAAATTAGCATTCAGTTCCTTTCATAATTCAAGAGACATGTGTTAAAAGTGTAGTACAATCTTGAAACCGTAAAACTTGACCTAAAAAAAACAGAGAAAAATATTATTTTTGAACGTGTGAATGAACACTAATTTTAACCTATATTTATCTTTCAAAAATAAACTTTCTCTTTTTGGCCAAAATATAATTTTAACATGTGAATTAATGCTTATTTTACAGTTTAATATTTCTCTTTCTTTTAATCATTGTATTTCTTAATATGTGAGTATAAATCTTAAACAACATTCATTTTGAAATGAATTGACTAATATTCTAGCCGAAAATAATTGTTATCATGTGTTCTCGCATTCATTATACCACTTAATATAAGGAAATTTTCAAAGAAATTGTTGGTCCTATTTATATGAAAATGTTGCAGCTTTTAAGGTGTCGCTATTGTTTAAAAGAATTTTTCTACCACTTATTTAATGGTTATCTTTTTAGAGGGTTGCAATATACAACGACAAATATTTCCCGAAAATTCCACGAAGTGACTCAACCACCACACACCAACTTTAACCGACCCATCCTCCAACCAAACCCGATTCACACAGATGTTTATCTCTTTTCCGTCACTTCAGCATCCTCCCTGCCTTCTCTTATCCGGCAACGCCGTACCATCACCTTCAGGTTTCATGGACTACGTACTAAACCGTTCAATCTATCCGGAAATGGTTCGCCGTCGAGAGCATCCTCAAACTGTTAGAGATCCTCGGTTACTGAACAATATTTCATTTTGAAAGAAGTTACATTTCATTTTGTGATATCAAGTTTTCGGGTTGAATTGATGGAGAATGAGAAAACTAAGAAAAATGGGAACTTTGTAGTGAATAATTTACTTGATGAGTTTTTAGTGGGAAGAAGAGGAGAGGATGAGGTAGAGAGATGAAAATTGAAAGCAGGAAAAAATACTAAAAAAGTGGAACACGCAAGGTTTTGTTTTGGAATACGTAACAAAGTAGCCTTGGATAAGAGAAAATGTGCGGTGTTACAGTCTTTCGTGATTTCTCGGGACAAAAGTTTTCGCTATGTTTAGCATTATTCATCTTTTTAATATTAGTGGATGTGTTTAATGTTTCACAATTTTTTATAAGGGTATATTTGCAAAAATGTTGCATGTAATTTGACAGGTTTGGTAGATATATGGAATAATTGGATTGTATAAAAAAGATCATGAGCAACATATCTTTGTGGCATCTATGATTTAACTATACAACGACGCCTATCTATTTCGCTTTTTCCTGTTATCGATTATCGATAGAAGATTGTTGATTAGTAAACCAACAACTGCAAGTTCCTTAATTATCTATCTTCTCCAATGACAAGATGAAATCTCATTCAAAGAACTTAATAACAAAAATAATATTAACTATATTATTAAACTAACAATCACAATATCTTTTGATTTAAAAAAAACTTTCCTGATTAGGGGTAGTTAAATTAATAGTTACCAAAACCCTGTTGTCTATACAAATTGTCTTAGAAATTTCTTAAATAGAAAAAGATAGAGACAACTGAAGAGAGCGCAACACATTTTAGTTCATTGTCTTACCAAACTAGGATGATCACTTTGTCGTTCTCAGAGTTTGGAATTTGAAGACTTCATAACAAGTAGCAACCGTTGTTTGAAATAGGAGCGAAATCAAAGTCCATGTTTTGGAATCATTCATGAACAAAATAAAAAAAACAAGGATAACATGATTAAAAGAAGTTGGAAGGGGGGAGGTTTGCGATGGGAGAGAGGGAGAGAAGTAGGATATGAGGGAGAGAAGGAAGAGAGGCATGATCATCTTGGAGGAGAGTGGTGGGGGAGAGAGAGAGGGCAGGCGGCACATTGTAACTAAAATGACTCTAACAATGGACCGTGACCCTTTGGCAGTAAGTTTGGTCAATCTATAACACATAACCTATAGGAAAGTATGGTACTTCAGAGGACGTTGATCACCTTTTTCTTCATTGTATTTTTTTGACAAATTTGGATGCTCATTACAATTGGTTAGGCTTCATCTTGGTCTATCCGTCTCATATTTTGAATCATCTGACTCATATTGTGGCTCTGGGAGGCTCTTCAAAAAAGTTATGAGCGGTACTTGATCTGGTTTGGTATTCGATTTTTTGGGTCATCTGACAGGAAATAAATGCATGTATTTTCCAACAAAATCAAGATTTACTTCATCACCTTCTTGACAAAATTAAATTTCAATCTTTTTTATGGCTGAAGGCAAAACGTGCCATTTTCAATTTTGATTATCATATGCGGTGGCTCATTCCTATTTTGTGTTTGGAATGAGCTATGTAATTTCAGTTTTTTGGTCTCTTGGGGACTTCTTCTCCTTCTTTTTGATGTAACTGTTACTTTTCTTTGCTCTTCTCTAGCACTCCTTGTGCGGAGAAGGTAAAGGCGTTTGCTTAATATAATTCTATTTTACCTTCTTACAAAAAAAAAAAAAAATATCTATAACATAAAACCATAAATTTAATTTGTATACAATAATAGAAAAATCTTTTACAGATATGTCCGACCAAATTATACCATGATACTATTTTTTAAGTTAGTTCCTAAAATATCGCAAAAAAAATATTTGACGTGATTTAGCTGGATGTAAAAAGAATTTCATAGCTAATACATGAAAATTAATCTCTAAAACAAAATTATTTTCTTAATAGTGATTTATTTACCCGTGCTTGGCACGGGCTCCATACTAGTTCTTTTTATTCTTACTTTGTGTCCAGATTTTGATATTGTATATCAATTTTCTATCAACAAATAGATTGTTAGAAGTGAGTTTTTGACAAGTTAAAAAGTAAGATTCAAACATGTTTAGCTAATAAACGAGTCAACGTAGGTGTTATATCATATTGCTCGCATATAATATCAAATTAATAAAGTTGTCTTCGAATATCTAAACATGGAACTTTTTGTGTTTTTAGTGCAGAAAAGTGTTAGTTTTAGATGAAAAGACCTTGTGTGTTACATTGATCTAAATATTCAAGGTTTTGAAAAGAAAATATGTGCAAAGAAACGTAAAACACTGAAAGGATAAAAATAAAGTGATGTTGTTAATGTTGTTTTGATCAAGTCAAAACATTAAGGATAAAAATAAGGTGATTGTTAATGCATATGTGAATGTATTGGCCCTACCAAATTTTAAATAATATTAAGTGACTATTGTTTATGGTGATTTTGTTGATCTTGTTTTTTTTTTTGTTGATCTTGTTGTATATCGGGTCTTTGTGTCTATATATATAACATAAAATTTTGATTTTTGAGTTTTGTAAGAAGTTTTAGATTTTGAAAAAATATTGAAATTTTTTTTTTTTTACATCAATAAATTTATATTGATTCGACCTATATTAATTTGTGAAAGATACCTTTTGCAAGAAAATGGAGTTATTTTGGGGCTCAAAAGTTTGAAATTTCAATTTAGATTGTAGTTAGATTGATTTGTATGTTTAAAACGATGAATATGATGATATGGTTTGTAATTGAAGGCTAAAGATTTAAAAAGTTAGCATTGAAATACTATATTTTGAAACATTGGAGTTTTATCTATATTTTGAGTTTTTGTTTGATGCGTGAATGATAAGAAAATCATGAAATTATTAGAAACCCCCCTTAAAACATCAATTTAAATATGATATATCGTCATTTTTAGTTCAAAAATCTAAAAGAGAAACCAAAAATAAACAATTTTAAAATGAAAAAAGAGAAACCAAAAATAAACAATTTTAAAATGGGAGGATCAATTTCATGATTGAGTGAAAATCAAGAAGATCAAAACTGTAACTAAGCATCGTATCTATTGTTTGCTTAGGTTCATTTTTTGCAGCAATGGAGGTGTCAATAGGAACCTAGTTTTACGGTGTATGTTATTTTGGGCTAACAATGTCCTCTTGTATGATGTATTCATGTTTTAAAAAGGTATAACCAATTTTAAACAACTTTATTGACAACACTTATTTTTCTCTATTTTTGAACAATAACAATAAAGAGATCAAAAGAAAGAAAGAGAATAAAAGTACAATGAGAGTCTGAGAGAAATGTCACAACAATTGTTTAAAAATGGTTGTTTAAATATCATTTCTCTTTTCAAAATAAAGTTTTATCAAAGAATTTACCGTATTTATACATTTTGTAATGCTTGATGTTGATATATATCTTCAACGGATTTTTTTCTTATTTAAAAAAGAAGGCATTAGTAATCGAATTAGAGACTGATCTATTCAAATTGGTTGCTAAATCTATTGCGAAATTAGTCTCTATATTGGTGACTAACATCAATCTCTAGTAATGTAATCACTAAATGTTGAATCGCCATGCCAAGAAATTGGAGTACTACTTTACCTATTTGCGGGTGTTGAGAAATTCAAATTCATTTATGGTAGTTAAGCTCGAATTTCCTACATCAATATAGTCACATCGTATGACACTATTCAATTTTTGACTTTTTTAATTCAGTTATACTCTCTCTTTCCATTCCCATCTTTATCTATTTGTTCACGCTGCAACTTTCTCTCTCACACCCATTCTTCAGCGGCTGGCCTTCTCTTCTATCTCACTGACCATTTTCTCTCCCTGACCAGTCTTATATGCAAATCTCTCTCACCACCGACAATCAACATTAGTGTTCTATGGCTGATGTTCTATCTCACCAACCGTTCTCTCTCTCACTGGCCGCCGATCTTTCTATTCTATCTCTTTTTCTCTTGCTCTCTCACGCGCTCTCACCACCAGACAACGACGTTCTTTCTTGGACGGTTGCAAATTTAGTGGGGAGATGTGGGTTGCAGATCTAAGTTGTAGAGATAAGGGGGGAAGTGGAGAGAGAGAGAGAGAGAGAGAGAGAGAGAGAGAGAGAGAGAGAGAGAGAGAGAGAGAGAGAGAGAGAGAGAGGAAAGAGCAAGAAGAAAAGGGGGTCCTGCCATTTTTTATGTATTGCCCGCAGCCTTACCTTGTTTTTAACACGAGGCTATTTTGAAAACTTGAACTCGTTTCGGTCACATGACAACAACTTTACAAGTTGATGTCTACCATATGGTGTTGAAATTACATGTTTAAGTAGCATTTCTGTAAGAAATTGGTATTCAATACAAAGTCTTTTGAGGCAATATTTTCATTGTGAAAAATCAATAGCAAGACATTATTTGAAAAATCAGTAGCAAGACATTTTTTTTTTTCAATTAAACTTATTGTATTCCAATGAACTTGTCTTTATTAACTACTACTTTAGCTATTCAAGAGTGTTAAGAAATTGGTATCAATGGCTCTTACAAAATTATTAAGCCAAAATTTCTTGAACATGGCACATAATTTTTTAATGGGTTCAGATTTTTTCATGTTGCACCGTACTATTTGATGTGTATTCACTCTCCACATCTCTCTTTCAACCTTTCTTTGTTTTCTCCTTCCCTTCCCTTCGGTCACAACAAAGTTTTAGTTGAACGGAGGTTTATTTTCTCTTGCTCTTCCTTGTTGTAGCAACCTACACAATCAATGACAACGGCGACAAACTTTTGATACAGTGCCAACAACATTACCTTCGAATGGGAGCACAACCGTTAGTTGCGGTGAATGGGGTGCATCGTACCACGGTGGAGAAGCACTTGCGAAAGGTTCTCGCTGAAGAAATTAGGGTAAAGAGCTTTTCTTTCCCTTCTGTGCTCCAATATTTATAAATTCTTTAGATGTGAAATTATTTTAGGAATATATAATCAATTGAATTAAGAGGTTAACAACACCCTCTACAAAGATATCTCATCTTAACGGGTGTCTTGGTTGCAGGGAAAATACTTTTTCAGTTGCAAACTGCTGAGTAGCGTAGACAGATTTCTATATTGCATTTTAGTTAATTCTTTTTTATCCTAATTTGTTTATTGTTTATGGGTCTCCATATTCAGATGATAAAAATGTAGTAGATGATTGTTCTGGAATTGATGAGATCAAATGGTAATGAAACTGTATAGGAATAGTAAGGATCGAGGTTGTTTTTCTTGTCTACAAATTTTACAAAGAAATAATATCATTTGTGTGTAAATTTAGCAGATTATTTTCTTCTTCTTTCAAAATAATCTGTTAAATCTACACACACATGATCTTTTCTTAGTAAAAACTAGACAATGACAACAATCTCATCAATCCATACTATTTCAATAAAATTTCATCATCATTTACTTTCATCAATTCCATCCACAATCAACTACTACATCTTCATCTCCTAAATATAAAGACCCATAAACAATAAAAAAAATTAGGACAAAGAAGAGATAACAAAAATGCAACGGTAATCAATCTACATTACTCATCAGTTTGCAACCAAGAAACTAAAAAGTATGTTGCCAGCAACCAAGATACCCATTAAAGTGATAACTTGTTGAGGGAGATGTTAACCTCTTAATTCTAATGATTAAATATTCCAAAAGTAATTTTACATATAAAAAATTTACAAATATTGGAATACAGAAGGGAAAGAAGAGCTTTTTACCCTGGTTTCTTCACCGTAAACGTTTTGAACGTGCTTCTCCACCGTGGCATGATGTGCCCTATTAACCGCAGTTAATCACAGTTCTCCCATTCAAAGGTTTCACTTTATTGTTATGACTTTATAGTGCCTATTGCTCATAAGGTTTTTTTTCTCTCGACCTTTCTTATAAATGAATTTTAATAGTCATCCTTTTTTCCCTCACCCTTCAGTATTTTAGTTTGCTAGCACCTAAAGGTTGCTTAATATATTTCAAGAGATCCTGGACCAAAGTACTATAACTTAAGAAGGATTACAAGGACAGTAAGTGTTCTCAGGTTTCGTCAAATCTACGACACATTTCTTGGTATATCGCTCAAAGTACCTAACATTGGTAATTCATATTTTTAGTATCATTCCTATTTTGGTTTTGGTTGTTGTTATTGTAATCAAATTAGAAACATGCATTATAGATTATTCTTTACTTGATACTTAATAGCATAGCACAACCTCTTTTTCTACAGAATCCTAATCATAATATAGCACAACAGGAAAACTAAAGCAAATGAAGCTTGATGTTAGTCGTGAACAATAAATTTCTACAGGTTGCTTAATGTTAGAACAACAACTAGTAATAGAAGATTAAAAGAACACAAAAGTAAAAGATAATGGACACGAACGATCTTTGTTAATGCACTTCGTCCAATGGTACTCACCTCTATGACTATAGAGTAGTTATATAGTTCCGTTTGTATTACTATGATGAATTAGGGTTTCAGTGTTACATGCAAAATATATAGTACTACTACTATGATTCATTTGACAATATTATCATGGTGAATGTCAAACCTTGACGGATATCACCATGTAACATTTTATGATCTTCTGCGGTGTCTTGTATATATAATCCATACTCAACACTTTATGATCTTCCTTTTCACCTTGAAATTAATCAATCTATTTGTAATGTTTTTATGTTCTTTATTCAGGCAATCAATAAATTTTTTTTTCCTTTTTTCTTTCCCAACCATATGTTAAATGTCTAATAAAAATTTATGTATTTAAAGGTTTAAGGGATTTAGAGGCCTTCTGTTTGGAACATGTTGATTGTACAAAATGAGGGAGAAGTTGAAAAAGCTGGAAATCTCCACATGTACATGACCTTTATTTATATAATTTCATGAAGAGGAGAGTCCACATCCCTTGATTTTTCCTGTTTATAATGTTTTGTTTTTCCTTTTAATTTCAATTTTCTGTTTTGAACAATTGGGCTCATGAATATTTGTCTGAAGAACCACTAGACTTCACTTTTGTAATAGGCACAATCAATTGTTTTATCCTCTGTAGCAATGGATACATTTGTAGAAATTGAAACACCTCTGCAGCTTAGATCTAAACACAGTAAAATTATCAACAATAAGGAGGAAGTGCTTCGTTGAATTGTGATTTTTGTGGTGGTGGTGACTGGTGAGGAAACTTGCGCTCATATTTTCTTGCATTGTGAGTTTGTGAAGGTATGGAATTTGTCTGTGCATTTTGAATGTTGGAGTGCGGAGATGCAGAGTAAGAAGTTACGTAAGGGCTGTTGGTCAATTTGACATGCGTCTATCTGGGTGGGGGGGATGACATAGTGGAGGAGATCAAGGTTTTGTCTTGGCAATATAGCTTCCATAGAATTTTGGTACCGACCTTTTTACAAAGTTTTTATCAACTTACTTCTATAAGTTATCCAAGATAGCTTATCAAAGCATCTCTTTTTTATTGAAGCTTACTAAAACATCTTGTAGCATATACAAAAGCCATTTAACTTTTATTTTTCCATTTGCTATTAGCTTATGAAAATACATAAGTGTTTGTGTTAAAAAGCTGTAAATAAAATGTTTATCCACATAGACAGGAAACAATTTTTGCGCTGGCTAACATCGCATAAACAGCACATTGAAATAGCTTCAAAATATTGATGTTTATTTAATGGGTTGTGTATGTTCTTTTTAAAGCTTACAATCTCATCTCTTACTCATGATACACTCTTCCAGTTAGTCACCAATTATTTTATCATGTTTTCCTAAGCTACTATCTCATTTTCTAAGAAAAATATCAATCTTAATATTGCTTTGAAATACTTTTGCTGATCAAGAAAACTACTTTTAATCATCATAAAATTCTTAATATATACTTGCCAAAAAAGATACACCTCCCAAGCAGTCGGATTACACTTATTCAAGATGTCGGATCAAAATCGAACGGTTATATTCTAAACTCGGTATTTTAAATTATAATATTAAAAATTAAAACCTACATTCTTTCTAACCGTCCAATATTGCTCCGAATGTGTGTTCTCGTTAACTGCTGGGACTCAAATTTCTTCAAAATAAAAGGGTAAACTATACTATGGTTAGATGCACATTAGTAATATGCATTAGGACCTACTATTCATTTCTTGAACCAGCATCATGTATCTTGGATGGTACTTGATTTCTTCTATAAACTCCCCACAAGTAATACTTTGATTGAAACCCTGCATAATGATTGATTAACTCAAATTTGGCACAATTAACAAACAATAAAGTTTAAATGAAGAAGTAGCATATATGTAAATGTAATGTAACTCACTCTTGTATTTGCTTGGGAGCATGGTAGAGGGAAATATTAAAAGCTCAGCTTTTTCAACCCTAGCTCTCATGGCAAGGTCATTGGAAATCATTTCATCAACTAGCTGGTCAAAATATCTCTCATCCCTGTAAAAAAAGACATTGTTTCTCATTTCAGAGTTATCTCACTTGGTAAAAAAATTATATCCTGTTTAATTAATTTTTAGGCTTCATAGCAGTTGTCGCCCCCTAACTTTCACGAAGTTGTGATTTTGTAGTTTTTTTTCTTGGGGGCCAAAATCATTTATTTTTAGGCATGAAAGGCACTCATGAAAGGCACGACAGTGTATTTTTAGGCTTAAGAGCACCGATGTATGCATACGTCTTAAACATATGTTTCTTTTACACAATAATGATCATTTATTTTTTATCGTAATAGTAATTAGAAACATCATGACATAAATGTGTGTGTTGTGTAAAAGAAACATCATAAATAAATGTTTAAATGACATGTTATGTAAAAGAAACATTGTTATGATTGCAATAAAAGAATATATTTAAAAACTACATTATTCGTAAAGTCTTCATCTTCTCCTTCTATTTTCCCTTCTTTAATGAGAACTTTTGTTGAAAATAATTTTTGAACTCGACATATTTTAGTTTGCCTTGACACATTATAGTATAGAAAACGCTTTTTAAGTGGGGTCAAAATGACTTTTTAAGTCGGTTCTTGACCCCACTTATAGGTGGCCGACTTAAAAACTATTTTGATTTTAAGTCGGATGAAATCCCACTTAAAAACCTTTAATTGAGTCGGGTCATCCCACTTAAAATATTTTTATTAAGTTGGGTCACCCCACTTAAAAAGGCTCAAAAAGGATAAAAAAAAATCATAGTTTTTAAGTCTATGTTGTGATCCTACTTAATAACCTTGCTTAATTTTTCTTTTAATTGACATTGCCATTATGATTATAATAATATAGAAATTAACAAATTAATCTAAAATTTCATACACAATCACTAATGTAAAATATCATTAGATCAAATTTCATACCAAACTGTAAACAACTTCAAAGTTACAAAATCATTCATTAATACCATAAAACTAGACGTAATAATTAATTGTCATTGTTTCAAAGCATGTTCATTGCTAGACATGTAAATTGCATCAAAGTCTTTCAAGAATCAAACTTGCACAACGTTCTTGAACATTCATAATTTCATCATCAGTAAACGGAGTTTTGTCTCCAAAAACCTGAAGAAGAAAAAAAACATTAATTATAATGTCATGAATTCAACATTTTTTCAATGTATCTCTCAGTAAAAAAAAACCATTCAAAAGCTAGCTACAATCTTTACAATAATGCTCACTACCATCAAAGGTTCCAAGTATCATTTACAAACTTTGGTTACGGAAATATTGCCACTAGTATCTTTTTATCTTTTTTTCACCTCTTCATATCTTCAGTTTCTCAATTTTTAAAATATAATTAAAACCCTTTTTAAAATGGCCATAATATCATCGCCTGCAATCCTAGATTCTCATAGTTGAAACTCAAGACACCACATGCTTGAGATGACAAAATGTACAAATTGCAGGACTACATAGGTGAACTTTAGCCTCCAAAAAAGATGCAACAGTAATACCTGAAAATGCTCATTATGCTCAGGCACAGTGTTGTTCTCTAGCACAACAACAGGTCTACCAGCAATATCAAGGGTGAAAACTTTGTCTGCAACAATTATATGGATGGACTATAAAACCCAAACAAGGGAATGGCATATATTGGAAGAAGATGTCAAAATAGTAATACCTCGTGTCTTTCTTTCATAGGAAATGGAACAGATGGTAAAATATCTTTTGAACCCTCTGGCAAAATAACCTGAAAGTTGCAAGCACCGACGAATGTATTAGTAAGTCATACCTACACAATATACCACAACGACAACAACCAAAGACAGAGTAGGAAAAACTGCAAAAATTGAATCCTTGGTAAGAATATTTCAGATTTAGGAATGAATAACTGTGTCAACAAGTGGTTACTAGTTAAACACATGTGAAATAATTAAAGTTAATATTTATATGCCTAAATTTATTTTCCAGTGCTATACTTCTAGTTCCACTGAAAAATATAAAGGTAAAATGTGATGTTGCATAACTCTGATAGATAAATTCTCGAAAGATTGCATTCCAAGTTTGCAACGAAAAAAGGAAAAGAAAAAAGAACGTAAAATTATGTATTGACAAGATAAAATGATCTCACTCACCTTCAGAACAAGAGTGTCAATCACCAACTCATTAATGGGGGAACCAAAAGAGATATTAAGGAAGCGCTTTCCATCGACTCCAAACAAGAAATCCTAAAGTGGAAACCCATATTCAATGGTAAAATCCAATCCTTGAAAAATCTGCATGCAGATTTATATTAAATAGAATAAAACCAAATAACAATCCTCACCTAGAAGAGTAGGACACAGTCAGAATCCTGTGAAACATCAAACAAAGGACCAGCTCCAAATGCATAGGATAATCAGTCAGCACGCCCAAGTAATAAAAAACCTAAGATTAAGGAGCGAAACAAAATCAGATACCAAAACACAAACCATGAGACCAAATCTAGCATCTAAGAATATTAGTATATGGATATGAAAAAACTTAAGGCCTCTGGTGATAGGTTTAGAAGCCGGGTACAATCAAAAAGGATAAAAACCAACAATACTTGTTTGTTATCTCAAATATCATGTAAAACACATCATAATAGCTTAGCTACATGAAGAAAGAGACTCCATATATGCAAAAATAGCATCGCACAGTTTTCAATAGAACACATGACAATTTAAATAATGAGCGGAATAACAATACCTTCGATACAAGTAGTGCAGCGACCTTTGGTGCGGATCAAACTCCTCGTCTTCATTCAAACTCTCACTATTAAACACACACATGCAAAACACACATGTTTAATCTTCAACATTCATTCTGGCAATTCACACTAAAAAACTAATACAACCAAGTAACAGTAGGTCGAAACATGATATCAACAAGCCAAAAAAAAAGCACAGAGGGCTACAATAAAAAGTCTTAATATTTTGGTATAACTCTGATTGACTCATTCATTCTGTCAATGGTGCATCGCGGAAAACTCTGACTGACTCATTTGTCTCCTATTAAAAGGATTAGAGGGAGTATCTGACATTGTAAACCAAAGCACTACAAAGACAGACAAATTAGTTTTCAATTTTTACCTTGTTCAGTAATAAGGATTTCCCTTCAGCTGCCCTTTCAAGTGCAGTTGTCTCTAAACTGAGTAGAGAATAAAGAAAGCTCAACGAAGGTTGTTGAAATTCAACGGAAGTAGGGTATAACATGTCAAGTATTGATTGTGAGTGAAAGAGATTATCATAAAAATGTTAATTGAAATAGCTTATATATAAGCACAAGCACTTAACTGAAAAGTGGTTAATTGAGTTGATTTTTTAACAATATAATAGATGACCCTACGCAAGGATGACTCATACAAATTGAGATAGAAATAAAGTGAATTACTAAAAAAATTAAATGAATATATTAGTACTTTCACAAGTGAGAACAAGCTTCCAGCAAGAAATGTGCTCATAAATTGTGCTAGCAACCAAGGAATTGGTTTCTATTTTAACTTGTTAGAAGCTAGAACAATTTGTAAGGTCTTTCTCAGATAATCAAAACTACCATTTTATAATAATAAATTATAATAATAAACAAGACACTAACCGATGCACCACCTTTTGTTCTTGCACATAAGATTAGTTTTTTCAACACCATGAAAAGATCCAATGTTCTTGAAATTAAGGAAATGCATAGTGACTTCAATAGGACCATCTTAACTTACACCGGAAACTATTCTTCAAAATAACATATGTTTAAGACGTATGCATACATCGGTGCTCTATATCTATCACATTCATAATAAAGTAACTTACATTGATAACACAGAGCAAAAGTAATTCCGATATTTGAGTCTGCATCAACAATGCATGTTGAATTGGAATTCCCGTGAAGAGTACTGAGTACCAATACCACTGTCCAGTTTTGGATGATGTTGTATAAAATGATACATATGAGTATTTGCTTAATTCAGCTTATGTTAAAAGGAAATAGTTATACATAATGAAAGTAATTAGGTAAATGGTGTTTATTTCTTAGTCCAGTCATAAGGAAGGTAAATGATACATATGACATTTTCATAAGTTGTTTTCAGCTTATTTTCATAAGCTCTTGAACATAGCTTGTGAAAATAGCTTATACTAGTTTATATCAAAATAATTTAACTTTATTTTACCTATTGTTATAGAAATAGCTTATACATAAGTGCATATCATGATAAACACTAAAAAGCCTATCATGATAGTGCTATAAGCTGCAAATTAACTTGTTTATCCAGACAGGGCCTATATCCATAAGCTCTATAGTATAGCTTACAAAAATAGCTTGTAGGTTTAGATTATATGAAAACAGATTGATTTGATTCTATGCTTTGTTATAGAAATAGCTTATACATAAGAACATAACTGAAAAGTGGTTAATTGGGCTAATTTTTTAACAATATAAGCACTTAATTAAGCTGTTTATACATATGGCAGTGGCAGTAGCAAGAAAGCCATCCCATAGTTTGGTGCATCATTAAGCCATGAATTATGTCATATTTCAGTTCAATTGAAGCATGAAGCAAAAGAGCCATGGCATGTTTGATGTTTCGATGCATTCAAAAAAACCCATTAACAATTTTGAATCCCCATTCCCCAAATTCTAAAACCCTACAAAAATTCCCAATTCTAAAACCCTGAAACAAGCAATTGAATAAGGAATGTTTCAATTAGAGAATCAATTGACTTACCTTTGACTTAGAGTGAGTGAGAACTGTGAGAGATATGCTGGGTTTGAAGAAGAGATAAGCTGCTGCTGCTGAGAGTGGAGAAGAGAGAGTCATGGTTGCGGACTGGGTTTGTTTGTTGTTGCGAGAAGATTCATAGCGGTGATTTGTTTGTGAGAAGAGAAAAGGTAGAACGATCACGCGAAGAAGAGAAAAGATAGAGCGATGTATATGGTTTCCTCGGATCTTATTTATTTTATTTTAATTTTAATATAGATATAAAATACTTTTTAAGTGGGGTTAAATAACTTAATATCTATTGAAGCTAAAAACCTCTCATCCGGCCAACTTTTCAAGTTATATGGATAGCAACCCACTTAAAATCCTTGTGTCAATAAGTGTTTATTGCACTAGTTGATATTGATATATTGATATTGTCAAGGCATATTTTAGTTTATAAACATCAATATTGATATATTGATGTTTCTTTTAGACAACACACACATTCAAATTCAACTACACATGTTGGAATCACTACAAAAAAATCTAACATTTCAACAGTTACTACAAGCATCTTCATCTGCATATTATGACAGTTATGATTCAAGCATATTTATTTTGAAACCTTGACAATAACAAACGTCTATCTTTAGACAAATCATTCTGATTTCACAAAATTACAACCTAGCTTCACACTACAAAGAGACAAAGTCAACCTGCTTTAAAAAGAAGAATTTGCACAAATATGATAGAGAACAACAATTGCAATACATATTCAAACCCGTTTCGTAAAAAATTCAATATTTCAACAACCAAGATTCATGTAAGACCCTCACAAACCCTCTTGCAGAATTGCAATTTACAGACTTATTAAAAAAATAAAAAATTTCATCCAAGTCAATGCAAGTCACAATAAAATTATAAAGATTACACAAAAATCACAAATAACAATGTTGAAGTGAGTATCACCTGTTTTCTTAAAGTAATCAGGGTTCCAAGAAAATACCGTGCCAGACTTATTTGATAGGGCCTCGGATTGAACCAAGTCAACAGAATTTCCAGTTCCCTTCCACCAAGTCTCGACTATTATTTTCATCATGTCTTCCCCTGTGTGTTTGGTTTCTGTAAACCCAGCTATCACAGGACAAACTACCCTGAGTAACGAATAAATCATATAGGTTTTACCAACTTTTCCACTCCCACGAAGATTCCACAGCGAAACGAACATCTGATAAAATAAATTACATTTATCTTATAAATACACACTACCAATAGCATAATACAGGGAACGAAATGAAGCACTGAAAATAAAAACTACGTTATTTGAACGTAAAAAATTAAGTTTATGCAATTTAAAGTACTGGGGTAGGTTAGTGAATATGATAAAACGCAAGCTACCCCTTTTTCTGAACTATAGTGTTAAGTTTACTAAAAGGGCTAACAATATGGTGGCACACTATCTAGCCAAACATGCCCTCACTGAAGGATCTAGAACTTAGACGAGCATATGTAAGAATATTGAAACACAAAGAAAACGAAAGTAAAGCAGAAATAATGTTGCGCACCTTTTAGGAACCTTTACAGAACCAGAACCTTTCCTGATAGCACAGCTTCGAACCAGAATCGGGGGGGAGGGGGGGCGCGACAAACAAGTGAGGATGGTTTGGTGGCAATTTAGGGTTTGCTTTTTTTTTTTTTACTTTTATTACTTAGGGTTTGGCCCCTTAAGTTTGTCAAATGTTGCAATTTTGGCCTCATAATAAAAAAAAAATTGAATATTTTAAACCTTTAAGATTTATCCCCTTTGCAATAGTGACCTTTTGACCAATTTTGACTGGGTCAACACTTAAGTGTCACTTCATTAATGGATGTGAGTTTCTACAAAGGATATTGTTTTTTTTTTAAATGTGTATATCAGAAGAAGATGTATATGAAAATTCATTTATAGAAATTATTGATATATTGATTTATAAACAAAATATTGTCAAGGCATACAACAAAATAATTTTTGAACTCAACATATTTTAATTTTCCTTGATGCATTGATATTGATATATTGATATTGTCAAGACATATTTTAGTTTATAAACATCAATATTGATATATTGATGTTTCTTTTACACAACACACACATTTATGTTATGATGTTTCCTTTACACAATAATGATCATTTATTGTTTATTGTAATAGTAATTAGAAACATCATGACATAAATGTGTGTGTTGTGTAAAAGAAACATTGTTATGATTGCGAAAAAAGAATATATTTAAAAACTACATTTTTTGTAAAGTTTCCATCTTCTCCTCCTATTTTCCTTTCTTTAATGAGAACTTTTGTTGAAAATAACTTTTGAACTCAACATATTTTAATTTGTCTTGACGCGTTGATATTGATATATTGATATTGTCAAGGCATATTTTAGTTTATAAACATCAATATTGATATATTGATGTTTCTTTTACACAACACACACATTTATGTTATGATGTTTCTTTTACACAATAATGATCATTTATTGTTTATTCTAATAGTAATTAGAAACATCATAACATAAATGTGTGTGTTGTGTAAAAGAAACATCATAAATAAATGTTTAAATGACATGTTATGTAAAAGAAACATTGTTATGATTGCGATAAAAGAATATATTTAAAAACTACATTATTCGTAAAGTCTTCATCTTCTCCTTCTATTTTCCCTTCTTTAATGAGAACTTTTGTTGAAAATAATTTTTGAACTCAACATATTTTAGTTTGCCTTGACACATTGATATTGATATATTGATATTGTCAATGCATATTTTAGTTTATAAACATCAATATTGATATATTGATGTTTCTTTTAGACAACACACACATTCATATTCAACTACACATGTTGAAATCACTACAAAAAATTCTAACATTTCAACAGTTACTACAAGCATTCTTCATCTGCATATTATGACAGTTATGATTCAAGCATATTTATTTTGAAACCTTGACAGTAACAAATGTTTATCTTTAGACAAATCATTCTGATTTCACAAAATTACAACCTAGCTTCACACTACAAAGAGACAAGGTCAACCTGCTTTAAAAAGAAGAATTTGCACAAATATGATAGAGAACAACAATTGCAATACATATTCAAACCCGTTTCGTAAAAAATTCAATATTTCAACAACCAAGATTCATCTAACACCCTCACAAACCCTCTTGCAGAATTGCAATTTACAGACTTATTAAAAAAATAAAAATTTCATCCAAGTCAATGCAAGTCACAATAAAATTATAAAGATTACACAAAAATCACAAATAACAATGTTGAAGTGAGTATCACCTGTTTTCTTAAAGTAATCAGGGTTCCAAGAAAATACCGTGCCAGACTTATTTGATAGGGCCTCGGATTGAACCAAGTCAACAGAATTTCCAGTTCCCTTCCACCAAGTCTCGACTATTATTTTCATCATGTCTTCCCCTGTGTGTTTGGTTTCTGTAAACCCAACTATCACAGGACAAACTACCCTGAGTAACGAATAAATCATATAGGTTTTACCAACTTTTCCACTCCCACGAAGATTCCACAACGAAACGAACATCTGATAAAATAAATTACATTTATCTTATAAATACACACTACCAATAGCATAATACAGGGTAGTTTGTATATCAGAAGAAGATGTATATGAAAATTGATTTTCTTTATTCTTACAATAATAAACCATGCTTTTTATTTCTTAAATATATTATATATTGATATATAAACTTACACTGTTCGCCTAATATTTCTGTTGTTGTGTTATAGTTTTACAAAACAAAAATAAATATATGAGTTATTATATCTACATGACATGTGCGGTTATTATATCTACACTAGCGGAAAGACGGGCACGATAACGCATGTGATTATTTTATTATGTTTGTTTGTATAATTTTGATTTAAATTTTTAAATATGATAGAAATTATTGATATATTGATTTATAAACAAAATATTGTCAAGGCATACAACAAAATAATTTTTGAACTCAACATATTTTAGTTTGCCTTGACGCATTGATATTGATATATTGATATTGTCAAGGCATATTTTAGTTTATAAACATCAATATTGATATATTGATGTTTCTTTTACACAACACACACATTTATGTTATGATGTTTCTTTTACACAATAATGATCATTTATTGTTTATTGTAATAGTAATTAGAAACATCATGACATAAATGTGTGTGTTGTGTAAAAGAAACATTGTTATGATTGCGATAAAAGAATATATTTAAAAACTACATTTTTCGTAAAGTTTCCATCTTCTCCTCCTATTTTCCCTTCTTTAATGAGAACTTTTGTTGAAAATAACTTTTGAACTCAACATATTTTAGTTTGCCTTGACGCATTGTTATTGATATATTGATATTGTCAAGGCATATTTTAGTTTATAAACATCAATATTGATATATTGATGTTTCTTTTACACAACACACACATTTATGTTAAGATGTTTCTTTTACACAATAATGATCATTTATTTTTTATTGTAATAGTAATTAGAAACATCATGACATAAATGTGTGTGTTGTGTAAAAGAAACATCATAAATAAATGTTTAAATGACATGTTATGTAAAAGAAACATTGTTATGATTGCGATAAAAGAATATATTTAAAAACTACATTATTCGTAAAGTCTCCATCTTCTCCTTCTATTTTCCCTTCTTTAATGGGAACTTTTGATGAAAAATATTTTTTGAATTCAACATATTTTAGTTTGCCTTGACGCATTGATATTGATATATTGATATTGTCAAGACATATTTTAGTTTATAAACATCAATATTGATATATTGATGTTTCTTTTACACAACACACACATTTATGTTATAATGTTTCTTTTACACAATAATGATCATTTATTGTTTATTGTAATAGTAATTAGAAACATCATGACGTAAATGTGTGTGTTGTGTAAAAGAAACATCATAAATAAATGTTTAAATGACATGTTATGTAAAAGAAACATTGTTATGATTGCGATAAAAGAATATATTTAAAAACTACATTTTTCGTAAAGTCTCCATCTTCTCCTTCTATTTTCCCTTCTTTAATGGGAACTTTTGTTGAAAATAATTTTTGAATTCAACATATTTTAGTTTGTCTTGACGCATTGATATTGATATATTGATATTGTCAAGGCATATTTTAGTTTATAAACATCAATATTGATATATTGATGTTTCTTTTACACAACACACACATTTATGTTATGATGTTTCTTTTACACAATAATGATCATTTATTGTTTATTGTAATAGTAATTAGAAACATCATGACATAAATGTGTGTGTTGTGTAAAAGAAACATCATAAATAAATGTTTAAATGATATGTTATGTAAAAGAAACATTGTTATGATTGCGATAAAAGAATATATTTAAAAACTACATTATTCGTAAAGTCTCCCTCTTCTCCTTCTATTTTCCCTTCTTTAATGAGAACGTTTGTTGAATTTTGATAAACTCCTCTTGATAAAGATACAAATAATTGACCATGGCTGAAAACATGTCGTGTAAGATAGATTAAGACATTGGGAATTGTATGCCCTTGTGACTTATTTATGGTAATACCAAAACTTAGTCTAACGGAAAATTGTTTTCTACTAAGCACAAAGGGAAGTCATGAACTTGCATTTGTTTTTAATTTAATTCGGTGCAAGAATGCTCTATTTCCAGCATTGCTTTCTATTAGGATTTCCACATTCAACATATTCTCAAATAAACCACGACATAACAATCGTGTTCCATTACACAGGTCATATTTAGGGTTTATGTTTCACAACAACATCAAATGTGCACCTTCTTTTAGCTTTAAAGTATGTGGTGGGATACTTTCTTGAGCAATTGAGTTTAGGAATTCCTATTGATATAAGTTATGGGTATCCCCTTCAACCTCGTTAAATGACAACAAATTATGTTATTTTCCTGGATATTAATTATGAATTATGACATTACTCCTCGCCTATGAATCACATACACTCCTCATATTAGATGTGTCTGAACACGTGTTGCATCCGCATCCATAAATATAATTACCCTAAATTATGTGATTTTCTCAAATTATCAACGTTATTGGCGTGTCAGTATCCGTGTTGTATCTGGTGTCGGTGTTCGTATCCATACTTCTTAGCGATCCTCTCTTTTTATTGCCTCTCAGATGGTGGTTTCAATGTGACCAAAAGCAAAAGATAGTGGTTTGAAGCTTTCTAGTGTTTCTATTTTTAGTTGTTGTTAACATGAGTGTTGTTATCGTTTAACAATTTTGAATTGTTTAAATGGTTTTAACACTTTGATTTCACTGTATTTTGTTGGATATTGGATAGGGGCCATGGGACCAGTTTATCAATTGTATATATGCAGAACGTTTGGAATCACAAAGAAAAAAGCAATGCTTTTATTCCTTTGAACAACAGTGGAAGGAGCTTAATGGCAGGGGATGTTATTGCTTATTTTCCTTTTATTTAATAATTAAAAAAAACCATGGTTTTCATTATATAAAAAAAAACCACGCTATCATAGTTTGTATAAGCAATTATAAACCAGCAAAGTCAAATAATTATTAAAATTAATGGTAAACAATTTGAATCATAATTGATTATAAACCAGCAAAGTCAAATATGTAATCCATAAAATTAATCGACTTTGATTAGTTGTAAGATGAAAGAAAAAGAAAAAAACTAAACAGGTTTATTCTGAATTTTGATGCAAAGGGTTGAGAGAGGTTGAGAAAAACTAAACAATGCGGGAACGAACTACCTGTGAGAACCCTAGTTATTAATATTTAATATAGTGCTAACAAATCTTTTTCTAAAATATTTTGAGTCCTAATCATTTTTTAGAGGATTTAAAGTCCAATCTTTAACATTATATTTTGCTCATGTTTGTTACTAATCCTTTTATCAGAAGATTTAAAGTTCAATCTTTAACATCATTTTTTGGTCACGTTTGTTACTAGTATTTTTTAGAGTATTTAAAGTCCAGTCTTTAACATTATTATTTTTTGCTCACGTTTGTTACTAATCTTTTTTTTAGATGATTTAATGTTCAATCTTTAACATTATTTTTTGGTCACATTTGTTACTAATAATTTTTTAGAGGATTTAAAGTCCAATCTTTAACAATATTTTTGCTCACGTTTGTTACTAATCTTTTTTTAATGGATTTAAAGTCTAATCTTTAACAATATTTTTTGCTCACGTTTGTTAGTAATCTTTTTTTCGAGGATTTAAAGTTCAATCTTTACCATTATTTTTTGCTCACGTTTGTTACAATTGATCAAAGGCTACGGAAGAGTAAATTATATTAATAAAATAATATGAAAATACTGTTTTTTGTGGAAGTAATAAAATAATATGGAAATATTGTTTTTTGTGGAAAGGATATGAAAATAGTTGCCAATCTTTGTCGGTTATATTGAGGGGAACAACACAGATGTACAACGTAAAATCGGCTGATAAAAAAGTAACATGAGTTTTTGTTTTGTGCTAGTTTTTTGTGAGTTTGATTTGTGGTTAACAGAGGTAAAAGATGGTTAACGAAGACGATTAGTACATGGATTAGTTTTCTCAATATATGGATGTCATTCGAGTGACATCGGAACCCATCCGAGTGTTTGTTGCGTAAGTGTGGTCGCTGTTGTTTGCATTGCAAAGCCTAGGCAAACGTAGGCGGCATCAACAGTTGCCTTGTAATCGCTGTCATTAGGCATATGGCAGAAAAGGTTTGTCATGGATAAGCCAAACATGTGCTCAAATTTCTAATGCAAACCAGCTGAAACGTATGTCATTAGAATGAGATCGAAACCCAATTGAGTGTTTGTTGCGTTAGTGTGTTCGCTGTTGTTTGTATTGAGAAGCCGAGGTTGAGGTAGGCGGCGTCGACAGTTGCCTTGTAGTCGCTGTCAGCACGCATATAGCAGAAAAAGTTTTGTTTTCTGCTGCAGCGAATTTCGGATGTCGTGGATAGTTGCCTTATGGTTCTTTGAATCTGTCACAATTGTCTTATGGTTCTATGAATCTATCATAGCGGCAGTTTGTTTTTTTGGATGTAGAGAAGTTTGATGTCATGGACTTGTCCGGTAAGTCGGATACTTTTGCAGTATGTTTTCAGCCCTCGATTTTGACGTGCGTCCTATACACACTCGTTGTCAATAAAATTGCCTCATTATGAAAAACTTATAGTCAAGTTATCATGACACTTTTTAACCATAGTCAAGCACTGAATGTAATCATTCATGATACCTTGCATATGATCATTCAGAGCATTGTTAGCCGTTTTCTAAAACAGACATATAACCACCATTTGCTCTTTAATTATACATTTAATCAATCACACAATCACATGACAGTCACAGATTTTGTAAAACATATGATCATATATAAAAGATTGAATAAGATGACGGATGCATCAACTACAACCTTAATTTAAAAGCAATCGTAAAATATTCAGAATTCAGACGCATAAACCAAACACAAACTTAGCATTAATCAAAGTTTACCATGACACACAAACATACATTAACCAATTCTGCATGATAACCAAACTGAACTCAAAAGAAGCCATATATAAAACATGGCAGCAAGTACATAATAACAAAAGTCCACCAAGCCAAAAAACTACAGAATCCATGTCTTCTAGCACACATTATCGCAAAGCCCACTAGACTCTCTTCCTAACTGGGCACTACGAGAAGTAATGGTTAACCTGGTACACATGCCTTAAATCAGCATTGTTCATAGATCTCACGAAACCCCTATGAATGCACTGCAAAGGAGCGTGCCTTATATGAAGAATACCATTCCTTGTATTTTCGGTGACAACAAGCTTTCTAGCATGACCTTTGACCAAGTTACGCGCTGCACATAAGCGTCTCCAGTCACCTCCAATCCTTCAAAATATAGTATTATCTTCCATAATGAATACCATATCACACTGCCAAATATATCCTTGCTGATCTATGATAGATAGCTGAGTCGCATTTGTGGGCAATGCATCCTCGCAGAAACCAAACCAAGACACACCTGTGTTTAAGAGAATAGGAATTAACATTACTTACCATAATCAAGATTCTAAAATATAAACCTATAAATATAATATGAAACGGCATTTACCAGATATCCAGAGTCGATGTCAGAAGATGTCAATATATGAACAAACGTGCGATAAAACTGCATCACCATGCTGCCATCATTTGGAGTGATCATCTTTGATATAGGAGGAAGACATTTATTAGGATAGTCCACTTCCACTCCTGATCTGTCTTTTATGGTCATATGCATAAGGTTTGATTCTACATAGGTAACACTGACCCATGCACCAAGGCCAATTAAACCCTATCCAACCATCCCTGAAGTACACCTTGTCATTTTTCTTGTGGACCTTAACCTCGAACATGTTCTTGTTAGGATCACGCAACATGACATAGTCATCAACACACAAACCATATTCCTTAGCAAAACACGACGGCAATCTCACCTTCAGCTGATATATACATAAAAAACATGTCGTCGGTAATTGAATAATAAATAAATTAAGAATGCATCAGTTATACGGGAAACGCATGTGTTATTTCTATTATTAAAGTGATACAATTTATAACCTTGCATAATTAATTAGTTTCGGAATGGAACATAATAAGACTCGGTCAATTGCTAGCATATGTCATTCTTTTGTTGGATTAAATCTCTCCTAATTGCCTCTTGTACCATGAATAGAAATTAAGGCTGCATATTTATTTGTTGCTATGATCCTATTTCAAAAATAAGTAAGTTAAAATCATATCCAAAAGAAGGCAGTTCTGATGATTAGTTAATCGTCAAGCAACAGGAATGCATAAGCTTAAAACAATTGATAGTGGTTAGGATAGGTCTGTATCTTAAAAATATTGCAGAGATTCCTAACTGATATATATTTCTTAAGCTTTAAGCAATAGCAGGGCAATGACATAAACCACTCCACACATTAGTTTTTATAAAATTATTAAGTGTATTGAAGTCAGAAGATTACTCCAATTTGAATCAAGGCAAGATATTGTGTCATAACATTATGACCTTCTGCTCATTAGATATCAGTACTCCTGATAAACTAAATTCTGCCTCCAGAAATCAATTTATAAATTATGGCCGAGTCGACTTTGTGTATCTTGATTCACATTGAGTTATATTATCACAAAGTCAAACAATTGCAATTCCCAACTGTTTATTTAGGATAACCATTTAGTGTGTCTAGTACTGTCTATACATCTATAAGTAACAGTCCCCCTGGTTGATACTTATGAAGAAAATAAAATGCAAACTTCTTTGGCTAGAAAATAAAATGCAAACTTATATGCATTTTCTCAATTGAATGGCACATCACTTACATTTGTGATCTCAAGCTCCACGTAGTAGGTATTCAACTTTTGCATCTCTCGTAGAGAAATTTCATCTGCGATACGGATAGCCGTTCCTGAGACGATGACAATACGAATAGTTCAATAGCTATCGCAACACACTACAACACACCAAAGAATGACAGGAAACAAAACCAAATACCTATTGGGGGGAACCCTGCCTCAGCAGCATCTAGGCAAACTATTTTATCCATGGGCTTGAGTATGTCCTGGTGCTTGCAGGGAATATGGACATGCCTCAGGTAGACAACTTTGTTCTCAGACTCGTGCGTTACAGCTAGCTTTAGGGGATGGTTTTCTAACAGCCTACGCGCCTTGCAAAGAGATCCCCACTCACCTCTGATTTTGCACACCAATTCATTTTCTGTCTCGACAATCTGAAATGAGCACTTCCAAGCAAATCCCAAGTAATCAACGACTTTGATCTCAGTTTCCTTAGTTGGCAATGCACTCTGACAAAATCCTAACCAAGGCAAGGCCTGCAGTGGCAAATAAACAAACATCATGAATGATTACTATTATTCATATATTGAAATATAATCAAACAATATAAAAGGTATGTACCAAAAATCCAGATTTAACATCAGATGCAGTCAATATTATGACAGATGTTGCGCAAAAAACCAATGAACTGCATTGACATAAACCGCAATCCAACTTTGATATTATTGGAAGAGTGCAATCAGGGTAGTCAATTTCCTCATCAAACCTATTTTTCAAGGTCATCCTCATAAGACTCGAGTGTTCATAGGCAAGAGTTGCCCAAGCACCAATATCAATGTTGTAGAAATCCTTCAAGCCAAACCACCCATTCTTGAAGAATACTTTGTTCTTTTTTATCTCAACCTGAACCTCTACCTCATTATTTCTTGGATCACATAGCATAATGTATTCATCAATGTGCATACCAAACATATATTCTTAATGCATATATTCTTAACAACCCATCTATTTGTATCAGTGACAAAGTAAGTAGCAGGACCAAGTGATCATTAATCTACATCAAAGATGGGCTGTTAGTAATGGTTTATCATACAATATCCTACATCAAAGTGATCATTATTCTTAATGCATATATTCTTTTCAAACCAAACATGATGTCAACCAAACACATCATAAAAAGAAATGGATCATACATTAAATGGATATCATTCCAATATACATGTATTACACTAAGTAAATGCCCACCCATTCATGCTAACAAAAATTTTGCTTAACAGTGATATTCATTGACTAAAATAAAATTTTCATTACAAAAAGAAAAACACAATTCATATAATAACCAGTAGCACATATCACTAACTTAAAGTAAAAACAGATTAATAGCAAGTATGAAAACTTACAGAACATATGTCGTACTCCATGTGAAAGGTTCGAAGGTTAACCAAATCCTTCCTAACGCCTCTGTCAATCTCCCCACCAGCATTGCCTTGAACTGTTGACATGAGAGGAAAGATGCACAAATAATAATAAAAACTAACGGCCACAATAGAAGGAACACAACTATATAACACCTCGTGTTTCTCATTTTGGATTCATAAATTTCATGAGATAAAAACTACATATATATGATTTTAAACATGCATGTTCATTAAATGTGATACATGCATGTTCATTAAATCTGTGAATCCATAATGTCCATATGTTAATGTCTTAAACAAATAGAAGTTGTTGAGCACATGGTTGAATACTCAATGTCAGAAACAAACTAAAGTGATCTAAAAAGAATAAACACATTAAAACAAACCACTTAGTGTTTCTGATTTTGGATTCACAGATTTCATGATATAAGAGGTACATATATAAGATTTTAAACAAAAACCTAAACACCAAAGTTGCAGAAAAATGATTTGTGAGTTTGGATTCACACCTTTCATGAGATAAAAAATACACAAATAAAAACTTGAACAAAAACATAACACAGTTGCAGAAAGAGGTTCTCAATCATATTTGAATGATCAATGGCAAAAACAATTTCATGTGATACAGAAAATATTACACATGCAGAATCAATAAGCTATTCATTCATACCTTTCATCAAACATATCGCACCAGCAGCTTCACGGTCCTTGACATACATAGTAAAGTCCCCAAAGTGTTCCATTCTTGGCTCTGGTAGAAAAAACGAAATGTGGTTGATGTCTTGTGGTTTACGAAGACATACTCCTCACTTAAATAGAAAGACAAACTACCTTTACTTCATTATTTAGTGGAGAAAATCTCATGTGTTCATTTCTAAGTTACATAGCAAACATTATGCCAAGTGGATGGTTACTTGCAGCAACCATCATTACCCCAACCATAGGAAACGTGTGCACAATTATCCATGCAGATTTCCTTCAAGCAAGCAAGCATCATTTCTAAGTTACATAGCAAACATTGTGCCAAGTGGATGGTTACTTGCAGCAACCATCATTAGCCCAACCATAGGAAACGTGTGCACAATTATCCATGCAGATTTCCTTCAAGCAAGAAGCAACTCCCAAGGCCATAACACATGATCTGAAGGGCAACAAAGTCATTTTTTCAATTTAAACCCTAGGGTTTTCCCTCCATAAGAATTGCTGGTTAAATTGAGAAGAGCTTGCTTAGGGTTTTTGAAGAATTTGCCTGCAGCACTGGTCTTCTTTTATAATATTAAGATGCTAAAGATTAGATTAGGACCAAAAACAGAAACCACACTCAGCAAGAAATAAGGAATCCAATATAAAACTTTCATTGAAGTGATAACAAAATCGATAGTAGGGTTCATTAGCATAACAATTTCCTTTATGCTAGTATGCCAAAAACTAGCTCAGTGATGCTCAATCTATGAAACACTGACACATACACTGACCAAGATACTAATACTGACACGCTGACACTTGTAAAATTTCCTTGAATGTAACCACATGTGTCAGTATCCTGTTGGCGTCTAATTCCGACATGTGTCAAGTGTCAGACACATTCAATCTCAAGTGTCAGTGCTACATAGTTCTCAACAGAAAGAACAGCCACACTTACCCAAATGTCAATATAACCAAGTTCGCTAACAGCAAAGTTTGCCAATCTCTGAACATCATCAGCCTCACAAACATCGCAAGAAATGCCTACAACTTTTGTTTGAGAAAGCTTTGTCAAAGATGAACCAACTGCATTGGCAATGCCGTCCTTTAGATTTTCCTCAAGCTCGTTGACAGTTGCTTGCACAGACTCAGGGATGCCTTCACAAAATTCGAGAGCAGGAGCAAAAATACATTGTGAGCAACAAAATATATTAATTTGATCTCTATAAAATGATCTCATAGTTTGTGATACCACCTTCGTGAAGTAACAATTACACGATCTCCCGAAAGAAGAAACTCCCGCGCCAAAGCTTTACCCAGTCCCCTTGTACTGCACACAAAATTTACAAGATGCAAGAGTCAGTGTCATGAAAAAAAACTTAGATGTAATCAAAGTAGACTTTAATCGGTATGCAAAGTCGACGTTAATTTTTTTTACTCATGCATCCAAATACAGCTCACCCACCACATAGATAATTGTGGAGATATTTTTTGCAAAAATAATAAAATAAAAATGAAAGATGCTACATAGAAGAATGCATAGGCTCATTAAAAAGCAAAAAACGTTGGAAATCGATTTCTAGAATACTGTCGGTGAGTGAACGTACCTTCCAGTTATGACAACATTTCGCGGACCTTCGCGACAATAATCCTCTAACACCCAGTTAGCACCTATCATCGTCCCAATGATAACTCCTCCGAGCCAACTATACCATATCAGTGCATCCATCTGACTATCTCCACCTTCACAAAATTTCCGAAAAATCAGCATCACATATTATATGAGGAACCAATGGATATAACTATATAGTTTAATAATTGCATGCACTTAATGTGTAATTTTATGATATAGATGTTTATGTTATAATGCGGCGTCTTGGTGAGATATGATCCAACGATAGTGGAAAACTTGTTTATACTATTGTCGGAAACTCGACTTTAAGTGCAAATATTATCATATACAAATTCTAAAATAGGAAAGTAGAATATATACCAACCTGACATCTGAAATCCAATTGCAAGGATGACACCAGTGCTCATCAAGGTCACAATATATCTTCCAATTTGAACAGCAATCTTGTTTTCACAAATACATAAACACAGTTATATTCAACATTTAATACCACACAAGATTGAAAAAAAGAAAGAAACAAGGAAATAACACAACACAACAAGGGCTATTTGGATTTGCTTATTTGAGCTTATCTACAAGATTAAGCACTTGTGAGACTAGATTAAGTACTTGTATGTGAGACTAGATTAAGTGGATCAATACATGAAAACAACTTTTGTTTTCAGCTTATTTTCAACTTATTTCTGTAAGCTATTTTCAACTTACTTTCTGTAACTCTCCGAGATAACTTGAGAAAACAAGTTATGGATAAGCACTTATTTTATCTTTTGTTATAGAAATAAGCTATAAATAAGTTTCCAAACTCCCCAAGATAACATATGAAAACAAGTTATAGATAAACACTTAATTTTATCTTCTGTTGTAGATATAGCTTATCCATAAGCACTTATATGCTAAAACCACTCAATTAAGTTGTTAATCCAAACAGAGAATCAAGAATGATAGAACATAAGAAACATGTACTCACCTTAGATAGAACCTCATCAACCCTAACAAATAACTAATAGTAATACATAAATACATATATGATAAGTGCTTATACTATATAAAACAATTAATTATCCAAACAGACTAAAAAAATGATAAAACATCAAAAACAAGAACTCACCATAGATAGAACTTCATCAACCTAACAACAGCTTGTCTATACTCATCATCCAACTTAGAACCCATCATAAAATTCCCCAACAAAACATTTCTAAAATTACTCCAAAACCCATTTTCCCTTTGAACTTTCACTTCATATTTCTTCAAATTTCTCAACTTTTTCTCCTTCACATCACCACCATCTTCACTCTTGAAAGCCCTACACTTTTTCAAACACAACCCACCAAAATTTTGTCCAAAACCAAACACCCCAGATGAAGAATTTGAGCTACCAAATCCATTTCTAAGCTTATGTCTATTCAAATTACACTCTGGAAAAACTTGAAGCTTAACAATTGTAGTAGCCATGTTTAAGATAAAAGTTCATAAAAATGTTACAACAATAGTATTGATATTTGATACATAAATGTGTTGAATTAATGTAACATGTTTGGTTTATTTATTGTTGTGATTTTGGTGAGAATTGATAACTATGTTTTTGTAATTTTGTGTGTTGTGAAAATATCTGATTCATTGGAAAAATGTAACATAATAACAGTAACGTAAGAAGAAAAGCCAGCCCCGGACCGGGGTCGGCATAGACACTCTTGATACGAAAGAGAGTGTGGAGGGATGTTCATGGGTGGCACTTCCATGACTTTTTTGCGGGAAAGTCATGTGACTTTGGCTTAATCTTGTCCATCGGATCAATCATACGGTTCAAATCATGACACATGTCCAGTGGCGTAGCCAGGACCCTGAGTCAGGGGGTTCAGACTTTTGAACTATAATCAATAGTTATATATATACACACACACACACACAAACACACACACACACACACACACACATATATATTATATATATATATATATATATATATATATATATATATATATATACACATATATACACACACACACACATATATATATACATATTCAAAAATATATATTAAATGCAAAAAATTACATGCATACTCGACAATTGTCCTCAACGTGATTTCGTTCTATGAAACACTGAATAGTCAACTCATTATCTATGTTGACCATATGTCTTTTAGGTTCAGTCAAATTTGTTTTTGGAATGTCGCATATTCTTAAATACATGGGTGTAATTTTTTTATCGTCTCTAAATATAAGATCTTATTGACCTAAAAATATAAATTGAAAAAGTTGGTAGTATTATTAAATTTATTGATAACTTCCTTAAAAAAAAATTGTTGATAACTAATATTGTTTTGCAAATTTAACCTCTAAAAGAGAAAAAAAAAAGAATTATGTTTTTTTTTATCATCATAAGATTTAGCACAAAGTGCTAAAAATCATAGCATAATTAATGATATGTTGCTAAAGATTTAATATAAATTGTTTAATAAAAATTAACATACCTTACAATTTTTCCTCTATTATTCCCTTGCTAATGATCAATTATAACTTTATGTTATAAATTCCACTAAAACCTTAACCAAAATCTTGTCCATACCATTTTTACTGATATATATTGGTTTTAATTGACTAAGTTGCACAGCTTGCTATCATCGGGCTTATTAAAAAGTAATATTGTCAATGAGCTGCATACATGCATAGCTAGGCGCAAACTTTCTAATTTCTATGAGATAGTGGTGCAAGACATAAGTGTTGAGGGGGTTCAAGAATAAAATAACATGGAAAATTGGTATAAAGTTAACAAAGTGAGGGGGTTCACTTGAATCCCCTGGGTGTAACGTGGCTCCGCCACTGCACATGTCTATTGCTTTTAAAAAAGAAAATCAAAACTGGTATTCTGAACAGAAAAGAGAGAACACCAGTCTTCTAACCCACTCTCTCCCTTCCCACTTCAACCCCAAACACAACACCACCTATTTTCTCCGCCAGTCCGACGTCAATCTCCGCCGTGTTGTCGCCTCCCTAATATGCCAAGGCATATTTCTGTAAGTTCACCTGCCATTATTGAATTGATGATTGTTGCATCACTATTATTCCATTGATGACCATTGTGGCATAACCTACATGTCTCAAGCAATACAAGTCAGTTATCTTCTTTGATAACAAGCCTGTTTGCAATTTTCACTATGTTTTTTTTCCACAAAACAAGCCATCCAATTTTGAAAATAGATTGAGTAGGCTGGAGGAGGTGAATTGCATAGCCCTGTTGCAGAACGATTTTGGACAGTGCGGCGGATGAAAGCGTCAGAGAACGACGGCAGCGGTAACACTTGTTCGTGATGAATTCTCCCCTTCATCAACCTTCTAAATTGAACAAAGTGTTCTTCTCCGACACAATTAAATGTCAATGAGATACCTAGCCAGCTTCCCACTTTTCTCCAAACCTCCTTTGAAAATGTACATGAGAAACCCATATATGCTCCCGATTCTGCTACTTGGGAGCATAATGGACAAACTAAGTTTTATGCTTCATTTAAAATGCCTCTCTTACACAGTTCATCCCGTGTTGGCAATCTCCCCAACAATAGTCTCCAGCCATGCACTTGAATTTTTTACGGTACCTTTGTTTTCCAAACAGCCATGACTGCCTTTCTCAAGTTTCCTTCCACGTTAGTTTGATTATAGGTTGAATTTATCTCTTTGTAGCATGATTTAACCGTAAAACCATTTATTCGGTCGAGAATCCAAATCATTTCATCGCTAATCAACATGTTTGGCTTAATTTCATGCAACAGATTCTGCAATTCTGTAAGCTGCTGCAGCCTCCCTTCTGCGCTGAGTTCCGAGACTTTAATGCATAAGTTCCAAGTCCAGCTATTGTTTGTCCAGCTCCCCATATCTTCCACACTACTGTGTTTCAGCAGCTCATACCATATAGCATTCTCTTCAGTTATTATGCGCCATTTCCACTTGCTTAGTAATGCTAAATTGAACTCCTCCACATTCTTAATGCCAAGACCTCCTTCTTCTTTTGTTTTACAAACATTGTTCCAACTCAGCCAACATATTTTCTTGTTTTCTTGGACTCCACCCCATAAAAAAGAGCGTTGTATTTTCACAATCTCTTGCAATACTTTCTTGTTGGCAATAAGTGGACTCACATCTGCAGCTGTGAAACAAATAATCAGAATTACAGATCAGCCAATGACATGTTGGTATTAAGCATAAGTATAGTATTATTATACGGTTCTCAATTTGGTGATCCATTTTCAAGAACTTCTATTGCTTTACTCAATCAAATTACATTATATATAACTCAATTAAATCTTAAGATAAAATCCTACAACAACAAATCATTCTCTAATTTAAAATAAAGCAAATTAAATGGCAATAAGCCTTACAACAATTTCTTAAAATAAATCAACCAATTAGAGCACTGTCCAAAAATCAAGAGCATGTTGGCATTGAGCATGTTTTTATAGTTCTCTGTTTGACATTGATTTTTCAAGAGCTTCAATTGTTTTATGAAAAGAACATCAGTGTAGTTTACTTACCCTAGATTGCATCCTTCACAGTGATTCAGCTGAATCACCTGCCCATATTACAATCCTCCTTATAACTCGGCCAAATCGTTGACAACAGATATCAGCCCTTCTGATAGCTCTGCTGAATGTAGGGGACACAGGTTCCTAACTTGCAACCAAGACCTTTGCACTTGCACATTGTAAATTGCAACAAAACAACCCAAGTGTTTTACTAAATGGTTACCTTTCCACCATTTAGTAAAATCGTCCTGATATTTATATCTAGAGCACCAATTGCAGTGCCTAAAACAGTCAAAACACCACTTTTGGAAACCTCATTATTTGGCACAACATCAAAAACCAAATCAACAATAAATCACGTCTCCGGGAATCAAGACCCCTTGAACACTCAATTCTAAGCGGGATAAGATCAAAGTAAAATAAATAAACAACATGAAAGGAAAAGACAATAGAGCAATTAGGAAAAAAAGAGAGAGAACAAATGCATGTCCAAGGGAGAAAATGAATGTACACAGTCCCATCACCGCATGTAAATCCTTCTCTTCCAATCACTTTAAATACAGGCACAATTTAATAAAAATAAATAAAAAATAAAATGGAAGCAACTCAACAAAGAAAAGAAACAAAAATCATACGATTGATCTTACTTGAAGATAGTTTAATTTGTTAGAGTCACAATTCCAATACATCTACCATCTCCGGTGCTTCATTTTACCTGGACAGGAATTGCAAGAATTAAAATTTAACTAAATATTCAAATGGACAAAACAATTCCTTAGCCATTATTCTAAAAGAGAGAGAAAGCTACACTACTGAGAGTTCTTAAAAGCGGGAAACTACAACAGTAGATTTAAGTCCCTTGATAATTTAAAAACAAAAAATTGATTTGAGATAGTATGCTTTCAATTATGCAAAACTCAGACATATGACACAATAAGCAACACACAATAGTGTTATGAATTCAACCTACCATAGAAAAGAAATAAAAACCATTGTGATGAAAGTCTCTGATTCAAAAATATAAATTACAATCAAACATCAAACATACATAAATTCAGGAAATAAGGTGTTTTGATACGGAGGTGCAAACAGAGAAGCCAGAATTAGTGCCAAAGGATAAGAGTAGAGTCCATATCCCTTGATTTTTCCTGTTTATAACGTTTTGTTTTTCCTTTTAAATTCGATTTTCTGTTTTATTATACTTATGAACTTGATTTTTTTAACAATTGGGCTCATTAATATTTCTCTGAAAACAACCCATTTGGGGTTGACCTAGTGGTTGGCTTGGGATGTTGGAGTTTACTCCTCCAAAGGTCTCAGGTTCGATTCCCTCTAGTGCCAATTTCGGTGGGCAAAGTCCATACAAAGCTTGCTCTGGCTTTAAACGAGGTCCCCGCAAGTGGGCGGTGGGATTGGTTTCATTAGTCGATTCTTAGATCGGATACCGAGTTTTCAAAAAAAAATAATAATAATATTTCTCTGAAAACCACTATCTCTTTATTCTATCTTTCAATTCACATGGCATTGGCATGCCATATTATACTTATGACTTCACATTTGTAATAGGCACAATCAATTGTTTCATCCTTTGTAGTAAAGGATACATTATTAGAAATTGAAAGACCTCTACACCTCGGGTCCAAACCCAGTGAAAATATCAAAAATACGGAGGAAGTTCTGCGTTGAATTGTGATTTTTGTAGTGATGGTGAGGAAACTTCCGCTCATATTTTCTTGCATTGTAAGGTGGTGATGAAGGTGTGGGAAAAGGTGTTCCAGTGGCTCAATTTTAACTTCTTAATTCCAAATAATTTGTTTGTGCATTTTGAATGTTGGAGTGTGGAGGTGCAGAGTAAGAAGTTACGTAAGGGCTATCAGTCAATTTGACATACGTTTATGTGGGTGATATGGAAGATGAGAAATGATAGAATCTTCAATGATAGAAACAAAGGAGTGGATGACAAATTGACAATGACATAGTAGATGAGATCAAGGTTTTGTCTTGGCAATGTAGCTTGCATAGAATTTTGGTGTTATATTTTGGGTTGCCGTATATTTACAGTGCTCTTGTAATTTTTTCTCTAGCCGTGTCGTCCTTGTTGTGTGGTGTAGCTTGTTCTCCTTTCCCTTATTTATTATCGGTCTCACTTGAATAGTAACCATTATGTTGAGATGTAGAATTGTTGTAATGGAATAGTAACTATTAAACACGGACGCTCCTCGGATGAGGCATGTCCCGGTGTCGACATGCGTCGGTGTTCGACATCGACACGACACCAACATATATAATTATATTGAATTATGTTATTTTCTCAAATTATTATTGTTGTCGACATGTCAGTGTTCGTGTCGTGCCCGAAGTCTTTATCTGTTCCCGTGCTTCATAGAAGAGTAATGATATTTGTACAACCATAGAGTCATTTCTACGAAGCGAATCCAATGGTCAATTCATTTCAACATTTTAACCGACAAAAAATGATCAAAATAACCTTATAGTTTTGGCCAACATATATAACGACATATCTATGTAAAAGATTTGCTAATGGACAAACTAGAAGAGAATTCACACCATGTTATGATTAATGAATTTGATTACCTAGATGATTGTATCGATCTAGATAATGCTGTTGTGTATCTTGCAATTTTGGCCAACATATTTAACGACATATCTGGTGATGAAAAACCTGACAACAACTGTGTTTTTTATGTTGATATTGTCGTTGCCTGTTCATGTTTTAATCTGTATATGTTGGAGATTGAGTTGTGTTTTATAGTTGTTATCATAACTGATGTGGTTTGTGAACTTGTATGGTTGCATATATGTCATCTTAATAATAATATGATCATGGTTTTTGGTGTTGGTGTAAGCGTGTAACATTTGTATATCATTAATCATTGCGGTGTAATTTGCTACAATGGATGGCCGGTATAATAGTTGGACACTAGTTCACATCTTATTTGGATTGGTATTTTTTGAACTTATCTATCGACATAAGTTTTGTAAAACTGTTTAAGAGAACTTTTGAAAACAACTTACGAGTTATAACATTTTATCATAAGTTTTTCCAACTTATTTTCATAAATTCTTCACAATGGCGTTTTAATATGAGTAATATGTATGTCTTAGTCAACCGTATTATATGCTAGGATATTTCCTATATTTAATGGCATATCTGTAACTTAGGAAAGTAGCTTATGTGAATTATCTGTACCTTTAATTGGGAGATATTGTTAGAGTCAACTAGGAGTAATTAGTGGGAACGGGTTTCCTATGTTCATATGTATATGTGTATCTATTTCATGAGAATAAAATATTAGTATCAGATCCTTATTATGGCATCAGAGCTGATATTGGGAGAGAAAGGAGAAAAACTCCAAAAAGATGAAGTCCCAAAAACTTCATCTTCACAAGACCAGAATACGAATGGGGTTAAAAGAACTCCATCACCATATGATCTAAACAAAAATGACAATCCCGGCAACATCATCACACAAGTGCAGTTGCGGGGAGAGAACTATGACGAATGGGCACAAGCCATCCGGATTTCTCTGCGTGCTCAAAGAAAGTGGGGCTTCATAGAGGGAAGCCTTACACAACCAGAAGAAGGATCACCTCAGATGGAGGATTGGTGGACTGTCCAATTCATGCTGGTGTCGTGGATCTTAAACACCGTTGAACCAAGCTTGCGTTCGTCCATGGCCTACATGGAAAATGCAAAGGATCTATGGGACGACATCAAAGAAAGGTTTGCAGTCGTTAATGGACCTAGAATCCAACAGCTGAAAGCAGATTTGGCAGATTGCAAACAACACGGATTGAGCATGGTGGCATATTACGGGAAACTGAAGTCTCTTTGGGACGAGCTGGCCAACTATGAGCAGATTCCAAAGTGTTCGTGTGGAGGCTGCAAATGTGATATTACAGTTCGGCTTGAAAAGCGAAGAGAAGAAGAAAGGGTCCACAAATTCTTCATGGGTCTAGAAGACATAAGCTATGGAACTGTGCGGTCTAACATACTAGCTGCAGATCCTTTACCATCAATGAGCAAGGTGTACTCCACTCTCATACAAGAAGAAAGGATGAAAACCATTACACGAGCCAGAGAAGAACGTGGACAAGTCATGGGTCTTTCGGTTCAAGTGGGTTCTAGAATGAAGGGACGTGGAGAGATGAAGGATAAATCTATGGTCTGTCAACACTGTGGGAGAGAAGGCCATGATGCAGGTGGCTGTTTTCAATTAATTGGATATCCAGAATGGTGGGGCGAACGACCCCGCAGTGAGGCAAGAACCAACGGACGAGGAAAAGGACAGCACCGAAGTGTAGGACACGGAAGGGGAGGACTGGTCCGTGCCAATGTTGTACAAGCTGCAGGAGGACAGCCAAGCAATCCTATTACTACTGCAGAATCTAAAAACACTGCGCTGGCTGGTTTGAGCAATGAACAGTGGCAGACTCTTCTCGACATGCTGAATAGCCGTAGTACAAACGATAAGATGACGGGTAAGAGTACATGTGATTTATGGATTATAGATACTGGAGCATCTAATCATATGACAGGAAATTTCAAAAACTTGAGTGATTTCAAGACTGTGGCAGCATGTTCAGTAGGGTTGCCGGATGGACAACGAGAAGTTGCGACCAAGGAAGGAACTGTGATTCTTGATGGGGGTCTACGACTTAAAAATGTTCTTTATGTGCCAAAGCTGAAAGTCAATTTAATTTTTGTTTCACAGTTGATAGATGAAAATAAATGTATTGTCCAGTTTACTAACAAACTATGTGCGATACAGGACCACACTTCGAGGATGCTGATTGGTGCGGGTGAACGAAAAGATGGGCTATATTTCTATCATGTTGTCCAAGATGTGAAGGCCTACCAGATTAGTGCAGAAGATCAATTTGACCTTTGGCATAAGCGTTTAGTACGCCCTTCCTTGAAGATGGTTCAATTAATTCCAAATGTAAGGAGTAGTCATAGTAAGCATTTATTGAATAAAGTTTGTGAGGTATGTAAACGAGCAAAACAAACTAGAGACAAGTTTTCTTTAAGTGAGAATAAAGCAATGCAAAATTTTGATTTGATACATTGTGATCTATGGGGACCTTATAGGACTCCTTCCTCATGTGGGGCATCCTATTTTTTAACTTTAGTAGATGACTACTCTCGTGCTATTTGGATATATTTGTTGCGTGAAAAAAGGGAAGTGTCACAAACAATGATGAATTTTATTGCTCTTGTTGATAGGCAATACCATAAACAAGTTAAAATTATAAGAAGTGATAACGGAACAGAATTTACTTGTTTGAAAAAATATTTTTCTGAACATGGCATTATCCATCAAACCTCATGCACAAGCACACCACAACAAAATGGAAGAGTCGAAAGAAAGCATAGACATATCTTAAATGTAGCGAGGGCGCTGAGATTTCAGGCAAATTTACCTATTAAATTTTGGGGTGAGTGTGTGTTAACTGCAGGATATTTGATTAATCGCACACCATCACCAATATTGAATGGAAAAACCCCATATGAAATGCTTCATGGACAGCCACCAGACTATGAGCACTTAAAGGTCTTTGGATCATTATGCTATGCATACAACCAAGGTCGCAAAGGTGACAAATTTGCTAGCAGAAGTCGTAAATGTGTATTTGTTGGATTTTCCTATGGGCAAAAGGGATGGAAAGTATATGATTTGGAAAGGGAAGTTTTCTTTATGTCTAGAGATGTGGACTTTGTTGAAACAGAATTTCCGTTTGCTTTACCCATATCCAAATGTGTAGAAAACCAAAGGGAACAAATGGTACACATTGATGACTGTGCTGATGAAAATTGTGATGCTGAAATGATGCATCATGATGACCAGAGCCCTGTAGTGAAGGGGGGGGTCTAATGCTGATAGCCCTCAAATTCTTGGTGAAATATTAGAGCCCACACCAAATATGAGTGGTATAGATGAAGAAGTGGAATTAACTGCAGGCAGTGATGAATAAGTGGAATTAACTGCAGGCAGTGCCGATAATGCCAATCATCTTGGAAGGGGTCATAGGATAAAACAACCATCAGTGAGGTTGCGTGGTTATGTGACTAACACCATCAGAAAATTAAGCCCATCTACTTGTTCCCCCACCACATCACATGACTCAGGTGCGTGTTATCCTATTGCAAATTATGTAAACTGTGATAATTTTTCTACAAGACATTGTCAGTTTCTTGCAGCTGTTAGTGCAGAACGAGAACCCATGTATTTTAAAGAAGCTGTACAAGATGAAAGATGGTGCTTGGCTATGCAAAATGAAATACAAGCACTCCAAGATAATGATACATGGTCCATAACTCATCTTCCTCCAAACAAAAAGGCACTTGGATGTAAGTGGGTATACAAAATAAAATACCACTCAGATGGAAGTGTTGAGAGGTTCAAGGCACGATTGGTGGTTTTTGGTAATCATCAAGTTGAAGGGCTAGATTATGACGAGACGTTTGCTCCAGTAGCTAAACATGTAACTGTACGCATTATCTTAGCTGTAGCAGCTGCAAAGGATTGGGAACTGCACCAGATGGATGTCCACAACGCATTTCTTCATGGTGAACTTCAAGAAGAAGTGTACATGAAAATGCCACCTGGTTTCACCGTGCAACAACCAGGTATGGTTTGCAAGCTTAGGAAGTCTCTTTATGGCTTGAAACAAGCCCCAAGGTGTTGGTTTGCAAGGCTATCTGCTGCATTAAAAGACTATGAGTTTCATCAGTCTTATTCAGATTACTCATTGTTTATATTGAACAAAGGAACATTGCAGCTAGTGGTGCTTGTTTATGTGGATGATCTCATAATATCAGGCAATGATAGCATGGAAATTCAAAAGTTTAAATTATATCTTAGTGATTGCTTTCATATGAAGGATTTGGGACCATTAAAGTATTTTTTAGGAGTGGAAGTTGCAAGATCTCCTACAGGCATATTTCTTTGCCAGAGGAAATATGCTTTGGATATTATCACAGAAGCTGGATTACTCGGGGCCAAACCAGTGGCGATTCCTCTAGAGCAGAACCATCAATTGTCATTAGCAGAAGGCCCTTTATTACATGACCCCGCACAATACAGACGACTTGTGGGGCGTCTAATTTATTTATGTTTTACTAGACCTAAGCTCTCATACTGTGTGCATATTTTGTCCCAATTTATGCAGCAACCAAGAGAAGAACATTGGCATGCTGCTCTACGGGTGGTACGTTACTTGAAGGGGCAGCCGGGACAAGGTATCCTATTGAAAAGATCTTGTGATCTTAATATTTATGGTTGGTGTGATTCTGATTGGGCTAGCTGCCCCCTTACAAGAAGATCACTTACAGGTTGGTTCATTCTCTTAGGTGAATCCCCTATTTCTTGGAAAACCAAGAAACAACAAACAGTATCCCGATCATCTGCTGAAGCAGAGTACCGTTCAATGGCCACAACGACATGTGAGTTAAAATGGATTAAAGGTCTTTTGTTCAGTCTTGGTGTGGCACACACTCAACCCATGCATCTCTATTGTGATAGTCAATATGCTCTACACATGGCTAGAAATCCTGTTTTTCATGAACGAACTAAGCATATTGAGGTGGATTGTCACTTTGTACGTGATGAAATTATCAAGAAAAATGTTTGTCCATCCTATGCTCCTACTCATACCCAACTTGCAGACCTCCTCACCAAGGCCCTTGGTACTAAACAGTTTACATTCTTGTTGAGCAAGCTGGGCATACACAATCTCCATGCGCCAACTTGAGGGGGGGTAATGTGAGTAATCTGTATGTCTTAGTCAACCGTATTATATGCTAGGATATTTCCTATATTTAATGGCATATCTGTAACTTAGGAAAGTAGCTTATGTGAATTATCTGTACCTTTAATTGAGAGATATTGTTAGAGTCAACTAGGAGTAATTAGTGGGAACGGGTTTCCTATGTTCATATGTATATATGTGTATCTGTTTCATGAGAATAAAATATCAGTATCAGATCCTTATTACGTTTTGTAAAACTGTTTAAGAGAACTTTTGAAAACAACTTACGAGTTATAACATTTTATCATAAGTTTTTCCAACTGATTTTCATAAGTTCTTCACAATGGCTTATAAAAAACTATCATTATGGCTTATGAAAACATCTTATAACATACAAAATCCATGACTTTTTTAAAACTATTACTTTTTCCACCCTGCTGCGTTCTCGCGCGCTCTGCAAAAATCCCAAAATACCCCTAGTCCGGATTACGTACTCCGGACCAAATTGTTAGTGTTTCCGGAAAATATAATCTGGACAAATACGCTATGAATATTTTGTGTCTTTCTTTGATGTCAACTGTCTTTGTTGACCGTTATACGACTCCCCGCATAAGCTGCAATGCAATTGCATGGGTCGTATGAGCGGTCAACAATGACCATGACACCACAAACACTCCTAAAAGCTACCTAAAAAACTTAAAAAAATTGAAGAAAATGTAAGGAAGGAGGTGAAGAAGAATGAAGGAAAATGTTGAAGATCCAAGCATTTTGATAGCCTAAAACAAGTCCAAGGTCATTTGGAAGTCAAAGAAAACGTGTTTTTCATTCAAAACCGTCCAAAAAACGAGTTAAAACTCCACTAACCGGCCAGACCTTTGGTGAAACGGCACCGGCCAAAATTTTACTGAGGTGTTCCGGAATATAAAATCCGAATTGCATGTAGATGTTCCGGATCTTATAGTCCGAACTGCACCAGACCCTTTTATTTCGAGCATTTCTTGGTGAATGGCTTGGAAAAAAATAGAACAATGGTACATAACATAAAAAGAAGCAACATAAGACAAATAAAAAGTTAAAAAACTCATAATAACATAAATGATGAATCTTTTAGGAATGTGTTCGAAGAGGAGCTTTTGAACTCGATCCTGCCGGCCTCCCAACTGACATGTTACGATCGGCAGGCCGATATGATCGAGTTCATAAGAACCTCTTCTTTGGAGTTAGATCTGCAACACAATGAAGAAAGAAAAGGTGATTTCAAGAGGATTTCTTTGAGTTAGATCCTGCTACCTTGCCAAATGACATATTCATCTGGCAGGCAGCACGATCTAACTCATAGAAACCTCTTGATATTTTTGAGTTATCTATCTATCAAGGAGGCATCAAGGACTATCTATATATTTTTGACAGCATGCAGAGGATCTTCATCATGTCGTTATATAGAGATCTATATATTTAAAACAGCGTGAGAAAGATCCTCAACTTCATGACAAAAATTTGCATGGTTATCTTTGGTGTGTTTGTGTGTTTTGCTTGTATTGAAGATCAAAATTGGAGAGGGTGTATTTATAGAAGTCCTTGGATGTTGTGGACCACATAAACTCTTGGTGCAATGTGGATCACACAAAAGAATCCTATGCTGAGGTATTCCGGATTTCGTTTTTCGGAACACACTAACGCCCTAGGTGAATCCGGATTGCATAATCCGAAAAGCATATATGTGGTTATTTTATCGATTAAATGAACATCTTTGACGTAAATTAAAACATATTCAAAGTTTAAATAATGTATATATTATTCAAAACATAATGAAGCAGCTTAATTCAACAACACATAACTAACACGCAATTAAAACAATATAAAACACGCGATTATTTAAAACATAGCACATTATCACGGATCATCTAAACTAACTTCTTCCTCCTCTGGTCCATCCAGCAGAGCCCTGATCTCTTCGTAGTTCCTGGGTCGGTGCAAACTTTTCAGAATTTGTTCAACAGATCTAACCAACGAAGCGTCCAACTCGATCGGTCCTCTAGTGTTGTGCTGACCAAAGACAGAGAACATGGTTCTCACGTCGTCGTCGTTTGTGAGTTTCATCCGGCTGAAGCGAAGAGATTCGGCTGAGTTGAACAATGGATCTCCATATTCGACATCGACCACCCTTCTCGTGTCTCTGCGGTTGAGTTGACGGTTGATTTGATCTAGCTCATCCTTCCGCCCGGAGAAGGTGACATCGTCGCGAATCCTAAACAGATGGGGTGGTGTTCCACCTTTGTAGTAGACTGCCGTTAGCTTGGTGTTCGGATCAAAGTCAGGAAATTCCATGTTGAAGAGGCATCTGGGCGTTGTAGTTTACTTGTAATGAAAATAGGGATCCCGATTTATAGATGTATATGGGCGTTGTGGACCACGAAAATTGTAGGTGCAATGTGGGACACACAAAAGAATCCAATGCTGAAGCAATCCGGATTTTAAAATCTGAACCAAGCATCACCATACACAGTCTCAAAACGTGTAAAACGTGTTTTTACACGTTTTTTCACTGTAATTATGGCCTTCAAACAGGTTTTTGGTCCCTCCCTCCCTATAAGTAGGCTTCAAAAGTTCACAATTTCTCACACCTTCTTCTTTCTCCTCTTCTACAACGATGTGTTTCCATCGCTGGTCTTTCATATAAAGAGACCTCTTTGGAAATCCATCAAGGGTCATATGATCAGTAAATAGGGAAGGGGTCAGTCTAGGTGTGAGGTTGGTTTGTCTGGGTGTCATATTGACCATCATGGTCTCTTGTTCCCTAGAGGCCCCTGTGCCCCCTCTGTCTCCCCACCAACACCAAAGCTACTGGTATGTCCCATCAGGCAACATTGATTTCTTCTTCCCCGCCATCTTCTTTCCTCCCACCCTCTTTCCTCTCCACCAGTGGCAGCAACCACTGGTATAGCTTATGTAATAAGATAAAATTATAAATAGTTTTAGGATATAATAAGCTTAAAAAGCTTGAAAATTATTGTAATGTATTGTTCATATATTAATAAAATGAGTTGTTTTTATTCTTGTGTCTTTTTATTTCTGTTTTTTATTTTATTCGCATTTTATTTTACGAATTGTAAAGCTTAAAATTCCAAAAGTTCTGGTAAAACATTATTTCGGATTTTAAAATCCGGAAACATCTGCAAAATTCTAAAAATGTAATCCGAAAAAGGAAATCCAAACCAGGGGTAAAATTGGAAGGAAAAAAAATAAGGCTCGCAAGGAAAGGCATAGGGTGGGAAAAGTAATAGTCCTTTTTTTATTAACATTTGCCATAAAATTAGCTTATGTAAGCTTATACATAAGTGCTTATCGAGATAAGTGCACTTATGTATAAGCCTAGATTCCGCGACAATCTCATCTCTTACTCATGATACACTCTTCCAGTTAGTCACCCATTATTTTATCATGTTTTCCTTTGTTTGAATTGATTATTAATAAAATGCAGACGATCTTTTCCTAAGCTACTATCTCATTTTAAAAAGTGTCAATCTTGCTTTGAAATACTTTTGCTGATCAAAATACCTACATTTAATCATCAAAAAATTCTTAATATATATACACTTGCCAAAAAAGATCCACCTCCCGAGCAGTCAGATTACACATATTCAAGATGTCGGATCAAGATCGAACGGTTAAGTTTTAAACTCGGTATTTTAAATTATAAAATTAAAAATTAAAACCTATGTTCTTTTTAACCGTCCGATATTGCTCCGAATGTGTGTTCTCCTTAACTACTGGGAATCAAATTTCATCAAAATAAAAACACCTACTTCTGATAAAAACTGAACCAAAAGGGATATAAATACATAAACTATGGTTAGATGCACATTAGTACTATGCATTAAGACTCTATTCATTTCTTGAACCAGCATCATGTATCTTGGATGGTACTTGATTTCTTCTATAAACTCCCCACAAGTAATACTTTGATTGAAACCCTGCAAAATGATTAAATCAAAAACTTATACACAATTAACAAGCAATAAAACTCATATATGTAAATGTAATGTAACTCACTCTTGTATTTTCTTGGGAGCATTGTAGAAGGAAATATTAAAAGCTCAGCTTTATCAACCCTAGCTCTCATGGCAAGGTCATTGGAAATCATTTCATCAACTAGCTGGTCAAAATATCTCTCATCCCTATCGAAAAGACATTAACATGGAGAGATCATATCAGATCTATAAAAAAAACTTATACAAAGTCTTATCTCAATAAGCAGGGTTCGCTACATGGATCAAATTACGCCATAATGTTCAATCATAAAACCATATTTGGATGAGTAGTGAACACAATAAATAATAAAAAAACAAAAATGTTTATCGAATCAACCATGTTATTAAGTTTGTGCAAAACCTCACCTTTCATTCTGAGGAAAGAAATAAAGGCCAATGCTTAGATTATTCGTTCCAAATTTCCGGAAACTTTCTGGCCACACAGCTTCTCTTTGAATCATGTCTGCTTCAAGCACATTAGGTAGATGTTTTGTCTCCTCGAGAACTTTAGGACATGCTAAAGTGGACAAGTGGCACAATAATCCAGTGATGATTTTGTCAAAGCTTTTGTTGAGAACCAGCAAACTTCCCCTATTAACCACAAAATTCAACTTCAGACAATGATTTCACAGGAGCAGCTATAAAAGTTACATTAATTCCGAAATAATGTAATAGAAGTCACAAAAAGAACAAATTTCTTACCTCCAGATTGGATCAGAAATAGGTTGTGGATCAGCAATAGTAACAGCAGTTGCACATCCTTTGCTGGAATCGACTTCACCTTTTTCTGAATCAGTAATCTCAATATCTGAATCTGTAGCCTCGTCGTCTAAATCTGTCGACTCACTATCAGAGTCATTTATGACTACTACTTCACCTTTTTCTGAATCAGTAATCTCAATATCTGAATCTGTAGTTTCGTCGTCTGAATCTGTCGACTCACTATCAGAGTCATTTATGACTACTACTTCACCTTTTTCTGAATCAGTAATCTCAATATCTGAATCTGTAGTTTCGTCGTCTGAATCTGTCGACTCACTATCAGAGTCATTTATGACTACTACATCTGGCTCGCAGTCCTCACAAAACCAAATAACCTCATCCGTAAAAATGACAGGCCCATCTAAACAATACCTGAAAGGCCAAAAGGTGTTTTAGAATGTGAAACACTGCGATAGCAAAAGCTTCCAACTCCATAAAATGCAAAAGTTTCATGTTAAGAAAAATATGATGGCAAAACACAGGAGCAATGGAAGTTCATCGTATATTAATACAAATGTGTTGTTCACTAAATTAAAAGAAGAGAACAATGGTGTTCACACAATTATATACTCTTATAGAGTAGATGCATTGGAAACACAGGAGAACAATATCTTACGATATAAAACAATAGTCACGTGCATTTAAATCATGTTTTAGATCCATATTACCCTTATTAATGTCTTCAGAATTCTACTTCTAAACCAATAGAAATTTAAAAGCATGTCCATATGGCAAAGAAAATAGATGCATCTGCTACTTGACAACATAGTTATAATTTGCATGGGTTATCAAATAGAATGGTTTGATGATGGATTGGTAAGCAGCTGTTTTTTTTTTTTTTTTAATTTAATCATATAAAATAGATATTGGGTTCTACCATCAAGTGAGTCCCACCATCATTAATTATTTTTGACTCTTTCTGGATTTTTTTGTGTCTTTATCTCTCCAAATAGAAGAAACGGAGATGGTCATAAATGGAGAGGATCTTAACTCGTGTAAATAAGTTTCTTATTTTGATCTTAATTTGTCTAGGTATATACGTGTGTAGATTTCATACGTGTTTGTCCAACTGGATCTGAAAAATTGAACTGTGTTAGATATAATTAATGGTGATGCTAACATATGTCATAAAATCATATGTCATGAATAACAAGTCTTTATTAAAAAAAATGAATTTAAACTTTTTGAGAAATAAATTGGAATAATTTTAAGACAAAATTTTCACATTAGATTTCTTAACATATGATACATGTTAACATTTTCCATAAATAAGAATAAGTCAACTCAAATATGTTTATGTCTAAATAATGAAAGAATTATCATCATATATTGTGCTTTTACTTATTGAATTCAATAGTTGGTTAATTTATTACTACATTCGCCCTTAAATATATGACATTTTTCTTCAAATACATGAATTAAAAAATTTAATAGTAGTATTAAATTTGTTTATAATTGTAACCAAAAAAAAAAATTTGTTTATAATTATTACCATTGTTTTTACAATTTTTTTTTAAGAGACTTTTACAATTTTATTCTTAAGAGAGAAAGTTAGTTTATAATGCTAATATGTGCCCTACTTACGGCACATGATAAGGATACCAAAAGTAGAAATTATGGATCTTAATTAAAAATAGATGCATTCTGGAATGCACTGGAATTTTGTGGTAGACTTGGACATGTTCCATGGCGCGAAGTCTCTTACCATCTAATAGCTCTAATTGCGGGGATATCTAAAAACGATTCTCCCCCTCTCAGCCACATAAAAATCTTTCTTAGTCAAGCTGGGCCCTGATGAGGGATGGGAATGGCTGAATACATCTGCCTGTACGCAGCTGGCCAACAACTGTATCGAGCTACAAGCCCTTCTCATAAGATGTTGTAAGCTATGGGCCATAAAATGTCCGACGAAGCTTAAAGCAGACATAAAGAGCTAACTTTAAAGGGGGCCAACAAGCATCTTTAAAGCAAATGCCTGTGAGAAGCTTTAGATCTTATTTCAGCTTTTTCTAACAAATTAAGATGGAGCCAGTCCAAAAAAGGATCAGGGTAACGATGCGAAGCAATGTGTATCGTTTCAATATTCTTTGGAGTCACATATCCGGATAGTAACAGATGTGGTTGCAAAGTACAACGATTAAAATTAGCTGCAAGTAGATTCAATGCAAAATAGTAAATGGAAAGAGTAAGTCGTAAGTACCTATGCAGTGCACAAGCTTTACATTTGTTGCAAGACACCAATGTCTCTTCAAAGCCTACATCGCCACATGTAAGACAGACAGGTATCTGCAACAAGTAGGCAAAGTTTTAATTCAGTGATTCATAAAAGGTATATAGCTCAAAAAACACAGATTTCGAGAAGAAAAAAACACTATTATTTGAAACTTCCTAGGGAAGTCAGAAAATGAGAAAAACCTGAGGCAACTTAGTTGTCTCTGACACGGTGACGAGAACATCCATCTCCACTTCCGATTGAGAACTTTCGTCTGCAGGTTCAGTTTCAGTACTAACCTCTGAAGGAGCATCAATCTCCACTGCGGCTTCCGATACTTGAGGTTCAACTACAGTATCTAGACCACGTTCAGATAGGAGTTCAAAACTTGACGCTGATGCATCTGGTTCTGTAACAACTTTGACTGCTGCATAATCAGAATTCACAACTTCTGTTTGGTTGTTAGTCATAGAACCAGCAGTGTCTGTCATATTAGAGCCTGTTGAGGCATTCACCAATCGTGGCTGATCATTCTTTTCCACAATATTTTGAAACTTGTGATGTTCTTTGCCTTTTGACTCTTGAGACAGTGAGGCCGAGACATGTCGAGACTGTATTTCAAAACTAGATCCTTCAACAGGGATTGGTGCAATTTTAGGTGAAGCCACACACCCTGATGGTTGTTTTAATCCAGATCTTTGGACTAGAGATTTGACTGAACCTGACTTATCATTGACCTCGGGTTTTGATGATTTCACGGGTCTTCTTACCCCATTATCCATCTTCATGTATTTATCTCCTACGGCTCCCATAACATCACGCTTGGAACCATCATCCTTTGCACCAGTGTTATCCATAAGTTTCCGTTTAGACCTTTCAGCTGGAACATTCTTGTGCTTTAAAATGGGAGCTTCATTTTTCACATTTTCTCCCTTTAAACCGCGATCCTTTGGGCTAGTGTTATCCCCAAGTTTCCTTGTAGAACTTTCAGCCAGAACATTTTTCTGCTTGAAACTAGGACGCATTTTTCCCACCTTGAAACCCCGATCCTTAGCACCAGCATAATCCCCAAATTTCAATTTGGAACCTACAGCTGGAACTTCCTTGTTGCTGAATCGAGGAGCTTCACGACACACATTTTCTACAGGGTGCCCATTTTTCTTAGACTCTGCGACTTTCATAGGTTGAACCACCGGCTTCATTCCAGAAGAATTTGGAAATACTCTACTATCTCGTCCATTTGGAACACTACGTTCCGTTGATTTTAATAACATTCGATGTTTCTTTCCATTATTATGTCCTTCCAAACAGTTGCAATGCATCTTAACATTACAAATTTTACAGCATATTATATTTGACTGCCGACTTTCTACTGGAGCTATAGCAGGAATAGTTGGTCCCAGCGTTTGAGGCGGTGAGCACTTATCATCAAAGTCTTCCGGTATATTAATACATATGTGTTGTTCACTAAAACAGAAGAAGAGAACAATGGTATTCACACAATGATATTCTCCTATAGAGTAGATACATTGGAAATGCAGGCGAACAATATCTTACAATATAAAACAAATCACGTGCATTTAAATCATGTTTTAGATCCATATTGCCCATATTTATGTCTTCAGAATTCTACTTCAAAACCAATAGAAATTTTAAAGCATGTCCATATGGCAAAAAGAAAATAGATGCGTCTGCTAATTTAGTGATGATGAAAACCTGCTAAAACCATAACTTAACATCCATCTTAACTAATATATAAGATCTTATATCTGCTTTTTCGAACAAATTAAGATGTGGCTAGTCCAAAAAAGGTTCAGGGTAATGATGCGAAGCAATGTGTATCGTTTCAATATTCTTTGGAGTCACATTTCCGGATAGAAACAGAAGTGATTGCAAAGTACAATGATTAAAATAAACTGCAAGTAGATGCAATGCAAAATAGTACATGGAAAGAGTAAGTCACAAGTACCTATGCAGTGCACAAGCTTTACATTTGTTGCAAGACACCAATGTCTCTTCAAAGCCTACATCGCCACATGTAAGACAGACAGGTATCTGCAACAAGTAGGCATAGTTTTAATTCAGTGATTCATAAAAGGTATATAGCTCAAAAAACACAGATTTCGAGAAGAAAAAAACAGTATTATTTGAAACTTCCTAGGGAAGTCAGAAAATGAGAAAAACCTGAGGCAACTTAGTTGTCTCTGACACGGTGACGAGAACATCCATCTCCCCTTCCGATTGAGAACTTTCGTCTGCAGCTTCAGTTTCAGTACTAACCTCCGCAGGAGCATCAATCTCCACTGCAGCTTCCGATACTTGAGGTTCAATTTCAGTATGTAGACCATGTTCAGTTAGGAGTTCAAAACATGACGCTGATGCATCTGGTGGTGCAGATGCAAGTGGTTCTGTAACAACTTTGACTGCTGCAAAATCAGAATTCACAACTTCTTTTTGGTTGTTAGTCATAAAACCAGCAGTGTCTGTCATATTAGAGCCTGTTGAGGCATTCACCAATTGTGGCTGAGCATTCTTTTCCACAATATTTTGAAACTTTTGATGTTCTTTGCCTTTGGACTCTTGAGACAGTGAGGCCGAGACATGTCGAGACTGTATTTCAAAACTAGATCCTTCAACAGGTATTGGTGTCATTTTAGGTGAAGCCGGACTCCCTGATGGTTGTTTTAATCCTGGTCTTTGGACTGGAGATTTGACTGAACCTGACTTATCATTGGCCTCGGGTTTTGATGATTTCACGGGTCTTCTTACCCCATTATCCATCTTCATGTATTTATCTCCTACGGCTCCCATAATATCACGCTTGGAACCATCATCCTTTACACCAGTGTTATCCATAAGTTTCCGTTTAGACCTTTCAGCTGGAACATTCTTGTGCTTTAAAATGGGAGCTTCATTTTTCACATTTTCTCCCTTTAAACCGCGATCATTTGGACCAGTGTTATCCCCAAGTTTCCTTGTAGAACTTTCAGCCAGAACATTCTTCTGCTTTAAACTAGGACGCACATTTCCCACCTTGAAACCACGATCCTTTGGACCAGTGTTATCCCCAGATTTCAATTTAGAATCTACAGCTGGAACTTCCTTGTTGCTGAATCGAGGAGCTTCACGACAGACATTTTCTACAGGGTGCCCATTTTTCTTAGATTCTGCAACTTTCATTGGTTGAACTACCGGATTCATTCCAGAAGAATTTGGAAATAGTCTACTATCTCGTCCATTTGGAACACTACGTTCTGTTGATTGCTCATGTAGTTCTTCTAATTTCATTCGATGTTTCTTTCCATTTTTATGTTCTTCCAAACATTTGTGAGGCATCGTAACATTACAAATTTTACAGCGTACTATATTTGACTGCCGACGTTGTACTGGGGCTAACGCAGGAATGGTTGGCCCCGGTGTTTGATGCGGTAAGCACTTCTTATCAGCAAAGTCTTTTGGTGTTTGTTGTGGTAAGCGCCTCTTATCAGAATAGGGTTTTGGCGCTCGGTGTGGTAAGCACTTGTTATCGGCATATTCTTCCGGCTTTTGATGTGGCAAGGACCTTCTATCAGCAAAGTCTTCTGGCGGTTGATGTGGTAAGTTCCTTTTACCAGCAAAACCTTTGGGCGTTTGATGAGGCAAAGGCCTCTTATCACTGTAGTGTCCCGGCATTTGATCAGGTAACTGCCTCTTATCGACATCGCATTCCGGCCTTTGATGTGGTAAATGCCTCTTACAGAAGCGTGCCAACTTTCGATCTTTTAAACGTTTCTTATCAGCATAGTGTGCTGATGTGTGATGTGATGAGGGCCAATCATCAGCATAGCGGTGACAGCTTTGATATTCCAACTGATTGTCATCAGCAAAGTGTGCTGATGTGTGATGTGATGAGGGCCAATCATCAGCAAAACCCATATCGTGAGGAATTTGGTAATCGAAATTCAAGTTCAATGGTTCCCGACTGAAATCATTGAATGGCATATCATCATTGAACGGCATAACATCCCAACCACTTCTATAATTGTTTTGAAAATCTCCTATCTGCAAATAAGCATTCAAATATGAAGCAGTATGTTAGATATAAAACCATTATGTCTTTGACTTAACAACTTATGCATTTGAAACAACTAATTCATGAAATGGTGCATAGATCGATATTGCAGCAACATTCAGTAACAATTACCTCGACTCTCTTGCGATAAGGTTCAAACACGAAACCATTAGAATAATTATACCATTCAGAAACAAACTATATCATTCAAGCCACAATAAACTTAAATTCCAAACTAGTCCCAGTTTTGAAAAGCATTCAGATTCATATTCAACTAAACATGTTGGAATATTATCACTACAATCACAAATCCCAACAAAAAATTCTAACATTTCCACAATTGCTACAAGCATCTTCATTTACATATTATGATAGTTATGACTGTCATTTTTGATATAGTAACCTTGACACTGACACACATCGAAATTTTAGACATATCATTCAAATTTCACAAAATTTCAACTTAAATTCACAATACAAAGACAAAGTCAACCTGCTTCCGAAAGAACAATTTGCATCAATATGAAAACTTAGACGCGTTCTAATATACACACCAACTTAGAATAACTTTCTTCCTTTATACAAAAAAATTGATAGAGAACAACAATTGAGACATGTTCAAACCCGATTCGTAAAAAATTCAATATTTCAACAACCCAACATTCATCCAATACACTCGCAAACCCCCTTACACAATTTCAATTTACAGGCTTATTAAAAATAAAAAATTCCATCCAAGTCAATGTAGTCAATGTAAGTCACGATAAGACTACACAAAAATCACAAACACCGAACAAAAATCACACGATAAGACTACATATAAACCACATAAAACACTAACTTTACTGTTAAATCAAAGTCAATGTCCTTAAATCTTGAATAACAACAGAATCAAAGCAGAATATAACCCCAAAACCAAAGAAAAAACTTTAACCAGTTTAAACCCCTTTCGGAAACCGTTAATCATTCATGTATTGTTTACCCTATATCAGAATGATTTCAATTCAACCTTTTTCCCAAATCCCCAGTTCAAAAGAAGCATTATTTTTAACAATTAGCCAAAAAGAGAAAGATTCTTCAAATTCCTCGTTTGAGAAAAATTCCTCATGTTGGTCCCCAAAATAACAACAAAATTAGTAACTTTCACTAGTTAAAAACAAGTAAACCACCAAATTAGTCCTTAAAATTATGAATTTTGCAAAACGGTCCCCACCTCTAAAACTACGACGTAGTTCCCTATATATATTTAACCTTTAATATCAATCAATCACGTCCCTATGAATATTTCAAAAAGGTCTCTGACTCTATTAAACTGTCAATTTCGTCACTATATTTAACCATTTACTATCAACTGACCCTAGCATGTTGTCAAAATCACTAAAATTTGACAGGAATTCATAATCTTACGGACCAAACTGAAACCGCGGTACAAATTCAGTGACGAATTCGATGGTTTACTCGGTTAAAAACCCTTTTCAAAAGAAATACAATAACATTTAATCTTTTCCAAAAATCCCAATTTCAAAATACTTTACTTTTTAACAAAAACTCACTCAAAACAATAAGGTTCAAGAAAAGGCACAGAAAAAAAAAATCATCACTTTGACATTCAAACTCTCCTCGTAAAAACTACAATGTAAGAATTCACTTTAGCATTCATAAAACAACAACAAAATAACAACAACAACAACAACAACAACAAAAAAGAAAAGGAAAAAACAGAACAAGACAAGAAACGAAGAAGAAAAACTAACCATAATGGTGTTCTGAAGGATTAGAAGTGTTTCTCCGAAAAGAAGAACAATGAGAATGTAACAAAGAGAAGGGTTTCACTATGACGGTTTGTAAGGCTTTGAACACGCAATGATCGTAGGGTTTCAAACCGAAATCAATGAGTGAGTGACTGTGTCAAAAGATAGTGACGACAATATGATATTATTTTTATTTATACGTATTTTTTATTACCATTTTGGTCTCAAATTAGTCTCCCCACTTTATATTTACCCAAACCTGAGGTCCTACATTCATACACCGACAGGTGTTTTTTGACCCTGATCAATCTCTGACTTTTCAGTAAAAAAATTCGGTAAAGAGGTATTTTAAAGTACTTTATATTTGGTTACGAATCGGGTCCTCTTCTCTCTTTTTTTATTTTTTTAATCTTCATTTCCATCTTTTGTTTTTTTAATTAATTTTAATTTTAGTCTTTTTTTTTAACTTTTATTTTAGTCAATATTTCTTTGTTAATTTTATAAGTCCAATTGTATAGTTATCCTTTTTTTATTTTTCAGTTTTTTACTACTTTTATTCATTATTTAAAATCAAAAAAGAGGTTATGGTCCAACTCACGCCTCACTGAGGCAAACACAGCCTGTTCACACTCATCTGCCAGCAAACAATTCCAACAAAAAACCACTTTTTCTGCTTATTTGTGTTAGGAAAACACTGTTTCCTACGAAGGCCTGATCCACGAAAACTAAGAATATGAACAACCACCCCCATGATTTCCACTAAAACCTAAATTGTATTATTTTGAAATTTAAAAAAATAAAATTGTAACTGCTAGTTTGTTTCTTATCGTGGTTTTCGTGGATGTATTGTTTCGTGGTATTTAGCAAAGCTGTTTGTGTTATGGTCGACGAGCTTAACGCAATCGTAAATTAAAATTCTTACTATTCACGTAAAGCACTATTCATAAAATTACTGTTCACGTGAATTACTATTTTTGAAATTACTATTCCGTAAATAATACTGTAGCGGTAACAATAAAATAGAACACCAATATTTAATGTGAAAAACTCTCTGATATCGAGGGAAAAACCAAAGGACAAACTCCGAAAAATATTTCACTATATTAAAGAATATTACAATATTCTCTCCACTCTCTTACACACCCAAGAGATACAATATAGTGATTCCCGTGAGACCTACTCCTATTCTAATGCTATTATTTTATAGCACCTAGAAGCTATAGAGATGATACCCACCCGGTGTATTTTTCCCACACTCTCTGGATTTAACACTCAATTTTTCCTCTCACACACCGCTGCACAAAGAAGCTTTGCATTTCTGCTTTTGCTTCTGCTTCTCTGTGTTATTCTTCCTTCACTGCCAGGGTCTCTTTTTATAAGAGAAAGAGCACCGAAAAAGGCATGCCTTGCTAGCACAAAATTTCCACATTGTCTGCTAGCTCACATGCACCGAAAGGAAGGAAGAAAAATTAGTACTCCCTCCGTCCCATATTACTTGACCTAGTTGACTCTGTCACGTATGTCAATGCACAATTTTAAACTTAAATTTCTTTAATAATCTAGTATAAAAAATTACGAAAATTTGATATTTTGAAAATATTAATCGAGACGAATCTAACAACATCTTATATGCTATATTTTGTTTTTATATATTAGTAGAAAAATAGAGTCAAAGCATGGTACAAGAATAGTGCAAATATTCTAAATAGGTCAAGTAATATGGGACGGAGGGAGTAACAATTGTCTGCAAATTGATTTTGGCTTCTTTGACAATTTGCATCCAAAATTGTCTTTGGCAGGAACAGTACCACCTATGTGGGTGGGTCCAACAATTTGAACACACACAATTCCGGCCAAAAAAAAGGGGCAATCTCAATCACAGCAAATTCAACCTACAACAACAATTTTTCACAGCAAAAAAAAATTAATCATAACAAATCAATCCAATCCGTACAAACCTACAAGGTAGAAAGAAAGAGATAGGAATTGAAAAGAAAAAATAAAAAGAGAAGAAGATAGGTTGAAGAGGGAACAGAGCGTGAGTAGAGAGAAGAATATGGAAGAGAAAGAAGAAAGAAGAAAACTCAAACGAGTTTGGTCATCCACTTGATATTGATTTCTCACTTTTTGATCGACAGAATATTGATTTGTCACTTTTATATAGAGGTGTCAAACGAGTTTGGTCATCCTAGATTCTTAGTTTGACCTCGGAGGCCGACTATATAAATGAGTCGGTCTAATCCGATCTATTTGTAATTAGGTCACATATTATAAAATTCAAGGTGATCTATGTAGATTATTGTTTTGCTTGATTTGATTATTATTTTCTATTTATTCACTTTTTTTGAAGAAGCTAAGCAAAAACTTTATTAAAGAAACAGACAGTTCCTTCAGCACAAGGTGTGCTTAGAAGAAACTGTTGAATAAAATTACATCAATGTTAAGCCAGAATCAGCCAAAAACAGAATAAAATTACAGTAAAGCTTGTAGACAACATAAAGGATTTAGCCTCCAATAGGAATAGTCAAAATCGAACAAGGTATAGTGCGATTTCAGCCACCAGAACGTTTGGAGTTTCACCTTTTCTGCAAGAGTCTCAAGTTGATCTGACTTGTTTTGGAAAATCTTGTTATTACGGTCTTTCCAAATAACATAAATCACCGAAATCCATAAAATAGTAAACATTGTCCTAGAATTTTTGGAAAAGCCTCCAAGACCACAAAACTGATGAGAGTGAGTAATAGTGGTACCATTAAAAGCCGAATCAATACCTAACCATTTTCAAACCAATAGCCAAATGCGACCATACACTTCACACCGAAAGAATAAGTGGTCTCTGTCTTCTAACTCACCACACATGGCCGCACATGATAGTTGAGCTGCCTCAATTGCACCTCGCCTATGCAGATTATCCTTGGTAGGAAGTCTGTTCAAGAAAAGTCGCCAAACAAAAAGATTCACCTTCAAAGGAACAACTTTAAGCCACAAGAAACTATCAAACCTTCATTAAGATTGACTTCAGACACCATCAAGAAAGAATATGCTGATTGAACTGTGTAACTCTGCGATGTGTGGAGTTTCCACACCCACCTATCGACCGTGCCAACCTGCAAAATATAAGAAGACACCCTCTCCACACACTCCAATAACAGCCCCTCTTCCCACGCAAATAACCTCCTACGCCACTTCCACGCTTCACCTCCAACCCCCCCATCCTAACTCAAACATCTCCGACACCGTGGCTAGTTTATTGTCTGCAAGAGCGTAAAGACGACCAAAAGATCTTGCTAGAGGACAATCATCTAACCACGGATCCACCCAAAACAAAGTATCCCGACCATCACCCACCCTCCGAGTAATATTATCTACCAACCACCTAGAATCGACAAGCCCCACTCCCCTCCTGATTTGGTTTAGATTACGCCTCCAAACCGACCCTACACCCTCCCTAAAACAAACTCTGCCCCCCCCTCCTCACCATACTTTGCTCGAATAACAACATTCCACAAACTCTCCCTCTCCTCCAACAACCTCCACACCCACTTACCTAAAAGAGAAATATTAAATTCCTTCAACCTCTTTACCACCAGACCTCCATTCTCCGTTTGTAAACAAATGTTATCCCATTTAATCCAAGAAATTTTCCTCACCTCCTCACTACCCCCCCAAAAAAAATTAGAAAAAATAGAATCAAGGGAAGAAATAATACCTGAGGGAGCTTTGAAGAAGGAAAGGAAATAAACCGGAATGGAGGACAGAACGGACTTGAGCAAAACCAACCGACCTCCCAAAGACAAATTTTTACACTTCCACCCAGACAAACGTTTATGGATCCTATAAACCAACGGATACCAAAACTGAAGCTTCCTCGGGTCACCACCAATAGGCAGCCCCAGATAAACAAACGGAAGGCGCCCATGCTTACACCTCATAACCGAAGCTGCTTCATGAAGCCAAGAATCATTCACATTAACACCAAAAAGCATGCTTTTATTGAAGTTGACTTTCAGTCCCGAGATGGATTCAAATAAAACTAACACCGCCTTCAAGGCTCAAACATTAGACCACCTCTTAACCCCAACCAACAAGGTATCGTCGGCAAACTGAAGATGAGAAACAGGCACAACAACCTGCGTACCAATGCTATACGGAGTAAAAATACGATTGGCCACCATAGCTTTCATCATAACATTAAGACCCTCAGATGCCAATAGAAACAGAAAAGGGGAGAGAGGATCCCCTTGACGCAAGCCTCTTTCAAAACAAAACTCATCTGTCGGACACCCATTAACCAACACTGAAGCTGATGCTGTCGACACACACTCCATAATCCAGGAACGCCATAACATCGGGAAATTCATCTTAGACATCACTTCATCAAGGTACCCCCTATCCACCGAGTCGTATGCCTTCTCAAAATCAACTTTAAAAAGAAGAAGATCTTTATTAGACTTTTTAGCATCATCAACAATCTCATTAGCTATCAATATACCGTCCAAAATTTGCCTACCCTTAATAAATGCCGACTGAGTTGAGGAAACAACTTTACCAACCACATTCCTCAACATGTTAGCCAGCACTTTGGCAAGAATCTTATAAACACTACTCACCAAAGAAATGGGACGAAAATCAGCCACCCGTTGCGGATTATCAACCTTTGGAATTAATGCTATAAAAGTTGAATTGAGACCCTTAGTAAGCTTACCGTGACGGTGAAACTCCGCAAAAAAATTCAACAAATCAAGCTTCAACAATTCCCAAAACTCTTTAAAAAAAGCCAAATTAATACCATCAGGTCCCGGACATTTGAAGCTATCACAATCCCAAATTGCTGCCTTAATTTCTTCCAACAGAAAAGGTTTAATTAGATCCGCCCCTTCCACCGCAGACAACGTTGTGAACAACAAACCATCAATGTTTAGCTATTCACTTTTTTGATATATTAGTTTTTCACAATGATCTATTTGTCAAAATATATTTCGATGGATATTGAAGCGTAAATAATTTTTACCTTAGCTTAAATATTAATAAAAATTTATATATTTTTTGAAGAAATTAAATTCTAGATTTATTCTTTAAATTCAATTTAATTTTTGATTTATAAACTTTAAATATTTTAAATTTAAGCTAAAATTTTTTATTTTTTTATTAAGATTACCGATTTAAAACTAAACCAAAAAAGAAATTGAGCTAGCTATTTTAAGGTCAGGTCCGGTTCAAAACCTATTAGCTCGACTCATTTTTTTACAGATCTACTTTTATAATATCAATACAACATTTAATATTATTTTTCACTAATATATATTTATTTTAAGTTTTTTTATTTAAAGTTTTATTAGTATGTTCTATTTCATGCATCAAATGATGTATTGTCAATCCTTAAAAAAAAAAAATGTACTGTCAAACCTGCTAGAGATGTATTGTCATCAATTAACGTTACAACACATTATAAGATGCAAGTATAAAACAATTTTTTCAACACACACACACACACACACATATATATATATATATATATATATATATATATATAATTGTAAACTAACATAAATTTTTATTTATTCCATTTCAATTATATAATTACTCCACTAAATATATTTTTTTGAACAAGCACTAAATATAATTAATAAAAACGTTTTATCATTAAAATAGCACTACTGATGATTTCATTAATAATTGTATCAAATTCAAAATGATGCTTAAGTTAGGACCGATGATGTGTATGTGATCATAGCTTAATTGACACAGATATTACATGATATATGCAAAGGTTATGGTTCAAACTTCAGACACCCCACTTTTTAACATTCTAAATGTGAATTTCTAGTTATATGTTGAGGTTAGGGTTCAAACCTCAAACACTTCGGATATCCCAAGTATTCACCATTTCTAACCATAGACTACTTACAAAAAAAATTAATAGATTTTGACCAAAACTTAAAAAAAAAAATTACCAAAATATTAAATAAAAAAATAAAACACACTGCAACTTAATATTATGGGACCAACTTGAGACACTTTATCGTTAGGGGACCAAACTGAAAACATAAAATAAGTTAAGGGATCAAATGATGTATTAAGCCTAATAGATACATGAAAAGACATGCTTCAATATGTTTTTTGAGAAATAGTAGTGTGTCACAATTGTTAACTCCTTAACGCTCGCCATCAACATCTTCATGACAATTGACTCTATATCAAACTCGGAACTGAGTTTGTTAACCAGTACAAAATTGACAACTTCGTCGGTGTTTTCGTTAATCAGAGGACTCAACCTTGGTTCCAGAAAACCTCATAACTCGTAGCATAACAAACGAATTTAAACTTCTTCCCTATTATTAATGGCTAATAACAATTTTTCTAATCTTGTTGTTACTTAATGTAATCCCTTCGTATGTTTGGTATCTAACAGAACCTCCTCTTGACTAAAGCTATCAAGATCTAGTCTCCACTGCTCCTTTTTTTATTCCTGTAAAAATAAAATAAAATAAAACAACATCAATTCAGATTTATCATCCAAAACGGTGGTTCACACCTCATTCTCCTTAAGACTAAACAAAACCCACTATAATAGATATATGAAAAGACATGCTTAAATATGTCTTTTGAGAAATAGTAGCGCAAACGCTAACATTGTGTCACAATTGTAACAGCCCGATTTTCGCTAGATTTATTTTATTATTTATTTATGTGTGTTGTGTGTGCTATTAGGTGATTATTTGCATCTGTGTGTATTTTTTTGGTTGGGAATTGTAGAATTCGGTGTAGAAGGGTATTTTAGTCATTTTGGACCTAGGGGCATTTTGGTCATTTTGAGAGTAGGGGTAATTTTGTAATTTTGGATGAGGATTATTTTTGGTGTTTAGTAAGAGTATTATTTTACCAAGTTACTAGAGAGGGGGTAGTAATTATTTTAATTACCATTAAGTGACCGTTAGTGTTATAATTTACCATTAAGTGAGTAGTGACATTTTAGGTGTTAGAATAGAAACGGGTTAGGCCCATTAAGGTTTGAGCGATAAGCCCAATTGAGTAGAGTAAGTATATAAACTCTAGTTGTTGGTAAAACTAGGTTTTGCAAACATTATTCATTTCATTTCATTGGAGAAGAGAAGAGATTGGAGCTAGAGAGTAGAACAAGATCAATGGCTAGAGCTAGAGGAGGGGATTCATCATCTAGGAGCTAAATTGAAGCTTGGGTTAGAGAATCTTGGTGATAGAGGTAAGAGGGTTAGATTTAAACCATAATTCACATCTTTTTCTCTTTACCCATTTTTGTGAAATTGATGAATTGAACCTAATTATTGTTGAATTCGTGCATACTTGTTGCTGTTATGTTTAAGAACATGTTTTATATGATAATTGCATGTTAGTATGTAAATTAACATGTTTAAATTCATAGTTGTTGGTGCTTTGTGTTCTTGAGCAAAATTGATGAAAAATGAAGTTGTGATGTTGAATTGTGCATGAATTTGTGTTCATTAGTTGTTGTTGATGATTGTTGAACTGTTAGAATCAAATTGGTGTGACTGGAATCGTTATTTATGGATTCATGAGGAGATTTGTGGTTATGTGGGTGTTTTTGAGAAAATTCATGATTTTGATGAAATATGCCCAATTGTTGTTTCTAATGCATGATTCATGTTTGTTTAAGTGTATTGGACCTATTTTGACCTATAAACACTTTCTGGAAGTTGATTTGGGAGTTGGGGGTTTGAAAATTGGGATTTTGGGCAAAAATGGTGTGAAAACCCGTAGCTTCTGCAGAATTTCGCAAGAACGGCGCTAATAGCGAAACTGTCTGGACAAGTTACGCTAATAGCGAAAATTTCACTAATAGCGAAATTGTCTAGCAATTTCGCTAATAGCGCAGATTTCGCTAATAGCGAAATTGCCCAGAAACAGTTTTCTGTTTTGATGGTTTTGAGCTTTGGGGGACCAATCCAATACTTCTAAAATGTTTCTTTGGACATGATTAACATCTGTTTACACCTTTAATCCTACTGGAACATGATTTGAGTTGGTTTGGACTTGAATTTGTGAAAATCGTCTAACTTTTATAAAAACGGTCCAAACGTCAATTTTCCCAAAAGCTCGTTTTCTCCGGAAATTGAAGTGGGATTAGAGTTGTATACTGTTTATATGATTTTTAAAAATGGATGTGATTGGTTCTACCAAGTTTGAACTTGTTTTGCTTTGAAAATGGAAAATTTTGTGAAAAGTGAAAAGTGAGACGAACTTTGTGATTTTTATGAATTCGTCAGATTTGGCCGATGAAATGCTTACGTATCCTCTACTGCACACACATGTGGACTGAGAGCATACAAGGCATAGGCTATTGAACTTGTTTACGTGGTTTTGAATTAATTGTTCAATTAATTTTAAGTTATGATTTGGAGAGACGAGCTTGACTAAAGTTGACTTTTGAGAACCAATTGATTGTGAATCTTTATGGAGAATTGTTATATGCTATGTGAAGATGATTGGTGATGTAATTATGTGACAACTTATGTTGTGTGATTTTGATGATTGTTGGTGATTGTATATATGATATATTGGTGGTGAATTGTTGATGATTGCATATATACATGTATTGGTGATGGTGAGGTGATTATTGTTTGTGTGAACATATGCATTTGTAATTGAGTCATATGTTCATGCATTCATGACTGATGGTGGTGGATTTTATATCCAAGACTGATGGTGGCGGATTTTATATCCAATTGAGGTGAGTACGATGTTTTTGTTGCATCGAAGGTGACGACCTTGAGGTGATTTGGTACCACATGCATCTAGATGAGTCTAGAATCATTGCATAAACTGTTGGTGGATTGAATTGCATTTGCAAAGTGTATGATGATTGTTTTGCTAACTGTAATTGTGAATTGGATTATTGATTGTTAATTGTTGATTGATATGGTGATTTGGGATATGTGTTTGATACACTTGTGGAGATGAATTGGAATGATAGTATGTATATGTTGTGACTACTTATGAATAATATGTGTGAATTGTTATTCTTGAATATATCCTTCACTTCCAATGTTCATGATAAATGTTTTTCGTGGATTATGATGATGTAATGCTAACCCTCAGTGGTTTACCACCTACCTTTCTGTATGGACGGGTAGATGGAGTGCAGGATGCTTAGTTGTTGCTTGTTGATGCCGAGGAGTGGAGTTCCTCTTTTTCATGCAAGTGTCTAGATTAGGGCTCTGATCTAGGATAGTCTTTGCATGTTATTTTATTTTGACTATGTATGTTGGAGTTGTTGAGATATTATGTTATTTGAGATTGGAGGATACATTTGTATTTTGTTGAAGATTCCAGAGATGTTTATGAAATTATATGTTTGTTCCGCTGCTATGTTGAGTAACATGATCTTTATGCATGTATGAAATGTAGTTATTCGGAGACGTAGCATCTATTTCTAGAATATTTCTGATATATTCGCGCGTTTTACCGCTTAATAGAAATAGGGTGTTACAACAATTGTTAACCCCATCACGCTCGCCATCAACATCTTCATGATAATTGACTTTAAATCGAACTCGGAATTGAGTTTGTTAACCAGTCCAAAATTGATGGTTCATCGGCGTTTTCGCTAATCAAAGGACTCGACCTTGGTTCCAAAAAATGTCTTAAATTGATGGTTCTTGAATCAATGTGGGAAAGGTGACTGAGATGGTGGCGGGAGCGGAGGCCATAATGGATCATGGATTGAAAGCGAACTGACTTCTTGAAAATATCTTAAATTTATTCCAATTTTTTAACAAAGATAGACGAGTCAAATCTGAAAAATTGGTTTCAGCAAGGGAAGCGGAGAGGAAATTCACAACGTGAAATGAAAATGTAAACTGAAAAGGGAGAGTAGGCACCCACTATCGTCGGTAATTTGCTAAGGATCATGGATGGACCTTAAAAAAAGACGTCCATACTTGGGCTCCCGCTTTTATGATATCAATAAAGAACAAGCCAAGTCATCAAAGTGAAGTCGACAAATTGATTAATGAAAAGAGACATGTGTCACTTGCTAACAGAAATGGATATAAAGGAGAAAGCATGAATGATGCTATGAGAAATGGATATAATGGATTGAAATTAAGTTAAGGAATAAATTATGTAATTTTGTCTATTTTATATCAATGGTGAAAAACAAATTTTTGTATGGTACACAAAAGTTTTCACTTGTGTATTCTAAATGCCACCGAAAGAGTATTCCTCACTAAGAGTTTTCTTCAGACCAAGAAGTAAGTCATCGAAGTAGATGTAGGAAAAGGTCAAACTGTTGTATAGAGACGAGTGGCTTAGCCTACGTTTGGCCTAGGCCAGACTATATATTTTGTTAATTAGATAAAAGGGAAAATTATCATAACCTCCCCTTAGTTCTCTCTAAATATAACAGACCTCCCCTCTATTTGTCTAAACATCACTAAGCTCCCCTACAGTTACATCCGTCAAATTGCCGTTAGGAGAAACACATTTTATTCTTTCCAAACCTTTTTGCTTTCCCGTTCACAACTCATGCCTAAACTGAAACCTTTTCATTCTTACATTACTTCCTCATCCCGGCCATCGTCTTCGTCACTCGTCATCTTCGTTATTTGTTATTGTTCTCTTTAAATGTTGTTGTTGCTCTCTTGTCAGGTTTACGCATACCCGTTCTCGCCATTTAGTGTGACCATCATTCTTGCCACTCGAAACTTCGTTGTCATTGTGGGAATAGTAAATTGGTTTGCAGAGAAGAAAGTCAGAGAAAACATGAAACGAAAAAGATTATTGAAAATCCGGCATAAACTAAAGCAACATATTTGCCTTCTATTGTCCCAAAGTGGCTGCTGTCATTCACAGTTTTGTTTAGGTCCAACAAAGTTGTAATAGAAAGATGAAGCAGCTGCATCAGTAGTATTATATATTGAAATTCGATTTTTTTTTTTTTTATGTTTCAATAAAAAATTGTTTTTGATTTTTGAGTTCAAGGCGTCAATGAAAAATTGTTGAAGGCAAAAAAAACGAAGATAGATACACTTTGAGATAAGGTAGAAAGTATGACACCCATTGGAGCTTAAATTATTTTGGAAGATTTTGTTTTAATTTTAAAATGAGGTGGATCTGTTCAGGGTGTTTTCTGCAGAATTTTAGTTGTAGTAGTGATTAGTTCGGTGCAGCTTGTTGTACTCAATATATAGCATGTGGAGGATCTCAAATTTTAGAGCAAATTAGAGATACGTGTCTAATGTGAATGAATGCACCTTGTGTTTGACCTCTATGTGTGCTCTGGGCTTGATATATTGAGTGTAGTAATTTCATGCATTTAAGTGGTTTAACGGAAACACAAACGGTGTTAACCAAGAAGGGAGGGATTCATCTATTTAATGAGAACTTAAGGGAGGTTAGTGTGCATTTTAAAACTAGGAGGGGTGTTTGTTTCATTTAAAGATATCTCAGGGGAGGTTAGTGTAATTTTCCCTAGATAAAACTAAGGTTTTTTTACATGTTTGTTTAGATAAAAAAAAATAAAAAGATCAATTCACAAGCCATAAAAATCCTTTTAAGTCTACCATACTCATTTTTTGTCAAAAAAATGTTTAAATAAATATTATAATATTTTGTATTGCTAACTATATTTATATTAAATATAGATTCAAACAATAGTTATAATAAATGCAATGTTTTGGATTAAATTCTAAATATTTTAACTAGTACCTTCAATATATATTTTAACTTGTTCACTATAATTCCAGTTTATAAGTCTTTATTAATTTTTTTCATATTTAAATATATTATTTTAAGTGGAATTGAAATATTATATTATATATAATCATTTTTTTTAAAATGACAAGTTAAATATCAAAAGAGGTCTAATATGATTGGTTAGTCCGTCAATATATTTACAAATAATTTATTGATGTAGTCGTGCAAAATTTGGTGCTCAACTGAGTGGATGTGCAATTAGTCAAGGTCATGGTAGCTTGGTTGATTTACGGATTCCTTCACTTATAACATGATATGTAGGCTAATTGACACTTGAGACAATGATTCCCTTTTTAGATCTACCAATTACGTTGAGAAATAGACTTTGTTTCTCATATGTGTGTCCTATACTACTCCAAATAACGTCCAGTGTAGAAGGGTAAAATAGTACGTAAGAAGACATAAAAATAAAGTAAAGGAAAATGATATGGAAAGATGAAAATATATGTAAAGACTTATTTGATTTGATATGCCTTGATTAATCTTTACAATGGGCTATTTATAGACTTAGAATACCTAAGCAACCTTCGTTAACATTGCTTGCCATGTTTTGGAACAACTACCGACCATTTTACATCGTGAAAAAATCATGGTTAATATCACTAGTGGATATCATTATCCTTTTTTGAGGCAATGTTATATCAGTTATCCATGTCTTCCATCATCCTTTTTTTAAGGGAGTAATTATTCATGCCTGTTTTTTACTTAGTCAACTGATATCTTGTTGATATACTGAGTTGAGGGAAATTTTTTACTTGTATGGCTAACTGCTCGATTGACATCTAATAATGTTTTCCACATTCCTACTTTTGAGGGAGTGTATATTTGACCACGTTTTACCTTTCAAAACGGCATTGAAGTAAGTTCTCTCTCTCTCTCTCTCTCTCTCTCTCTCTCTCTAACCACTTCCTTTGTAATATCACATATGTAGGAAATTGGTTGTATATCCTTTAGAGTTAGTCAAATCTATGTTGTGATCTCTTGGACTCATTAAATTTTACAATGACCCTAATAATACCTGATGACAACACCCAAGATCATTCGGAGTTGGTAGCCATGCTCAAATGTTAACAGATGACATATTCAGTTGTTACTCGATTCAACATAAATTGTGATCTAATCCAGTTGTCAGCCGATTTAGCATTAGATATCAGCTGATTATGTATCAGCTTGTCCCAACGTTAGTTGATTAAGATACAAATGATAGCCAAATATTCCACTTTAGTCTAGTGGAAAATATATGATTCATCCACTTTTTGTTTTGTTTTATGTAAACACTTATTCAAACATGCCCATATGAAATATGCTTTTAAATAAACTAACATGTTATATTAAGTATTTAAAATGTCATACTCAAGCTTAAAAAAAAGTGACGGGTTACATGTAATGCTTGGGCCTTGAATATTTTGATAATAGAAACTTAGGTTTTGCAACCCATAATTGTGGCTATTAGGTCACAATTAGATGTTAATAAATCACATTGATGCTTTTCCACTTATAGTTTTTGTTAAAAAATAAAAAAGAAGAAGCGAGAAGCCTCTTTATGATTCAACACGGTGTGACTGCAAAAATCCAAACCTATTTTGGATGCATTCGATCCGTTAAAAAATAAGAGATTGGACAGGACAACTACAATTGTACTATGCGATTGTAAAACTATTCCAGGGACCTGGAGGGCAAGGAACATGACAAAAATTAAAATTACTGTCCTTCAGTTAATCACAAAATAAATGCAAGTTGTCTAAAATACCAAAATAGTCTTTTGGCTGCCAAATATCGTATAAGGCATAAAATTTTATTGTGTGTTGTGATGTTTTGTGTTGTATTGTTATTTTCCGTACCATACTAACATTTTAGCAGATCAAACATAACAGATAACAACACAATACACATCAAAACAACACATGACAAACTTTTATGGTATTGAATTTTTTTCTCATACAATGTATGATGGATAAAAAACTATTTTGCTATTTTAGACAATTTATACTTTAGACAAAAATTTGTATCGTGATTTAGTGAGTGAGGGACAAGAATTTCAGTTTATCCTCTCACTTACCTTTGAACATATATAGTCCCCTAAAATAGTTTTACAATTAAACTAAAGTAACTCTCATATGGTCCTACAATTACTTTAATTTTTTTCTTCTATTTTTTACCATGAAAAATTGAAAAAAGTAAATTAAATAAATATTGAATTATAGTAATTAGAAACTTTTTCAGGTTACCGCATCATTAAGTGTGTTTAAGAGACAAAGCAACACATTGATCTATTGAAGAGACATTATTTTTGTGTTTTTTTAAGGAAACATTGTTTAATGTCCCAAAGGAGCAAATACAACACTTTAATCTACTTAAGTGTTTAATATATATAAAAAAATTTAGCATTGCATTATATTTATACACTATAAATTGAACAAATCATATTCTATTTGTTACAAACAAATAGAAAAAAAATATGGCTAACGCTCTCAAGTTTATTTACGCTATAATTTCATTTCTTTCCATGTTTCTTGTTACAAAAGAGGTTGACAGTGCCTTTGCAGGATGGATTAAATGTAAAGTCGATGAAGATTGTCCAAATGTATTTACGTATAGCTATTATAAGTGCATTAATGAGCTATGTGAAATTTTCCTAAGAGAGATACCGAAAAAGCCATACATGTAAGAATGAACTCTTCCACTATACTGTGTGCATGTATTTTTTATTTATTTATTTTTCATTTCATAATTTCGCGGACCTTGCAATGATGACTTTATAGTTTAAATGTTTGTAATCAAATGAGCAATAAATATTATTATAGTTAGATTGATTTCTTCTCTTTTAATTTTGGTTATATCACAAGTGTTCATTTTTGAAAAAAAAAATAAACGATATTAATTAATTCAAATTGATAAATTACATTGATACAAAATAAATTTAAAGCCGCAAAAAAAATGTGAACATACTCATATCATCTATGTTAATAGCATAAAAAGGCAGAGTATCAATGCTTATAAATATGATTATATTCATGAATTCTTAGTTTTTTTTTGTTTTTTTTTTTTGGAATTTTAAACAAGGTCATTAAGAGAGAACGTTCACATAGGCATTCTTAAAAATATTTCATAGAAACTAGTGTTTTGTGTAACATTCTCAAACCCCACATGCAATATTTAATCATAAATCATGCATAATTCATTTTCAAAATCTTAGAATGTCATAAAACAGTTGCAGCGGATTCATAACATAAAACAACATAAACTCATTGTCTCAACATCTCAATATACATCACCATAAACTATCAAAGTTTCTAAAAAATAATCCCACAAATGAAAATAAATAGAAAATCCCGACAACATCCTATATCAGAGCCTACAGCTAGACTCCAAAAGCAAGCATAAAATCGAGGAAGCGTCTAGCTATCCCCAAGTTCTCACGATGATCACACACCCTCAATGATGCAAGTCTACACCACCCAAATGAATGGCATAGGCGAAAACCCGCAAAAGGGTGAGAAATACTCAACATAGAAAATCATGAACATAAGAATAAATTCAAGGCAACACATATCATATATTCAACAATTCAATATATTGGATAATATTCTCATACAATTAGACATATCAATTCTCAAATTGTAATTTCAAGATATATCAATTCGTTACATCATCACCTTATCACCAAATCAACATTAATCACAATTCAACACCATTATTACATGTAGTGCACGAGATCACCAAATATTCACATCGTCATATACACCTCATCACGTATAATCACATAATTGAATACACGAATCTCATATCAATCCATATGCATGCAATGTCCCAGACGCAACTCTACATGCATGTGGTACCATTTTTGGATGTCGGAGTTTTATTACCGATTGATTCCTCTACATATTCTCCACATATTGGACTTATGAATGCATGGACTTCAAGTATATACTCGACAATGCACAACACCAATTAATTTATCATTACATGATTCACTCCCTCATACAATATAAACATATCAAAGCATCGTCAAATCAATACATCCATACATCAAGAATTTATCATCATCAAAGTAAATCACCGTATCACATTCATCATATTTATCACACCAACATCTCTCTTAATTTAGAAAAGATAGTATTTTAGACGATTAATCGTATACACTTAGTTAATCAATGTATCATACATATATCGATCACCAATTCAACTATTATTCATCAATTATCATTATCACACAGACTTTCATAAGTTAGCATAGCATGACTCATCATTTATCAAAGTCCATCCATTTTATTATTCTCCTAAGTTCGTATATTTTGACATATTTCACCTAGACCAAGTTATTCAAGCTCATGCATCCCTATTAAATTCGTACTAATCAAGTTTAAAGGTTTGGGAATTAACAATGCACTTTGAGGACACTTTAAAGTAAAAAAAGGTTTTGGACGCCAGAGGGTCAAGCACGGTCGTGCCCTCAAGAGGCACGGTCGTGCTTGACATTTAAAAAAAAGTCAATATTTTAACAATATGATCATACACGACCATGCCACTGGAAAGCACGATCGTGCTAGTGCCTCAGAACAACAAAAATTCTGATTTTCCGTTTTTGCGGAAAATATCCATTTTAAAAATAGTTTTTGATCTCAATTGCATCAATTTTGTCCCAAACACTTAAACCACTTATACCTTACCATTTAACATCATTTGTAACTCAAAAAACTTCAATTCAACTTATCACAACATAGCTTAATTCACTTAATCACTTATAACGACTTTTAGCTTAAAAACATGTTTTTCTCCAATTCAATCCCACACCCAAAAAGTTCACAACTCTAATGATTCAACTTAATTGGAATAAAAATGTAAATGAAATTTCATTGATTCACTCAATTAAGCATTACAACTTGGTAATTGGAATCTCTGATAGAGAGTAATAGGTAACAAAGGAATGTAATAAGAATAAGAAAAATAGAAGTGAGGGACTAGAGAATCAGAGAGGAGAAGAAGAAGAAGTTACATCACTCATTTCATGCCTTGTTTGTTTTGCTTTCTCTTATTTATAAGTGTCCATATTCATATTTACCATATTACCCCTTTCAACCCTTTGACTCATTACAACAACCATAACAGAATTTCTTATCCACTTCATCACAATAACAACTTCACCAACACAATTATATAATCCAATTCATCAAAACACAACTTTCATGATTATTACCCATTTCTCACAAAATTCACAAACAAACCACAACTTAACCCAAACATCACATTTAACATGATCACTTCCAAGAATCGCAATATAAACACATACCCAGAACATGGTTTAAGCAATAATCATCATCAATATCTTGATTTTCACGTAATTAAGCTAAAATCTTAAAAACACTTATTCCCTATAACCAACCATGAGTTTTAGCACAACAACAACAATATTTCACAACTTTTATCATACTCAAATTTAACTTAATTAATGAAGCATGAAAATTAACATGGTTCATCAATATCACAACAAAACACAACAACCAAGTTCTACCCATATCCTCAATCAATCCTATGAAAAGTAATTCTCACACCCATACCTTAAGTTTTCCTAGCTCCAAACCTTCCCCTCTACTTTATCTTCAAGCTTGTTCTACCTCTTTCTCCTCTTGGGTCTCTTTCTTCTTTCTTCTCCCTCAATTTTCTCTCTATTCTCACCTGGCCTCTTTCTTGGTGAAACTTACCGAATGAATCTCAAAACTAGGGTTATGACTAATACTAGTCTTATATACATATCATATTGGGCTTAGTTGACTTAACATCTATTGAGCTCAATCTTATTCTTACTAACAATTAATTCTGATCTTTCTAATTTACTTAATTCTCCCTTTTTACTATTTACCTCTACTCTAGTAATTCCACAAAGTTACCACTAACCTCATAAAACAACCTTCACTCCCCAAATTACCAAAATACCCTTAATTCCTCTATATCTAATAAAATTCAATCAACCCAAAAATATAACCACATCAAATAATTAAATAAATAATAAAACAATTAAATAAATAATATTCTAAAAATCGAGTTGTTACATTTTGCTATACATGAAAAACAAGACTTAGGTCCCAACCATGCCACCAAGCCTCTTTTATTTATTTATTTTTTTTTTTTTAGGGAAAGTTGCTTATAGAATTCCATTAATAATCCCTAAAAAAAAAAGAATTTCATTAATAAAAGATTCAATACAATAGGGGATAACATAATAAATAACGGGACTGGCTATAGAAATGACTTCTCGTGTAAGAGCATGAGCCACCGCATTTGCTTGTTTTCTAGAGAACTCAACCCGGGAGTTTGTTAAAGAGGTCGCAAAATGATTCCGACATGCATCTATGATGTTACCAAATTATGAAATATCGGTTCTATGAGAGTGAAAAACATTTGTAGTCATCTTAGAGTCCAATACAAAATCGATATAATCAAATTGGATATCATTCATACATTGAAGAGCATGAAACAGACCCAAAGATTTGCCCACTTCTAGGTAATAAAGAGAGTCAAACTGCAACATCTTGCCAACCTTAGACGACCTTGCGCAGGCGGCTGCCACTGTTGTACAACATGGGCCAAAAGCAATGGCTGCTGTTGTTGGACTTGATGTTGAACCGAAACAGGTTGCAGCTGATCTGCACCGGCCTGAAGAGAAGTTTGAGACGGGATATTCGCTGCCTGCCAATCATCAATGGGTGCCCGGGCTCTGTCAACAACATTAGCACTTAATTCATCAACTTCTTCCCGCACTTTAAGATTTATGTCTTTCCACAAACTCCAACACAGTGATGCAAATCGTTGTTTAAAATTGAGAGGAAGATGTTCAAGAAAGTAGAAGATAGAATCAATAGCTGCATCGTTATGGATTACCGCATTTTGGACATCGTACCATAACCCAGCCGAAATCCAGACTTGGATGGAAAACAAGCAATAAAAAAAATGTGATTAAGATCCTCATGCTCGGAAGTACAACTAACACACCGCATAGAACACAAGACACCCTTGTCTTGCAACCGAATCCTAGTTGGTAAACAACCTCTGCACATGCGCCAAATCATATGCTTAACTTTCGGAGGCACCTTTAAATGCCAAATGTCCCGCTAATTACCCGGTTGACGAAGGTGAGAAACATCAACTAACTCTTCCACACATAATCTATATGCACTACACACCAAATAATAGCCATTCTTCTCTGCTTTCCAAATCAACCTATTATTATGAACTTGTTCAATTAAAGGCATATGCAATTTACGCGAGGCAATATCATCCAGGGATGGCAATGGGTACCCAATGGATAGGGTACTATAGTACCCTTCCCCATACCCGCGTTTGTAAAAGATACCCGTACTCGAGCCCGTACCCTCGTGGGTAACAACTTTAGTCCCCTTCCCCATACCCTATGGGCAACTAAGTGCCTATACCCCGTACCCATTACCCGCACTTCAATTATAAAAAGACAATAAAAAACATCACAATTGAAATAAAACTATGATCCAATTTTTTTTAAAGCAACTATAAAATAGAAGAAATCGTAGTATTTAACCAAATAAAAAAACATCCAAAATATTTCTCGAAAATTAAAATAATAACATTCAAAATACATACAAAAAAGTGCATGCTAAAATAAACATCAAATTGATTTAAATCATAAATTTGTAGCTCGTGAGCTTATGAAGGTAAGGATGAAACAATTACCGTATTAGTTTTTAGGTTTAGGTTTATGCTTAAATAGTTAAATAAATTAAATAATTGTACATCAAAAATAAATAAAATATTTATTATATTATATAAATATGTATATGCGGGTTGCGAGGCTGGGTAGTATAGTGCCCTTACCCGCACCCATACCCATCTAAATTTGCGGGTAATTACTCGGACCCAAGCCCATATCCATAAAAGCGGGGTTTTACCCTACCCGTTGCGGGTATTTTTTGCGGGTGTCCATGGGGCCTGGGTCCAATTGCCATCCCGACATCATTAAACATTTTCCGAACAAAAGGTGCATTCCAACTCTTACATCAAGCATTAAGCTCTTAACAAAATAATTGTGAACAAACTGAGCGCCCTCAATGGTACCATCTATACACTCACCATTGGAAAGCCAATGAGCATGAAGAATAGGAATTGAAGCACCAGAACAAATTTTCCACCGCGCTCCACCTCGCACAAAGAAACGTGCACAAAGAATAATATGCCACACAAAACTCGGATTATGCCCGATATTAGCAGTAAGATAGGACTTAGATGGAAAATACCGTGCCTTGAAAAAGTAGCAGACTAGTAGAAGTAACAAGGGCAAGAAAATTGAAACCATTTGTAAATTCGTGGTTTGTATGTGATGTTATTTGTCATTTCTTGAAGTAGGGCTGACAATGAACCGAACCAACTCGACAATAGTTCGAAACTCGATTCGACAATTGTCTCATTGAACTTGGTTCATGAACCAAATGAGCTAAACTTGAGCTGAAAATTAAGTTCGTTAAATAAACGAGCTGAACTTGAGTTGTATATAGTTCGACTCGATTGATTCATGAGCTGGCTCGATAATATATATATATATATATATATATATTATTTATTTGTGTGTTAGTTTAGTAAAATTTAATAAAGTACAGGCTTAAATGATAAAAGACGAAATATGTAATTTATTACAAGATTCCTCTAATATTAATGTATTTATTTTTAGAGGAATTATTACTAATTTAATTAACAATAATTATAATAAAAGAGAAAAAAAAAGCTAATAATATGCTTGTGCATACTTATAACTATACAAATATGTGTACTAAAATTAGTCCCACATCGGGGAGTTTGAAAACAACACACAGGAGGAGTAGATATAAAATGAGAAGTGCGCTGCTTTACATGTAATAAGCTACTGCGCTACAGTACAATTGTTTTACTACAATTGTTTTTGTTTTATTATTTATAATAAAGTAATACTACTTTTTACTTTAGTAGTATTAAGAGTTTTATTTTATTTAGTTCAATTTTTTTTTATCTTTTTTAACAAATTAAAAGGTTAAGCTTTTTGACAAAAAAAAATTAGTTGAACCTAACGAGCCGAATCGAGTGGTTCGTGAACTTGAAATGAGCCGAATTCGAGTTAAAAAAAAGGTTCGTAACAAACTCGAGTGGAGTTTCGAGCTAAGTCAATTCTTATCGAGTCGAGTCGAGCTTAGATGAGTTCGGTTCGACTCGACTCATTTCCAGCCCTATCTTGAAGCATGTTGATATTATCTTTTCTAATTATTAAATGATTTATTATTTTTCTCAAAATCCTTTTTCGAGATATGTCTAACTATATGTTTTGGTTGATCGTTCTTGAAACCTGGCTACCATTTGATATTATATTACAATAATTAATTAATGATTCAATATTGATGGCCATGGCTCTTAGACCATTTACAATGGTCACCAACATTAAACACCCTTCAACACCCACTTTTTCAATTCCCAACACTCCACATCATCTTCTCTCTCTTAATTCAACACTCATTCAACTTTAACCTCTCCAATGGTTTTTTTTCATTCAACACTCTACCCCACCACCTTTTATTTCTTATTCTTATTTAATTTTATATTTTTGTTTTTATAATTACATAAAATTACAATTATCGATTATAATTAAATTAAAATAAAGAAACACTTAACATTTTTTTTTGTAAAAACAAAATTTATTTAAATAATTTATTTTTATTTTCTTAACTTAAAATGCAATACAACAAACTAAGCACGCAACACACAAATAACTTAAAATGCAAGAAAAAAAAAGCACACAACACACAAGCAATTTATTTAGTACGATACAAATCATCTTCAATCACGAAACATTCCAAACTTTTGTGTGTGTTTGTAATTTTATTTGGCGAGCATGTATATTTAAGTATTTAATTTTTTTTTTCCATGTTTAACATATCAAATGGCGCCATTTGTTGTTTTTTTTTTACTATTTTTTTTTGTTTGCCATGTGAAATGGAGAGCATAATATTTATTTATTTATTTTTTTTTTTTTTGCATGCCATGTGAAATGGCGAGCATCCTATTTGTTTTTTTTTTTTAATTTTTTTTTGCATGCCATGTGAAATGGCGAGCATCCTATTTGCACGCCAATTGCACGCCGCCACGTGGCATCCTGTGTCAGATTAATTGGTGTTGAATCCGTTAATCCTCTCTCTCGTCCAGCAGTTCATTCAACACAGTTTCAACATGCCATTGCAGTGCTTTTGCTTGTTTAATGTCAGGTTCAACAGCACCATTGCACATAGTCTTATGACTACATTCAGATAATGTCTACATTTTCTCGTGGAATTGAGGCACCTAATTTCACTTGGCATCGTATGCTCCAAGAAAATTTGAAAATAGTACTTGGCATCGTATGCAATCAGAAGCTACAAATAGTCATGTGAAAGAATTCCAAGTAAATAAAGAGGACAGTTCAAATTTGCAAGTCAAAATGGACAATGTTGATCACTCCTCTAGAATAGGGTTACCTACTTCTCAATTATTTTCACAAGCTCGCCATAGTAAAATGAAATCAACCCAATCAGCGAGCCGTGGAGATGATTCGACGTTCCTTTAGGAGACCTAATTGCAAAAGCGTTGAATTCCAAAACTTATTCGAAATCATTACGGCAGTGTTTGGTTCAATGGAAAGATTGAAAGAGGGAAAGAATGTGGGTGGATGGATCCATTTTCCATGGTTTGGAACCACCAACAAGAGGAGAGGAAAGAATGTTTTGGACTGGGACCCACAGCTAAAACCTTTCCTTGCTGGATTGGATGGAAAAGGTGGAGAAGAAACCAATTTTGTTTGAAATGACACAAATAACCCTTTGAATAAACATGAATAATATTATATATATATATTTTACGATAATATTATATATGTTAAATAGCAGGCTGCCTAAACAGTATACCTATTAAAATTTATATGACACATCTACTATTAAATATTCATTTTCATGTATGTATTAACATATCCATTTTTATTTTTTAATATGTAAATATGAATATATTATATTAAATAAATAATAAATTCATAACTCATTTTATCATAAGGATATTTATGTCATTTACTAAATATACATCTTTCTTTCCTTTCACTTTTTCACTTATTCCAAACAACCTAAAAATCATCTTACTTTCCCTTTACTTTCTATTCACTTTCATTCCTTAATCAATCTTTCCTTTTACTTTTTTTCCTCACACTATCCAAACATAGCCTACAATTCCAATCCAAAACTGCTCGAAACAGTTTGATATATCGTACTGGTTCGCTTCCTTCCACTAGGTAGGTGTGCTAAGGTAATTTTCTAAAATTTTTGACACCTAGTGTAAAGAGGAATGAATTTATCATGTTTTCTTTATTTACTGTTCTTTTGAATTTTTGTTAATTTATTTTTGTACTATTTTTTCGTTCTAATAGGCAGAGGAAAATATGAGGCTAATGCTTTACTTGACGGTCACTATGAACTGTTTTCCAATGTGGTGCATCCTTTATTTGCTTGATGTTGTTCGTTAGAACATTTATGTTTGATTTCATCAATTCTTCCAATGTGTTTCAAACACATGATAATGTGGGCTATATTGAAAACTCCTACAATATTGGAAGCTTGATTCATTGGTTTTTTTTTTTTTTTGGTTACAAACTCCTACAATATTGGAAGCTTGATTCATTGGTTTAGTTTAATATTGGATGTCGCAAAGAGAAGAATTAAGTTTATTGCCAAATTTTACTGACGTGACCAAGTTTAATAATTCAATTATTTGATTTGGTTAAGAAGAAGAAAATTCCCCTCAATTTGGTTAACCATTTTTTAAATAGAAAAGATTTTTGTGAGTTGCGCTCCGGAGACTCACTAAGATCGGGTAGGGCTCAAGACTCAATGAACGCTAATTACAACATATCAACCATCAAAGAGGTTCTTACGCTGGACGAGGGAGTTGAACCATTAACATTAACAAATTCTCGTCTCTACGTCGGCATCTTTGCAAATTAAGGAGGGAAATCTACAATTTTAATAGGCTAGAAACTTTAATTATCCCAATTTTTTCAAATAAGACCAAATACGAATATTCCTCCCGATATATACAAATTTCCAATACTAAACTTTTTTTTTTTTGAAAAAGCTAAAATGATGTATATATTAAAAATGGATCACCCTGCATAAGGTGTGCAAAGGATGAAGCAAATAGAAGTATTTACAAAGTCACAGTGCCACAAATAGAAGTAGCACTAACCAAACACACAAAATTAATGAACACCCATACATTGTAAAGGGTGTTGCCACCAATCATGATGACTGTAAGAGAAAGCAACCTGTTTTGACTTTATCCACAAAAAAGAATTTAGTTTAACTTTTTCTAAGAGCACGGACGGATTCAAAGCCACATTGTTGAAAACATGGTTTTTCTGTTCCTTCCAAATCACCCAAACAAATGCAAACCATATTAACCGTAAATAAGAATAAGAGAATCTACGCAGACCAGCCATATGCATAAACTGCACAAAATGATGATGAAGCTCTCCAGGAAGAACCGATGAAATTCCTAACCAATGCAACACAAGTAGCCAAAGAGAACTGAACATGTCACAACCTATGAACAAGTGGGATGCCGTTTCCAATTCACCGCAACCTGCTGAGCAAACCGTATCTGTTGCTGAAATAACTCTCCTCCTTGCCAAATTATTTTTAGTAGGCAATCTGTCATGAAGGAGGCGCCATACAAACACGGACACCTTTGATGGAATATACCTGTGCCAAACATCAACAACCCGCAATCTGTCAACACCAGCCCCTAAAGTAGTAAGAAAGTGATATGTTCCTCTAACAGTGTAACCATGGATTGGATCTAGTAACCATCGCCAAGTATCTGATGATGTTTCCTGCAAAACAACATTATGAAGCATAACATAGCACTCCCCCACACTCTCCTCCTCCCATGCTAGTAACCGACGTCTCCATTCCCACGCTCCCCCTCCCACTTCCCACCCTAACCTCCTCATCTCCTCTACTGTTTGCTCTTTATTCACAGCCAAATCAAAAAGGTGGGGAAATTTCAAACGTAACGATAATTCTCCCACCCACGTGTCATACTAGAAAAAAGTTTCCGTACCATCTCCCACAGACCGCAGGACATTTTCCTCAAACCTGCGACCGACACCGTTTGCCACCCCCTTCCCGAATCCTACAAATCAACCTCCACCAAGATGAACTCAAATTCCCCCCATTCCTTCAACAAACCCCCTCCTCCCCATATCGTGATTTCAAGACTCGATACCACAACCCACTCTTGTCTATCAACATCCTCCAACACCACTTTCTCAACAATGAAATATTAAAATCTCCCACCCTCCTAACCCCCAAACCTCCATCCTCCTTAGAAGTACAAATAGACTCCCAGCTAATCCAGGCTATTTTCCTATTATCCTCACCACCCCTCCCAAAAAAATGTTTTAAAAATAGATTTAATAGAAGAAATTATACCTGCAGGGGCTTTGAAAAAGGAAAGAAAGTAAACTGGTAGTGAGGATATGACAGACTTCAAGAGAACCAGACGGCCACCGAAGGATAGGAATTTATTATTCCACGACGCCAGGCGAGTAACAATGCGATCGACAACCAGTTTCCAAAAGGACAACTTCCTAGAATCACCACCAATTGGGAGTCCCAAATAAATAAAAGGAATGGTCCACCGACGACAATTCATTATCGAAGCAGCCTCCGACAACCAAGAATCTGAAATATTCACACCTGTTAACATGCTTTTGTGAAAATTCACCTTCAACCCAGAAACATCTTCAAACAAAAGTAATACCGCACGCATAGTACGCACGTTCAACCAACTCTTGTCACCAATGATTAGTGTGTCATCCGCAAATTGAATTTGGGTCTGTTTAACATCAGGGCCGGCCCTAGGCATAGGCCGGGAGTGCGAAGGCCTAGGGCCCATGCCTGTAGAGGGCCCTAAAAAAAAATTATCCATAGGGGTGTATATAGCAAGAACTGGATTTTTTGGGGTGTACGTAGTAAAATATACCTACAGACAGGCCCGAAATATTGATATTAAAGACTGGGCTGAAGTCCGTTATTGTTTTGCCCTTTTATGCAATTTATTATATATACCCCATATAAAACAAAGCTTTCTATTTACACCCTCCCAAATAAAAAATTGGACCCTTCTTTCCTAATAATGTGCCAAGAAATTTGTGATATTTTTCGGGGGGCCTTTGTTCCTAATAATGTGTGTTACTAATATTAAAAATATTTGTGATATTTATTATCCAGAAAATTGAGAGAATCTTCACAACTAAACAAATTATATTTTAGTCGAAAATAGGCCTAATAGAAAAATTTCAGTCTACTTCGCAAGCACAATTGTTCTCTAATTCTATGGTATTTTGTTTAGTTTTGGTTTCTATGGAGTATTTAATTTATTTGAAGATGTTGCCTAAAAAAACTTTTATCTTGTAGTGAAAAGCAAAGAAAAAAAAACGAAATGAAGCGCTAATAAAATCATAACAAGAAAGTAAAAAAGTTTATGATGTATTATATAAGGGGCCCTTTTCTCAAACTATGCCTAAGGCCCCTAAAATGCTAGAAACGGCCCTGTTTAACATCACCAACTGAACCTACACCAAAGCCATTAAACATTTTCGCCCCCACTACTGCTGACATAAGAATATTAAATCCTTCTGCGGGTAACAAGAATAAAAACGGAGATAAAGGATCACCCTGCCGGAGACCCCTCTCAATAGGGAACTCATCTGTTGGGCACCCATTTACTAAAACCGAAGCCGTTGCCGTTCCCACACACTCAGATATCCATTTCCGCCATAGAGCTGGGAAATTCATTTTAGCCATAACAGAATCAAGATAATTTAAATCCACCGAGTCGTATGCCTTTTCAAAATCTACCTTGAACAAAAGCAACTTTTTTTTCATGCGTCTGGCCTCATCTAGTGCTTCATTTGCAATTAGAATACCATCCAAGATTTGTTTCCCTTTTACAAACGCTGATTGAGAGTCAGAAACAACACTGCTGACAACTTTACGCAACCTATTGGCAAGGACCTTCGCAAGCACCTTATACATACATCCCACTAATGAAATAGGCCGGAAATCATTGAGCCTCTGCGGACTATTCACCTTCGGAATTAAAGCAATAAATGTAGAATTAACACCCTTTCATAATTTAGTATCATTCCCCATTCATAATTGTTCTTAAATTTAATCCCGTGAGGTTTTGAACTTATGTTTTTTTTAGGGGTTACACCAACTTATGTTAATCACCCGATTTTTCTTTTTATGATTCACGTTAATCCTTTACGCACATTATCACCATTATGAAATGAAAGTTTTAGGTATATTCTTTTATAATATCGGCGCGATGGTCATTGTCCTAACTAATTTTATATTTGATTTGGACATGTCGATTATCTACCATTTGAAAGGTTAAATTTAGCAAACATTTCTACTTCAATGGACTAGCTATTCAATTATAAGTCGCCAGTTATTAGCTATCAACTATAAACTAACATTTTAGCTAAAACTAATATCAACTAACTTTTACCAAACGAAACCTTAGTTAATGTCATGCAGGAAAGGGTGTAGGGTGTTGAGGCCTATCATAGTTTCCTGCAATATGATGATTAAGAGTGTCCAAAACAACAACACAGACACGAATTTATTGGTGGCAGTTTCTCAATTAATGAAATGGTTCTATTAACAAGTTTTGTCATGACGATGATGATAAAAAAAGGGGAGTAATAAAACTAAATCTTACATATGATATTATCTATGGCACAAAAATATTGTTGTCAATAACAACTTGCTAAGAAAAGTCATCTTAGAAGCCCCACATTAGAATAGAAGATAAGACATGAACAAAGGTTTATAAGTGATTGTAGGCATATTAGAAATATAAACGCTACGGATACCAAGAACGACGGAAAAAATCAAATGAAAGTTTACATCGTGGTGATATCATTGGACAAGAGGATAATTCTTCTATAATCTGACATTTTCCAAAAGCATTCCATTAGAAGGAACCCCATTAAAGTTGATAGTCATATCTTGTAAAAGCCTTGCATTCCACAAAATATATTGCACATAACGAATATCATTTGCCCAATTTTTTAAGTTGGATGTTGAAATAGTACATGATTTGAGATGATACGAAACACATTCAAGAATCGAAGATGGGCATTTCCATTCCTCTGATGATGTGGTCCTCCAATACTGTTAAAGGGATGAAAATAACATTTAAAAAATATATGGAAAAAAACAAGAACAAAAAATAAACAAATACACAACTCAAAAAAAAAAAAAAACTAAACATACCGTTTTAATATAAAGAATTTGAAGCTTGGGGCAAAGTCGGAGTAGTTTTAGCACATCATCCCAACAATGACGAGGACTTAACCATAGTTTAATAAGAATTAAGTTTGGAAAATCTGAAATGACTTTGAAAAAATCATCTGGAGACCCGATACACAATCTAACCAACTTAGAAAGGGCCAAAGATTTTTTAAATACTGTTTCTGATGCTTTGTTTTTGTCAAGTTCCAGACAATAGGTACCTTTAAGATGCAAATATTCTAGGTTAGGACAAGAAGAAAGAAAGTTTATGTAATCGTTCCGATTTTCAAATCGAACGCGATTCAACTTCAGGGATTTCAGAGATGGAAGATTAACACACGAAGTATCATTTCTAAATATTATACTCGAAAGTTTGAGAACAGTTAGTGTTTTGGAGATGAAAATAATGGGCTTCAAGGTGTGTCTATACAACTTGAGGTCAAACTCCTCAACACGACGTTGTATTGCGACTTCTAGCCATGTGTTGATAATGTGGATATCTTTCTCGCGGGGAATTTGTCTTGCGACTACTACCGATGTGTTGATGTTGTGGATATCTTTTTTGCGAGAAATCAGATTACGGCGGTGGCGGTAATAACATTGTTTGAAGCGAAATTTTTTCAGGGGATGAGCCTGGTTAATTGAAAGAGGATGGATCATGAGGTTATCAAGAAAGCTATCGAAGCGATCATAGGTTTGAAAGTCTTTGAAGTTTTTATCGTGGAAGCGGAGAACGGGAAGTGAATAGAAGAGTGGGGTCCACCGCTTAGAAAGAAGGGTTGTAGTAAAAGCAAATTTTGTTGGGAGAAAAGAGAGTATGCGACACAATAACTCATCTGGTAATTCGCTGATTCTATCCACAACTGTTGTCGAGTCCAGAGAAGGAAGTAATGGTTCGAGAGAGCGTCGTGGCACCTGTTAACATCAAACAAAGTGAACGATATGAATGAATAGAGTTAATATCAAACAAAGTGAACGATATGAATGAATAATGAATGCAGGGGCGGATCTCTTTGGAGACCCCCAGGTGCCACTGCACCCCCCAGTTTTAATATAAATTTCATATTATCCATGATATTTCAATTGATATGTTGGTGTTGCAGTGGTTTTGCGGTCGCTTAGTCAATTAAAGGTCGCGAGTTCGACCCTCTGGCACCCTCCTTTTTATAATTCTTTGCGAATTTTCCTTATTTTACTCAAAAAAAAACGTCCAGATGGGTCTCGAACACAGCATCCCCATGTAGCAATCAAGAAATATTACCACCACACCAATTTACAATGCTGCATATATTTTGAAAATGTTTAATATATATTCTTCAAATATTTGGCACCCCTAAAAAAAAACTCAAGATCCGCCACTGAATGAATGTACCTTACAACATAATAAATAACAATAACAACATTAATAATAATAGAAAACTACTATGATTATTACATTACAGCTACTTAAAAAAAAAAGGTGTGCGAAACACAAATGTAATTTAGAAAGATGAAGCAATTCATCCAATTAATTATCAAACATATTGGAAACCCTAATAAACAATTTCACAATCAAACATTAGAAACAAGCACGAAGCATATATGTGATTACTTAGTAGCCATCATATATTTAGTCTTTCAAATAAAACATTTATGAAAAAACCAATACTTTCTATTGATAAACACAATTTTTAGGTTTTCATGAAAAAAATCTTGCATGCTTCTCCTCTAGAGCCTTTAAAGAGAAACAAGAGAAACTTATATGTTTTATTACCTTTGTAGAAGAACAAGACCCTTTTGATTGCTGACCTAAGCCATGATTAACAATTTCCGGATGTTGCTCATGAACCTTAAAAAAGGTATAAGAATAAGTTACGGATGTTGCTCATGAACCTTAAAAAAGGTATAAGAATAAGTTAGTGATTTTTTTAATGAAAAAGCAACATCATATAGTAGCTATCAAGAAAGAATGCATAAGTGTGGAGAACTCGGTAACCTACGAAAAACAAAGTAAAGAGAAACTTGTAGCTACTAGCTAGCATGACAGGAAAGCATTACTACTACATGAGAGAACATATATATACTACCTTAGCATGAGGCAGTTCCAATGATATTTGGTAAGCTGGATTGGAGGGATCCCGACGAAAAGCTCGTTTGAAGTAAACAGCTGCACTGTCAGAGTGAAGTTTAGCGTCGTGCGAGTCTGGGGTTAAAAGTGCCTGCATAGTGTGAGCCATTCCTAGGAGCCAAGGAGTATCGGGGTTGTTGGGATCCCGAGAAAAAGCCTCCTCCAGCTTTGAAATAGAGACTGAATAACAAGATGAATGAATGATCGAAACAAAACAGCATATAATAACAAAAACCCATCATTAGAGGCAATACAAAAATTTGACATGATGATAGAAAACAGTGATGCTAGCAATCAGGTGTGTAATTGAAATATGTTTCTAACTTTCTGTACATAGCATTAGTGGTCGACTGAGCTATGAAGCATGGATGCGGATACGGGGACACAGACCCCAACACCTCTAAATAATTTAAGAAAATTACATAATTCAGTGTGTGTCGGACACGGACACTGGGATACGCCTAATCTGAGGAGTGTCCGTGCCAAGGTTATAAAAATCGGGACTTTACTTCAAGTCGAAAGGGAGTAGCAAAATCGGGACTCGTAAAATCGCAATCAAAATCGAAGGATTTTACTCAAGGACTTTTGTAGAATCGATGTAGGATAGCAAAGTCGGGACTCGTAAAATCGCAATCAAAATCGAGGATTCTACCAAAACAAAAATAATGTTAAATATATATTATAAATTGCATATGGTCATAAATGTCTAAAGTTCAAAGTCCACAAAATACATATACATAAATGTGGGAGAAGTGAAGGAATGAAAATTTTTGGCCTTTCGGATATTTATAGAACGGGTTATGGATTCAAATCGGGTCAATTTACGAACCAGGTCAAAAATTGAACCTTACAAAAAAATGAACAAAATCCTTCAAAATCCTGCGATTTTGAATGGATTTCACGATTTTGTGCGATTTTGATAGGATTTTGCCTGTTTTTGGGACTTTGCTATGGATTTGAGTCGTTGAAGCTACGTAAAGTCGCAAAAACCAGGATTTTGAGACTTAAGTCGGGTTTTTAATAACAATGGTCCGTGCATCATAGCCACCAAATTAAACCCTAAAATGATGAATAATATTTCGTGAATAAAACAGCATATAATATACCTTGAATGGTATGGAATGAATCAGGAAAAGATTGAGACTGAGATAATCATAACAAAGCAACACCCCATCTTGTTAAATTCTCAGCATCACGAGGGTTTTTGTTGTACCTTTGTTCTGCCAAAATACATTCATGCTTCATTGGTAAATCGAATTTGAATTTCCTCAGTGGATAATCCATCATCGCTAGCTGACTGGCTGGTAAATTGAATGAGTTTTGAGAAAACCCTAACTGAATTGAAGCGTAAACCCTAACACGGTTGAGGAAAGAAACGATGATTCAGAATCTCACTTTTTTTTTCTCTCTTTTTATTCAAATTTAATTTCTATTGAAACATACAGCCGCTCCAAAAATGTGGGTTAATGGGTTAACTAGGTCCAGCGGGTTAATAATTAGACAACACATTAATGAACCTGATCCGTTTATCCGTCTAAATACCTGGGTAATGGGTCGGTCCATCACCCTGTCCATTTTTTTTTACAACTTTACACATTCACGATATGGATACCTAATTTTTTTACAATCTGAATGTTGGAAATATTTTTAGTTTGAATTATTTGATCGTAAGAAGGGAAGTTTTTCGGATTATATAATTTGAAACCTCACTAAAGTTCATAACTTTTTTCATCAAACACTCCACATGCCTCCAGAAACACTTCATTTTTTGTGAAAGCGTGATTTGAATATGCAATCTTGTCATCAAGGGATGTCATAAACACTATTTTCGTGTAAATACAAAGGTAATGTGACCATAAAATCCTTCTTATTTGATTTATATGTGTTTTCATCTTATCACGTCAACCAATATGTGCCGGCTGCATTCGGGTTGTATAATCCAAAAATATGAACAACATATTTAAGATTATACAATACGAGCTCTGACAGTACCGAAACTGTCAAGTTTTCTTCACTAATTAAGGTTTTGCATTGTTTAAGTTATGGATGCTCCCAATCCCTACTTTGGTATTTGACGTTGCATCTCTAATTGTGTTGCCAACTGTTTCACCATAAGTTTTAGACATCTCAGCAATGCTAAAGTTGAGGTTCCTTCACATATGGCTGAGAATCCTTCTGGCGATACAAAAGTAGATGTTGTACCTTTAGTTGAAAATTCTTTCGGCAATGTTAGATCTAAGGTTCCTCCGTCTTTAGTTGAGAATCTTGAAGCAGTGGCTGATATGACAAGGTCTGTTGGTTCCTTTGACGTTATCATTTTTTGGATTTTACAAAATACACGCAAATTATTGTAAGCTATTAAGTCTATTCCAAAGTGATTTTTTTTTAAATTAAATTATTATAAGTATTTTTTTTGAAGGAAAATTAAATTATTATAAGTGTTAGTAACTTTTTTTTTTTTGACAAGTGACTTTTATTGTCAATCAATTATAATGTTAAGATGATTAACAATGTTTGACTTTAACTAAAACTATATGAAAAGTTATAATAGGATTGGTTTTGATTATTTGACTATGTAAAATTTTGTATACTAAAAATATATCAAAATTAAATAATATAAAATTATGGAGGCTCTATGTTGAGTCAAGCACCAAAAATCTGTCCTCATGAGCAAAGCTCAGTTTGTTGGGACAATGCATAATATATGCAAGGTCTGGGGTTCAAACCCCGACCACCACAAAAAAAAAAGCACCAAAAATCTCATATATGAGAACAACATCTCTCTCTCTCTCTCTCTCTCTCTCTCTCTCTCTCTCTCTATCTCTCTCTCTCTCTCTCTCTCTGTGTGTGTGTGTGTGTGTATTCATATTGTTACACGTTGGTATCATCGCCTTTACAATCTTCAACGATTCAGGTACACTCTTTTCTCTAATTGTAATGACAATTAGAGGCTAAACTTTTGCCATGGTTAAGTTAAATACTTAGTTAAAATTTATTATCAAAGAAATTCTTATGCTTAGATTACCTTTTTAAATTAAACATAACGAATTTTGGGACTACTCTGGTGTTCTTGTTCGGCCAAACTTTTTTCCAGGGAGGAAGTATTAAGAAAAGGTCATTTTAAACTTGAATTTTACGAGAATAGTTTGAAGACTTTGTTTTGGGAGAAATCCTTCTATCCCTTCGGGTTGATAGTTAAACAGTAATGTTTTCAAGGACTTTTAGAAAGTTTTTATTGTTTAATTTAGTTAGTAATAAAAGCATAAGAAAGCCTTGAATAATTTGTTTTTACTTAGTATTTTGACTAACCATAGCACTGTTTGCCTAATAATTTTATGGAAGATCTTGAGCAAGATCAGAATCAGAATAGTCTGATGAAAAATCAAGAATTAATCGATAACCCAAATTAACACTAGAGATGATCGAATCTGAGACCTTGTCATGTTGAGTCAAGCACTAACAATCTCATATATGAGAACAACATCCAGGGGGAACAACATTTCATGTCCTTTCTCGCCTCTCGGATGTTTCTCCTCCTGGCGTGTGGTAAGGTCATCGTTGTTTCAGTTTGGCACCGGCGAGCTCTTCAGAATTGACGCAAATTGAAGTGTAGGTAACTTTGCCCATGCTTTGTGACATCTTTTGGCACCATTCAAATCTACATAGATGGTGATTACGTCTTCGCTCTTGTTATAGCATTTCATTTTTAAGTGAACCGTCGAAGTGACTACGTCGAGTGCCACCAGGGTTAGGCGCCCTAGTATGCAGTTGTAGACTGATACGACCAGAATTACTAGGAAGGACGCTTCCACTGTTCGTTCTTCCACCCCATTTGCAAAATTATGCCCAAGTTAACATATCTACACATGCGTGTGCTCATTTCATTAAAGCCATGAAGTTCAGTGTCGTTGTAGGATTCCAAATCTTCTTTCCTCAGGCCTAACTTTTTAAAAGCGTCTTGGTATAAGATGTCCACAAAACTGTCTTTGTCCACCATACATCGAGCGACATCGTGGCCGTGGATGCCCACGATGACGACAAGCAGCATGTCTTCGTTAGGAATTCCATTTATTTTCTCGTCGACGAACCCCAATAACGGTCTCTTCTTCAATACCTTTGAGGTTGGCGCCGCTGCATGTATCGCCATTAGCTCGGCTATCTTTTGTTTGAACGTCCTCTTTGAATTGTTGCTTGAAGTTGTGAATCCACCCATTATTGCTCTGAGGAAAATTCGATCGCTCTTTCCCTTGTCTTCGTTGTCACTGTCGCAATTCGTTCTTTCCTCTTAGATGCTGCTCTGGACCTTCCTTGGAGGGCATTCTTCTTGCTCCGAGAAGCGTTTCTTCTTAGGGGACTTCTGCGGGGAGGCCTTGCGGTGCCCTTTGTTTCTTTAGCGTCCCTTTTTGGTCAAGCGGTTTAGCTTCCTTTTCTTTATCAATTCTTTGATCACATCTCCAAGTTGATGACACTCCTCTGTATCTTGGCCACGAATTCGATGGTTAGCATTAGTACTTTGTCCTGTCGGTTCTCGATGGTAGCAGTAGTAGATTTCCTGCCTCCTTGAACTATACGTTAAGGCACTCTCAGAGAGTAGTTTCTTGTGACAAGTTTAGGGGAGTGTAGTTCGTGAAACAGGCGCGCTGATTTTTCTTCCTATCATTGTCTCTACGTCGTTTATCGTTGCCGCTTTTGAGTGTCTCTTCTGCCAATCTCTTCTTTTCATAATTAATTTATGGATGGACGCGAATCAGCAGGTCACTCATATCTTTTGCTGCCCAAAGTTCCAGCTCCTCTTTGAATTTGCAATCGTCACGAAGGTTATTTTTAAAGATGAAGCACTTCAAGCTATCTTGAGCGCCATGCACTTTTATGCCTGCTCACGTGAACCACCCGACGTACTCCCTTAGGGTTTCTTTCTTTTATTGAACGATGGCATTCACTAAGGTCATGGTTTTTGGTTGTTTCTGTATCGCAGTAAAATGAGAAGCGAATTCGTCACATAGCTCTTTCCAGGAGTTGATAGAATTGTCCTCTAGCCCCTTGTTTCAGGTCTTGTCGGTGCCTTTCTATGTCAAATGAAACAGCTTGCATTTCACTGCACCTCACGCCATGCGGTTATCAAGGACAATGTCTATGTGTTCCACTTGTTCGTCTGAATTTGTGGTGCCCTCGAAAGTCTCTAGCTTAGGCGGTTTTGCAAAAACGCGGGGGATAGGGTATTCTGCTATCTTCCTGGTGAAATGTCCTTTGTGGTAGTTCGTGTGATGGCGCTCCGGAGAATAATATTCCTTCTTTTGACGACTTTGGCATGAGGGAGAGTCTATCTTTCCATGGCGGTCCACAGGTTTACCACGACGAGAATGGTGAGGAGACGGACTGCTACTTCATCTGTTTGAGTCATCGGGAGGATTCTTGATGCCTTTTCGACGGTTCGTCGGAATGGAGGCGGCGTCGTCTACCGCCACGGTTGTTGTGTGGCGTTTGTTCTGCTGAGCTTCTTCGATTTGTGTGGCGACTTCCGTCAGAGTCTTCTCTTAATTCTTTTCCACGCGTTCGAGTCTATTATTTTGTTATTGGAGCAAGTTCACCAGGCTCGTCAAGATTTCATTTGTCTCATGTGGCGGAGGAACATGAATAAGTGGTGGAGGAAGAGGAACATGCTCCGTGAAAGGAGGAAGTGGAGGGAAGAGCGTTGCGTTCATCACCGCGGAAGTACGAGCGTCGATCGTAGCGTCGAGGATAGCATTGATGTCGTTTCCTTCTGGATTCACCAATTCGAGAATCAGAATCGTTCGATCTTGGAGGATTTGAATCACATGACATGATTCTTGCGCAGTGGAGGATCGACTTTTGGTGGTTCTCCTACGAGTTCCGACCATTATTTTGAAGAATGGTGCAGTAACTGTCAACCGTTGTGGCGGAGGAACGTGTAACTGAAAACGGTTACGTCGGAGGAGCGCGTAACAGAAAACGGTTACGGTGGAGGATCGCTAAACCGTGGCAGTTAGTGAGCGATCCCCTCCTTCTAGCGCCAAATGATATCTCCAGTGAGGATAGATGAGAGACAACGGTGGCGGAAAGTGCTCCGATACGGTTGCGACGAGTCTTCGCGGTAGAACGAAAGGTGCCTGCGGGTACGTTAGCACTTAGCACTCCAACCCTCAAGTCAGTAATGGAACTGAGAAAGAGTGTGTAGAAAGTGTTGTAAAAAGCGAATCATACCTTGGGGGTGACGCAATGTCACCCTTATTTAGGCGCACGTTGGGAATAACCACTTCAAGGTTTTGCGGCGTGTGATTAAGGACGGTTAGATGACATGTGTAGACGTGGGATTAATGGTCTTCTGACCGGTCCGTAACAAATAGAATGACCTCGCATCTGTGCACCGCAACCTAAATCACTGTTTTTTATTTGTGCGAAAATGGGTAGCAACAACCCAAATCCGAACCCAAAATGTCATCTTCAGATCCGCTAAAATGAAAACCCATCCTAACGCAAATGTTATTGTGACAAGAAGAGCAAGATGAAGATTAATTCGAGGATGAAGAAGTCAGAGAGCGATGGAATGTAGAAATGATTGAATTTTCATTTTGTCTATCACTTTCTCTTTGTTTCCAATCTGATTTTTTATTTTTTTTAAATATGGAGTTCATAATTTTTTTTATAAAGTCAAAATTGTGTTATTATTGTAGATGATGAGAAAGAGGAATTTTTTCAGGATATTTTATAAACCCAAATGAATGAATATGTTGATGTTCTTGTCAATAAAATTTGGTGTTCTAATGGATATGATGGTGATGTTCTTTGTAATTAACTTTAATGATATGGGTGAAAATGATATTGTTGAGATTTATGAAGTTGAAGATAGCAATGATGAAGAAGAGGATTGTGTTTTGGATGAAGATGATAATGATTAGAAGGAAAAATCACGTGCCATTCCAATTTTGATTTTCCTTTTCATTTTTTTAATTCAGCAAATAATACACGTGGTCTTCATCTTTTCTTAAATAGATAATTACACGCGTGGCATGCCAACTGATTTAATGAGGTGGTACATAGGCATTGAATAAGTAAAAAATTACGAAAAGTAGGAAACTTACAAAGGGACTAATTCATAGGGGGCTAAATTTTTCATTTTCTTAATACGGGACCAAAATCGCAAAATTTGAAAAGTTAGGGGGCTATAAATACACTTAAGGCTTCATATTATTAAACTGTTGATCCAAGTACTGATTTTTGCCACCACTTCCGGTATAAGTGAACCACTCATTATGATCTTCATCATGAATGTGACCACCAGACAGATGATCAGACTGATTGCAATGATTCCTCTGACCCTCAACCCTCGCAACATGGGGAAAATGAGCACCCGCATTCCATTCTATCCTCCTACGTATCGCCAACAAGAACTCCATAATTCCTAGTAGGATCATTCTCAGCTACAATTGGTCCAATATGATCATTTGGAATAGTCACAAAGATTTTTCCACTAAAATCATTAACTTTTCCCAATTTCATAGCCTTTTCCATCGTAAAAGCAGTGTCGGGTCGCTTATCATTGTGAACGATCTGATAAATTTTTGGTGCATTGGTTCCTCCAACACCTTCTGATCTAGCAAGCTTAGCTGTACAAATTAAAATAGCATAATTAAATTAGATGATAAAAAAAAATTTGATATGCATATAAGTTTATGTTATTAAAAACAAATATAAATCAGAATATGGATTTGTTGTTGATTTCATACCTTTGGTACTTCATCGATTTGATAATTAGAAATTGATCCCTATTTTCAAAATATCATCACCATCATCCTGTTGACTTTCATCTTCATCAATTGTTATGAATAACATACTTGATCGAGAGGACAAAGATGGTTGGCTTGAAATCGAACGGATAGTTTGGTCAAGTTATCATATCGATAATATCGCATGCCCGAATTTGACGTGATAAAATCATATGTAACATTGATTAAACAAATTTCACTCAACAATCTAATTTTCTTAAGAAGTAACACTCACAAGATAAATTATATGTTGCAAGAATACATCAAGAAGGAGAACCATGAAAAAAGATATCGAAAATGGAAAAGAAAAGAAGAATACAAAAAGTCGAAGAAGGAATGGAGGAAAAATGAGATGCAACGGCGTCTTATATAGAGAACCAACAACAAAATGAAAATGTGACTTTAGGGTTAGGATTTCTGTACTTGGGTCTATAACAAATTGTCTTTTTTTAGTGGGCTTTTACTATTTGCACCTTCTAAGTTTTACTAAAAATAACATTATTTAAAATAAAGTGAATATTAATTTCATAGGCCACTAAGTCTTTAACATATTTCTTTACCTATTCAACTATCTCATTCACAATCAACACCACATCCGCCATACGTCTTCAACAAATAAATCACGATTGGTAAAGGGAAACAAAATTAATTATGAAACACCAAATCGATTAGAAGGGCATGAGACCCTAGATACATTGTAATATCACATATGTAGGAATTAAGGGCATGAGACTCTCTCTCTCTCTCTCTCTCTCTCTCTCTCTAACCACTTCCTTTGTAATATCACATATGTAGGAAATTGGTTGTTTATCCTTTAAAGTTGGTCAAATCTTTGTTGCAATCTCTTGGACTCATTAAATTTTACAATGACCCTAATAAGACATGATAACAACACCCAAGATCATTTGGAGTTGGTAGCCATGCTTAATTGTTAACAGATGACATATTCAGTTGTTACTCGATTCAACATGAATTGTGATCTGATCCAGTTGTCAGCCGATTTAGCATTAGATGCCAACTGATTTTGTATCAACTTATCCCAGCGTTAGTTGATTAAGATACAAATGATAGCCAAATATTCCACTTTAGTCTAGTGGAAAATATATGATTCAACCACTTTTTGTTTTGTTTTATGTTAACACTTATTTAAATATGTCCATATGAAATATGCTTTTAAATAAACTAACTTGTTTTATTATGTATTTAAAATGTCATACTCAAGCTTAAAAATAAGTGACGGGTTACATGTAATGCTTGGGCCTTGAATATTTTGATAGGAGAAACTTAGGTTTTGCAACCCATAATTGTGGCTATTAGGTCACAATTAGATGTTAATTAATCACATTGATGCTTTTCCACTTCCAATTTTTGTTAAAAAATAAAAAAGAAGAAGCGAGAAGCCTCTTTGTGATTCAACACGGTGTGGCTGCAAAATCCTAACCTATTTTGGATGCATTTGATCCGTTAAAAAAAATAAGAGATTGGACAGGACAACTACAATTGTACTATGCGATTGTAAAACTATTTGTGGTCTCACTTACCTTTGAACATATCTAGTCCCCTAAAACAGTTTTACAATCAAACTAGAGTAACTCTCATATGGTCCTACAATTACTTTAATTTTTTTTCTTCTAATTTTTCCCATGAAAAATTGAAAAAAGTAAATTAAATAAATATTGAATTATAATAATTAGAAACTTTTTCAGGTTACCACGTCACTAAGTGTGTTTAAGAGACAAAACAACACATTGATCTATTGAAGAGACATTGTTTTTGTGTTTTTTTTAAGGAAACATTGTTTAATGTGCCAAAGGAGCAAATACAACACTTTAATCTACTTAAGTGTTAAATATATATAAAAGTTTTTAGCATTGCATTATATTTATACACTATAAATTGAACAAATCATATTCTATTTATTACAAACAACTAGAAAAAAAAAATATGGCTAACGCTCTCAAGTTTATTTACGCTATAATTTCATTTCTTTCCATGTTTCTTGTTACAAAAGAGGTTGACGGTGCCTTTGCTGGATGGATTAAATGTAAAGTCGATGAAGATTGTCCAAAGGCATTTACGTATAGCTATTATAAGTGCATTAACGGGCTATGTCAACTTTTACCAATAGAGATACCGAAATAGCCATACATGTAAGAATGAACTCTTCCACTAAGAGAAATACCTATGTGCATGTATTTTTTATTTATTTATTTTTCATTTCATAATTTCGCGGACCTTGCAATGATGACTTTATACTTTAAATGTTTGTAATCAAATGTGCAATAAATATTATTATAGTTAGATCGGTTTCTTCTCTCATAATTTTGGTTATATCACAAGTATTTATTTAAAAAAAAAATGAACGATATTAATTAATTCAAATTGATAAATTACATTGATACAATATAAATTTAAAGTCGCAAAAGAAAATGTGAACATAATCATATCATCCATGTTAATAGCATAAAAAGGTAGAGTATCAGTGCTTATAAATATGATTATATTCATGAATTCTTAGTTTTTTTTTTTTGGAATTTTAAACAAGGTCATTTAGAGAGAACGTTCATATAGGCATTCTTAAAAATATTTCATAGAAACTAGTGTTTTGTGTAACATTCTCAAACCCCACATGCAATATTTAATCATAAATCAACAAATATATACAATGTTCAAGGTGTCACGCCTTCAATAATCCATAATCATGGATAATTCATTTTCAAAATCTTAGAATGTCATAAAACAGTCGCAGCGGATTCATAGCATAAAACAACATAAACTCATTGTCTCAACATCTCAATATACATCACCATAAACTATCAAAGTTTCTAAAAAATAATCCCACAAAAGAAAATAAACAGAAAATCCCGACAATATCCTAGATCAGAGCCTACAACTAGACTCCAAAAGTAAGCATAAAAGCGAGGAAGCGGCTAGCTATCCCCAAGTTCTCACGATGATCACACATCCTCAATCATGCAAGTCTACACCACCCAAACGAATGGCATAGGTGGAAACCCGCAAAAGGGTGAGAAATACTCAACATAGAAAATCATGAACATAAGAATAAATTCAAGGCAACACATATCATATATTCAACAATTCAATATCTTGGATAATATTCTCATACAATTAGACATATCAATTCTCAAATTGTAATTTCAAGAATATCAATTCGTTACATCATCACCTTATCACCAAATCAATTCACATTATTCACAATTCAACACCATCATTACAAGTAGTGCACGAGATCACCAAATATTCACATAGTCATGTACACCTCATCACGTATAATCACATAATTGAATACACGACTCTCATATCAATCCATATGCATGCAATGTCCTAGACACAACTCTACATGCATGTGGTACCATTTTTGGATGTCGGACTTCTATTACCGATTGATCCTTCTACATATTCTCCGCATATTGGACTTATGAATGGATGGACTTCAAGTATAGACTCGACAATGCACAACACCAATTAGTTTATCATTACATGATGTAACACCCATACTAGACGTATCTAGAAAGTCTAGCACGTGCGTTGAATTTAGTACTGGATACATTAAAATTTACAACAATAAAATTCCGAATGAATTTCTATACAACAAAACGCGTTCGCACTATATCAATACATCGTATCTTATCTAATTTAAAATGCGTACATCCTTGAGATCCATATTCTGCATGCTTCGGGTACGAACGAGCTCTTGCTGAAAAATCCATCCGGCTACTACCTTGACGTCCAACCTGATATCTGAAAACAAATAAGGATTGGGATGAGACATAATGTCTCAGTGAGTTCCCTAAATCCTAGGCTATAGGTAACCTCAGGGGAAACCTACGGTCACCACGTGTCTACATTACAACCTGACGGTTGATTATACGTGTGTGGGGACTTGCATACTAGACGGTCGTGCATACTAGGGCCGTCATAGTCTCATCTTAACTTGTTATAGGCTTCACTTCCTATACGTGTCATGGCGGCCGAGGGAACCTAGGACCGCATTGCCAAGAATACGCTTACGTATCGAGGCCTAAACATAACGTAATCATGGCACGATTCTAAACCGGACGATTAGGGAAACCTAAGCTCGTCATCGGCATAACTTTCTTTACTTGCTTCTACTTGCTTAATATGTTGTGTCAACAACATAATATCTCTTATCACATAAGTGATTCTTTCTGAATTACTACTTCTTGACGAACTACGCCAAGTCTCTATGACATAACATATACATGAATAATAAAATATGCATAGTCAGCTTCATTGATTATGTTAGCGTGTAACAAACATCTTATCTGAGTTCATTTTACGGATTAGTTCCGAGTGGAGTAACCCCGGAAGTTCATCCCTTACTACCGGTGAAAATGCTTTGCAATAGCGCACCGGACTCCCTTAATGAACGTGCGGGTCCCTTACGGCTTACCCCATTCCCCTAGGAGAACCTTTTATATCCAACCTTGGAAGGTATATAAAAGACACGACACTTTAACTTAGTGAAATGCGGCTCCCTTTCGGCTTAACCATTCCCCTTGGGGAACCCCTTGAACCCAACCTTGGAAGGAATTCAAGAGACATAACACTCTTCTTAAAACTTGGTCTTATGCATGTAAGAAGGTTAAACCTAATTATTCTATCTCTTTTACCTCGGATCATTTAACGATCCCACTAGAGGTAAACTAAAGGCTTGCTTATCTTACTTTGTGAATGGATATGAAATCGATTCACGTCTTGCCATACTCGTATGGCTCTTACTTCTTTAAGAAGATAATACTCGTTAAACATATAAGCGAAGAGCTTAAACTTCACGTCTTATCATTCTAAGGATTCTTGCTAACTAGCTAGTTCTCGACGACTATGTCGAGGCTCTAGTTTTCCCTTGCTTAATGAATAATTTGCTACCCGATTCATGACATAATTCTCTCGCATGCCTTGCCTCACTATCATGCTTAATACTTGCCTCTTATCATAAAAATCTTGCTTTCATTGATCATCATTTAGGACCTTGGTTTGAGGGGTTTGCATTCGTAAAAAGACACCACGAAGAAAACCGCGTCGCGAATCCCCATGCCTGCCTGAAGCAAGCAAAACAGTGAGGTTTCTGACTGTCTTACTCGCCTAGGCGAGTAGATTTGCTGGGGAGGCGAGTGGTAGCTCGCCGTGGCGAGTTGGGGGCGAGCAGGACCCCCCTTTCGGAGTTCTAGCTCGCCGTGGCGAGTAATAGCTCGCCGTGGCGAGTTAGGACAGTCCAAAACACTTAAAAATGATATTTTTGACCCAAAAACCTCAAACCAAGTGTCTCTATGTGTTTTGGAACATATTTGATCATTGGAAACTCATAAAACATTCATATGGCAAGTATTAACACGTATAACATGCATGGCCTAAAAAAAAGGGGGCAACTAGTCTAACACTTGAACCCTAGAATTCATGTTACTCATAATATACATACATGGCATAATTGTAATCCCAAAGGGTGGGAAGTCTATCTATGGAACTCACCTAGTGAATTTTCTTGAAACATCTCCAAGCTTATAAGCCCAAGAATCAAAAACCCTAACTTGATTTCCTTGCAACCTTAGCTCATGCCCTTTCAAACTTGTTGTCCTTATCTTGCAAACCAAGACACCATTTCAAGCTCCAAACCATACTCCAACATTACCCTCAAAACACATATTCAAAACTTAAAATCAAAAGGAATTCTTTGTGAGGAAGAATAAAGATATCAATCCATTCAAACTTAATATTCTTACCTTAATCATGTAGAGACCATTCCTTGTACCAATTTAGAAACCATCTTCACTATACACCAAACCCTAGTTTTCCAATCACTTCTTCAAGAGGAGAAAATAGAAGAATCAAACATAAATCATACCTCCTTAATCCTAAATGATCATAAAGGAACAAGTTTAGGAGCTTACCATGAGAGGATGAAGTTCCATGGAAGATTGGTGAAGAGGAAAAGAGATGGGATTATTTTCATGAGAGGTGGGAAAAGGAAAATCAATCCATAACCAAGCTTTTTACTTGTACAAGAGACCATGAGAGAGCCATTTTATTTCACTTGCCATGGAGGAAAGAAGATTTGAATGATTTGGTGGAGAAGGAAGGAGATGTGCGTGGGAGAAGAGAAGAGAGAAGGGAGAGAAATGTTTTTCCCCCAACTTAGAGAGAGAAAGAATAAGGGAAAATGAGATATTTTCCACCCAAAAACATATAAATATCCTTTTCCGTGAAATTACCATTATGCCCTTGCCTTTAAACGTGTTAAATCCGACACTGATACTTTTCCCGTAAATGGCTGACATGTCATAAAATATTTCCAATAACTTACTTTCCATGAATTAAATTCATCTGACACGGTCAACGGGTAATATACCGATACTGTCAGGCGGGATATTACACTCCACCCCCCTAAAAAAAAAATTTCGTCCTCGAAATTTAGATATCAACTACCTATGATCATGACAAAACTTACCATCTTTGGTCTGGACCATACATTTCTATTCATACATGTTCAAAGGACTCGTCGTATCATGTCTTCATCTTATTTCTTAACCCTCATGTAACTGAACATAAATTACTTGATCTGAATATCACTCATACCTAGAGTTATCTTATCATAAACATGAACACTCAGGATTTGCCCTGCAGTGCTTACTTGTAACATTAAAACATCTTCTCATGCATACATAATCTTATCGGGTAAACATATAATTCATACATCAATTTACTTACTATTCTTTGAGACACATGTCTCTTACTTGCATTTGCTCATATAGACAATTTCCACAGATCACATATATCTTTCCGAGTCTTAAGAACACTCCGACTTCATGCAATTTATTTGCACCCGAATCAAAGGATATTTACATGGCTTGACATGAGAATGTTAAATCAACTGGCCACTTCATCTGACAATCTAATAACCAATGTTGTGGTTAACATGTTCTTGAAACTTTCTAGCAAATCTACTTGCACATACGTTAAACATTCTTAACACATTTCCGTGTATCCTGTAAGATATTGGCTTCATACGAACATTATCGTTCCAATAGCATATGCATACTTTCAAGTGACGTCTCCTGTTAAATGATAACGATACGTGTTCTAAAATCTTTCTTGAAGAAATTTTTCCTTAATCTTTGGTATTCGGGTCCTTGGAACGAACTGGTACATGACTAAAAAGATTTTATCATTTCCAAATCTGATTGTGTAATGGTACTACATAACCACTAGACGAGTTTCATTATTTTTGAGAAAAGATTTTACAACTCGCCCAAAGCTTGTCCATGACAAGTTGGTCCTGAAGTTTGTACGTCTTAAGTATGTTTACTTACGACGTATCTTATCAGTTTTGAAAATGTATAATTTCATGAGTTAAAAAAAATTAAGTATCGTTCCCAAGTTCCTAAATACCAATCTTAGCTTTAAAAGTTATAAATTCATGGCTTGACATGTCTTAACAAGTATCGTTTTCACTCAACAAGTATTGCATACATGAGTATGAATCTCTTTACATAAAGCTTAAGAGTTGCATCTCCTTTCTTGATAACATACTTATCTTCAAAGATAAATTCTTCCCTTGTTTAACCGATATACATAATTACCTATTCATAAGAAATCATTGGGCCTCTTAAAAATTAACTTGTTCCTCTTCCTCGGAACATTAAACTTGATTCTACACATCATCTTATTCGGTTATCGCTTGAGCGTTAATAACTTTTTCCGGAAACCGGTCATCATTCGTGATGCTTTGATTCTTTACTTGAGTCGCAAGCCGAACCTTCTGGATCTTACAAGTTTTCCATATTTCATGATTACCGTTTAACTTTCATGGCGCTACTCTGATTCCCTCCGGTTGGCTTAAACCAATACTATAATCCATTAAAGCAATTGAGACTTCAATTCACGCTTATCACTTGAACACTCACTTCTTGAACTGTTCTAAAGAATTTCCATGTTGCAACCAACGTCCTAACCTTACACTTGTCTTCACCACTGCCTTGTAAGAACATAACTCGTGATAACTTATCTTATGCTCATAATATTTGACTTGGGGGTAAACCTTACGTTCTTGCTAGTTGGATTTAGGCTGGGGTATACATGTCAAACTTGAACTTGTTTCCGAGTAAACCCAAATTTCTTTGACAAACTCGTCTTGTACTCGAACATATCTTTCTTAAACATTTAACCTTTGCATTCTCGCATACTATATTTTGCTTAATCATACTAATGCTTGCTCGTTGATTTTCTTTTAAAGAAAACTTCGTAAACTAGCGCACGGGTCATTGACGTTGATGATTTTTCTACTATATAAATACTGAGTTTAGGCCCCGGTCGTTACTCTAAAATCATAGAACGAGTTGATAACACATACGCGCCATCAACCTAGACTCCAATAAGTCTAGTCCGCTCTACGAGTGTCGTAGCAAACCGGTTCCTAGAAATCTCTTGTGAATTTTCAAAATGTCAACTTCAATCACCCATACGCGCAAAACTTTCTAAAATCTTTTAAACTTGATAATTCAACTTCATGATGAGCCTTAGCAAGTCAATTAAGCAAAACATACGTTTGGGAGATACGTCATGATTCCACATAATCCGTGAACCTTGTGGTTTCTCATAACTTTGCACCGCTTTATCTTCTTGCTTCATACCTCATGCATAAACATCTGCGACTTTCCTTCTAAACACCGGAACTTCTATACTCTTGGTCTTGGCTTGTTCTTGACTCTTGACACATTAACCTCCAACGCTACCTTAAACCGTGTCGATTTCGTTGATGGTTGCCCATGTCTTTTCCTTGAAAATCTTAGGATATGATATGCATTCGTTACTTGATGTCATAAATTATTTTCATCATATAAGAGATTTTTGTGAAGACATCTCCCCAATAATCATTGCAACCCATTGGAACGAATTGGTAGAGTACGGAAAATTTCATCTCAGGCTTGCTATTGGTGAGCTTCTCCAACTCTATTTTTCCAGAAAACATTCTTTACATGAAATTCTTATTCTCAAGCATACAATGCACATCATTCATTCCTATCGTCGTGAAATAATTTAAAACATATGCATGGCAACATCAACCTTTTCAATACAATTCTTGGCACGTCGGAAATCAATGTCTCAATCTTGATAACATAAAACTTTCTCTTGAATCCTTAACTTCCTCCACTATGAATAGCTTTCCTCATTATATTGCCACTTACGCAACTTTCTAAACATATATGTCCTTAACCTCATTCACATATTGTTATTCCTGAGAGCACGCTGACTCCGTCAACACATGTCGACTTCTCACTACCTTGTAACCTTATTCTGACATTCCAGAATATCATAAACCCGTTCCAACAACAACTTTTACCGAATCTTTCGGTCTTGGTTAGATACATATATCCAACTTCTTCCCTTACGGGTACCTAAAGTATCACCAACATCTCACCTGACGTTGTCGGAACGTCCCTTCTTAACATGTCTTACATTCCCGGAGGATTCACACTTCTACTTGATTAGTTCACCGGCCACCTTTTGGCACGATCAAACTACTTCATCACATACTTCGTTCCTCCTGGGTCCTATTCAGCTCTCAGGCATCCGTCCTAATCGTCGAATGTTAAATTGAGTTGATCAGGCTCAACTAACAACAACAACTAGAACATTTACCCGGAACCCAATGGTCCCTCTACCTTAGTTGTAACGTTAATGACCCAAGGCACGGTCTGAATCGACCTGCTCTGATACCAAATGTAACACCCATACTAGACGTATCTAGAAAGTCTAGCACGTGCGTTGAATTTAGTACTGGATACATTAAAATTTACAACAATAAAATTCCGAATGAATTTCTATACAACAAAACGCGTTCGCACTATATCAATACATCGTATCTTATCTAATTTAAAATGCGTACATCCTTGAGATCCATATTCTGCATGCTTCGGGTACGAACGAGCTCTTGCTGAAAAATCCATCCGGCTACTACCTTGACGTCCAACCTGATATCTGAAAACAAATAAGGATTGGGATGAGACATAATGTCTCAGTGAGTTCCCTAAATCCTAGGCTATAGGTAACCTCAGGGGAAACCTACGGTCACCACGTGTCTACATTACAACCTGACGGTTGATTATACGTGTGTGGGGACTTGCATACTAGACGGTCGTGCATACTAGGGCCATCATAGTCTCATCTTAACTTGTTATAGGCTTCACTTCCTATACGTGTCATGGCGGCCGAGGGAACCTAGGACCGCATTGCCAAGAATACGCTTACGTATCGAGGCCTAAACATAACGTAATCATGGCACGATTCTAAACCGGACGATTAGGGAAACCTAAGCTCGTCATCGGCATAACTTTCTTTACTTGCTTCTACTTGCTTAATATGTTGTGTCAACAACATAATATCTCTTATCACATAAGTGATTCTTTCTGAATTACTACTTCTTGACGAACTACGCCAAGTCTCTATGACATAACATATACATGAATAATAAAATATGCATAGTCAGCTTCATTGATTATGTTAGCGTGTAACAAACATCTTATCTGAGTTCATTTTACGGATTAGTTCCGAGTGGAGTAACCCCGGAAGTTCATCCCTTACTACCGGTGAAAATGCTTTGCAATAGCGCACCGGAATCCCTTAATGAACGTGCGGGTCCCTTACGGCTTACCCCATTCCCCTAGGAGAACCTTTTATATCCAACCTTGGAAGGTATATAAAAGACACGACACTTTAACTTAGTGAAATGCGGCTCCCTTTCGGCTTAATCATTCCCCTTGGGGAACCCCTTGAACCCAACCTTGGAAGGAATTCAAGAGACATAACACTCTTCTTAAAACTTGGTCTTATGCATGTAAGAAGGTTAAACCTAATTATTCTATCTCTTTTACCTCGGATCATTTAACGATCCCACTAGAGGTAAACTAAAGGCTTGCTTATCTTACTTTGTGAATGGATATGAAATCGATTCACGTCTTGCCATACTCGTATGGCTCTTACTTCTTTAAGAAGATAATACTCTTTAAACATATAAGCGAAGAGCTTAAACTTCACGTCTTATCATTCTAAGGATTCTTGCTAACTAGCTAGTTCTCGACGACTATGTCGAGGCTCTAGTTTTCCCTTGCTTAATGAATAATTTGCTACCCGATTCATGACATAATTCTCTCGCATGCCTTGCCTTACTATCATGCTTAATACTTGCCTCTTATCATAAAAATCTTGCTTTCATTGATCATCATTTAGGACCTTGGTTTGAGGGGTTTGCATTCGTAAAAAGACACCACGAAGAAAACCGCGTCGCGAATCCCCATGCCTGCCTGAAGCAAGCAAAACAGTGAGGTTTCTCACTGTCTTACTCGCCTAGGCGAGTAGATTTGCTGGGGAGGCGAGTGGTAGCTCGCCGTGGCGAGTTGGGGGCGAGCAGGACCCCCCTTTCGGAGTTCTAGCTCGCCGTGGCGAGTAATAGCTCGCCGTGGCGAGTTAGGACAGTCCAGAACACTTAAAAATGATATTTTTGACCCAAAAACCTCAAACCAAGTGTCTCTATGTGTTTTGGAACATATTTGATCATTGGAAACTCATAAAACATTCATATGGCAAGTATTAACACGTATAGCATGCATGGCCTAAAAAAAAGGGGGCAACTAGTCTAACACTTGAACCCTAGAATTCATGTTACTCATAATATACATACATGGCATAATTGTAATCCCAAAGGGTGGGAAGTCTATCTATGGAACTCACCTAGTGAATTTTCTTGAAACATCTCCAAGCTTATAAGCCCAAGAATCAAAAACCCTAACTTGATTTCCTTGCAACCTTAGCTCATGCCCTTTCAAACTTGTTGTCCTTATCTTGCAAACCAAGACACCATTTCAAGCTCCAAACCATACTCCAACATTACCCTCAAAACACATATTCAAAACTTAAAATCAAAAGGAATTCTTTGTGAGGAAGAATAAAGATATCAATCCATTCAAACTTAATATTCTTACCTTAATCATGTAGAGACCATTCCTTGTACCAATTTAGAAACAATCTTCACTATACACCAAACCCTAGTTTTCCAATCACTTCTTCAAGAGGAGAAAATAGAAGAATCAAACATAAATCATACCTCCTTAATCCTAAATGATCATAAAGGAACAAGTTTAGGAGCTTACCATGAGAGGATGAAGTTCCATGGAAGATTGGTGAAGAGGAAAAGAGATGGGATTATTTTCATGAGAGGTGGGAAAAGGAAAATCAATCCATAACCAAGCTTTTTACTTGTACAAGAGACCATGAGAGAGCCATTTTATTTCACTTGCCATGGAGGAAAGAAGATTTGAATGATTTGGTGGAGAAGGAAGGAGATGTGCGTGGGAGAAGAGAAGAGAGAAGGGAGAGAAATGTTTTTCCCCCAACTTAGAGAGAGAAAGAATAAGGGAAAATGAGATATTTTCCACCCAAAAACATATAAATATCCTTTTCCGTGAAATTACCATTATGCCCTTGCCTTTAAACGTGTTAAATCCGACACTGATACTTTTCCCGTAAATGGCTGACATGTCATAAAATATTTCCAATAACTTACTTTCCATGAATTAAATTCATCTGACACGGTCAACGGGTAATATACCGATACTGTCAGGCGGGATATTACACATGATTCACTCCCTCATACAATATAAACACATCTAAGCATTGTCAAATCAATACATCCATACATCAACAATTTATCATCATCAAAGTAAATCACTGTATCACATTCATCATATTTATCACACCAACATCTCTTAATTTAGAAAAGATAGTATTTTTGACGATTAATCATATACACTTGTTAATCAATGTATCATACATATATCGATCACCAATTCAACTATTATTCATCAATTATCATTATCACACAGGCTTTCACAAGTTAGCATAGCATGACTCATCATTTATCAAAGTCCATCTATTTTATTATTCCTCTAAGTTTGTCTATTTTCACATATTTCACCTAGACCAAGTTATTCAAGCTCATGCATCCCTATTAAACTCATACTAATCAAATTTAAAGGTTTGAGAATTAACAATGCACTTTGAGGACACTTTAAAGTAAAAAAAAAGGTTTTGGACGCCAGGGGGTCAAGCACGGTCGTGCCCTCAAGAGGCACGGTCGTGCTTGACATTTAAAAAAAAGTCAAGATTTTAACAATATGATCACACACGACCGTGCCACTGGAGCGCACGGTCGTGCTAGTGCCTCAGGACAACAAAAATTCTGATTTTCGGTTTTCGTGGATAATATCCGTTTTCAAAACAGTTTTTGATCTCAATTGCATCAATTTTGTCCCAACCACTTAAACCACTTATACCCTACCATTTAACATCATTTCTAACTCAAAAAACTTCAATTCAACTTATCACAACATAGCTTGATTCACTTAATCACTTATAACGACTTTTAGCTTAAAAACCTGTTTTTCTCCAATTCAATCCCACACCCAAAAAGTTCACAACCATAACAAAATTTCTTATCCACTTCATCAGAATAACAGCTTCACTAACACAATTATATAATCCAATTCATCAAAACACAACTTTCATGATTATTACCCATTTCTCACAAAATTCACAAACAAACCACAATTTAACCCAAACATCACATTTAACATAATCACTTCCATGAATCACAATATAAACACATACCCAGAACATGGTTTATGCAATAATCATCAACAATATCTTGATTTTCATGTCATTACGCTAAAATCTTAAAAACACTTATTCCCTATGATCAACCATGAGGTTTAGCACAACAACAACAATATTTCACAACTTTTATCATACACAAAATTAACTTAATTAATGAAGCACAAAATTAACATGTTTCATCAATATCACAACAAAACACAACAACCAAGTTCTACCCAAATCCTCAATCAATCCTATGAAAAGTAATTCTCACACCCATACCTTAGATTTCAAACCTTAAGTTTTCCTAACTGCAAACCTTCCCCTCTACTTGATCTTCAAGCTTGTTCTACCTCTTTCTCCTCTTGGATCTCATTCTTCTTTCTTCTCCCTCAATTTTCTCTCTATTCTCACTTGGCCTCTTTCTTGGTGTAACTTACCAAATGAAGCTCAAAACTAGGGTTATGACTAATACTAGTCTTATATACATATCATATTGGACTTAATTGACTTAACATCTATTGAGCTCAATCTTATTCTTACTAACAATTAATTCTCATCTTTCTAATTCCCTTAATTCTCCCTTTTTACTATTTACCTCTACTCTAGTAACTCTACAAAGTTACCACTAACCTCATAAAACAACCTTCACTCCCGAAATTACCAAAATACCCTTAATTCCTCTATATCTAATAAAATTCAATGAACCCAAAAATATAACCACATCAAATAATTAAATAAATAATAAAACAATTAAATAAGTAATATTCTAAAAATTGAGTTGTTACATTTTGCTATACATGAAAAACAAGACTTAGGTCCCAATCATGCCATCAATCCTCTTTTTTTTTTTTTTTAGGGAAAGTTGCTTATAGAATTTCATTAATAAGAGATTCAATACAATAGGGGATAACATAATAAATAACGGGACTGGCTATAGAAATGACTTCTCTTGCAAGAGCATGAGCCACCGCATTCGTTTGTTTTCTTGAGAACTCAACCCGGGAGTTTGTTAATGAGGTCGCAAAATGATTCCGACATGCATCTATGATGTTACCAAATTCTGAAATGTCGGTTCTATGAGAGTGAAAAACATCTGTAGTGGTCTTAGAGTCCAATACAAAATCGATATTATCAAATTGGATATCATTCATCCATTGAAGAGCATGAAACAGACCCAAAGATTCGCCCACTTCTACGGAATAAATAGAGTCAAACTGCAACATCTTTGCCAACCTTAGACTACCTTGCGCAGGTGGCTGCCACCGTTGTACAGCATGGGCCAAAAGCAATGGCTGCTATTGTTGGACTTCATGTTGAACCGAAACAGGTTGCAGCTGATCTGCACTGACCTGAAGAGAAGTTTGAGATGGGATATTCGTTGCCTGCCAATCATCAATAGGAGCTCGGGGTCTGTCAACAACATTAGCACTTAATTCATCAACTTCTTCCCACACTTTAAGATTTCTGTCTTTCCACAAACTCCAACACAATGCTGCAAATCGTTGTTTAAAATTGAGAGGAAGATGTTCAAGAAAGTAGAAGATAGAATCAATAGCTGCATCGTTATAGATTACCACATTTTGGACATCGTACCATAACCAAGCCGAAATCCAAACTTGGATGGAAAACGAGCAATAAAAAAAAATGTGATTAAGATCCTCATGCTCAGAAGTACAGCTAACACACCGCATAGGACACGAGACACCCTTGTCTTGCTACCGAAACCTAGTTGGTAAACAACCTCTGCACATGCGCCAAATCAAATGCTTAACTTTCGGAGGCACCTTTAAATGCCAAATGTCCCACTAATTACCCGATTGACGAAGGTGAGAAACATCAACTAACTCTTCCACACATAATCTATATGCACTACACACCAAATAATAGTCATTCTTCTCTGCTTTCCAAATCAACCTATTATTATGAACTTGTTTAATTAAAGGCATATGCAACATACAAGAGGCAATATCATCACTAAACATTTTCCGAACAAAAGGCGCATTCCAACTCTTACAGTGATCAATCATTAAGCTCTTAACAAAATAATTGTGAAAAAACTGAGCGCCCTCAATGGTACCATCTATACACTCACCATTGAAATCCCAATGAGCACCAATTTTCCACCGCGCTCCACCTCGCACAAAGAAACGCGCACGAAGAATACTATGCCACACAAAACTCGGATTATGCCCGATATTAGCAGTAAGATAAGACTTAGATGGAAATTACTGTGCCTTGAAAACGCAGCAGACTAGTAGAAGTAATAAGGGCAAGAAAATTGAAACCATTTGTAAATTCGTGGTTTGTATGTGATGTTATTTGTCATTTCTTATGACTACATTGATAACAGGCACATTCAGAAAATGTCTACATTTTCACCTGGAATTGAGGTACCTAATTTAACTTTCTTGCCAGAATCTGACTTAAGCTTGAAGGAAAGTAAATTTGAAAATAGTACTTGGCATTGTATGCAATCAGAAGCTACAAATAGTCATGTGAAAGAATTTCAAGTAGATAAAGAGACAGTTCAAATTTGCAAGTCAAATGGGACAAGGTTGATCACTCCTCTAGAATAGGGTTATCTACTCCTCAATATTTTCACAAGCTCGCCCGAGTAAAATGAAATCAACTCCAGCGTGCCTTGGAGATGATTCGAATGTTCCATTAGGAGACCTAATTGCAAAAGCGTTGAATTCCAAAACTTATTCAAAATCTTTACAATTCCAATCCAAAACTGCTCGAAACCATTTGATATATCGCACTGGTTCGCTTCCTTCAACTAGGTGTGCTAAGGTAATTTTCTAAAATTTTTGTGTGCTAAGGTAATTTTCTAAATTTTTTGACACCTAGGTGAGGAGAGGAATGAATTTATCATGTTTTCCTTCTTTACTATTCTTTTTAATTTTTGCTAATTTGATTTTGTACTATTTTTTCATTCTAATTGGCAGAGGAAAATATGAGGCTGATGATTTACTTGACGGTCACTATTAACTGTTTTCCAATGTGGTGCATCCTTTATTTTCTTGATGTTGTTGGTTAGAACATTTATGTTTGATTTCATCAATTCTTCCACTGTGTTTCAATCACATGAGAATGTGGGATATATTGAAAACTCCTACAATATTGGAAGCTTGATTTGATTAGATTAATATTTTATGTCACAAAGAGAAGAATTAAGTTTATTGCCAACTTTTACTGACCTGAGACACCAAGTTTAATAATTCAATTATTTGATTAGGTTAAGAAGAAGAAAATTCCCTTCAATTTGGTTAACCATTTTTTCAATAGAAAAGTTTTTCAATAGAAAAGATTTATGTGAGTTGGGTTTCTAAGACTCGCTAAGATCGGGTAGGAGTAGGACTCAAGGCTCAATAAACACTATAAGAGATAATTACAACAACAAATCAACCACCAAAGAGTTTTACGCCGGAGGAAAGAGTAGAACCATTAACATTAACAAATTCTCGTCTCTACGCCGGCATCTTTGCAAATTAAAAAGGGAAATCTATAATTTTAATAGGCTAGAAACACTAATTTTAATCCCGTGAGGTTTTGAACTAATGTTTTTTTTTTTAGGGGTTACACCAACTTATGTTAATCAACCTATTTTTCTTTTCATTTTTATGATTCACTTTAATACTTTTTGAACATTATCACCATTATGAAATGAAGGTTTTAGGTATATTCTTTTATAATATCGGCGTTATGGTCATTGTTCTAACTAATTTTATATTTGATTTGGACATGTCGATTATCTACCATTTGAAAGGCAAAATTTACCAAACATTTCAACTTCAATGGACTATCTATTCAATTATAAGTCGCTATTAGCTATCAACGATAAACTAACATTTTATATATAAACTAATTTCTTAGATATCAACTAACTTTTATAATATAACTTAATTATAAGGGTGTATTGGGTGTTGAGGCCTATCATAGTTTACTGCAATATGATATGATATGATGATTAAGAGTGTCCAAAACCACACGGATACATATTTGGCGGAAGTAGTTCCTCAATTATTGAAAGGGGAATGATGATGATGATGATAAAAAGGGGGAGTAGAGATAAAACTAAATCTTACATTCGATATTATCTATGACAAAAATATCATTGTCGATAACAACCTTATAATAAAAGTCATCTTAAGAGCCCCACATTAGAATAGAAGATAAGATATGAAAAAAGGTTTATAAGTGTAGGCATATTAGAAATACAAACTAATGAGAAACGCTACGGATACCAAGAACGACGGAAAAAATCAAATGAAAGTTTACATCCCGGTGATATCATTGGACAAGAGGATAATTCTTCTATAATCTGACATTTTTCCAAAAGCATTCCATTAGAAGGGACCCCATTAAAGTTGATAGTCATATCTTGTAAAAGCCTTGCATTCCGCAAAATATATTGCACATAACGAATATCATTTGCCCAATTTTTTAAGTTGGAAGTTGAAATAATACATGATTTGAGATGATACGAAACACATTCAAGAATCGAAGATGGGCATTTCCATTCCTTGGATGATGTGGTCCTCCAATACTGTTAAAGGGATGAAAATAACATTTAAAAAATATACGGAAAAAAAGAAGAACAAAAAATAAACAACTACACAACTCAAAAAAAAAAAAAAACTAAACATACCGTTTTAATATAAAGAATTTGAAGCTTGGGGCAAAGTCGGAGTAGTTTTACCACATCATCCCAACAATGACGAGGGCTTAACCATAGTTTAATAAGAATTAAGTTTGGAAAATCTGAAATGACTTTGAAAAAATCATCTGGAGACCCGATACACAATCTAACCAACTTAGAGAGGGCCAAGGATTTTTTAAATAATGTTTCTGATGCATTTTTTTTGTCAAGTTCCCAACAATAGACACCTTTAAGATGCAAATCTTTTAGGTTAGGACAAGAAGAAAGAAAGTTTATGTAATCGTTCCGATTTTCAAATCGAATGCGATTCAACTTTAGGGATTTCAGAGATGGAAGATTAACACACGAAGTATCATTTCTAAATATTATACTCGAAAGTTTGAGAACAGTTAGTGTTTTGGAGATGAAAATAATGGGCTTCAAGGTGTGTCTATACAACTTGATATCAAACTTCTCAACACGACGTTGTATTGCGACTTCTAGCCATGTGTTGATAATGTGGATATCTTTCTCGCGGGGAATTTGTCTTGCGACTACTACCGATGTGTTGATGTTGTGGATATCTTTTTTGCGAGAAATCAGATTACGGCGGTGGCGGTAATAACATTGTTTGAAGCGAAATTTTTTTAGGGGATGAGCCTGGTTGATTGAAAGAGGATGGATCATGAGGTTATCAAGAAAGCTATAGAAGCGATCATAGGTTTGAAAGTCTTCGAAGTTTTTATCGTTGAAGTGGAGAAAGGAGAGTGAATAGAAGAGTGGGGTCCACCTCTTAGAAAGAAGGGTTGTAGTAAAAGCAATTTTTGTTGGGAGAAAAGAGAGTATGCGACACAATAACTCATCTGGTAATTCGCTGATTCTATCCACAACTGCTCTTGAGTCCTGAGAAGGAAGGAATGGTTCGGGTGAGCGTCGCGGCACCTATTAATATCAAACAAAGTGAACGATATGAATGAATAGAGTTAATATCAAACAAAGTCTACGATATGAATGAATAATGAATGTACATTACAACATCATAAATAACAACAACAACCACCACAACAACAACAACGGTAATAAATCCTTCAAAAAAAAAAAACAACAACGGTAATAATAGAATACTACTACGATTATTACAGTACATCTACTTAGAAAAAATTAGGTGTGCGAAATACAAATGGAATCCTGACAAAAGCATGACAGGAAAGCATTACTACTACATGGGAGAACATATATAATACCTTAGCATCTGGCAGTTCCAATGATATTTTGTAAGCTGGATTGGAGGGATCCTGACGAAAAGCTCGTTTGAAGTAAACATCTGCACTGTCAATGTGAAGTTTAGCGTCGTGCGAGTCTGGGGTTAAAAGTGCCTGCATAGTGAGAGCCATTCCTAGGAGCCAACGAACATCGGGGTTGTTGGGATTCAGAGAAAAAGCCTCCTCCAGTTTGGAAATAGAGACTGAAAAACAAGTTGAATGAATGATCAAAACAAAACAGCATATAATAACAAAAACCGATCATTAGAGGTAATACAAAAATTTGACATGATGATAGAAAACAGTGATGCTAGCAATCAGGTGTGTAATTGAAATATGTTTCTAACTTTCTCTGTACATAGCATTAGTGGTCGAGTAAACCACCGAACTATGAAGCACAGATGCGGATACGGACACAGACCCCAACACCTCTAATAATTTAAGAAAATTACATAATTCAGTGTGTGTCGGACACGGACACTGGGACACGCCTAATCTGAGGAGTGTCCGTGCTTCATAGACACCAAATGAAACCCTAAAATGATGAATACTATTTCGTGAATAAAACAGCATATAATATACCTTGAATGGTATGGAGTGAATCAGGAAAAGATTGAGACTGAGATAATCGTAACAAAGCAACACCCCATCTTGTTAAATTCTCAGCATCACGAGGGTTTTTGTTGTACCTTTGTTCTGCCAAAATACATTCATGTTTCATTGGTAAATCGAATTTGAATTTCCTCAGTGGATAATCCATCACCGCTGGTAAATTGAATGAATTTTGAGAAAACCCTAACTGAATTGAAGCGCAAACCCTAACACGGTTGAGGAAGGAAACGCTAATTCAATTTAATTTCTATTGAAACATTATTAATGATACAGCCGCTCCAAAAATGTGGGTTTGTGGGTTAACTAGGTCCAGCCCGTTAATAATCAGACAACACATTAATTTAACTATTTAAAACTAATCCGCCAAAGAGAAATTCTAATATGGTCACAGGATCAAAGAAATAGTGTTTGGTCACACACACACACAAAGAAATATTTTTTTAATAATAAAGAGGAAATTGATAAAAAAGATGATTGAATATGTTGAGGAAAATCTTTTTATGTGTGTGTCCAAACATTATTGATTTGGTCTTGTGACCATGGAAGAATACCTCTCGCCCAAAGCTTCATTTGTAATTGATTTGTGGTTTTAACATTTTCATTGGTTATACCGCTTTTTATTGGAATCTCATCTTTTTCGACCAAAAAAAAAAAAAAAAGACTATTACTTTTTTCCCTTTCAAAAAAAAAAGAGACTATTACTTTTTTCACTCTGCCCGTTTCTCGCGTGCCCAGCAAAAAACCAAAAATACCCCTGGTCCAGATTATGTAATACGAACCAGATTGTTACTGTTTTCCGAAAAACGAAATCCGGACACTTTCGAAACGTGATTTTTAGTGTTTTCTTTGATGTCAAAGGTCTCTGTTGACCTGTTAGCCTGTATTTTCGACAGGCTATAATTAATGCAGTCAAATGAGTTTGACTTAGGTTTTGAAGAGAGTTAATGAGTTTCGACTCACTAATTTGATCGAACTCTTAGACTTAAAGAGATTTGTTGTCTTTATGGTGATTTGTTCGACAAACAAGCAGGAGTCGAAGATAAGTGATTCGACAAGCAAGACTCTGTCGAAGAGAAGTTGGTGCTGGGATAAAGAAGCCATAAAGCGGTTACCATCGAAGGATATTATTTGAAATTCAAATATGTCTATAGTAGTTATTAGTAGTTACGTTCGAATGTTGATGTGTAGGTAGTTACTTAATATAAATAATAGTTTTCATAGGCAAAACGGGTCACAATTCAATCATACAGAAAGCTTGCGCTCAGACTATCCGCATTCAGAGAGAAACGAGCAACAAGTCGCAATGTATGAATCTGTGTACCAATTTACATTCAGTCAATGCAATTTACGTTTGTTTCTTTAAGTTGTACTGCAATTTACATGTTTATCTTTCAAACAATTTACTTTACTCCTACTTTGACGGATTCAACCTTCGTTAAATTCGACGGTTATCTTCATATTCTGCGTAACAATATCAAGAACATTCATCATTTTTTGGAAAATAACAACCAAAATATGTCCTAAGATTTACTGGTTCATCTTGCAAGTAACTATTTTTAAACCAACGGTTGTTTACCAAAAACGAAGGTAAACAAATTTGCACGCCCAGTGGAACTGTTTGTGCTTTTGTTCAAAAAATTTCTTGAAAAAAAATTATGTTCTTTTAAAAACCTGTGATTCTTGTTGTGCATGCTCTTGAGAAATAAGAAGAAACTTCCATAAATGGTACGTCCTCCAAGTAATAATACTTCACCATCAAGCCCAACAATGGCTTCGACGATGGATGAAACGGTTGAGGCAAGTTCGCAGCAAAATTCTTTATGGTTTGCCTCCATACCAGTCCATCTACTTTTTCAGAAAATTTGAATGTAATCCGCCCTGCATTCTTCCATCCTGGAGCGAACGTTCCCTTTTCAAATCCTCAACAATCATTAACTAATGCCTCTTTGATAGTTTTTATAACATGATAATTATATATCAAGCAAAATAACATGGTATATCAACATAAAGTAATTTTCTGCATTCGGGACGAGTTTAGGTATGGGTTCGGGGTGGATACCTGTTGGTGTAAGCCCTAGAGACGAATAATTTATGTTAAACTTATCTTATGTATCATGACTTTTATTGTTGAATAATAGATGACACTCTTTATTATATTTATAATGATGTTAATAAAGTCCCTAGAATAGATATTTCATGTAATAATATATTAAGTGTGACTTAATCATGAGATTACATTATCATAAAGAACGCTATTCTTAAAATGTATCCATAGTCAAGCTTTAATATGAATTAGGATAGTAATAAAACGTTGAGACTATTATGTATGTATACTGATGACCACATCTCATGAGTCATATATATGAGATATTAAGTCTATACATAAGTATAAATATTAGGAATACTATTTATACTGGATTGACCCACCGTGAGAATACTACATAGTATGTTATGAAATTGTCATAAGATATTCTCACAATAATAATAGTGTATATCGCTTTTAGACCTGAAACCACTATGATCCCTAGATGTGGACTAAAGTGCTTTGTTGCCATTCTAACGTTGTATGACGTTGGTTGATGGGTACTTGATGAATCATGCTGAGGGACATGAGTGTCCTAGATGAGATTTGTCCCTCCTCTTAACATGAGATATATCTATAGGCCTTTTGATGAAATATGACTGTAAAACTGCATGGCCATGCCGAATTAAGTCAATATGAGATATTGGACTTATTCGTTATTCAGTATATTTCGGGATCAAGAAATACAAATATTGATCTTTACAAGGGTGACAATATCTATGCCTTGAGATCAATATAGATATTAGGACAAAGGAGTAATCATACACATAAATATTATCATGGAAATAGTTTCGTCAGATCACTTGACATTCTTGTCACTTGGGTAGCAATGATGTGTTGCTAGATACCTCTCATTGTTTATAATATTAAATATTAGATTTAATATTATTGCCAACGTGACTAGAACCTATAGGGTCACACACAAAGAACGGTCAAAAGAGAAATATATAAGTATGACTTATATAAGGGGTGCGTTTAGTAAATAACGCTAATTAGTTAGCAAAAGTACTAAACTCGTTATTGGGCATACTGAAGCCCAATAGTGACTTCTGACTTGCAGAGAACACTAGGAGTTCTATAAATAGAACCCTAGTACTGGAGTTTGAGGTTACACATTTTTGGAGAAACCCTAGCTCTCTGAAACTTCTGATTCCTTGGCTAGCACCGAGACTTGGAGAAGCACTGTTCTTGTGGACTTGCTAGAGGCTTTGCTGCTTGTTGCTTGCTTTGCTGTGATCGTGATACCAGATTTCAGAATCCACACTTCGATGTAACAATCGAATCACTCATTCTTGACAATTCGTAATGATCCAAGGAAAGAAAATCGAAAAATTTTATCCGCTGCTTTATTCTGTTTGAATTCGATTTTCCTTCAAAGGAATCAATGTTTGAATTTTTATGTGTATTAGATCAAACAGAACTTTTAAACCAATTAAAAAATAATAAATAAAAAAAGGAGAGGAATGGCATGTGAGTGAATGGCTTGAAACTAAATAGCATTAAGGGCCTATTTGTTTTGGGTGACAACATAAGGAAAGATTGATGAAGGACAGAAAGTAGAAGGATTAGCTGTCTTTAGGTAGAAGGAAAGCATAAGGAAAGATTGATGAAGAACAGAAGATGCAAGAGTCACTCTTCCTGGTTAATTTAGCAGCTTGTGTTTCCAAGAGGCAAGTCTTGATTGCATTTTTTCAATAATAAAATGGAAATCACTATGCTTAATTCTTCCTTTGAGAATAGGGAAGCCCAAATATTTGTAAAGAGAGTCGGTGCTTCAGATACCAGAGATGGAAGGAGGCACCCCTTCTCCCGAAGTTACGGGGCTATTTTGCCGAGTTCCTTAGAGAGAGTTGTCTCGCGCCCCTAGGTATTCTCTACCTACCCACCTGTGTCGGTTTCGGGTACAGGTACCCTTTTGTTGAAGGTCGTTCGAGCTTTTCCTGGGAGTATGGCATCAATTACTTCAGCGCCGGAGCGCCTGGTACTCGCGCCCCTAGGTATTTTCATATAAAGCAATAGTGGATTCACCGGCTTAACCATTCATCTCAATATAATTTTCTTTCAAACTCTTTCTACTTTAATCAAATCTGATTAAAACCAAACTTTACTGCCTAGGGCAACCAATTACGAACTTTAAACATCCTAACGTATAACGAGCTTGCTGGAAGTGAAATTAACACAGTCCTTGTGGATCGATATTTTTACTACTTCGATAGTTTTTGGTACACTTGCCAGAGATCTATCAAGTTTTTGGCGCCGTTGCCGGGGACTGTTGATTTATTTCAACAAGGCAATTACGTTATAATTTAGGGTTTCTGCAATTTAATTTTCTGTTTTTAATTTTTATTTTTCTGTTTCAGTATTCATTTGATTACTCTTTATCGTGCAGCGCTACTAAGGTATTTTGCTGTTTATGCGAGGTAAACAGAGCTCTGACGACTTAGAGTACGATCCGGAAATTGAAAGAACTGCTAGAGCACTTCGGAAAGCTGTCCGGTCGCAAAGGTTAGCTCAGTCCGTTCCACCGGGTGTTCGAGAACAAATACCGGAGCCACTCTCAACTGAATCTGAAACGATCTCTTCTCCTAAATCTGCAACTATGGAAGGTGAAGGAGTTGTACCACCAAGACCTAAGCTAGGAGACTACGGGTTAGCAACACATCGCGGTCAACTGACCCACACTTTTCAACCATCTAACCCCGTAGCTTTCGACATCAAGACAACTGCCCTCAACGGTTTGAGGGACAAACAATTCGATGGGACTGAAGCTATGAGTCCTCATGAACACTTGAGCCGCTTTGCAGAAACTTGTGAATTTTGTGTGTAACCAGCCACCGTGACTGAAGCACAAAAGAAACTAAGGCTATTTCCTTTCACCTTGACGGGAAGAGCAAAAGATTGGTTGCTAACAATACCAAACGGGACTGTCCAAACATGGGAAGAGTTAGAGCTGAAGTTCTTAGAGAAGTATTTCCCTATGTCTAGGTATTGGGAAAAGAAGATGGAGATCTCTAACTTCAAGCAAGGAGAAGGTGAGTCATTATATGATGCTTGGGAGCGATTCAATTTGCTTCTTAAGAGATGCCCTAATCATGAGTTCACCGAGAAACAATACCTCCAAATCTTCACTGAGGGGGTGACACCAAACACTAGAATGTTCTTAGATGCTTCCACGGGAGGTAGTCTCAAGAGAAAAACTGATCATGAAGTCCAAGCTTTGATAGAAAACATGGCTGGAAATGAGTATCGTGCTGAAGCTAAGAAGAAGGAAAGAGGAGTGTTTGGGGTGAGTGAACAAACTGCTATCCTTGCTAACCAAGCAGCTATGAACAAACAAATCGAAGCTCTAACTAAGGAGTTTCAAGGCTTCACTTTGGCTCATAAGCAACAACAAGTGGCTGCAATCAAGTGTGATCTATGTGGTGAAGAACATCCCAATGGTGAATGTGTACCAGAAGGTTCTAGTGAAGAAGCTAAATACATGGGAGGATATCAAAGGAAAAATCAGTACTACACTTCAGGAATCAACAAGCATCCCAATCTAAGCTACTCGAATAACAACGCTTTAAATTCTCAGATGCTTACTCCTCCTCAACAACAACAAAGAAAGCCATCAGCTCTTGAGGAAACTATGATGAATTTCATGAAGATAACTCAAGGCAACTTTGAAGAGATGAAGAAGATTCAAGAAGCTGAAAGAAAGAACAATGAAGCTTCTAGGAAGATGCTTGAAACTCAACTGGGGAAATTAGCTAAGCAATTTGCTGAACAAAACAAAGGCGGATTCTCAGGTAACACGAAAGACAACCCTAAGAATGAGTCTTGTAATGCTATTGAATTGAGAAGCAGAAAGGTTTTGACACCTTTAGTTCCAAAAGCTCCAAAGAAGGTTGATGATGTAGTTGAGGTGGAGGAGAATGGTGAAGTTGAAAAAAATAATGAGGGTGTAGTTGAAAAAGAAAGGAAGAAAAAAATAGAGGGAGAAAAAAGTGAGAAGTTAATTGATGAAGATTCAATCTTGAGGAAGTCGAAGAGTCAAATATTGAAGGATGGAGACAAACCACAAGTTATTCCATCATATGTGAAGCTTCCATACCCTCACCTTTCAAAGAAGAAAGAAAAGGATGAAGGTCAATTCAAGAAGTTCATGCATCTTTTCTCACAACTTCAGGTGAATATTCCTTTCGGTGAAGCTCTCGATCAAATGCCGTTGTATGCTAAATTCATGAAAGACTTGTTGACTAAACGAAGGAAGCCTAAGGATGATGAGAACATAGCACTTTCTGAGAATTGTAGTGCTATTCTTCAAAAGAAGCTGCCACCTAAGCTGAAGGATCATGGAGCTTTCACTATCCCTTGTTCAATTGGACCGGTAGACATTGGTAGAGCTTTATGTGACTTGGGAGCAAGTATCAACCTGATGCCTCTTTCAATGATGAAGAAGCTTAAGTGTGGGGAACCAAAACCAACAAGAATGACCATTACTTTAGCTGATCGGTCAATCTCTTATCCTTTCGGTGTGCTTGAAGATGTGCTAGTCAAGGTTAATGACTTGGTGTTTCCAGCAGATTTTGTGATCTTAGATATGGCTGAAGATGAAGACATGCCACTCATTCTAGGAAGACCTTTCCTTGCAACTGGTCGTGCTTTGATTGATGTTGAACGTGGAGAGCTAATGTTGAGGTTCCATAAGGAGCAGGTAGTTTTCAATATCTTTGAGGCAATGAAGCACCAAGATGAGAACCACAAGTGTTACCGGATTGACGTTGTTGAAGAAACAGTCGAAAAGAACTCCCTTGAATCTCAACCTATTCAACCTATAGAAGGAGAAATTGTTAAGCCTATTGAAAGTAAGGAAGTGGTTGAAGATGTTGGGGTGACAGAGTGTGTTAAGCAACTTGAAGCAAGCACCAAACAAATGCAACAACAATCATCAGGAGACATCCTTGACAACAAGTATGGGGGATTGGAAACTTGGAATGATATGACGAAGACTACTCTCACTAATCCATGTGGTATATTTGCTTATAAGAAGATCCCCTTTGGGATGCATAATGGGCCGGCTACCTTTCAATGGTGTATGCTTTCAATTTTCTCTGATACAATATAAAGAGCTGGGAGGTATGGTAACAAAGGGTTGGTAAGGAACAAGCCTTCTTATGAAACTATGGAGCTGAGGAAATCTGGTAGACAAGAAACCTTAAAGGGTAAAGAACAACAGCTGAAACTGAACCATGAAGGTGAACTCCCAAGCAAGGAAGAGGGAGAGATGTCAATTGATCCTTAGGGATCGTCATAAGTCAAGCTAGTGACGGTAAAGAAGCGCTGGATGGGAGGCAACCCATCGGATTTTGATCCGCTCAGGTATTGTTTTTATTTATTTATTTATTTATTGCATTTTTATAAAACAAAAACAGCAAAATTATTTTTAGAAAACTGAAAAGAAATTTTTTTTCTAAGTCTAGACCAAACGTGGCACGACTGTTCTTCATCGTGGCACGTTTTGAGAGTTGTTTCAACATGGTTCGCCACTGGAAATTTCGTGGCACGAACACTCTCAAAACGTGGCACGTTTGCTGGAAGAACTAAGAACGTGGCACGATGGTTCTATGATCGTGGCACGTTTCTACCCATAATGATGATCGTGCCACGTTTTTCTGCATCGTGGCACGTGAGTGGGAAGTTTTGAAACCATTTGACCGTTACAGACCGTTTCGTGGCACGCCCATCACCCAACGTGGCACAATGACCCTTCCCTATATATACATGCTTCACAAATTTTTTTATTATTCCACTCTCTCTACCGAAACTCTGCCCAAATTTCGCCCTAATCATCTTCATCCTCTCAAATTCGTTCTTAACCCTCATACAATCAAGTTTTTAACCCCTACAAACAACCTAACCCATACATATCACCAACCCATTAATCTTTAACCACAAAATCAACCAAAACCTTTTCTCACTAACCCTAACCACCAATCTTCATCTTCCTATATCCCAAAACATCCAAACCATCTAACCTAACCTCACAAATGGCCTCATCATCCCACAAACGTTCTAGAACAACCCGCAACACCAGATCAACCCAACCCCCACCGGAACCCACATACGAGAAATTTAAGGATGACGTTCATGCCGAGCGTTTTGAAAAGATTAAGAGTTTCAAGTTCACTGGCGAACGTAGGTTTGATTTCATCAATCTCCAAAGATACCCACAATTTGAAACAACCATAAGAACTCTTGGGTGGCAGAAGCTTAACAACTTGATTACAAAAGAGAGCAATCGTACTATCGCTCTTGAATTTTTTGCTAATGCTTTAGGAAATGAAGATCGTGTGGCCTTCGTTCGTAGGAAGCAGGTTGATTACAGCCCTAGAGCCATCAATGCATTTCTAGGGCTAAAGCCACCGAGACAATGTCATGTGGAGTTTAGAAGGCAGAGAAGCACGAATAATTTTCCTTCTGATGATGTGCTTCAACAGATACTGCAGGAAATTGGGATAGAGGGGACTGATTATGTGAGGTCTAGGGCCACTGGACTGCCCACTAGGATGGATGTGGTGGATCTTAAGCCTCAATACAAAGCTTGGGCTTCATTCATTCATTCTACGAATGAGAGTGTCTCTGCAACATCTGAGTTACCAATGGAGAGGCTGTACATCCTAGAGGCTATTATCTTTGGCTATGGGATCAATGTTGGGCGACTGCTCAGCATGAGTATTCAAGAGATGGCGGATTGCGGGACTTCGGTGCATTTGGGGCATGTGTGTTTGATTAATGCCTTGTGTAAGGAAGAAGGTGTCCCGGAGGAGCTTGGGGACATCATGCTGAAGTCAAAGGGAGACATTGATGACACCGCTATGGTGAAGTTTGAGAAGAAGAAGGGTCGGGAAGGACCACCGGTTCAGAGAGAGCATGGTGGACCATCTCAGGCACAGCCTATGCAGGAGGATGCGCCTCAGTACCCACCGCTACACCCGATGATGCTGGATTACTTAGGAGGTATGGCTTGTTGGGCTCAGGACACATCATCACAGCTGTATGTGGACGGTCCCTACTTTGGAGCGGAGCTTTCTCTTGCTGCTGATCATCACCGTCAGAGGTCGCTGCAGAGCAATGCTTTTGACCGGTTTGGCACTGAGGCCAACATGGAGGACTACTTTGTGGAGCAGAGGAGACGTGCTAGTGAGAGAGAGAGGGTCGTCTTCGATCCGACTTTGCTCGTGGGAAGGTAGCTAGTGATCGGAGCGTGAATGAATTTTATGCTGGCTTGCAGGGTGATCTAGAAGCCACTGATGATGATGAGCAGTGATGGACTTGGAGTCCAAATTTCTTTTTCAGTTTTCTGTATTTTGTTTCTTTTATTTTGATGTAATTTTTATTCCGTTTAAACATTATGTTGGTAACGTTGTTTAACTTTAATCCCCACCGTTTGTGATGCTTTCCTTTGTTTATTATTAATGAATCTGTTTGCTTGTGGAAATTTATCAGTCTCATAACAGTGCTATACCAATGATATGCCCAAGAGTTCAAGGAGGATGATGCCTAATTGATTCAAAGGGAAGTATACGGCAAAGGAAATAGGTAGCCACAACTCCCAGATATCTCAACTTGTAAGGTCCATAGCCAAATTTTTATTTTTCCAATTTTACATATATGAGTGTTCCATGCAACTGCTGTTTCTAGAACTTGCGATATTTCTCTATTTGTTGATTGGTCTTGTTTTGTACACACTAAGGCAAAGTGCTTGGTACCTTGAGCCTTTTTGAGCCTACCTTGATTTATGCATTATTTATCCTTTGTAAAGCCAATTTGAGCCATTAGGTATAGATCACTTTTGTTCGGTGACGAGACATATTACAAACCTAGAAGACCTTAAGAATGAATGTCCCAATTATTTGTTTGAAGCAAGCTCTTTAGGTTATGTGAAATGTTCAAGTTTGGGGTTGCTTCTGGAATTAGCAACTTACTAAGTTTGGGGTGGGGGTACTAGAGAACCAAGAGAAGGAAAATGGCTAAATATTATATTTTGTCTCTTGAAAAGCACTTGAAAATGTGCAGAAAAAAAAATGAATGAAAAGAAAAGAATCTTGTGTATGAGACCAATAATGTTTATATGTCTCAAAAGAATTAGTTCTCTAGTACTCTTCTGTTTTAAATTTGAAAGGAAGGAGATTGGTTTTCTGTGTTGTTATCAAAGATATCCAAGTAGTATGAGCTTAACTTCATTGTTTTATAACACTACTTCCCAAATTATATCCAACTTTCAGCTAAGCCCCGTTATAACCCTGAAAGACCTTAAAGTGTGTACTTAACTCTGACTTTGATTAACAGTTTAGAAATTTTTCAAGCTTATGGTAATACAGCAGACCTGCATGATGATTGTGTGACCCTATTCAAACAATTGCGTGGAGTTGTGGATTTGGAGGAAAGAGCTAGGCATCCGGTACATCATTACATCGGAAAGGAGTGAACTTTTTAAGCATATCATTGGTTGGTAAGTTGTTATCTCACTGCGATTTTTCCATTTGCAAATTGGATTCCTTGAGGACAAGGAATGGTTTAAGTTTGGGGTTGTGATGACAGTGCATCAACATTAGTTTTTAAGTCATATTTAGGTCTTTATTATAGCATTTAAAGAGTCAACTGCAATGAATTCATGGTGAAATCAAGCCAAAACAGGAACAAGAGCTCAAGAGAAGAAACTTCAAGAAACCAAGGAAAATTGCCTAAAACTCAACCATCGTGCCACGTTTATCACGTTCGTGGCACGTTGAAGGAAGCGTGGGACAAAGGATTCAGCACTGGAATTTTTGTGGCATGAAGCAACATGCAACGTGCCACGATGGTTGATTTTGTCAGCTGCCACGTTGGATTAATGAAGCATCGTGCCACGACCAGCCCGTAACGTGGCACGATGAGTGGCTTTTTCTGAAACCCTAATTTCTTTCTATAAATAGCCAGCTGCTAGCAAGGGTTTTGGGGGAGATTATTATTGCGATTTTGAGCACTAAGGACGACAGGAGACCAAGGAACGAGCCCTGAATCTCATACCAACACCTCGTTGGTTAGATTTATGTATGTTTTCTCTTGTTATTTCTTATGATTGTTTAGCTATGAGTAGCTAAACCTTTAGTTTGGTTAAGCCATGATGAAACTTTTGTAATATATGATTTTGTAGTTGAACTCTCTCTATAATCAATGTTATTCAGTTTTTATTCAGAATTACTTGTGTTTATTGCTTTTCATGATTATTGTTTTGTATGACTACTAGCCCTAGCTTCTTGCAATCACATGAATTGATCTTAGGAATTGAATGACTACTAGCCCTAGCTTTTAATGCTGAAATAGTAATTTTGTTTAACTCAACACTAGGATCCTAGAGATAGGAAATTGAGGGTTATGATACATGAATTAACGTTCCAAAATTGCTTTCGCGGTTATTCAATCACGTTAAGAGATTAATAGGGTTATAACTTAGGAAAGGGCTTTGATGCGAGAGATTGATCAAAGTCACTTAGTTAATTTATCGTAAAAACTGAGTAGTAATTGAGAGTAGAGAGAGGAAGACTTTTTCATATAAAGCAATAGTGGATTCACCGGCTTAACCATTCATCTCAATATAATTTTCTTTCAAACTCTTTCTACTTTAATCAAATCTGATTAAAACCAAACTTTACTGCCTAGGGCAACCAATTACGAACTTTAAACATCCTAACGTATAACGAGCTTGCTGGAATTGAAATTAACACAGTCCTTGTGGATCGATATTTTTACTACTTCGATAGTTTTTGGTACACTTGCCAGAGATCTATCAACATGACTAAATTGTTCACTAGTCAATACTCAAAAGTAAATTAATAGAAATTCGAGTAATAATTTGTTCAAAAGATGATCTTGAACACAAGACAAACAGATACAAACTCAAGTGCACTAGCAGGAACAAGGGAGACAACAACTGCCCTCAAAAAGTAAATACAAGAGGTTTGGAAAGATAATTCCAACCAAAAGGAAATTCCAAGACAAAGCAAAATACAAAACAACAACAATCAAACACAAACCAGTAGCAACAACCACAAAACACCAGGACAACATAAATCAAGTTAGGCCAAACTCATTAATCAAATTACTTTTAGTGATAACTTTTAGCATACAGAATCAGGAAGATTTAAATTTTACTAAGAAATACCTGAGACGTGATTAATAACAATAATAGACTCATTTAAGCAAGATCAGTAAAACGAAGCTTTACACATGAATGGCTTTTTGCAAAGTAATCAGGGGGAAATAAAAAAATGCATGAATTCTCACAAGATGGAGGTTGGTAGATGTCTAACAATCCCAGCTTGGAAAGTAGAATGTTAAAAGGTTGTGGAAACAAGGATTTTGTAAAAAAAACTGCCAACTGATCATGAGTAATAACTGGTAGAAGCTTGAACAGTCCAGCATGAAGCTTTTCCCTCACAATGTGGCAGTCAATCTCAAGATGTTTTGTGCGTTCATGGAAAACAGGGTTGGCTGCAATGTGCATTGCACTTTGATTGTCACAGTATAACACAGGAAGCTTAACACAATTAATATGAAGATCTCTGAGCAAGCAGTATAATATCCACTGAAGCTCACATGTTGCAGATGTCATTGCTCTATACTCAGCCTCTGAAGAAGATCTGGATACAGTAGGTTGTTTCTTTGTCTTCCAAGATATGAGATATTGACCCAAAAAGAAGCATTGACCTGAGATAGAACCAGGCTCTGATACCATATTAAGAATCTAGTGAGAGAGTGAAAATGATTCATTAACTTGTAAAAGCAAGTACATCAAGTGTATATATATATATATATATATATATATATATACACACACACACACACACACACACACACACACACACACACAATGTTTATTGTACTGGATAGATTCTAAATGTACTACTAAACTAAGCTTATTGTACTACATCAGCTTGTAACTTGTACTGCAAGTTATTGTTATCTTCATGCTTAATATCCTTGTTATCTTTACTGTGTAATACTTGTATCAATATATTGGCTGTTCAAAACAAAAAAATAAAATAAAAATTAAAATAAGAGACAAGAACTTTGACTAAGATGTTTCTATGGTTGGTGATTGAAACAATTTTTAAGAAACTTAACACAACCTGCTTGACTTTGTTACTTAGTTTATTTCTTTCAAATTATGTTGGTTATAGATTTATTTTTAATAATAGTTCTTTGAGTATTAAATAAGGATTTCATTATTTTATTTTCTTGACTAACCTTATAATTTTTAGCTTTGCTTTGTTTTTGGGTTTAGCGCAGTGTTGATTTTGTTGAAAATCAACGTGACCTTTGTGTGGTTATATGGAGTTGTAGGTTTTAAAATGAAGTCCAATCAATGGAATATGAAACTAACATCCATATCTACCACTTTTATGAAAATACCGAACTTCAATTAGGAGTATAAAAAGTTGAAAGGAAAAGCAATAAAATGCTAGATTTCTGCCTGGTGCGCCTAGAACATGAAGCCACGAACTAAGCAAATGCTTCCTATCATAACAAGCAATATTGACAATGCTTTATTGGCCTTGCACAAAACAAGACATGCCTCAGGCATGGAAACTAAATATGATACGCTTGGCACATATATAACTATTTCAGATCTGCTACAAAAGCGAAATTGGAAATCCCTATCAATGATTGAATTTTTGCATCATAACTGACTGAGTATAGATGCATTTTGAAGGTTGGAGCTGGTTCAATTTTCGCTAACGTACGAAATTATACAAAAGTTAAAGATTTGATGTAATAGTTTACTTTAACTTTCTTATTTGTAAGATTGTTCACTACTATCAAAACAAATAATTTTATATCTTTCTCTCAACTTATTCTTGGATGTCATGTATGATAACAAGAAATCTTTGAGTTCGACACTCGGTATAAAATTTTACTATTTGTATAACAAGAAGATATTGTTTATCTTGAGTATTTCCCTTGAACTAATTCAACACCCGAGAGTAGGAAGAGCAGTATCAAAAAATTTATATAATTTATCCTCTAACTTATTTCTTTTTGTCACTATTACAATTAAATTGTATATTGTGTAACTTGCATAGACAATTTTGGTTTTAGGCTCTTTATACGGAAGATTTACTCACAGAAAACTTTGTATGCTATTGAGACTAGAACACAACTCATCTGAATTTGATGTTGTTACTCCTAATGGTGATGTATTGGATGATGAAGATGAAATCAAACATAATTTTAGGAATGATTATGCTATCTTGGTGAAATCAAACATAATTTTATAATAAATTTCTATAAACCTAAATGAGGGATTCACTGTTGATTACTTGCCTTTATAGATGGAACTGGCCTGCATTGGACTCTACCATGATAGAGTTGTTATGGAATGCAATAAAGTGAAAAAGGTTCATTCTCATTAATTGTGAAAAGAGAATACAACTAGTATTTATACAAGATGTGATAAGATCAAAGGCTTATCAGCTAAAACTAACAGCTTATCAAGCCAAGCCAAGGAAGTTACTTGCAGCTCAAGTAACTTGTATCTCAAGTTACTTGCAGCTCAAGTAACAACGCTCTCTTCATCCTTATGCTCTAATAAGAGTTAAGAAGGTTACTTCCCAAAAATTGACTACTCTACATCTGTTTATTTTTTTAATAGTGTGATATTAATTTGAATCATGTACAACCGATACAAAGTATCATATTTTATGACGGTGTATATTTTGATTTTTATTTCACTTTAAGTTTTGATATTACTGATGTAATCAGATTTCATTTTCAAGTATCACTTGAGCAAAGATGACTTAAGTGAGTCAAGTGTTAGATCTCACTTTATTTTTTATGCACCAATGTGTTGTTAAGGCTTCCGTTTCTTCTTCTTTATTAGTAGGTGATTTAGGAAGGGGGTATTTGTCCTTCAGACACAGCTTGATGTCTCACCTATCTCTTTGCCTATAAAAAAAAATATTCTTCTTTTTTGCCGGTTCAAACCCTACTTCGTTTTCTTGCATCAACATTTCTTCTTTCCCTCCAATTATTCTTATCAATTAAAAGATAAATCAATCTCTTCATCTTCAATAAAAGCTAAATGAGTCTAATCATCCTCTCCAATAGATTAAAAACAAAATTCAAGTAAGAATTCAAGATTTCATATTTGATACTCTCAAGAAGAACAAGTTTAGCCATTATCTTTATTTCGAGAAGAAAATACCACAAACCTCTGCAAAACAAATTAAGAAATTTCAGTATGAACAAATACATAAATAATTACTTTGAGAGGGATCACTTAGCTTTTCCAAACCTTAGAAAGAAGTTAGACCTCCTCCTCATGTCGTACTCTCTCCATGTCAAAAGTAGCCGATAGAATCGTGTATGACGAACTAACCGACTTGACCCCATTCGTTTTATACTTCCATGAGAAAAATCCCCTCATGGAGAGACTCAAGCATCCAACATCAACCTCATACTGAGAAGAAATATTCAATATTTATCTCTATCCTCTTCAACAATAAAGAATGTTTAAACTGAACCTATACAAAATAAACATTTAAATATATGCATTAATTGGACTATAACCTAATAAATTTGGGCTAAAATACATGTCTGCTGTTTAATTTTTATATATATAAAACGTTACATATCTTGGTACATTGTATTTTTTTTTATTTTACATAGTTAATTTTATACTTTAGAAAACCAGCTTAAAAAATGGTTACAAATCTCACAATTCATATTAATTATTATTCGCGAAACTACAGGTTAGTGTTGTATATGTCAAAATATGGAAATCATTATTGAGTCAATGTGATCAATCCCGTGCTTAGCACGGGTCACTACGCATGTTATTTATTAGGTGAAGGATACATATGTAATGTCTAGGTCATTAGTGACTCTAAAACAAAGTTGATAACATTATTGACATTAGAAAAGTTTTGTTGAATCAGACGATGAATAGACCATTTTCATTATTCAATAAAATAGGAGACATTAGAATAATGAGACGTACAACATAAAATTCTCAGTTAGTTTCAGGTAGTAAATTATTCGCTAATGATGAATGGGGGACATTTTTCATTATAAACAAAGACATGAAATTATTATTAATTTTTCAAGTAGAAATTATAATGCCATTTTTCATTCTAAACAAATCATGACATTCTTCTTAATCTCCTAAGTAGAATTTTTAATGATTACCAAATACATAATACGAATACTAGGTCACTTGGTAACACCATATAACATGCGGCAGGACTATTTCGGAAGAACCTAGCCTTAACAACTAAGGTTGTCAAAATCGAGACTTTACTTCATGTCGAAAGGGAATAGTAAAATCGAAACTCGTAAAATTGCAATCAAAATCGAAGGATTTTACTCAAGGACTTTTGTAGAATCGATATAAGAAATTGTAAAATCGCAATCAAAATCGATGCATTTTACCAAAAAAAATACTAAATATATGTTATAAATGATATTTAGTCATAAATGACTTAGTTTATAAGAAATCGTAAAATCGCAATCAAAATTGATGGATTTTGCCTCTTTTGTGATTCTACTATGAATTTGAGTCGTTAAAGGTGAAGAAAGTCGCAAAATACTAGATTTTAGTATTTAAGTTGGGATTTTGACAACAATATTAACAACAATAGTCCATTGAGCATTACAGGGCATCATATCTCAAGGTATGTTTTTTTTTTTTTTAAGAAACTGATACAATTCAAAGCATTGAGTCTTAAAATCAAATAGACCGCCTTTTGGCTATATATAAAATTTATACAAAAATGCATGGAAGATAATTCAAGTTTTGGCTTAAAAGCTACCCTTAAAGTATATATAACCCTAGCTCTAACATAAGATTGTGATGCATCACATATCATATCTTATGAAATTGAGTTGTAGTAAATGAAGTTAAAGACAATGAACCATCTTTTGAACCATAATTATTAGCACCTCCATCATCACCATGTCTTGAGAAGTTCGAAGAGGAAGGGCCATCATAGAAGACCTTAAATGATAATGGTTCTACCCTCCCCATTCATCCAGATAAATACAATGTGTAGTTATCTTCATTGCTTTGTAGGCTTTCTTTTGTCATGTATGTAGTCCGAACGGAGCGTGGTGCTCACTTAAAATTTCCTGAAAACACAAATTTATGGGCAGGTGAAAAAAACATATAAATCATTAGATAAAAATCATGTCATTGTTAAATGTAATAACAAAATATTATAATAATTATAATATATATTTTATTGTGTATTTTATAAATGGTAAATTTATATGAATTAACTTGGTGTTTTTTTTTCATGGTATGTACTCTTCTAATTTACTTTGAATATATTACTCTAATTTTTTTACTTTTCTTTAAAAAAGGAAAATTTCTCTAATAACAAGTAAAAGTTCTTTGTCATATAGAAATGTTAGAAAATTATCACAAATAGTATGTTATTACAATACATTGTTAGAGGACATAAACATGATAAATTTTGAATAGAAAACTTATCAGTAATATGAAATTAAAAGTTCATAATCTATATTTTCCGACTAATCATATTTGAGTTAGTTATAACTCATTTAGTGATTAAAAATTTAAACTCGTATATGTCAAAAAAAAAAGTATAATAATTAAATCAGATAATCTCAAACGAAAGGAAAAAAAAATCTGATATACATATCAATTTATATAATGACAGATAAATATAAATCAAATTGAGGATTTGGTGTGATTGTATACCTTTGGTACGTCGTCGATTTGATCGCTAGAAATTATGCTTATTTTGAAAACATCATCGTCATTGTCCTGTTCATTTTCCTCCTCACCAATGTTCATTAAAATCATGCTTGATCGAAAGGACAACGTGGCTTGACTTGAAATCAAATACATAATATGTTTGCTCAAGTTATCATATCAAGAATATCTCATGCCTTTTAACGTCAAAAATCGAATTTGCATAAGAAATTTGACTGACAAAGGAAATTAGATGTTCCAAGAATATATCAATAAGGAGAAACAAGAAAAAAGATTTAGAAAATGGATAAGAAAAGAACAATACATAAATCAAAGAAGCAATGAAGAAAAATGAGATGCAACGGCGTCTTATATAGAGAAAGAGTACAAAGAGGTAAAAGTGACTTTAGGGTTTGGATTTTTGGGCTTGGGCCTAGCAAAATGATTTTTTAATTGGCTTTTTAAATTTGCACCTTATAATTTTTACTAAAAGTATCGTTATTTAAAAATAAAATGAACGTTCCTTTTGTAGACCACTAAGTCTTTACCTGATTTTTTTACACAGTCCATTAATTGATCACTATCAACACCATCTCCACCACGAGAATTTGATGAATAAATTATAACTGGTTGATGGAATTAAATTACCCATAAGCATTCTCTCTTGACATCCATAATGAATGGAAACCATTATCGCCACTATGGTCGATAATAATGATGGCCATCTAACACCACAATTACGGATGGACGAAAGGTGTAAATATTGGCAACTGCATCAAATTGTAACAAGCAATAAAATAGTAAGTTTATCTTTTTCACAAGGATTGTCGTTCAAATTGGTAATTAATGGATCTTAATTGAAAGTAAATAAAAGTAAAGAGCTTAAAAGGGTTACAAGGTTATATTGCCATATCTATTTGATTTAAAAAAATTGTGTTTAAAACTCTTTGATGTATCTGTGGAAGTTAATTGTAATATTCATGCAATTCAACCAGTTACAATTGCGGGGTTTCCTTAAGACGAGTTAAAAATTCAAGATTCATACTTAGATTCTATCAAAAGAATTTAATTGACAAAATAAACAATTTTACTATTGTCACTATCTAACAGAAACAAGGGTTGTCAAACCTATTATCCCTCCATAGATCAATTTTCAAGATTATCGATTCAAATTCTCAATTGAAAAAGAATTAGAGACCAGACATATATAAAATTAAATATGACTATTGAAACATAAACTAAATGAAAAACTTTATTAATTAAATCCAACAAATAAGAAGAGGTTAACCATGGAACCCTAATCAAACAAGTTAGTTGGACATGGAAACCGACATCATTACAAAACAATTGAAAAGTACACCCTAGATGTGTTGGATGATTATACTATCTAGGTGGTGTATTGGAGGATGAATATGAGATCAAATGGATATAATATTGAATATGAGAACAAATGTATGACACGTTGGTTATATATACATTTATTTAAACCTATAGGTGGATTTACTATTGACTATATCTTTTAAAATCTGAATGAAAAACATTATTAATTAAATCCATCAAAGAAGAAGGGGTTCATTGTGGAACCATAATCAAAGAGGTTTAGTTTGGCATGGAAACAACATCATTTCAAAACAATTGAAAATAATACCCTAGAGAGAACAAGTGGAGATGGAGATTGTCTTCCTTGAAGCTCCTGATGCTTGATCCTTGCCTTGTTTCTCTATCTTGCTTGACACTTTTATGATTGAATAAAAGTGTGTGCAAGTGTCTCTATTTATAGTGCATCATCATGTATGGGTTAAAATATGAAAATTAGGGTTTTCCACTGAAATCAACTTGGAAAACAAGCAAAAGGCACCTTCTTGCAGTCTCCTACTAAATACAAAACTAAATCAAATAGCACCTACATCTTCTACACTATTAGTATATAAATTTCTTAGATATGAAGGATACATATGTAATGATACATTAGAAATTTTATAACATTACTGACATTACAAAATTTTTGTTTAATCAAAAGACGAATAGACCATTTTCATTATTCAATAAAATAGGACACATTAGAATAATGGGACAACTTCAAATTCCCAGTTAGTTTGAGGTGGTCATTACTCACTAATGATGAATGGGAGACATTTTTCATTCAAACCAAAGACATAAAATTATTATTAATCTTTCAAGTAGGGTTTTTGATGATTATCAAAGGCATAAGACGAACGAATACTCGACCACATGGTAACACCATATAACTTAGTCAGACACATCAATTAAAATTGTTTAAACTGCTTCAAAATGAATTGCATCACCTCAATTGTCATTGTATGGTTTACTTATTCTCATCATATAAATGTCAATATTCCCAATCTTGCCGAGTTACACGAGTGACTGCAGGTGCAAAATTGATTATTCATGTTTACATATTCAATAGTGAGTGTGAGATTTAAATTACAATATCCATCATGGTTTTGCAAATCGAGTGTTAAAACGTAAACTCTCTCAAGTTTACGTTTTTATGTGTGAAAATCGTGTAAACTCGGGAGGTAAATTCATTTTTTGGTAAAATTGAAAAGTTGATCGAGTTTGACCGAGTTAACACGGCTTAAAATCGGTAAAATCAGGTAAACTCGTCCAAGTATGAGAGTTTACCTTTTAAAAAAACTGGTCGGTTTTCAATTAAAATTCAATTCTTTTTTAAAGGCCAGTTCAATATCACAGTGTTATGAACGTGCGACGTTTATTTTCTTCTTCTCAAAAACATACAAAGATAGCAACTTACTACATAGAGTTTTCTTTAGAAGGATTGAACTTTTGAAGAAATTAACTTGTTTATTTTTTTGAATAGTTTTATTAACAACTTTAGAAACTTTCCTTTTTGGATGGCTTAGAGACTTAAGAAACTTATGATTTTGTGCATTAAGTATTGTATTTTGATGCTAAGTTGAGTATAACATTTTATTATGGTAGTTAGGTATATTTTGCCTTTGTAATTAAGTCATATTTTGCACTATTGACCTATTTACAATATTATATTAGCTTATATATATATATATATATATATATATATATATATATATATATATATATATATATATATCATGCATATAATAAATTTTATATACTTTTAATTTTAGGTAAACTCGTATGAGTTCTCGAGTCGAGTTTATCTAGGCAAAACACGTTGAGGTAAACTCTGGAGTTGCAAAACCTTGATATCCATTTTATGATGACTATATTGATGGATTCACTTTTACAGCTTATTTTCATAAAAGTCAAAACATAAATAAATAAAATTGATGGGGACATGTGGCTGATGGGATAATCAAGTCTAAAAGAAAACTTTTAGACTTTTAGAATAAAATTGATTATTCAGCTACAATCTGATTGAAATTTTGTTCTTGACATTTAATGTTTAAAACTTTTAATTAGTAAGCCATCAATTTGTTCAGTTGGTTCTGAGTTTTCTTTTTAATAGATTACGGAAAATTTTAAATTGAAGAGATATTGTATATCTAAAAGGAAAATTCAGAATTGTATACTGGACACCCAAGGAAAATTAAAGACTCATGTACCCTTGTATCATGAAAGAAATCATGGATACTAAAATAGGATAATATGTATATATATTACATACATAAGCATATATATTTAAACAACCACAACAACCAAGTCCCTCTAAAAAAATTGAAATTTGTGGGGTTTTACTACCTACCAGTTGTCAAGTTGTACCTGCTGATCACACGGGTAGGTACAAGTGGGGTCTTACTCTCTCGGAGGTACGAGTTCATTGTCCTCCAGTTGTCAGTTGCAACCATTACACCTGAGTTTCTACGAGTTTTAATGTTTAGTTATGTCAGTCATGAAGGAAGATACACTTACGCGCATAGAGGTACGTGTAGGTTCTTACATTCGTAGAGGTATTGGAAACAATAATGGATATCATAGTTCCTAAATTTCTCTGTGTCTTAAAGGTACCCATGTGTATTGACTCTTAGAAGGTCATCGGCACACTCTCTGGCTAGTTCTACAAACAGGCAAGCCTATCTTGTCTACCTTACCATGGATGAAAAATGAATGAAGTTATCAGACTAATTGAAATTATGGAGTCACCTGTTTCGCTAATGACTGACTTCGTTGTACTAGTTACTTCCTGATTCAGTCAGGTATTCATCAATATTAGGAATGTCACCATCCTAAGTACCGTTATCTCAGGGTTATGCTCTAGAGGAGACAAATCTTACGCATGATAGTAAAATTAAAAAGGATGCGAAAAATAACTAAATAAAGACTTCAAATTAAATAAAATATCCAACAAACAGAACAGACAGAGGTTCATCAAAGAACCCTAGCCTAAAAATATTTAGTTTCACATGGTAACTAAAGACAAATTACAAACAAAATAAAATTTACCCTAGAGACTTGAAGTGAGGAGAGATAACTCCTCCCTTGAAGCTTCTAGTGCTTCCTTTCCTCTTGAACCATTTCGTTCAGAATGAGAAATTATGAATGAAATACTTGGTATTTATAGGGAAAGTTTGTAACTGAAGTTGGACTCAAAAACCGGCTTTTTTCCACTTAAAAGTATCAAAAATCAGTTATGGACATTTTTTCTTCATTCTCGGGGTGCATGAGAAATGCTCAAGGCGGATGGACCATGCTCGAGGTGCTTGGGTGTTTAGTCATGTGCCTAAATGCATGTTTCTTCATCTTTCTGGGTGTTTGCTTCCATATAAGATGTCTTGGGACTTGGGAACAAAATTCCTCCCTTTGTAATGTCTTTCGAGGCCTCTTGAATCTTCATTCATGATCTTCACCAAGTCTTCACAAGTCTTCAGATGTCTTGCTTTGCCAATTTGAATGATTTCTTCGTGAATTACATCAAAACACTATAGAATTGCTATCTTTTGGGAAAAGTAGAATTACACGACACAAATATAGTAAAAATTACAAATGTCCCAAAATCATAAGCAATCAATCTAATACTCCTCTATTCAGGATGAAAAAACTACTGAAAATGACAGAAAAACATGCTAAGAATAACCTAAGATGACATGTTATCACATGCTCAAACTTAAATTTTTGTCTATCCTCAAGTAACGAAAGAAAAACAAATTTTATTCTTTGCATTTTTTCAGGAAAAACATAGCTTTCCGAAGAGTTTTCTTAGATCGTCTTCTCGACCCATTTACAGACTTGGCTTACTTACCACTTTACATCCAAGTGGGAAATGCTCAAAGTAGATAGCTCATACTCTCAACCACACTCTTTTCAAGGATACACATATGTATATCTTAAAGCCAGTGGGGCTGGTTATGAAATTTTCCCACTCCAGTCGTCACATGAATGTGCCTTGCTGTAAATTTGAGACAATTATAAACAGATGATCAAGGGTTGTAACGTGGTAAATTTGGCACGCTTTGAGGTCTTTTAGGGTTGTAACATGGCTAAAGGTAAGGTGGGATATATTTGGGAAAGTAGGTTAGCAGAAGAACGTGGAGTTGGATTATCAACCTAAGGATTCCTTCTAAACATTGAAGTAATACCAACCTTCCTTCCTTGAATCAAAGAAGATGGGTACTGAGTAGAACTATTTATCTTTTGACTTTTTCTATTCACACACCATACATTGCTGGTTACACCCAAAATTTCTTAAAAGTTTTTTATAATATCAAAATTGCCCTTTTATATAAATTTTCTTAAAACCTTAATTTTATTCATTGTCACTGAGTTTCACTCTCTTTCACCCACAAACGATCAAATAATCTGATGTTCAATCAATTTCTATGGAAGATTAAAAAGTGAATCAAAACATCTTTCATCCATACTCGATTGCATATAACTAAGTGAATTTCTTCTTCTTTTTCAATAATGCTAGTTTCAAATTTTTCTTCTTGTTCAACTGCACTGCACGACGGTTTCAATTTACATTGTTGAGGTTAACTTAAATTTAGTTTAAGTAGGTTCATGTAAACTATTAAAATGAGTTTACATGACCTACTTAAACTGCGTAAACATGACCTACTTAAACTGACATGACCTACTTAAACTCAGTTTACATGACCTACTTAAACTCAGTTTACATCAACATCCTTAAAATGAGTTTACATGACCTACTTAAACTGAGTTTACATGTACATACTTAAAATAAGATTACATAGAATCATTGAACAAGGTTGATATGTACACTTAAACTCAGTTTACATGGTCTACTTAAACTAAGTTTACAAGACCTAATTAAACTGAGTTTAAGTATGTACACTTAAACTCAGTTTACAAGACCTACTTAAACTAAATTTACATGACCTACTTAAACTGAGTTTAAGGAAGAAGGGTTTTAGGGTGTAACCAAGAAAAAAGGAAGAGACTTTTTGAAAATCAAATTTTATGAAAGGGTAATTTTGTCACTTTGGGTTGTAACCAGGAATATACGGGGTGTAATTAGAAAAAGTCTTATCATTATCTTTTTCTAAATAAATACATTTTTTTACGCGGTCAAATTTTTTGATGTTTTTGGCTCTTGATTTTTGGGTATGGCTCTTGACTTTTTCATTTATCTTTTTTCAATTTCTTTTTTCTATTCATAAATAAGTTCTACTAATACCCCATCCCAAACATAGATCACATTAAGGTTCAAACATTGTGACATGATTTGTCACTTAGTAACAACAAAAGAAATTATTATTGGAGGCTCAAAGTGGTTTAACAATAGATAATAAGAATATAATAGGGTGGGTTGAAAGGCTCAAGGTGTACCAAAAAAAATTGCCTCATTTGTAGTATAACATGACCGATCATTCGTAAAGAACTGTCGCAAATTCGAGTAAAAATAGCACTCATATGGAACACTCGATATAGAAATAATTATAGTAGAATAGTGGATTGAATATTTGGCTTGAAATCTCACTAGTTCTGCTTTATTGAAAAGAGATGGTGATTATAATGAGTACCTTCAGCAGCAAGTCCCAAAAGTTATCGTGCTCTTGAATGTAAGGGCAAGCTAATCTCTACTGTAAATGTTTAGAAATAACTTTCTAAGACTAAAACAATTTAAGCATAAATGGGAAGGTTATATATGTAATGCAAAGAAATAAAATTAAAAATAATAACGAGGATTAGCAACAATAAAAGAAGGAAATCTTAGCTTAGTTGATTGAAAAGGGAAATTGCAGAAAATAAACTTATGGGTTGCATCTCATTTAACGCTTCTTTTTGGTCATTAGCTTGATGAAAAAGGTTGTCTCCTATTCAGCTTGTGTTTTACATCTCGAACCTGACAGATATATCTACGTTGTGCCTTTGAACCTCTTCAAAGCAGGTTCATACTCTCCACATGGGTCATCTCCAACATGTTGCGCCACATGACTACATTCCAAATCAAAATTTGCTTATCTTGAAGGATCTTCTTGATTGTGAATGGTACATTCCATCCTCTCCTTGGTTTTTGATTCCCATAAAACTCTTTAGGTGACCTCCACATGACACGGTCTTCAATTTCAAAGTTTTAATCTTCACCAAGAGCTCCTTTAGCTCTTTCCATGATATCTCAGATGTTGTTGTTATCTCTTATTTCTTTAAGGAGCTTGTTCTTTTTCAAGGTTGTTGGTATTTTAAGTGCATGAGAATCATAAGGACTGGTTGTTCCTACAACAGGCAAAAGTTATGGTGCATAAGCCTTTGTTTATGCACCATGCATAAGGACTTCCCAACCATTAGATTTATTGGACACTTGTAATAATCATAGCCTTCATCTCTGCATTCCAGTGGTAGAGCAACCCCTTCATCTCTATGCATTTCTCTCTCAACCGACCACCTCCACCACACCCTCCATCCTCCGTCCACCCCATCGCCGTCACTTCCGTGAAGGAAAATCGAAAGATATCATACACAGCGGAAGAAGAAGAAGAAGAAGAAGAATTTCGATTTTCTTTCCTTGGATCATTACGAAATTCAAACATGAATCAGTGATTCGATTGTTACCTTGAACGGTGGAATCTGAAAGCTGGAACTGGAAACTGGAATCTCGATCACAGCCAAGCAAGCAGCAAGCAGCAAAGCCTCTAGCAAGTCCACACGAACAATGCTCCTCCAAAACTCGGTGCTAGCCAATGAATTGGAAGTGCAGAGAAGAAAGGGGTTTGCTTCAAAACGTGTAACCAAAAACTTCAGCACCAGAGTTCTATTTATAGAACTTCTAGTGTGCTCTGCAAGTCATAAGTCACTATTGGGCTTCAGTAAGCCCAACAACGAGTTTAGTAATTTTGCTAACTAATTAGCGTTATTTACTAAACGCACCCCTTATATAAGTCATACTTATATATTTCTCTTTTGACCGTTCTTTGTGTGTGACCCTATAGGTTCTAGTCACGTTGGCAATAATATTAAATCTAATATTTAATATTATAAACAATGAGCGGTATCTAGCAACACATCATTGCTACCCAAGTGACAAGAATGTCAAGTGATCTGACGAAACCTTTCCATGATAATACTCATGTGTACACTTACTCCTTTGTCTCGATATCTTTATTGATCCCAAGGCATAGATATTGTCACCCTTGTATAGATCAATATTTATATTCCTTGATTCCGAAATATACTGAATAACGAATAAGTCCAATATCTTATATTGACTTAGTTCGGCATGGCCATGCAATTTTACAGTCATATTTCATCAAGAGGCCTAAAGATATATCTCCTGTTTATGAGGAGGGACAAATCCCATCTAGGACACTCATGTCCCTCAGCATGATTCATCAAGTACCCATCAACCAACGTTATGGTTATCCTTTTACAGACAACGTTAGAATGGCAACAAAGCACTTGAGTCCACATCTAGGGATCATAGTGGTTTCAGGTCTAAGAGCGATATACACTATTATCATTGTGAGAATATCTTATGACAATTGCATAACTTACTATGTAGTATTCTCACGACGGGTCAATCCAATATAAATATTACTCCTAATATTTATATCTATGTGAAGACTTGATAACTATTTATCCATGATCTGTGAGATGTGATCATCAGTCTACCCACATAATAGTCTCTATGCTTTAATGATATCCCACTTCTCAATAAAGCTTGACTACGGATACTTTTAGAATAGTTTCCTTATGTTTAACGGGGTCTCACAATTAAGTTATACTTAATGTTCCATTAAACGGACTAACTATTCTAGGGACTTCATTATTTTGAAACAAAACAAAATCAATAAAGAAATGCCTTTTTATTATATATATTCACAATATATATTTATATCAATATCATGATACAAAGCCAAACCCAATCAATATTGATTGGATATTAGGGCTTACTCCAACAATCTCCCACTAGCACTAAAAGCCAATCAAATATTAACTCAATATATATTGATCAAGTGTTAGCATCAAGCACACCCTGGGCATGATACTATTCTAGTAGATAAGGAACTCTTTCCTATGTTGGTAGGTTACACTTCTTTCAATTTCCACTTTCGATCTTCCATCGAAAAGAAATTGAAGTGTCAGAGTACACATTTGGATTATTGGTGAGATCAAGTATTCATTGCTCGCAAGATTAAACCAATTTCACCTCAGACGGGATCAATGGAATCCGCAACGCAAGAGACACATGGTTTCGCTCAGTTATGAGCTAAACAATCCAAATCATATATATTTGACATCTGTAATAGAAACAACAACTATTTGAAGCTTGTACTTTTACAAATTTCATAGTTGATATCCAAGCATAGCATTTATTCCAAATTGCGATTTGGATATACTGTACACCGATATTAAAGTCAGCATCATTGTAACTTCTTTACAATGTTCCTTTAATCCGTGTTCAAGAAACAATCCTTAGTCCTTTAAGACATCCATGGATATTCTTGAAAGTATTCTAGTGTCGAACACTACAATCAATTTTGGTACATATTGAAATAATTTTCTAACCATGTCTCATATGTGTAGATAAATTGTTTTGGTGACTAGTATGTCATCCACATACTCCACCAAACTAATATCAATGCTCCCACTATTCTCCTTGTGTGCACAAGATTTTTATTAATCAAAGTTTTTCATAAAACTTCACTAATAAAACAAATAATTCAACTTCAAGAAGCTTGCTCCAATTCATACATGAATTTTGTAATATATATACCTTTCTAGCATCCTTTGGATTAACGAAACCCTACATATATGTCAAATACATATACAAGGTCATTCTAATTAAAGAATGCAACATCGTTGTCCATCTCCTAGAATTTGCATTATACAATAATGACAAGTGGGATCGTTAGATTTAAGCATTATGATGGAATAGTTTCGTCATGATTTGCATCACGAGTTGCATGAAACCTTCTACAATCAATCACATCTTAAATGTATTCATAATACCATCCATGTCAGCTTTCTACTAGAAAACTCACATTCATCTCATAAGTCATACTCATTTGGATGATTTAACCAATATCCATATATGGTTTGTGTACATGGATTCTTTATAAGATCCCATAGCATTTAGCCATTTCTCAAAGTTCAGGCCATTTACGACCTTCTAGTAAGTTTGGGGCTCATCTACCATGAAAATCATAACACCTTGTTGAGCCATGACAAAATCATGTTACTCATTGTAGTGATATGACATATCATACTCATCTAGATCTTGTGCTACTCAAACTGGTGATTTAACAACAACCTTTTGTTGAATTAGTTCATGTTCCATTCTTAAAGATACATGTATTTTGTGGTACTTGACTTAATTCAAGTTCTACAACACTCCCACTGGCTCCTGCAGAGACATACTCCTTTAATAGGAATACTCCAGATCTAGAGACAAACGACTATTGTCATGAAAGGTGATGTATAATCAGTATCCCTTAGTTTCCTTAGGGTACCTCCACAAATGTACATTCATTTAATTTGTAGTTTAGTTTATCTAATAAACCATATAACCTCAAATTATCATAAAGTCAAAAACTAGGTACTCTTACCTCCATATCTAATATGGTGTCTTTATGATTACTCTATTGGAACTTGTAGTGGGTGAAGAATAACTGTAATTTAATTTAACATCAAGAGTCAATGAGTTATAACCAAACTATTTTAGATCGATTCATGTCAAACATGAAGCGATATAAATAATAATTATACTCATTAATCAAGCATTTACCATCACGACTTACTCATATGGTCTTTATACTTTTCAAACCTATTTTTTTTACTTCATTGTTAAACTCTTTGAACAATTTCAAAGATTTCTTGAATTGTGTCAAATACACTTTTCTCATATACTATTAATTAGTAATGTTAGATGAAGTAAGAGAAATAAAATATCCAGCAAATATGTTTAGTGCTCCATATACATCTCATATGTATATCAACTCAAATAGATTATGTGTCCTTTTCACCTTTACCGGTATACTAATCTATTTTGAAAGGTGAAACTCACATCCTTCAAATGATATAAAACCAAATGAGTCCAATAGTCCATATCCATGGATTTTGGAAATGTGAATCACACTTGTTTGTACTAAACAGTGATGCCAATGATATACAAAAGGTTCAAATCTCATTTGATCCTTTTCTCATATGTTATAGACTAGCTTATCAAGATCATGGAACTCAAATCCATTACTTGATCAGCACATTGTATAGAAAACATTATTAGGACAATAGGACAATATTTGTCTATCATTCAACTACATAATCCTTCTCTTGTCAATACAAGATTTATGATTTAATGTTTCTATTTTATATGGAATTTAATAACAATTATTTGGTTCCATATCAAGTTAAGTTTAAGTCCAAGCATAAGCTCTTATAGTCAATGAAACAATTTGTTCCATTCCAGACGTAGGTGAACTTCACTTATAGTTAATGTTCTGCTTCTTTAAAACTCTATATTTCAACAAATATGAGATTAATCATCAAGTATCATATACTTATGATGAAGAAGTAGAAATTTAACTTTCTATAACTATATGGGTAAATAAGAAGTCTTACTTCTTTCTTATATTTTGACCCTTTCAAAACTACGAGCAATTTTTGTTTTTCAACTTTTGAAATAATTGCTTCCCCTTTTTGCAACCGTGTTTAACCTTTCAAAGGTAGAAAAACAGAATTTGAATTTTATTCTTATCCATGTACATCTACTTGATAGGCTTAAACTATTCATCTTATAACATTGAGGTTGAATGATCATATCATTCTCCATCGTCGTTACCACTATGAGATATCCTATATCTACTCATTTGACCCAATGCTTCTAATAAGCGTTGTTTTTCAAATATAGACATAGAAAGTTGCTAGGAAATAACTGCTCGAGAATATACAGTTTTTCTCATTCTTAAGAACAATTCTTAAATTTTGTACCAATTCAGAAACTCTTTTCTGAAAATTTTGTTCTTCATAAGAACTTTTAACAGTATAATAAAATTTATATGCTAAAGAAATTCTAAATACAGAAAATAAATAAAATAAATGTATCATGATTTAAAACATATTTAAATAGGTCTTTAATTAAATACGCTCCCACTATTTTACTCAAATCAAATGACCTTCAAAACACTTGATTCGGAAAATCATGTTGGAAGATTTTCTAGTGGGTTGAAATCCATATTTCACCTTGCTTTAAGTCAACGGGGGCTGTACTCAAAACTCAGTTATTTAGGTAGGAACTCCTTCCAATTGTATCTCATACAACTTTCAAATCATTTGAGTGAATAACTCCTTACTCTAATCTATCATATAGATGTTCCCAAACATTGCTTCTAAATTTATTTTAATCTTATTAAAATTAATTTAGTTAAGTTAAACCCAAAAGAATAACACTTGGGTAAATTGGATTACCGCACCGCAACTTACTAGTATAGAAAGTGCACCTCGCGGAGGCGAAACCTACACATTTCGATATTAGTCTTGAAGGGTGTTAAACTTTTGGAAAGCATTAAACTTAATATTTTGAATTGAAGGATTTTTATTAAGTTTGATCTCACCTCACCACGGCTTATATATCATATATATTCGCACTCCAATCATAACATGCATAACGATTATACAATAATAAAAGTGACATGATTATGGCCATCCTAACGCTATGACTCTCTCAAGCCAATGAGAGAATCTAAACTAATCCTAGAAACGACCTTGCTTCTCCAAGCTTGACCTCCAGGACTATCCTAACGTCATGAGCCCTATTACTTCTTTGTATTCTATTTACATTACATATGAAAGAAAACTCGTTTTACATACGAGGGAGTGGATGAGAAGAGAATGTACAATAGAGATATAAGAGAGAGGCACGACACGCAGGCCGTATTTCAAAATCCAAAAGAAATAAAATAAAAGGACTAAGGCCATAATCATTCACATGATAATAATAACAAACACACTTTTATTATTATTAATTATACCTTATAATTAAATAAATTAAATTAAAATTTGACATATGATCACACTACGCAGATTAGCTGGGGGTTTAATTGAGTACCAAAATATATTATATTAAGTACAAAAATATATTATATTAAGTACAAAAATATCTCATATTATGTACCAAAATATATTTTATTGAGTACCAAAATATATTTTATTATGTACCAAAATATATTTCAGATCAAGTACTAAAATATAATAGATTGCATACCAAAATATCTCAGATTGTGTTCCAAAATATTCTAGATTGCGTATTTCGCATCAACACTTGACACGTTTATGAACACCCAAATCGTTTCGGCAAATATTATGATCAAATCCAAAAGATCATATATGATATTGAAACTCTTTCAAATCATGATTCTTTTAAATTATAAGCAAATCAAGTTAAAGTCATGCAAATCGATTAAATAATTTCAAAAGATCATATACGACATTGAAACTATTTCAAATCATGATTTTTTAAATTAACTATCAATTTAGGATCGTTTATTACCTTTCAAACAACTTTTGAAAAACAATCCAAAAGGTAGAACTTTTTATTTACTTAATTATATTAATATTGACACTCAATAATTATTATAATTAAATCTACTTTATTTAGGCAATCAATTTGTTTCCAAAACAAATTACAGGGCTAAAATTAAGCAAATATTTTATTACCAAATTCAAAAATCATATCTGATATTGAAACTCTTTCAAAATCATGATCTTTTAAATTTACTACCTTTCTCCAATTAAATAAATTAATTAAACATAAATATTTTCAAGGATTGTTTGTTTAGCATGAACAACCGGATCTATGATGCTTCACCAGATTCGGATATTGAAGCTCACTCTCACGAATTGTTCAAATTCACAACAATCTCTTTGAAAACAATTGATCGAATGATACAACCATAATAATACAACACTTGTATAGTTAGGTATCCTAATACAACAATCAAACATCAATAGTTTTAACAATTGTTTGTTCAGTATGGACAACCGGATCTTTGATGCTTCACCAGAATCGGTATTCGAAGCTCAATCTCACGAATTGACTACAAATTCACAATCAATTATATAAAACCTATTGAACGAATGATATCATCAATATATCACATATAATGATGTTGTATTAAAATCATATATCACATATATGATATTGATCAATCAATTTTAATTAATATTTAAATTTAAATAATAAAATATTAACACTTAATATTCTATTTTATTAACGGATTTGCATTCCAAATTAATTCCTTATAGAATATCAAAATATTAGCAAATCAAATATTTGCGAAAAATATTATTATCTCTTAAAACAATTTTAAAAGATAATCTAATTTGATTTGTTTCCAATCATGTTCCCGTCGATATGTATAATCGATATGTCGATACTTCACCAGAAACGGTTTCTGAAACATCAAACAAATCGAAAAGCCATGCACAGAAAACATGATACGATGTCAATTTTAATTCTCTTTATTATTTAATTCTGATTCAAAATGTTTAATCATATTAAAACATAAAGCAGTAACAAAGCAATCTGATTCATGGTTTCGTAATTGGCTCTGATACCACTGAAGGAAAATCGAATAGAAGAATGGAGTAGAAGCAGCAGAAAAAATTTCGATATTCATTCCTTGGATCATTACGAAATTCAAACATGAATCAGTGATTCGATTGTTACCTTGAACGGTGGAATCTGAAAGCTGGAACTGGAAACTGGAATCTCGATCACAGCCAAGCAAGCAGCAAGCAGCAAAGCCTCTAGCAAGTCCACACGAACAGTGCTCCTCCAAAACTCGGTGCTAGCCAATGAATTGGAAGTGCAGAGAAGAAAGGGGTTTGCTTCAAAACGTGTAACCAAAAACTTCAGCACCAGAGTTCTATTTATAGAACTTCTAGTGTGCTCTGCAAGTCATAAGTCACTATTGGGCTTCAGTAAGCCCAACAACGAGTTTAGTAATTTTGCTAACTAATTAGCGTTATTTACTAAACGCACCCCTTATATAAGTCATACTTATATATTTCTCTTTTGACCGTTCTTTGTGTGTGACCCTATAGGTTCTAGTCACGTTGGCAATAATATTAAATCTAATATTTAATATTATAAACAATGAGCGGTATCTAGCAACACATCATTGCTACCCAAGTGACAAGAATGTCAAGTGATCTGACGAAACCTTTCCATGATAATACTCATGTGTACACTTACTCCTTTGTCTCGATATCTTTATTGATCCCAAGGCATAGATATTGTCACCCTTGTATGGATCAATATTTATATTCCTTGATTCCGAAATATACTGAATAACGAATAAGTCCAATATCTTATATTGACTTAGTTCGGCATGGCCATGCAATTTTACAGTCATATTTCATCAAGAGGCCTAAAGATATATCTCCTGTTTATGAGGAGGGACAAATCCCATCTAGGACACTCATGTCCCTCAGCATGATTCATCAAGTACCCATCAACCAACGTTATGGTTATCCTTTTACAGACAACGTTAGAATGGCAACAAAGCACTTGAGTCCACATCTAGGGATCATAGTGGTTTCAGGTCTAAGAGCGATATACACTATTATCATTGTGAGAATATCTTATGACAATTGCATAACTTACTATGTAGTATTCTCACGACGGGTCAATCCAATATAAATATTACTCCTAATATTTATATCTATGTGAAGACTTGATAACTCTTTATCCATGATCTGTGAGATGTGATCATCAGTCTACCCACATAATAGTCTCTATGCTTTAATGATATCCCACTTCTCAATAAAGCTTGACTACGGATACTTTTAGAATAGTTTCCTTATGTTTAACGGGGTCTCACAATTAAGTTATACTTAATGTTCCATTAAACGGACTAACTATTCTAGGGACTTCATTATTTTGAAACAAAACAAAATCAATAAAGAAATGCCTTTTTATTATATATATTCACAATATATATTTATATCAATATCATGATACAAAGCCAAACCCAATCAATATTGATTGGATATTAGGGCTTACTCCAACATTCCGTTCCTCCACCGCCGTCAACTCCGTTCCCCACCGCCGTCACCTAATTCCTCTGTCTTCTCCGGCGAATCCGTCACCTAATTCCTCTGTCTTCTCCGGCGAATCCGGTGAATCCATCACCTAATTCCTCTGTCTTCTCCGACGAATCCGTCACCTAATCCAAACGAGAATCCGTCGCTCGTTCTCTCTCTCTGTTTGCTTTTTTTAATTAATTCTTTTTTTAATCGGACTTTTTGCATCTAACCAGCAAAATTGCTTCTTGTTGGTTATTACTTGTAACTATTGAATGATTTGTATTACAGGTTGCACTGAGAAATTTTAAGAACTTGAGCATGCCAGGAACCATTTTGATTCCCACACCTTGTGTTTGTTATTAAATTTGACTGTTAATTTTGGTGAGTTCTGGCGAGTTATTCTTATGTTTCTTATTTGGATTTTTTATTTGTGGTGCTTGCATATTCCAGTTACGACTCTCCCAAGCATTATCCTCTTTTGCTTTGATTTATTTTTGAAATAGAATTGGGTATAGATTGAGAAGATGATTGAAGTTAGGTTTGGATTTGGAAAAGAAAGGTTAGAGAGGTGGCTGTTGGAATGAGAAAGAGGTGGTTGTTTGATTCAACACACTGCATCCTCTTTTGTTATGTGCTAATTATGTTACATGCAGTATTAAGTTGATGTACTACTACTAAGGATCTTCAAAATTGACTTAGATTTTTTCTTGTATTGTTGCTTAATTGCTTTGCTATCTATGTTCATTTGTTTCCAAATTTTGGTTTGAGTTTCTGAATTTTGTTGTGTTAACTTGCATTACTATATGGTGTAGCAGGGTTATAAACAAATTTTTGGCTTCAAGTTTTGTGTTGCCATGTCTGCTACTATTAAAGACAAAAAAGGGAACAAAGGAGTTCCCTCTCCGAATTTGATTCTAGCTAATCTAAATTTATTGCTTTTTGGCATTGTTTATGGTATTTTTGGAAATAACATGCCAATGATGGTAATCCATTGGCATCATGTACTAATATCAATGTCAGTGTTGAAATCTGAAAGATTGTTTAAAAAGGTAGTTTTTTGTCGGGGTTGGATCGGACGAGTCTGCTGCTGTTAGCAGCTGTTGCTGCTAGCCGAGGGTGCTGCAAGGACTGTTTTGTTGTTGTGTTAGCAGCTGCTGCTGTTGGTGTTGGTTTGGTTTTGGTATTGGCTAGTTTCTAGTGGGATCCAAGACTCAGGGACCTTTTAATGAACACAAATTGGACCTATCTAAGACTCAGGGACCATTGGTAACATATGTACTAACATCTTTGTGATTGATATTGTTTCTAGTGGAAAAAATTTCAGATTTTAATATTGCTACTTGAAAGCATTGTTGTTTTGTATAAGCATGGTTTCAAGCCAAAGTATTGGTGTTGGGATTCACATAGGGAGAGTTCTTTAAGCTCATGTAATAGAAATACAAATAACATGATTAGAGCCTAAACGTAGTTCTTAAGCTCATGTACACTTGATATATTGAAGGACCTGCACAGAGCCTAAACGCCTAAACACAGTTGTATTGTCTCCATTGCGCATAGAGCCTAATTGTTTTTCTAGTTTTCTCTTATCCTATTATGCTTAGCTATTTGCATAGTTTTGACTTGTTTATCATCAATGCAGCTAACTCACGGAAACCATTTTCACTGCAAAATGGTTTTGGAGTCTAACTCACGGAAACCATTTTCACTGCAAAATGGTTTTGGAGTACAACTCACAGAAACCATTTCCACAGCAAAATGGTTTTGAAACCAACTCACAAAAACCATAGCCATAGCAAAACCATTAGACAATTATTTTGGCTTCTCATAGAAGACTATCAAAACCATTAAACCATAATTATGGTTTCAGTAATAATTTCAGTGTATAACATCTTAATCATTATTCAAAACCATCTAACAATAATAATTTCATTAAAAACCATTACACAATTATCTTGGTTTCACATACATGATTATCAAAACCATTAAACCATAATTATGGTTTCAGTAATAATTTCAGTGTATAACATGTTAAACAACGTTCCAGTAAAGAAACTCATAATCCATACTCATTTCTCTCTCTAACTCATAAAAAGCTTATTCAAAACAACTTATTTTGTGCAAAATAGCTGTTTTGCACAAATAAGCTGTTTTGTATAAATAAGTTGTTTTGAATAAGCTGTTTTGCACAAATAAGCTATTTTGTATAAATAAGTTGTTTCGAATAAGCTGTTTTGTATAAATAAGCTGTGTTGAATAAGCTATTTTGCACAAATAAGCTGTTTTGTATAAATAAGTTGTTTTGAATAAGCTGTTTTGCACAAATAACCTATTTTGTATAAATAAGTTGTTTCGAATAAGCTGTTTTGCATAAATAAATTGTTTTGAATAAGTTGTTTTGCATAAATATGTTGTTTTGCATAAATAAGTTGTTTTGAATAAGTTGTTTTTTAAAATGAAATCGGAATAAGCTGTTTTGTATAAATAAGCTGTTTTGAATAAGCTGTTTTGCACAAATAAGTTGTTTTGTATAAATAAGTTGTTTTGCACAAATAAGCTATTTTGTATAAATAAGTTGTTTCGAATAAGCTGTTTTGCATAAATAAGCTGTTTTGAATAAGTTGTTTTGCATAAATATGTTGTTTTGCATAAATAAGTTGTTTTGAATAAGTTGTTTTTTAAAATGAAATCGGAATAAGCTGTTTTGTATAAATAAGCTGTTTTGAATAAGCTGTTTTGCACAAATAAGCTGTTTTGTATAAATAAGTTGTTTTGCACAAATAAGCTATTTTGTATAAATAAGTTGTTTCGAATAAGCTGTTTTGCATAAATAAGCTGTTTTGAATAAGTTGTTTTGCATAAATATGTTGTTTTGCATAAATAAGTTGTTTTGAATAAGTTGTTTTTTAAAATGAAATCGGAATAAGTTGTTTTGTATAAATAAGCTGTTTTGAATAAGATGTTTTGCTCAAATAAGATGTTTTGTATAAATAAGTTGTTTTGAATAAGTTGTTTTGCACGAATAAGCTATTTTGTATAAATAAGTTGTTTCGAATAAGCTGTTTTGCATAAATAAGCTGTTTTGAATAAGTTGTTTTGCATAAATATGTTGTTTTGCATAAACAAGTTGTTTTGAATAAGTTGTTTTTTAAAATGAAATCGGAAGAAGCTGTTTTGTATAAATAAGCTGTTTTGAATAAGTTGTTTTGAACAAATAAGCTGTTTTGCATAAATAAGTGTTTTATCTTGGTTTTCGGGTGTCAAACATTGATTACGTTTGAACCTTTTTAACCTTTGATATCTCATTTTTTCTTGGGAAGGGAGAAATAAGCAAAACCCTTGAGAATCGAGGTCCGGGAGTTGTTTTCGCTACGGGAAGGTGTTAGGCACCCATAACGACTATAGTATCCTATAGGAACCGTCTTTACTTTCTACGCGCGCGCTTTATTTTTAAATGCTATTTGAAAGATGTTATTTACACCTAAAAGTTTACTAAGTGAAGAATTGGAGGGAGAAGAATGTGTTTGAATTTTTTGTTTTATTTGAATTGAAGGAATTTTGATTCCTTGCCTACGTACCCTTTTAAGGGATCAAATCCACTGTAGTTCTCTTCCAAAAATGTTTTTGTTTTTGTTGGTTGATTTTAAGTTTGAAAATTGGGATTTTGAAGAATGAGAGAGGGAGGCCTCAAGGGCATAAGATTGTGAAATTGTGAGGTTCGATTAGTGATTTTGGAAAAAAGTCAAGTATGATTAATTTTCTTTGAAATTTGATTAAGAAAATAAAAGGAAAATACAATGGGATTTTGATCCCAAGGTTTATTTAGAAATTGATTTGAGTGATATTGTTCATATTTATTTGGAAAATGATTTTTTTTTCTAAGTGTAAATCCTAGGCGTTCATCTAAACATTCAATCCTAAACATGCATCTAAACATGCATAACCTAAGCATATATCTAAAGATATCTATGTGATGTGTGTGCATCTGTCGGTGCTTGTGTCGGTGTACATCATTAGAGTCCATTGTCCTTTACATCATTTGCCTAGATACATGCTATGGTCTTGCAGGAATTTAAAATGGCATGAATGTAGAGTACAAGAACCCCTAGGTCTTTACATGCTAAGTCTTGGCAAAATTTTAAAATGCAAGAAATAAGGTGAAGAAGGAGATGAAGTATGGAATGCTCATGATGTATGAAACATGAAACAAAATGGTTAGTGGCATAAGGAATAATAGGAATTGAAAATTATAAGCAAAAGAAATACTAAAAATTTGGCAAAAGTTAATGAAATTTTTAACCTAAAAGTAACTAAATTCACCTAAAATTTACCATAACATCAAGACAAGTATATGACCTATAATCCTCATATCATGACAAGGTTTCAAAGGCTTTATTGTAATCAATAAAGTGAGAATTATGAGGACACATTCGAGTCAAGAATTATGATGTATCTTTTAGGCACACTTGACACTTTATTTTCACAAGCAAAATTCACATGACTTGTTAAGCAAGCAAGCACACAACATTCAGCACAAGCAGCACCAAATACCCTATACTAAAGACAAGCTTATCACCAAATTTCGTCTATCAAGTATTAATCACCAAGGGACAAAATATTGGAACCAAAGTATACAAGAAAACTTCACAAATATAGACAAAAGGCACCACAAATATCACAAGCAAATTCACATATTTTTTTACCCACTTTTCAACATACTAAAATGTCATAGGAACAAGTTTTAAGTATCCACACTAATCACAAAAGTTGCTTCACAAAATTATAGAAGTTTCAACAAAATTTTAACAAGATTAAGAGTACCACACTAATCAAAGGATCAAGGTTTCCCCCTATATTCCCTAACCAATATTAACAGATAAAAATCACAAAAAAAACATCAAGAAAGCATCAAGAATTTTTTAGGAATTGTTTTAGGAACTTTTGACACAACAGAGGTTCAAATAGCAAGACTCAGGGGTGTGAGTAGCAAGAAATACAAAAAACGCAGAAAAAGAAACAAACCTAAAGCCCAAGCCCAGAAAGAAGAGATCCAGACCCGACAGGGAGCAAGACAGGCCGTTGGATCGATCCAGGAGGTGTAACCCTAGATCTAACGGTTAAACACTTGGTTCAAGGGCGAACCAGACTGGTTCAGGTGAACCGGTCTGGTTCACTCCCTCTATAAAACCTAAGAGGCCGGTTCAAGCCTCATTTGTTCCCTTCATTTCTCTCTCTAACTCTCAGATTCTCTCGTCTTCTCTCATCTTCTATCGTCTTCTCTCAGAGGCTTATGGTTTTGCTTCGATCTACTCATTTCCTAACCCTAATCATGAATCTAACACTGATTTTCACAGATAACACCTGAATCAACATAGATCTAAAGACTTCGCTATGGTTTTGAAATTATTTTTTAGGTTTTCAATCTTTTCGAGTGAAACTCTCCGAAAGTCTGAAGATCTATGTTGATTCGTTCTTGTAACTTGTTTTTGGAAAAGGACGATGATATTTGAGTGTTACCTGACAATTTTATTGGAGATTTTAGATGAAGATCTTCGAAAAACTTGAGTCCTGATAAGTTCTTGATGCTTCTAGTAAGCTTCGAAACCGAAAATAAATCGGTTCTTGATCTTCCTCTTCTTTTTTACCGATTCAATTTCTCTTCGATTTCTCTCCTTCTCTTCTCTAACTTTCTTCTCTGTGATCGTACGAGAACGCCATCGTTTTGGTGAGCTCGTGCTGGAATTGCAGGGAAAAGTGATTCAATGATGAAGATTCAATTGAATCTCTGAGAATCGCGAAGAACTTCACTTGATTTCGCTTTGAATTTGGTCTTGGAGAAATTAGGGTTTGTGATTGTTCCTTCGTGTTCTTGATTTGATTTTGAATTTTTGTTGTTCTGTGATGGATTGTTGTGAATTGATGTGTTTTGGTGCTGAATTGATGAGGATTTGGTATGAATTGAGTTCGGTTAGGGTTAGAATTGGGGATGAACATTCATGGTGTTCATACCAATTTCTGGAAATCTTTGGCGTTTGATCTATGGGGAGATGAGAGAGAAAATGGACTTGTGTTTGTTGAGTTGGCGGTTAGAGAATGGATCTGTTCTGTGCATTGATGAGTTGGCTATTTATAAGCTGCCATGTGTGATAGTTGGACCAATACCTTGCTGCCACGTGGATTTGGACTTGTAACAAACTTTTGGACTAATCTGCAATTTTTAAGAATTTGGGACCAATCTGCAATTGACCTAAAAAAAGACTAAAAATAAGAGTTTGACTTGGAGGACTAAAATGCAAATTGGAAAAGATTTTAAAAGGAAAAAAAACTTAAAAATAAATTCGAAACAAAAAAGGACTTGAATGCAATTTTTTTTTAAAAAAGTTTAAGGACTAATATAAAAAATGAATTAAAATTTGATAATTGGAAAAAAACTTAAAGTGAAACAAGATAAAAAACAAAAAAAGGACTAAAATGAACCCACTACTTAAATGAGGTACTTCAAAGTAACCTCTCTCTGCCAAAATTTCGTGTGAAAAGACCAAAATGCCCCTAGGGACTAAAACGACTCAAAACGACTCAAATGCAATTTTAAAAAGACTTTTAACAAGGAATTTAAGCAAAAATTTATACAAGCACATTGAAAAGACCCAGAGACAATTTTTTTAGAAATTAAGCAGGGTTTTAACATATGAAAAGACTAAAATGCCCCTAGGGGCAAAACTGACTCAAAATGACTTCAAATGCAATTTTTGGAATGGATTTTGACATGGATTTGAAAGAAAGACCTATTCAAACCATTTGAAAAGACTCAAACAATTTTTAAGGACTGAAATGAGTTTGTATGCTGGAAATGACTAAAATACCCTTTTTCATGAATTTTGCAAATAACATTGAAATAAGATGCAGAGGAAGGTGTAATTGATCAAGGACGAATTCAAATGACTTGAAATGCAAGAAAAGAAGAATTGAGCTAGTATTTTTAGGTCCAAAATTAGGGTATAACAGCTGCCCCTATTTAAGTTTCTTTGTCCGGAGGGTCAAGAGACGGAGTCTTTGACTTGGCGGGACGAAGATACTTAAATATTAACATTTGCACTGTTTTTGGACATAAAAATACGCTCTCAGATCTCAAAATATGAATGCCATGCAACCTTTTTGATTATGAATGCAAGACAAACAAACTGGAGTCTACAGAGCATGTCATATCACTGGGGATTTAGGTGGACATTGACAGGGTAGACAGACCAGGGGACAAAAGATAGGTACAAGCTGTTCTTTGGATCGAACTCGCCACTTGACCATGAGATACAAGCAAGAGGTGAGTACAAGTTGTTCTTTGGATCGAACCTGCTACTTGACTAGGAATAGAGATACAAGACAGGTACAAGCTGTTCTTTGGATCGAACTTGGCACTTGACCGGAGACATAGACATATAGGAAGATACAAGTTGTTCTTTGGATCGAACTTGTCGCTTGATTGAAGATACAAACAGGTAGGCAGGTACAAACTGTTCTTTGGATCGAACTTGCTGTTTGACCTAGAAATATAGACAAAAGACTGATACACGTTGTTCTTTGGATCGAACATGCGGCTTGATCAGTATCACAACATGCAGGTTGGTGCAAACTGTTCTTTGGATCGAACTTGTCGTTTGACCGATAACAAAACATAAGCAGGGTACAAACTGTTCTTCGGATCGAACTTGTCGTTTGACCGGAAACATAGGCATATAAGCAGGTACAAGCTGTTATTTGGATCGAACTAGCCACTTGACCAATAACAAGATACAAATTGGAAGTTTGATTTGGAAAGATACAAATTGAGAGTAAGTTGATATTGACTTGAGTTGAAAATAGACATGACCATTTTTGTTGGCCCAAAAGCAAATTGAGAGTGGATTGAAAGTTGATATTGAAAGAGACATAGTCAGAGACATAGACATTGAATTGGAGAGTTGAAATTGAGTTGAATTGGAGTTTGAGATTGAATTGGATTTGGAAATTGAGATTGAATTGAATTGGAAATTGAAACTGAGTTAAATTGGCATTGAAATTGGATTTGAAAGTTGAGATTGAATTGAGTTTGACAGTTAAAATTGAATTGAATTGAAATTGAGATTGGATGGAAATTGGAGATTGAGTTGAATTTGAAAGTGAAGATTGGAAATGCAACATGTATGTATGGTATAACAAGATTACTAAATGTATGAGCACATAAAATGCATGATTATGCATGTATGAATGCTTGAAATGCATGATTGGTTCGTAGTTTGACAGAGAAGTTTCACAGAGATAGACAAAACATTGGAAGATTGGGCACGTAGTGGCTCATGCTATAACATATTCACGTGGAAATCCTCTTTGGATAGACCGTCGTTGGAAGACGTATCAAAACCATGGCTGAGGGCAATAGAAACTTGTAGAGGAGGGACCCTTGGAAGATTCTTTGATACAGGTCGCCGTTGTTAGGCGTGTCAGTGCTGGGTAAACATTGGATGTTCGCACTTGTGGTCAATGCTTTTCATTCTTTCATTCTTTTCATTTTTCAACTTTCATTTTTTAATCCCATTTTTGCCTGAACCGCCCTTTCGGGTTTTCAATTCACCGGGAATAAGATTCTTTTCACTGCCCCATTTTTGCCTGGATTGCCTTCATAGGTTGTCAATCAGCGGGGTGCTTATTTTTTGCCTAAGCCGCCCTTTCGGGTTTTCAACTTAGCGAGCTTTTCATTTGCATTTTTTCAAATTTTCATTTTCATTCTGTTTTTTCATTCTTGCCATTGACCACAGATCATCCTGGGGAATAACCTGCTTGTAACATGTATTGAAATAGACATTGATATACATTTATTCATGCATGTTTCACTGGAATGTACCTTATTGCTCAGGTTTGTTTTCAAAATAGACAGAAAAAGGTTTTTCAATTTTCAAAGATATTTGTTTCAGACGTTGACATTATCAAATAGAAAGAAAATATTTTGTATGTAGCATTGAAAGTAGAAAGAAGAAGTAGAGTTTCAAACAAAATGGTAATTTTATTGGTAAATGGTAATTTTATTGGTTGGTGGTACATTGAACACGATGACCGCTACATTTCATAGAAATTTTGAATTCACAAGTACAGAAGCTTCTGATGAAGACGATCATTGACAGTTGCAGATGCCCCAAGGGGTGATGGTGGTTTGCCAGATATAGTTACTTGTCTTTGATTATCAATCTCATTTTTGCATGAACCGCCCTTTCGGGTTTTCGGCTCATCGAGACGCTCATTTTTGCCTGAGTTGCGTACAATCTCAGCGAGCTTTTTCATATTCATTTTTTTTTGTCCCTAACTTTTGCCTGGATCGCCCTTTCGGGTTTTCGATCCACCGGGAAGCGCATTTTTGCCTAGGCCGCCCTTTCGGGTTTTCGACCTACCACGCTGTTCTTTTCTTTTTAGACAAAGTATTTCTTGACTATATCAGCATTGACAGGATTTGGGAGTTCAACACCATCCATGTGTGTAAGGATCAAAGCACCACCTGAAAAGGCCTTCTTGACAACATAAGGACCTTCATAGTTAGGTGTCCACTTGCCCCTTGGGTCGTGTTGCTGGCTTATCCTTCTTTTCAATACAAGTTCGCCTTCCTTGAATTCTCGGGTCGGACTTTCTTGTCAAAAGCATTCTTCATTCGCACTTGATACAACTGTCCATGAGCCATAACATCCATACGTTTTTCTTCAATCAAATTCAACTGGTCATACCGAATTTGACACCATTCAGCCTCAGTTAATTTCGCTTCCATGATCACTCGAAGAGACGGAATCTCCACTTCTAGAGGGAGAACTGCTTCCATACCATATACCAAAGAGAAAGGATTTGCCCCGGTTGAACTGCACACTGTAGTACGGTAACCATGCAAGGCAAACGGTAGCATTTCATGCCAGTCTTTGTCAGTAGTGACCATCTTCTGAACAATCTTCTTGATATTCTTGTTAGCGGCCTCAACTGCACCATTCATCTGAGGTCTATAAGGAGAAGAGTTGTGATGTTCAATCTTGAATTCTTCACATAAAGCTTGCATCATGCTATTGTTCAGATTGGAACCATTGTTGGTGATGATCTTGTTGGGAACACCATATCGACAGATGATGTTATTCTTGATAAACTTTACTACCACTTGCTTGGTCACATTGGCATAGGAAGCGGCTTCAATCCACTTGGTGAAGTAATCAATTGCCACTAGAATGAAACGATGTCCGTTGGAAGCCTTTGGTTCAATTCTTCCGATCATGTCAATGCCCCACATAGAGAAAGGCCATGGGGAAGAGATAACATTGAGGGCATGTGGAGGTACATGAATCTTATCAGCATAAATTTGACATTTGTGGCATCTCTTGGCATGTCTGTGGCAGTCACGCTCCATAGTTATCTGTTATACCCTAATTTTGGACCTAAAAATACTAGCTCAATTCTCCTTTTCTTGCATTTCAAGTCATTTGATTTGTCTCTGATCAATTGCATCATGCTCTGCATTTTATTTCAATGTTACTTGCAAAATTCATGAAAAAGGGCATTTTAGTCATTTCCTATGTTAAAATTTCTTTCAATCTTTGAAAAATTGTTTGAGTCTTTTCAATTGTTTGAATAAGTTTTATTTCAATTCTATGTCAAAATCCATTTCAAAAATTGCATTTGAAGTCATTTTTGAGTCAGTTTAGCCCCTAGGGGCATTTTAGTCTTTTCATGTGTTAAAATCCTGTTTAAATTTTAAAATTGTCTCTGAGTCTTTTAATTTGCTTGTATAAACTCTTGCTTTAATCCCTTGTTAAAAAATCATTTTAAAATTGCATTTGAGTCGTTTCGAGTCATTTTAGTCCCTAGGGGGCATTTTGGTCATTTCACATAAAATCTCTGATTCATTTTAATCTGCTTTGTTGCTTTTAATCGTCTCGCTTTACGTTAATTTTCAATTTACTTTTTCAGTTCAATTTTAGTTTAATTTTCATTTTGGTCCTCGTACTTTTGTTATTTGCATTTTAATCCTTTTTAAGTTTGTTAGAGTCAAAGTCAAGGTTTGTTACAAGTCAAGTGCCACATGGCATTATTTCATTGGTCCAAGCATTCCCACATCACCTATAAATAGGTCAAAGTCATGGTCAAGGTTCATACACACTAATCATTTTTTTCTTTCACCGATTATTTTCAATCATTTTCACAAAATACACAAAAAAAGTTCATAATTATTTCCTCTCTATTTTCCCTCTCTTCTAACAACTTTCTCTCTCCTCTAACTAACTTCCACCATAGCCAAAAGCTTCAACAACTTCCACAACTAACACTTCCTCCACCCTAACCAACTTTCCACCACCACTTCCTCCACCCTAACCAACTTTCAAACCACCACAATCTCCACCATAACAACTTTCAACCACCACACAAAAAATTCCATAGCCAAAACCTTCATCATCACCTTCAACTAACAACAATCATCATCACCATAATCCATCACAATTTTCCCACAAATCATAACACAAATTCATCACCAATTCACAAATCAATCCAAAAACAAACAAACAACACTCACAAATTCCAAATCGGTGTCGAAGAACAACGTTCACTGTTCACGCGTCACTGTTCACGCGAATTCACTATTCACGCGTCAGTGTTCACGCGAATTCACTATTCATGCAGAAGAAGAAAAATCACGAAATCAAAGCGGAACCGTTTTCATTCAAATCTGAACCGTTTTCAGCTGAGGTAGCGAGGTGCAGATCGAAGCAAAGAAGAAGAAGAAGCAAACGAATCGAAGCCAGAGAAGCGGGACGCGGATCCGTTCGTGTTCTTCCTTTTGGTAATTTCTTTTCATAACTTCCTTCTTAGATCTAGGTTCAACGGTTGATTGTCTGTGAAAACTAATTGCATATTTGAAAAGAGGAGGAGAAGAGGAGTATTTTGATGCAAAATTTTCAAAAAAAAAAATAAAAAAAAAACTCCGACGCGGCGGCTCTCCGGCCGACCACCGCGTCGGAGCAGCTCCGGCCACCTCTCTTCATCTTCTCCGTTTTGCTGGTTCTAGAGAGAAGTCAGACTCTCTCTCTCTAAGAACCAAGTAGTGAGATGTTTTTTTTTTCATGTGAAGTGTTTTTTTTTTGTGTAAAGCATTTTATACTCCTTCTTCCTAAACCGGTTCGACCCATGGATCTTGCTCCATAACCCATACCCAGCCTCTTACAGCCCATTTTCGTTTTCCTGAAGCCCAGTTTGCATGTTTGCATCTCTGGCTGCTATATGCACCCCCCCTTTCTTGCATGTTCTACTGATTTCTTGCTAATTGCACCCCTGTCTGTTTAATCTTTCCATAAAAAATCCTAAAAATTTTCCTATGCGTTTTTGGACTTTTTTTTTGATGTTTATATGTATTAAATCTTGATAAAAAAATGTGTGGTATTTTCTGGATTAATTGTTTGCTCTTTGTTGAAAATTGTGGAGTTTTATGTGTTCTCGTGTCTAAAACCTTTTAAAAATTCCAAAAAAATTCATGAGTAGTTCTTGATAATTTTGTAGTGTTTTGTGATAATTTTTACACATTAAAAATTGATAAAAAGATATGTGGAATTTTCTTGTGATTTTGTGTTACTTTTTTTTTTTGCTAATTTTTGTGAGATTTTTGCACGATCTTGATTCTAATTCTTGGCACTTGCTATTGTTTTGTGATATGTGAATTTGTGATGAGCTTATGTCTGTGTTTAATGTGTTTTCTACTGAATGTTAATGTGTTGTGGATAGTTACTTGTTTTACAAGCCATATAAATAATTGTTTGTGGAAATAAAGTGTGAAATGTGCTTAAAGTGTGTCATAATTCTTGGTTTAATATTGTCTTATAATTTTCATGTCATAGCTGAAATAAAACTCTTGGAAGATTGTCATGGCATGAAAATTATAGGCCTTATGCTCATGTGAATTTTATGACAAAGTTTAGGCACATTTTACCACTTTTGTGTGCTAAGATTTTGTCACTTTTTGTCAAGTTTCATTACTTTCCTATGCTATTTTACTTGCATCTATCTCAATTCTTATTATTCCTTATGCCACTAACCATTTTGTTTCATGTTTCATACATCATAAGCATCCCATATCACATCCCTTTCTCCACTTTAAGTTTCAATTTCATGCAAAATTAGAATGTAAAGATTTAGGAGTTCTTGTAATATTTTACTTTCATGCTTTTAATTTCTTGGCAAAGAGGCCATAGAATGTAATTAGGGCATGATGTAAAGGACAATGGACTCTAATGATGTACACCGACACAAGCACCGACACATGCACACACATCACTATATAGCTAGAATATGCATGTTTAGATGTATGTTTAGGATTGTATGTTTAGATGTATGTTTAGGCCTTATACTTAGAAAAATCATTTTCCCAAAAAAACTTGAACAAACTTCACTCAAATGTTTTTCACAATAAACCTTGGGGTCAAAACCCCATTGAATTTTCCTTTTATTTTCTTAATCAAACTTCAATGAAAAATAATCAAACTTTGACTTCTTTTGCAAAATGACTAATCCAACCCCACAATTTCATAAGTCTCATGCCCTTGAGGCCATCTCTCTCTCATTCTTCAAAATCCATTTTCAAACTTAAAATCAACCAACAAAAACAAAAACATTTTTGGAAGAGAACTACGGTGGATTTGATCCCTTAAACGGGTACGTAGGCAAGGAACAAAATTCCTTCAATTCAACTAAAATAAAAATCCAAAAACATTCTTCTCCCTCCAATTCTTCACTTAGAAACTCTTAGGTTTAATAAATACTTTTCAAAATAGCATTTAAAAATAAAGCGCGCGCGTAGAAATTAAAGACGGTTCCTATAGGATACTATAGTCGTTATGAGTGCCTAACACCTTCCCGTAGCGAAAACAACTCCCGGACCTCGATTCTCAAGGGTTTTGCTTACTTTTTCCCTTCCCAAGAAAAAATAAGATATCACCGGTTAGAAAGGTTCAAACGTAATCAATGTTTGACACCCGAAAACCAAGATAAAACAGCTGGCGACTTCACTGGGGAGATTCGAGAGTTACGCCTAGTCTTTATTTCCACGCTCGCGCTTGTATTTTTACTTGTTTCTTTTACTTACTTTCCTATGTGAATAAATGTTTAATTTCTTGCAAACGTGTGGGGTGAGAATATCAAAAGTCCTGCACCCGGGCTGAGTGAACTTAGGATTTAGGAGGGATATAATCGACAATTCATTCCGGGGGTTGCCTCGTGTTTTGGATTATGCGATCAATCCCACATAGCTGAGGCGTTTTGGGGGTGATGTTGTCGGCGCGTGTTGTCGCGTTTAGGCACTTTACTTCTAATTGTTCTATGACGCTATGAACCGTAGATAACCAAACCCATCCATGGCCATTTTCTAGGACGTAGTGCGGAGGCTAAACCGAGTGTTGTCTCGAGTTTTAGTCGTCACGCGATACTACACTCAAGTTAGACCTTCCACGTATAATCATGGAGCGAGTGTTGTCTCGTGACACCGTGATATACGTCGGAGAGGTTGCAACTTGGGAACCCTTTTTAGAACCCGGTTACTATCTCCTAAAGCCCTAGTTTCACCGGACACCGTGTCCACCCATGACTCCTCAACTTTGAACTTCAACCCACCATGTTTTCTCCGAACTTGAACATAATCATGCATTCATGCATACATGCATAAACTTCTTCCATGCATTGTTATCGAAGGGCTTAGACAAGTTGAATTTGTAAACATTGTAGGAATGAAGAGGACTAATTCCTACAAGTTCAAGGAAGTGGATTTGGCTAGTTTGAGAGATTTGGCACTCAAGATTGAGGATCCGACTGGTTTTCGACGTCGTTACGGGGCTTTACTTACTATTCTTCAGACTAATGTGGATGAGAAGCTTGTGCACACTCTAGTGCAATTCTATGATCGGGACTATCGGTGCTTTACCTTTCCGGACTTTCAGCTGGTGCCTACTCTAGAGGCTTATTCTTCCTTGATGGATCTGTCTATTGCTAAGGGGGTACCTTTCTCAGGACTTGAGCCTCCTCTTACTCCATTGGTTATTGCTAAGGATCTCTATCTCAAGACCACCGATGTCTCCAGGAATCTTGTCACTAAGGCACGCATCCGAGGGTTCACTTCAGAGTATCTTCTTGGGAAAGCCAACCTCAATACCACTTGTCAGGACACTCTCGAGGCTATTCTTGCACTTCTCATCTATGGGCTTATTCTCTTTCCGAATCTTGATGGCTTCGTGGACATGAATGCTATTATGATCTTCCACTCCAAGAATCCGGTTCCTACTCTGCTAGCTGACACATACCATGCTATTCATGATCGTACTGGCAAGGGTCGTGGATACATTCTTTGTTGTGTGCCTCTCCTCTATATGTGGTTTATTTCGCACCTTCCGGAGTCTTTCCACGCCAATCCGGAGAATTGGTCTATTTCACAGAGGATTATGGCCCTCACTCCTAATGAAGTGGTTTGGCTCACTCCAGCTTCTAGAGTCAAGGAAATTATCTTTGGTGGTGGGAAGTTTCTTAATGTACCTCTTCTTGGTACTCGGGGTGGAATCAACTACAACCCGGAGCTTGCTTTGCGACAATTTGGTTTTCCGATGAAAGATAAGCCCATCAATCTTGCTACAGCTCCTTACTTCTTTCACTACTCCAATGCTCCCACCGGCATAAAAGAGGATTTCATGGAAGCTTGGACTAAGCTTCGGAAGAAAGAGGTGAAGCATATGGGTGTAAGGTCCGGTATTGCTCATGAGGCCTATACACAGTGGGTGATAAACCAAGCTGTGGAGATTGGTATGCCTTACCCCCCTATGAGATATGTGTCTGCATCTATTCCTACCATGCCTTTGCCTCTACTCCCACCTACCCAGGAGATGTATCAGGAGCATCTAGCTATGGAGAGTCGGGAGAAGCATCAGTGGAGAGCTAGATATTATGAGGCTGAGAACTTGATCATGACTTTGGATGGAAAGGATGAGCAGAAGACTCATGAGGTCTTGACACTGAAGAAAGAGTTAGCTAAGGCTAAGAGGGAGATTGAAGAGAAAGATAGGTTGCTTATGAGAGACGCCAAGAGGGCTAGGGGTGCCCGTGACTTCTATGCACGATACTGCAGCTATGAGTCTGAGTCTGAGGATGATGCTTCCACTTCCTATGCTTGAGGATCTCCATTTCCTGTTGTTATTTCCATTTTGTGTTGATTTACATTTTAAAGTCTATCCCTTGGCTTAGCATTTCAAAGGGAATCGTCTTGTAAAAACTATATGTTGGTTATTTGTTTCCCGTTCATGTTAATCGTTGTTTAGTAATGTTTACAAGTTTCTAATTTGTCTAAAAACCCTTCGATAACACATAAAAAGAATCTTTTTGCATACGCATTTACACATTTCATGCATCATATGCATTCATTGGTCACAAAAAGCTTCTCTCGTGCTCATTGCCTCCTGGTTTTGTCCGCCGCAGTCTGAAAAGTGGCTCGTGTTCGCAAAGTCTACCAACCAGACAGAATTCATCAAACAAGATTTCACAAGAGAAGGGTGATGGCTAACTTTGAAGAAGAAAATGCTCAGCTCCGTGCCGAATTGGCCGCTATGAAAGAAGACTTGGCTAAGGCTCATGATGCTATGTCCGCTATGATGGCTGCACAGGAACAACCAGCCACTTCTATTCCAGTTACTGCTGAGGTGATTCCCTCTATCCCACTGTCTACTGTGGCTACTGATGCTCGTTTTGTTATGCCCAACGGCCGTCCTTATGGCCTCTCAGCTTACTACTCTCCTAATACTGCTGCTGGTGTCTCTGGTTTTGCTGGTCAAGGACAGATTCCTGTATCCACTGCTATGCCTCAAGTAACCACTGATGTTACCGACCCTATTGTACACACTGTGCAACAGGTGATTGATGTTGACACTCCGCGTGGACAAGATCCCGCAATGGAAGCTATGAAGAGACAGTTAAGGGAGTTGGCTGGAGAACTCCGTGAGGTCAAGGCTAGCCGAGGAAACAATGGTGCTCCTGCTAAAGCTCGTGATCTATGCTTGGTATCCCGATTTGAGGTTCCTAAGAAATTCAAAGAGCCAGAATTTGACAAGTATAATGGGACTTCTTGCCCACACAACCATGTTATCCGGTATGTCCGAAAGATGGCTAATTACGCCGATAATGATGCACTAATGATCCATTGCTTCCAGAGTAGCTTGACAGATGATGCAGCAGATTGGTACACTAGTTTGAGTAAGGACAACATCCATACTTTTGAGGATCTGGCTGCTGCTTTTGAGAGTCAATATGAATTCAATACCCGTCTGAGACCAAATAGGGACTCTCTTAAAGCCCTGTCTCAGAAATCAGATGAAACCTTCCGAGAGTATGCTCAAAGATGGAGAGGGGCAGCTGCCCGTGTTTCTCCTCGACTTGATGAGGAAGAATTAACACAGACATTCCTGAAGACTCTGAAGAAGGAATATAAGGAGAGAATGATAGTCTCTGCACCAAACAACTTCTCTGATATGGTTACAATGGGAACGCGTCTAGAGGAGGCCGTCCGAGATGGTATTATTGTCCTAGAGAAAGGTGAATCTTCAAACAGTGCATCAAAGAAGTATGGTAATGGTCATCATAAGAAGAAAGAATCTGATGTGGGGATGGTGTCTGGTAACCCATCTGTAGCGGCTACACAATTACCTATGCCTTATCATTACATGCAATACTCTCAGCATCCTTTCTTCCCGCCATTCTACCAGCAATATCCTCTGCCATCGGGCCAACCACCAGTGCCCGTCAATGCCATCACCCAGCAGGTGCAACAACAGCCTCCTGCTCAACAGCAGCAGCAGCAACAGGGTCCTCGGCCCAGGATTTATTTTCCACAGATACCTATGCGGTATGCTGATCTGCTCCCAACTCTACTGGCCAAGGGACACTGTGTCACTAGATCGGGCAAGCCTCCGCCTAATCCATTGCCTCCCAGGTTCCGACAGGATCTAACATGTGAATTCCATCAGGGTGCTCAAGGCCATGATGTTGAGGGTTGCCTTGCTCTGAAGTATATTGTGAAAGATCTGATAGAAAAGGGAAGGTTGACTTTCGAGAATAGTGCTCCTCATGTTCTTGACAATCCGCTTCCAAACCATGCTGCAGTTAACATGATCGAGGCTTTTGAAAGAGTCCCCGTTCCTCAGGAGGATCCCATATTGGATGTCTGCAATGTTGTTAATCCCTTGGTGCCATTACATGTCAAGCTTTGCCAGGCTTCTCTGTTCAAACATGATCATGCTTCCTGTCCAGGACGTCTTCAGAATCCTATGGGCTGTGGTGTTGTGCAAAATGATATCCAGAGTCTGATGGATGACAAGCACTTGATTACCAGTGATGTATGTGTGATTGTACCAGTGTTCCATGACTCTCCTGTTGAAAGTGTATCTCAGGCAAAGAATGTTGAGCCTTTGGTGATCAGGCTACCTGGTCCGGTATCTTATACCTCTACCAAAGCAATTCCCTACAAATACAATGCAACCATGATCGAGAATGGAGTGGAAGTACCTCTGGTATCCCCAGCTACAGTTGATAATGTTGCTAGTGAAGTTACAGCTCTCAGAAGCGGGAAAGTCCGTCCACCCTTGTTTCAGAAGAAGGTGGTGACACCTACTGCCACGATAACTCCACCAGTTGCTCCTCCTGTTGACAAGAACCCCGGCCCAGCAGGCCAATCTATTGAAGAGTCCAATCTGGACGAAATCCTGAGGCTTATCAAGAAAAGTGACTATAAGATTGTTGACCAGCTGCTACAAACCCCATCAAAGATATCCATCTTGTCTCTGCTCATGAGCTCAGAAGCTCACAGGAAGGTGTTGATGAAGATACTGGAGTAAGCTTACGTTGATCACGAAGTCTCTGTGGAGCAATTCGATGGGATAGTGAGTAATATTACTGCCTGCAACAACTTGGGGTTTGGTGACGATGAGCTCCCCGAAGCAGGGAAATACCACAACTTGGCTCTGCATATCTCAGTACATTGTGGATCTGACATGATATCCAACGTGTTGGTGGACACTGGGTCGTCTCTGCATGTAATGCCTGAGTCCACACTAAGGCAATTGAGCCATCATGGAATTGCCAAGGATGTTCTCGGGGTAGCAGCTATCTGGTTAAAGCTTTTGATGGATCCCGCAAGGATGTTCTCGGGGAAGTGGACTTGCCAATTACCATTGGTCCAGAGACATTCCAAATTACTTTCCAAGTCATGGACATCAATGCTTCCTACAGTTGTCTCCTCGGAAGACCGTGGATCCACGACGCTGGAGCAGTCACGTCCACTTTGCATCAGAAGCTCAAGTTCATGAGGAATGGTAAGATTGTCACTGTGCATGGTGAGGAAGCATATCTAGTTAGCCAAGTATCATCGTTCTCTTGTGTTGAAGCAGGGTCCGCTGAAGGGACATCATTTCAAGGATTGACTGTTGAGGGTGCAGAACCCCGGAGGGCTGGTGCTAGCATGGCTTCATTGAAGGATGCCCAGAAGGCTGTTCAAGCATGGCAAGCTGCTGGCTGGGGCAAAGTGATTCAGATTCTGGAAAACAAGCGTAAAGAGGGCCTTGGATTCTCCCCGACATCTGCTGTTTCAAAGGGAACCTTTTACAGTGCTGGGTTCATCAATGCTATTACTGAAGATGCTGCCGAAAGAAACCACGTGCCTACATTTGTTATACCAGGAGGCACTGTGAGAAATTGGGAAGCCATTGATGTTCCCTTAGTCATGCATGCTTCCATGTAATGTGTTTTGTTGCTCATGTTTTTTGTTTTCAAAATAACAATCCTTTCGCTCTGCCCAAGGCGAAAGTGATATCATTGTAAGGGCGTGTTTGTTTCGGCATTGCCGTTATCAATAAAAGTTGTCGTTTTTCTCACGACTCTTTGTTTTTTTTACTTTTTAGTGCCTTTTTCTTGGAAATAATGGTAATGCCAGAAAAAACCAAAACATTTGTTATTTTCTTATTAATTTCAAAAATCTGCATGAAAAACATTTTTCTAAAAATCATCCCAATCATATTATGCAGATTGAACCATAATAAACCCATTGAACACAATGACCCTATGGTTCCTCCAAATTTTGAATTCCCTGTATATGAAGCTGAAGATGAGGATGATAATGAAGAGATACCGTATGAGATTACTCGACTGCTTGAGCAAGAAAGAAGAGCCATTCAGCCTCACCAGGAAGAGATTGAGCTTATCAACCTGGGTACTGAGGAGAACAAGCGAGAGATTAAGATCGGTGCTGCACTTGAGCCAGAGGTGAAAAAGAAGATCATTCAACTTCTCCATGATTATCCAGATGTCTTTGCATGGTCCTATGAAGATATGCCGGGTCTGGATCCCAAGATCGTGGAACATCGGATACCGACAAGACCTGAATGTCCCCCCGTCAAACAGAAATTGAGAAGGTCTCGTCCAGACATGGCTCTTAAGATCAAGGCTGAAGTGCAGAAGCAAATTGACGCGGGTTTCCTCATGACAGCTGAATATCCTGAGTGGATTGCCAACATTGTACCAGTACCAAAGAAAGATGGGAAAGTTCGAATGTGTGTTGATTACAGAGATTTGAATAAAGCCAGTCCAAAAGATAACTTCCCATTGCCTCATATTGATGTGCTTGTTGACAGTACTGCTCAATCCAAAGTGTTCTCCTTTATGGATGGTTTCTCTGGTTATAATCAAATACGAATGTCTCCTGAAGATAGAGAAAAGACGTCCTTCATCACTCCGTGGGGAACGTTCTGCTATAAAGTGATGCCGTTCGGCTTGATAAATGCTGGTGCTACCTATCAAAGGGGTATGACCACTCTGTTTCATGATATGATTCACAAAGAGATTGAAGTATATGTTGATGATATGATTGTGAAGTCAAGTGATGAAGAGCAGCATGTTGTGTATTTGAAAAAGATGTTTGAAAGACTGAGAAAGTACAAGCTGCGGTTGAATCCTAACAAGTGCACATTTGGTGTAAGATCGGGAAAGTTGCTAGGCTTCATTGTCAGTCAAAGAGGCATTGAAGTTGATCCTGACAAAGTCCGAGCCATCAGAGAGATGCCGGCCCCTCAAACTGAGAAGCAAGTCAGAGGTTTCCTCGGACGTCTGAATTATATTTCAAGATTTATGTCTCACATGACTACTACTTGTGGTCCGATTTTCAAATTGCTCAGAAAGAATCAGCCTGTTGTATGGAATGATGAATGCCAGAAAGCTTTTGATGGCATTAAAGAATACCTGTTAGAGCCACCTATCCTTGTCCCACCAGTGGAAGGAAGGCCTTTGATTATGTATCTGTCAGTGTTAGATGATTCAGTGGGCTGTGTTCTCGGTCAACAAGATGAGACTGGTAAGAAAGAGCATGCTATCTACTATCTGAGCAAGAAGTTCACCGACTGTGAGACTCGGTATACAATGCTTGAAAAGACTTGTTGTGCTTTAGCTTGGGCTGCCAAACGCCTGCGTCATTATATGGTGAATCATACAACTTGGTTGATCTCCCGAATGGATCCAATCAAGTACATCTTTGAGAAGCCTGCTGTTACTGGAAAGATAGCACGTTGGCAAATGTTATTGTCCGAATATGATATTGTGTACAAAGCTCAGAAAGCAATCAAAGGAAGTGTCCTTGCTGAGCACCTTGCTTGTCAACCTCTTGATGATTACCAGCCGATTAAGTTTGATTTCCCTGATGAAGAAGTTATGTATCTGAAAGCAAAAGACTGTGAAGAGCCACTGATCAATGAAGGGCCAGATCCCAATAGCAAATGGGGATTGGTGTTTGATGGTGCTGTTAATGTTTATGGTAAAGGAATTGGGGCCATCATTGTAACTCCGCAGGGGCACCACATTCCTTTCACCGCTCGAATAACCTTTGACTGCACAAACAACATAGCTGAATATGAAGCATGCATCTTGGACATTGAAGAAGCCCTCGATCTGAGAATTAAGCACCTTGACATCTATGGAGATTCTGCACTTGTTATCAATCAGATAAAGGGTGAATGGGAGACTCATCATGAGAAGCTGATCCCATACCGTGACTATGCAAGACGTCTGTTGACATACTTTACAAAGGTTGAATTGCACCACATCCCTCGGGATGAAAACCAGATGGCTGATGCTCTCGCTACTTTGTCTTCCATGTTTCGTGTGAGTCACTGGAATGATGTGCCCGTAATCAAAGTGCAGCGTCTTGATAGACCCGCTCATGTGTTTACCATTGAAAATATGCTAGATCAAGCTGATGAAGATATGAATGATAAAAAGCCTTGGTATTACAACATCAAGCAATTCTTGCAGAATCGTGAATATCCACCTGGTGCTTCCAACAGGGATAAAAAGACTTTGAAACGATGGGCTAGTAAATTCCTTCTGGACGGAGAAATCCTATACAAGAGGAACTATGACATGGTCTTGTTGAGATGTGTTGACAAACAAGAAGCTGGGAAATTGATGCATGATGTACATGACGGTACTTTTGGGACCCATGCTTCGGGTCACATTATGTCAAGAAAATTGTTAAGAGTCGGCTATTACTGGACAACTATGGAGCGTGACTGCAACAGACATGCCAAAAGATGCCACAAATGTCAAGTTTATGCTGACAAGATTCATGTGCCTCCACATGCTCTCAATGTTATCTCTTCCCCATGGCCTTTCTCTATGTGGGGCATTGACATGATCGGAAGAATTGAACCAAAAGCTTCCAATGGACATCGTTTCATCCTAGTGGCAATTGACTATTTCACCAAGTGGGTAGAAGCTGCCTCCTATGCCAATGTGACCAAGCAAGTGGTTGTGAAGTTTATCAAGAATAACATCATCTGTCGATATGGTGTTCCTAACAAAATCATCACTGACAATGGTTCCAATCTGAACAATAGCATGATGCAAGCTTTATGTGAAGAATTCAAAATTGAACATCACAATTCTTCTCCTTATAGACCTCAGATGAATGGTGCAGTTGAGGCCGCTAACAAGAACATCAAGAAGATTGTTCGGAAGATGGTCACTACTTACAAAGACTGGCATGAGATGCTACCTTTCGCCTTGCATGGTTACCGTACTACGGTACGCAGTTCAACTGGGGCAACTCCTTTCTCTCTTGTATATGGTATGGAAGCAGTTATTCCTCTGGAAGTGGAGATTCCATCTCTTCGCGTGATCATGGAAGCAAAGTTGACTGAGGCTGAATGGTGTCAAAGTCGGTACGATCAATTGAATCTGATTGAAGAGAAACGTATGGATGCTATGGCTCATGGACAGTTGTATCAAGTGCGAATGAAGAATGCTTTTGACAAGAAAGTCCGACCTCGAGAATTCAAGGAAGGCGAACTTGTATTGAAAAGAAGGATAAGTCAGCAACCCGACCCAAGGGGCAAGTGGACACCTAACTACGAAGGTCCTTATGTTGTCAAGAAGGCTTTCTCTGGTGGTGCTTTGATTCTTACACACATGGATGGTGTTGAGCTTCCAAATCCTGTTAATGCCGATATAGTCAAGAAATACTTTGTCTAAAAAAGAAAAGAACAGCGTGGTAGGTCGAAAACCCGAAAGGGCGGCCTAGGCAAAAATGCGCTTCCCGGTGGATCGAAAACCCGAAAGGGCGATCCAGGCAAAAGTTAGGGACAAAAAAAAATGAATATGAAAAAGCTCGCTGAGATTGTACGCAACTCAGGCAAGAATGAGCGCCTCGATGAGCCGAAAACCCGAAAGGGCGGTTCATGCAAAAATGAGGTTGACAGTAAAAGACAAGTAACTATATCTGGCAAATCACCATCACCCCTTGGGACATCTGCAACTGTCAATGATCATCTTCATCAGAGGCTTCTGTACTTGTGAATTCAAAATTTCTATGAAATGTAGCGGTCATCGTGTTCAATGTATCACCAACCAATAAAATTACCATTTTCCAAGCTTTGTAAATCCGTGAAGTCATGCCTTTGGCTGACTTTCACTCTTCTACATCAATTTGAGCCTTTCTACTGTTTGAAATTCTGTTTTCTTTCTACTTTCAATGCTTTATACAAAATATTCCTTTTCCATTTGATAATGTCAATATCTGAAACAAACATCTTTGAAAATTGAAAAATCTTTTTCTGTCTATTTTGAAAGCAAACCTGAGCAATAAGGTGCATTTCAATGAAACATGCATGAATAAATAAATGTCAATGTCTATTTCAATACATGTTACAAGCAGGTTACTCCCCAGGATGATCTGTGGTCAATGGCAAGAATGAAAAAAAACAGAATGAAAATGAAAAATGAAAAATGAAAATGAAAAGCTCGCTAAGCTGAAAACCCGAAAGGGCGGTTTAGGCAAAAATGAGCACCCCGCTGATCGACAACCTGTGAAGGCAAATCAGGCAAAAATGGGGCAATGAAAAGAATTTATTCCCCGGTGAATCGAAAACCCGAAAGGGCGGTTCAGGCAAAAATGGGATTGAAAATGAAAGAATGAAAGAATGAAATATAAAAGCATTGACCACAGATGCGAACATCCAATGTTTACCCAGCACTGACACGCCTAGCAACGGCGACCTGTATCCAAGGACTTTCCAAGGGTCCCTCCTTTACAAGTTTTATTGCCCTCAGCCATGGTTTTGATACGTCTTTCAACGACGGTCTCTCCAAAGAGATTTTCCCCTGTGAATATGTTGCAGCACGAGCCACCACGTGCCCAATCTTCCAATGTCTTGTCTACCTCTGTGAAATTCCTCTGTCAAACTACAAGCCAATTATGCATTTCAAGCATTCATACATGCATAATCATGCATTTTATGTGCTCATACATTCAATGATCTTGCTATACCATACATACATGTTGCATATCCAACTCTCAACTGTCAATTCCAATCCAAATTGCAACTGTCAAATTCAATTTCAATTTCAATTTCCAATCAATTCCAATGTCAAATTCAATTCAATGTCAACTGTCAAATTCGAAGCAATCTCAATTTCAATTTCAATTCAATGTCAATTGCAACTCTCCAATCCAATGTCAATGTCAATGTCAATGTCAATATCCAATGTCAATGTCAATGTTAATGTCAAATGCCAATGTCAATTTCAATGTCAATGTCAATATCCAATGTCAATGTCAATGTTAATGTCAATTTCAATGTCAATGTCAATATCCAATGTCAATGTCAATGTCAATGTCAAATGCCAATGTCAATGTCAATGTCAATGTCAATATCCAATGTCGATGTCAATGTCAATGCCAATTCAATGTCAATGTCAATGTCAATTTCAATATCCAATGCCAATGTCAATGTCAATGTCAATGCCAATGTCAATGTCAATGTCAATGTCAATTTCAATTTCCAAGCCAATGTCAATGTCAATGTCAATTTCAACTCTCAATTCAATTCAAATCAATGTCAATTTACTCTCAATTTACTTTTGGGCCAACAAAAATGGTCATGTCTATTTCCAAATCAAGTCAATAACAATTTACCCTCAATTGGTATCTTGTTAAACCAGACTTTCAATTTGTATCTTGTTACGGGTCAAGTGCAGGGTTCGATCCAAAAAAGAACCACTTGTACCTACTTATATACCTATTCTTCCGGTCAAACGGCAAGTTCGATCTTAAAAGAACAGTTTGTACCCAGCTTATGCTTTGATATCAGGTCAAACGGCAAGTTCGATCTTAAAAGAACAGTTTGTACCCAGCTTATGCTTTGTTATCGGTCAAACGGCAAGTTCGATCTAAAAGAACAGTTTGCACCTACCAACATGATGAGGTGATGATCCAACGGCAGGTTCGATCCAAAGAACAGTTTGTATCTACCCTTTTGTCTGTATCTCCAGCCAAACAGCCAGTTCGATCCAAAGAACAGTTTGTGTCTGCCGATCTGTTTGTATCTTCAATCAAGTGTCAAGTTCGATCCAAAAGAACAGCTTGTATTCATTTCCTGTTTGTATTTCCTTGGTCAAGTGGCAAGTTCGATCCAAAGAACAGCTTGTACCTATCTTTTGTTTGTATCTCTCGGTCAAGTGGCAAGTTCGATCCAAAGAACAGCTTGTACCTGTCTATTTGTTGCCCGTTCTTTCTACCTTGATGTCTATAAATCCCTTGGTGGTGTGACACAGCCCGTAGATTCCGGTTCGATTGTCTTGCATTCATAAATGAAATGTTGCATGGCATTCATGTTTTTGAAAATCTGAAAACGTATTTTTATGTCCAAAAACAGTGCAAATGTTAATATTTAAGTATCTTCGTCCCGTCAAATCAAAGACTTTGTCTCTTGACTCTCCGGACAAAGAAACTTAAATAGGGGCAGCTGTTATACCCTAATTTTGGACCTAAAAATACTAGCTCAATTCTCCTTTTCTTGCATTTCAAGTCATTTGATTTGTCTCTGATCAATTGCATCATGCTCTGCATTTTATTTCAATGTTACTTGCAAAATTCATGAAAAAGGGCATTTTAGTCATTTCCTATGTTAAAATTTCTTTCAATCTTTGAAAAATTGTTTGAGTCTTTTCAATTGTTTGAATAAGTTTTATTTCAATTCTATGTCAAAATCCATTTCAAAAATTGCATTTGAAGTCATTTTTGAGTCAGTTTAGCCCCTAGGGGCATTTTAGTCTTTTCATGTGTTAAAATCCTGTTTAAATTTTAAAATTGTCTCTGAGTCTTTTAATTTGCTTGTATAAACTCTTGCTTTAATCCCTTGTTAAAAAATCATTTTAAAATTGCATTTGAGTCGTTTCGAGTCATTTTAGTCCCTAGGGGGCATTTTGGTCATTTCACATAAAATCTCTGATTCATTTTAATCTGCTTTGTTGCTTTTAATCGTCTCGCTTTACGTTAATTTTCAATTTACTTTTTCAGTTCAATTTTAGTTTAATTTTCATTTTGGTCCTCGTACTTTTGTTATTTGCATTTTAATCCTTTTTAAGTTTGTTAGAGTCAAAGTCAAGGTTTGTTACAAGTCAAGTGCCACATGGCATTATTTCATTGGTCCAAGCATTCCCACATCACCTATAAATAGGTCAAAGTCATGGTCAAGGTTCATACACACTAATCATTTTTTTCTTTCACCGATTATTTTCAATCATTTTCACAAAATACACAAAAAAAGTTCATAATTATTTCCTCTCTATTTTCCCTCTCTTCTAACAACTTTCTCTCTCCTCTAACTAACTTCCACCATAGCCAAAAGCTTCAACAACTTCCACAACTAACACTTCCTCCACCCTAACCAACTTTCCACCACCACTTCCTCCACCCTAACCAACTTTCAAACCACCACAATCTCCACCATAACAACTTTCAACCACCACACAAAAAATTCCATAGCCAAAACCTTCATCATCACCTTCAACTAACAACAATCATCATCACCATAATCCATCACAATTTTCCCACAAATCATAACACAAATTCATCACCAATTCACAAATCAATCCAAAAACAAACAAACAACACTCACAAATTCCAAATCGGTGTCGAAGAACAACGTTCACTGTTCACGCGTCACTGTTCACGCGAATTCACTATTCACGCGTCAGTGTTCACGCGAATTCACTATTCATGCAGAAGAAGAAAAATCACGAAATCAAAGCGGAACCGTTTTCATTCAAATCTGAACCGTTTTCAGCTGAGGTAGCGAGGTGCAGATCGAAGCAAAGAAGAAGAAGAAGCAAACGAATCGAAGCCAGAGAAGCGGGACGCGGATCCGTTCGTGTTCTTCCTTTTGGTAATTTCTTTTCATAACTTCCTTCTTAGATCTAGGTTCAACGGTTGATTGTCTGTGAAAACTAATTGCATATTTGAAAAGAGGAGGAGAAGAGGAGTATTTTGATGCAAAATTTTCAAAAAAAAAAAAAAAAAAACTCCGACGCGGCGGCTCTCCGGCCGACCACCGCGTCGGAGCAGCTCCGGCCACCTCTCTTCATCTTCTCCGTTTTGCTGGTTCTAGAGAGAAGTCAGACTCTCTCTCTCTCTAAGAACCAAGTAGTGAGATGTTTTTTTTTTTCATGTGAAGTGTTTTTTTTTTGTGTAAAGCATTTTATACTCCTTCTTCCTAAACCGGTTCGACCCATGGATCTTGCTCCATAACCCATACCCAGCCTCTTACAGCCCATTTTCGTTTTCCTGAAGCCCAGTTTGCATGTTTGCATCTCTGGCTGCTATATGCACCCCCCCTTTCTTGCATGTTCTACTGATTTCTTGCTAATTGCACCCCTGTCTGTTTAATCTTTCCATAAAAAATCCTAAAAATTTTCCTATGCGTTTTTGGACTTTTTTTTGATGTTTATATGTATTAAATCTTGATAAAAAAATGTGTGGTATTTTCTGGATTAATTGTTTGCTCTTTGTTGAAAATTGTGGAGTTTTATGTGTTCTCGTGTCTAAAACCTTTTAAAAATTCCAAAAAAATTCATGAGTAGTTCTTGATAATTTTGTAGTGTTTTGTGATAATTTTTACACATTAAAAATTGATAAAAAGATATGTGGAATTTTCTTGTGATTTTGTGTTACTTTTTTTTTTTGCTAATTTTTGTGAGATTTTTGCACGATCTTGATTCTAATTCTTGGCACTTGCTATTGTTTTGTGATATGTGAATTTGTGATGAGCTTATGTCTGTGTTTAATGTGTTTTCTACTGAATGTTAATGTGTTGTGGATAGTTACTTGTTTTACAAGCCATATAAATAATTGTTTGTGGAAATAAAGTGTGAAATGTGCTTAAAGTGTGTCATAATTCTTGGTTTAATATTGTCTTATAATTTTCATGTCATAGCTGAAATAAAACTCTTGGAATATTATCATGGCATGAAAATTATAGGCCTTATGCTCATGTGAATTTTATGACAAAGTTTAGGCACATTTTACCACTTTTGTGTGCTAAGATTTTGTCACTTTTTGTCAAGTTTCATTACTTTCCTATGCTATTTTACTTGCATCTATCTCAATTCTTATTATTCCTTATGCCACTAACCATTTTGTTTCATGTTTCATACATCATAAGCATCCCATATCACATCCCTTTCTCCACTTTAAGTTTCAATTTCATGCAAAATTAGAATGTAAAGATTTAGGAGTTCTTGTAATATTTTACTTTCATGCTTTTAATTTCTTGGCAAAGAGGCCATAGAATGTAATTAGGGCATGATGTAAAGGACAATGGACTCTAATGATGTACACCGACACAAGCACCGACACATGCACACACATCACTATATAGCTAGAATATGCATGTTTAGATGTATGTTTAGGATTGTATGTTTAGATGTATGTTTAGGCCTTATACTTAGAAAAATCATTTTCCCAAAAAAACTTGAACAAACTTCACTCAAATGTTTTTCACAATAAACCTTGGGGTCAAAACCCCATTGAATTTTCCTTTTATTTTCTTAATCAAACTTCAATGAAAAATAATCAAACTTTGACTTCTTTTGCAAAATGACTAATCCAACCCCACAATTTCATAAGTCTCATGCCCTTGAGGCCATCTCTCTCTCATTCTTCAAAATCCATTTTCAAACTTAAAATCAACCAACAAAAACAAAAACATTTTTGGAAGAGAACTACGGTGGATTTGATCCCTTAAACGGGTACGTAGGCAAGGAACAAAATTCCTTCAATTCAACTAAAATAAAAATCCAAAAACATTCTTCTCCCTCCAATTCTTCACTTAGAAACTCTTAGGTTTAATAAATACTTTTCAAAATAGCATTTAAAAATAAAGCGCGCGCGTAGAAATTAAAGACGGTTCCTATAGGATACTATAGTCGTTATGAGTGCCTAACACCTTCCCGTAGCGAAAACAACTCCCGGACCTCGATTCTCAAGGGTTTTGCTTACTTTTTCCCTTCCCAAGAAAAAATAAGATATCACCGGTTAGAAAGGTTCAAACGTAATCAATGTTTGACACCCGAAAACCAAGATAAAACATTATCCAGTAATAGCCGGCTCTTAACAGTTTCCTTGACATGGTGTGGCCCGAAGCATGGGTCCCAAAAGTACCATCATGTACATCATGCATCAACTTCTCAGCTTCTTGTTTGTCAACACATCTTAACAAGACCATGTCATAGTTCCTCTTGTATTGGATTTCTCCGTCCAGAAGGAATCTGCTAGCCCATCTTCTCAAGGTCTTTTTATCCCTGTTGGAAGCACCAGGTGGATATTCATGATTCTGCAAGTACTGTTTGATATTATGATACCAAGGTTTTCTGTCATTCACAATTCCATCAGCTTGATCTGGCACATTTTCAATAGTGAACACATGAGCGGGTCTATCAAGACGTTGCACTTTGATTACAGGCACGTCATTCCAATGGTTCACACGAAACATGGAAGACAAAGTAGCAAGAGCGTCAGCCATCTGGTTTTCATCCCGAGGGATATGGTGCAGCTCAACCTTGGTAAAGTATGTCAAAAGACGTCTAGCATAGTCACGGTAAGGGATCAGCTTCTCATGATGAGTCTCCCATTCACCCTTTATCTGATTAATAACAAGTGCGGAATCTCCATAGATGTCAAGGTGCTTAATTCTCATATCAATGGCTTCTTCAATGCCCAAGATGCATGCTTCATATTCAGCTATGTTGTTCGTGCATTCAAAGGTTATTCGAGCAGTGAAAGGAATGTGGTGCCCTTGCGGAGTTACAATAATGGCTCCAATCCCTCTACCGTAAGCATTGACAGCACCATCAAACACCAATCCCCATTTGCTATTCGGACCTGGCCCTTCATTGATCAGGGGTTCTTCACAGTCTTTTGCCTTCAGATACATAATCTCTTCATCGGGGAAATCAAACTTAATCGGCTGGTAATCATCAAGAGGTTGACAAGCAAGATGCTCATCAAGGATGCTTCCTTTGATTGCTTTCTGAGCTTTGTACACAATATCATATTCAGACAACAACATTTGCCAACGTGCAATCTTTCCAGTGACAGCAGGTTTCTCAAAGATGTACTTGATTGGATCCATTCGGGATATCAACCAAGTTGTATGATTCACCATATAATGACGCATGCGTTTGGCAGCCCAAGCTAAAGCACAACATGTCTTTTCAAGCATTGTATACCGAGTCTCACAGTCGGTGAACTTCTTGCTCAGATAGTAGATAGCATGCTCTTTCTTTCCAGTCTTGTCTTGTTGACCGAGTACACAACCCACGGAATCATCTAATACTGACAGATACATAATCAAGGGCCTTCCTTCCACTGGCGGGACAAGGATAGGTGGTTCCAACAAGTATTCTTTAATGCTATCAAAAGCTTCCTGACATTCATCATTCCATACAACAGGCTGATTCTTTCTGAGCAATTTGAAAATTGGTCCACAGGTGGTAGTCATATGAGATATGAATCTTGAAATGTAATTCAGACGTCCGAGGAAACCTCTGACTTGCTTTTCAGTTTGAGGGGCCGGCATCTCTCTGATGGCTCGGACTTTGTCAGGATCAACTTCAATGCCTCTTTGACTGACAATGAAGCCTAGCAACTTTCCAGATCTTACACCAAATGTGCACTTGTTAGGATTCAACCGCAGCTTGTACTTTCTCAGTCTTTCAAACATCTTTTTCAAATACACCACATGCTGCTCTTCATCTCTTGATTTCACAATCATGTCATCAACATACACTTCAATCTCTTTGTGAATCATATCATGAAACAGAGTAGTCATACCTCTTTGATAGGTAGCACCAGCATTTATCAAGCCAAACGGCATCACTTTATAACAGAACGTTCCCCACGGAGTAATGAAAGACGTCTTTTCTCTATCTTCAGGTGACATCCGTATTTGATTATAGCCAGAGAAACCATCCATAAAGGAGAACACTTTGGATTGGGCAGTACTGTCAACAAGCACATCAATATGAGGCAATGGGAAGTTATCTTTCGGACTGGCTTTATTCAGATCTCTGTAATCAGCACACATTCGAACTTTCCCATCTTTCTTTGGTACCGGTACAATGTTGGCAATCCACTCAGGATATTCAGCTGTCATGAGGAAACCCGCATCAATTTACTTTTGCACTTCATCCTTGATCTTAAGAGCCATGTCTGGGCGAGACCTTCTCAACTTCTGTTTGACAGGAGGACATTCAGGTCTTGTCGGTATCCGATGTTCCACAATCTTGGGATCTAAACCCGGTATATCTTCATAGGACCATGCAAAGACATCTGGATAATCATGGAGAAGCTGAGTGATCTTCTTTTTCACTTCTGGCTCAAGTGCAGCACCGATCTTGATCTCTCGCTTGTTCTCTTCAGTACCCAGGTTGATAAGTTCAATCTCTTCCTGGTGAGGCTGAATGGCTCTTCCTTCTTGCTCAAGCAGTCGAGTGATCTCATACGGTATCTCTTCATCATCTTCCTCATCTTCAGCTTCATATACAGGGAATTCAAAATTTGGAGGAACCATAGGGTCACTGTGTTCAACGGGTTTATTGTGGTTCAATCTGCATAATATGATTGGGATGATTTTAGAAAAAATGATTTTTATGCAGATTTTTGAAATTAATAAGAAAATACAGATGTTTTGGTTTTTTCTGGCATTACCATTATTTCCAAGAAAAATGCACTAAAAAGTACAAAAACAAAGAGTCGTGGAAAAGACGACAACTTTTATTGATAACGGCAATGCCGAAACAAACATGCCCTTACAATGATATCACTTTCGCCTTGGGCAGAGCGAAAGGATTGTTATTTTGAAAACAAAAAAGCACGAGCAACAAGACACATTACATGGAAGCATGCATGACTAAAGGAACATCAATGTCCTCCCAATTTCTCACAGTGCCTCCTGGTACAACAAATGTAGGCACATAACTACTTTCAGCAGCATCTTCAGCAATAGCATTGATAAACCCAGCACTGTAGAAAGTTCCTGTTGAAACGCCTTAGGTCGGGGTGAATCCAAGGCCCTCTTTGCGCTTGTTTTCCAGAATCTGTATCACTTTGCCCCAGCCAGCAGCTTGCCCTTCTTGAACAGCTTTCTGGGCGTCTTTTAATGAAGCCATACTAGCACTAGCTCTCCGAGGTTCCGCACCTTCAACAGCCAAGCCTTGAAATGATGTCCCTTACGCGGACCCTGCTTCAACACAAGAGAAAGATGACACTTGGCTAACCAGATATGCTTCTTCACCATGTACAGTGACAAGCTTACCATTCCTCACAAACTTGAGCTTCTGGTGCAGAGTAGAAGTTACTGCCCCAGCATCGTGGATCCATGGTCTTCCCAGGAGACAACTGTAAGAGGCATTGATGTCCATGACCTGGAAAGTAATCTGAAATGTCTCGGGACCAATGGTAATTGGTAGATCTACCTCCCCAAGAACATCCTTGCGAGATCCGTCAAAAGCCTTAACCTGATAGCTACTTCCTCTTAGAGAGAGTCCATGATGACTCAACTCTCTCAGTGTAGACTCAGGCATTACATTTAAGGATGACCCAGTGTCCACCAGCACATTGGATATTATGTCAGACTTACAGTGCACTGAGATATGCAGAGCCAAGTTGTGGTGTTTCCCTGCTTCGGGGAGCTCATCATCACCAAACCCCAAGTTATTACAAGCAGTAATGTTACCCACTATTCCATCAAACTGATCCACAGAGACTTCGTGGTCAACATAGACCTGTTCTAGTACTTTCATTAACACTTTCCTGTGAGCTTCTGAGCTCAAGAGCAGAGACAAGATGGATATCTTTGACGGAGTTTGCAGCAGCTGGTCTACAATCTTATAATCGCTCTTTTTGATAAGCCTCAGAATTTCGTCCAGATTAGATTCTTCAATAGATTGGCCGGATGGGCCGGCGTTCTTGTTAATAGGAGGAACAACTGGTGGAGTTATTGTAGCAACAGGTGTAACCACCTTCTTTTGGAACATGGGTGGACGGACTTTTTCGCTTCTCAGAGCTGTAATTTCTCCCGCAACATTATCAATTGTAGCTGGGGATACCAGAGGCACCTCCACTCCATTCTCAATCATGGTTGCATCATACTTGTAAGGGATTGCCTTTGTAGAGGCATAAGATACTGGGCCAGGTAACCTGATCACCAAAGGTTCAACATTCCTTGTCTGAGATGTACTTTCAGCCGGAGAATCATGAAACACTGGCACAATTACGCAAACATCACTGACAATCAAGTGCTTGGTATCCATCAGGCTTTGTATATCACCTTGTACCACACAACAACCCATAGGATTTTGAAGACATTCTGAACAAGAAGCATGATCGTGATTGAACAAAGAAGCCTAACAAAGTTTGATATGTAGCGGTACCAAGGGAGTATCAATATTACGGACATTCAACATGGGAGCCTCTCTAGGAACAGGAACTCTTTCGAAAGCCTCGATCATGTTAACTGCGGCATGATTTGGAAGTAGGTTGTCAAGAACATGAGGAACACTATTTTCAAAAGTCAACCGTCCTCTGTCTATCAGGTCCTTTACAATATTCTTCGGAGCATAGCAACCTTCAACATCGTGGCCTTGAGCGCCCTGATGAAACTCGCATGTGAGATCCTGTCGGAACCTGGGAGGCAAAGGTGTAGGCGGAGGCTTGCCTGGTCTGGTGACGTAGTGGCCTTTAGCAAGTAGGGTTGGGAGCAGCTCAGCATACCGCATTGGTATTGGTGGAAAATAAGTCTTGGGTCGAGGACCCTGTTGTTGCTGCTGTTGCTGTTGAGCAGGAGGCTGTTGTTGTACTTGTTGAGCAATGGCATTAACGGGCACTGGTGGTTGACCTGGTGGCAGAGGATATTGCTGGTAGAACGGCGGGAAGAAAGGATGTTGAGAGTACTGCATATATTGGTAGGGCAAGGGTAACTGAGTGGCAGTTGTGGACTGGTTACCAGACACCATCCCGACTTCGGATTCTTTCTTCTTATGGTGGCCATTACCATACTTCTTAGGTGCACTAGCTGAAGATTCCCCCTTTTCAAGAACAATGATACCCTCTCTGACAGCCTCCTCTAGACGAGTTCCCATAGTCACCATGTCGGAGAAATTATTCGGAGCAGAGACTATCATCCTTTCAACATATTCCTTCTTCAGAGTCTTCAGGAATGTCTGTGTCAGCTCTTCTTCATCAAGCCGAGGAGAAACATGGGCAGCTGCCCCTCTCCATCTCTGAGCATATTCACGGAAGGTTTCATCTGACCTCTGAGACAAAGACTTAAGAGAATCCCTATTCGGCTTCAAACGGGTGTTAAACTCATAGTGATTTTCAAAGGCAGCAGCAAGTTCTTCAAAAGTATGGATATTATCCTTGCTTAAACCAGTGTACCAGTCTGCCGCATCTTCCATCAAACTATCCTGGAAGTAGTGGATCATCAGTGCATCATTATCTGCGTAGTTGGCCATCTGTCGGACATACCGAATGACATGGCTATGTGGACAAGAAGTTCCATTGTATTTGTCAAAATCTGGCACTTTGAACTTCTTAGGAACCTCAAATCGGGATACCAAGCATAGATCACGAGCCTTAGCGGAAACACTGTTCCCACGGCTAGCTTTGACCTCACGGAGTTCTCCAGCTAACTCTCTTAACTGTTTTCTCATAGCCTCCATTATAGGGTCTTGTCCACGAGGAGTGTCAACATCGATTACCTGTTGCACAGTGTGTACAACAGGGTCGGTAACAACGGTAGTCACTTGAGGCATAGAGGTGGATACGGGAATCTGTCCTTGATTGCTAATACCAGAGACACCAGCCGCAGTATTAGGAGCATAGAAAGCTGAGAGTCCACAAGGGCGTCCATTGGGCATGACAAAGCATCAGACATCACAGTAGACAGTGGGATAGATGGAATCACTTCAGTAGAAGCTGGAACAGATGTGGCTGGTTGTTCTTGTGCAGCCATCATAGTAGACATAGCGTCATGAGCCTTAGCCAAGTCTTCTTTCATTGCAGCCAATTCGGCACGGAGCTGAGCATTTTCTTCTTCAAAGTTAGCCATGTTTCTTCTCTTGTACAATCTTGTTTGATGAATTCTATCTGGTTGGTAAACCTTACGAGCACGAGCCACTTTTCAGACTGCGGCGGAAAAAACCAGGAGGCAATGAGCACGAGAGAAGTCTTTTGTGACCAATGAATGCACATGATGCATGAGATGTGGTAATGCATATGCTAAAAGACTCTTTTTGTGTTATCGAAGGGTTTTAGACAAATTGGAAATTTGTAAACATTACTAAACAAACTGAAACATCAAAACCAGACAAAACAAACAAGCATCACAGAGTCTTACAAGATGATTCCCTTTGAAATACTAAGCCAATGGATAAACTTTGAAATGTAAAACAACATAAACAACTGGAAATAACAACGGGAAGCAGAAATCCTCAAGCATAGGAAGTGGAAGCATCATCCTCAGACTCAGACCCAGACTCATAGCTGCAGTATCGTGCATAGAAGTTACGGGCCCCTCTAGCCCTCTTGGAGTCCCTCATAAGCAACCTATCTTTCTCTTCAATTTCTTTCCTAGCTTTAGCCAATTCTTTCTTCAGTGTCAAGACCTCATGAGTCTTCTGCTCATCCTTTCCATCCAAAGTCATAATCAAGTTCTCAGCCTCATAGTATCTAGTCCTCCACTGATGCTTCTCTCGGCTCTTCATAGCTAGATGCTCCTGATACTTCTCCTGAGTAGGTGGAAGTAGAGGCAAAGGCATGGTTGGAATAGATGCAGACACATATCTCATAGCGGGGTAAGGCATACCAATCTTCTCAGCTTGGTTTATCACCCACTGTGTATAGGCCTCATGAGCAACACCGGACCTTACACCCATATGCTTCACCTCTTTCTTCCGAAGCTTTGACCAAGCTTCCATGAAATATTCTCTTATTCTCGTGGGAGCATTGGAGTAGTGAAAGAAGTAAGGAGATGTAGCAAGATTGATGGGCTTTTCTTTCATCGGGAAACCAAATTGTCGCAAGGCGAGCTCCGGGTTATAGTTGATTCCACCTCGGGTACCAAGAAGAGGCACATTAAGAAACTTTCCACCACCAAAGATGATTTCCTTGACTCCAGAAGCTGGAGTGAGCCAAACCACATCATTAGGAGTGAGAGCCATGATTCTCTGTGAAATAGTCCAATTCTCTGGATTATCATGGAAAGACTTCGGAAGGTGCGAAATAAACCACCTATAGAGGAGAGGCACACAACAAAGAATGTATCCACGACCCTTGCCGGATCGATCGTGAATAGCATGGTATGTGTCAGCTAGCAAAGTAGGAACCGGATTCTTGGAGTGGAAGACCATAATAGCATTCATATCCACGAAGTCGTCAAGATTTGGAAAGAGAATAAGCCCATAGATGAGAAGTGCAAGAATAGCCTCAAGAGTGTCCTGACAAGTGGTCTTGAGGTTGGCTTTCTCAAGTAGATACTTCGAAGTGAACCCTCGGATGTGAGCCTTAGTGACAAGACTCTTGGAGACATCGGTGGTCTTGAGATAGAGATCTTTAGCAATAACCAATGGAGTAGGAGGATTCTCAAGTCCCGCGAAGGGTACCCCCTTAGTAATAGATAGACCCATCAAGCAAGAATAAGCCTCTAAAGTAGGCACCAACTGAAAGTCGGGAAAAGTAAAGCACCGATACTCTTGATCATAGAATTGCACTAGAGTGTGCACAAGCTTCTCATCCACATTAGTCTGGAGAATAGTAAGCAAAGCCCCGTAACGATGTCGGAAACCAGTCGGATCCTTGATCTTGAGTGCCAAATCTCTTAAACTAGCCAAATCCACCTCCTTGAACTTGTAGGACTTAGTCTTCCCCATTCCTACAATGTTTACAAATTCAATTCGTCTAAGCCCTTCGATAAATGCATGGAAAAAGAGTTTATGCATGTATGCATGTATGCATGATTATGTTCAAGTACGGGGAAAACATGGTGGGTTGAAGTTCGAAGTCAAGGAGTCATGGGTGGACACGGTGTCCGGTGATTCTAGGGCTTTAGATAATAGTAACCGGGTTCTAAAAGGTTCCCAAGTCGCAACCTCTCCGACGTATATCATGGTGTCACGAGACAAACACTCTCTCCATGATTATCCGTAAGAAGGTCTAACTTGAGTGTAGTATCGCGTGATGACTAAAATTCAAGACAACACTCGGTTTAGCCTCCGCACTACATCCTAGAAAATGGCCATGGATGGGTTTGGTTATCTACGGTTCGTAGCGTCATAGAACAATTAGAAGTAAAGTGCCTAAACGCGACAACACGCGCCGACAACATCACCCCCAAAATGCCTCAGCTATGTGGGATTGATCGCATAATCCAATACACGAGGCAACCCTCAAAATGAATTGTCGATTATATCCCTCCTAAATCCTAAGTTCACTCAGCCCGGGTGTAGGACTTTTGATATTCTCACCCCACACGTTTGCAAGAATTTAAACATTTATTCACATAGGAAAACAAGTAAAAGAAACAAGTAAAAAGAGCGCAAGCGTGGAAATAAAGACTAGGCGTAACTCTCGAATCTCCCCAGTGAAGTCGTCAGCTGTTTTATCTTGGTTTTCGGGTGTCAAACATTGATTACGTTTGAACCTTTTTAACCTTTGATATCTCATTTTTTCTTGGGAAGGGAGAAATAAGCAAAACCCTTGAGAATCGAGGTCCGGGAGTTGTTTTCGCTACGGGAAGGTGTTAGGCACCCATAACGACTATAGTATCCTATAGGAACCGTCTTTACTTTCTACGCGCGCGCTTTATTTTTAAATGCTATTTGAAAGATGTTATTTGCACCTAAAAGTTTACTAAGTGAAGAATTGGAGGGAGAAGAATGTGTTTGAATTTTTTGTTTTATTTGAATTGAAGGAATTTTGATTCCTTGCCTACGTACCCTTTTAAGGGATCAAATCCACCGTAGTTCTCTTCCAAAAATGTTTTTGTTTTTGTTGGTTGATTTTAAGTTTGAAAATTGGGATTTTGAAGAATGAGAGAGGGAGGCCTCAAGGGCATAAGATTGTGAAATTGTGAGGTTCGATTAGTGATTTTGGAAAAAAGTCAAGTATGATTAATTTTCTTTGAAATTTGATTAAGAAAATAAAAGGAAAATACAATGGGATTTTGATCCCAAGGTTTATTTAGAAATTGATTTGAGTGATATTGTTCATATTTATTTGGAAAATGATTTTTTTTCTAAGTGTAAATCCTAGGCGTTCATCTAAACATTCAATCCTAAACATACATCTAAACATGCATAACCTAAGCATATATCTAAAGATATCTATGTGATGTGTGTGCATGTGTTGGTGCTTGTGTCGGTGTACATCATTAGAGTCCATTGTCCTTTACATCATTTGCCTAGATACATGCTATGGTCTTGCAGGAATTTAAAATGGCATGAATGTAGAGTACAAGAACCCCTAGGTCTTTACATGCTAAGTCTTGGCAAAATTTTAAAATGCAAGAAATAAGGTGAAGAAGGAGATGAAGTATGGAATGCTCATGATGTATGAAACATGAAACAAAATGGTTAGTGGCATAAGGAATAATAGGAATTGAAAATTATAAGCAAAAGAAATACTAAAAATTTGGCAAAAGTTAATGAAATTTTTAACCTAAAAGTAACTAAATTCACCTAAAATTTACCATAGCATCAAGACAAGTATATGACCTATAATCCTCATATCATGACAAGGTTTCAAAGGCTTTATTGTAATCAATAAAGTGAGAATTATGAGGACACATTCGAGTCAAGAATTATGATGTATCTTTTAGGCACACTTGACACTTTATTTTCACAAGCAAAATTCACATGACTTGTAAAGCAAGCAAGCACACAACATTCAGCACAAGCAGCACCAAATACCCTAAACTAAAGACAAGCTTATCACCAAATTTCGTCTATCAAGTATTAATCACCAAGGGACAAAATATTGGAACCAAAGTATACAAGAAAACTTCACAAATATAGACAAAAGGCACCACAAAGATCACAAGCAAATTCACATATTTTTTTACCCACTTTTCAACATACTAAAATGTCATAGGAACAAGTTTTAAGTATCCACACTAATCACAAAAGTTGCTTCACAAAATTATGGAAGTTTCAACAAAATTTTAACAAGATTAAGAGTACCACACTAATCAAAGGATCAAGGTTTCCCCCTATATTCCCTAACCAATATTAACAGGTAAAAATCACAAAAAAACATCAAGAAAGCATCAAGAATTTTTTAGGAATTGTTTTAGGAACTTTTGACACAAAAGAGGTTCAAATAGCAAGACTCAGGGGTGTGAGTAGCAAGAAATACAAAAAACGCAGAAAAAGAAACAAACCTAAAGCCCAAGCCCAGAAAGAAGAGATCCAGACCCGACAGGGAGCAAGACAGGTCGTTGGATCGATCCAGGAGGTGTAACCCTAGATCTAACGGTTAAACACATGGTTCAAGGGCGAACCAGACTGGTTCAGGTGAACCGGTCTGGTTCACTCCCTCTATAAAACCTAAGAGGCCGGTTCAAGCCTCATTTGTTCCCTTCATTTCTCTCTCTAACTCTCAGATTCTCTCGTCTTCTCTCATCTTCTCTCGTCTTCTCTCAGAGGCTTATGGTTTTTCTTCGATCTACTCATTTCCTAACCCTAATCATGAATCTAACACTGATTTTCACAGATAACACCTGAATCAACATAGATCTAAAGACTTCGCTACGGTTTTGAAATTATTTTTTAGGTTTTCAATCTTTTCGAGTGAAACTCTCCGAAAGTCTGAAGATCTATGTTGATTCGTTCTTGTAACTTGTTTTTGGAAAAGGACGATGATATTTGAGTGTTACCTGACAATTTTATTGGAGATTTTAGATGAAGATCTTCGGAAAACTTGAGTCCTGATATGTTCTTGATGCTTCTGGTAAGCTTTGAAACCAAAAATAAATCGGTTCTTGATCTTCCTGTTCTTTTTTACCGATTCAATTTCTCTTCGATTTCTCTCCTTCTCTTCTCTAACTGATCGTATGGGAACGCCATCGTTTTGGTGAGCTCGTGCTGGAATTGCAGGGAAAAGTGATTCAATGATGAAGATTCAATTGAATCTCTGAGAATCGCGAAGAACTTCACTTGATTTCGCTTTGAATTTGGTCCTGGAGAAATTAGGGTTTGTGATTGTTCCTTCGTGTTCTTGATTTGATTTTGAATTTTTGTTGTTCTGTGATGGATTGTTGTGAATTGATGTGTTTTGGTGCTGAATTGATGAGGATTTGGTATGAATTGAGTTCGGTTAGGGTTAGAATTGGGGATGAACATTCATGGTGTTCATACCAATTTCTGGAAATCTTTGGCGTTTGATCTCTGGGGAGATGAGAGAGAAAATGGACTTGTGTTTGTTGAGTTGGCGGTTAGAGAATGGATCTGTTCTGTGCATTGATGAGTTGGCTATTTATAAGCTGCCATGTGTGATAGTTGGACCAATACCTTGCTGCCACGTGGATTTGGACTTGTAACAAACTTTTGGACTAATCTGCAATTTTTAAGAATTTGGGACCAATCTGCAATTGACCTAAAAAAAGACTAAAAATAAGAGTTTGACTTGGAGGACTAAAATGCAAATTGGAAAATATTTTAAAAGGAAAAAAAACTTAAAAATAAATTCGAAACAAAAAAGGACTTGAATGCAATTTTTTTTTAAAAAATTTACGGACTAATATAAAAAATGAATTAAAATTTGATAATTGGAAAAAAAAAACTTAAAGTGAAACAAAATAAAAAACACAAAAAGGACTAAAATGAACCCACTACTTAAATGAGGTACTTCAAAGTAACCTCTCACTGCCAAAATTTCGTGTGAAAAGACCAAAATGCCCCTAGGGACTAAAACGACTCAAAACGACTCAAATGCAATTTTAAAAAGACTTTTAACAAGAAATTTAAGCAAAAATTTATACAAGCACATTGAAAAGACCCATAGACAATTTTTTTAGAAATTAAGCAGGGTTTTAACATATGAAAAGACTAAAATGCCCCTAGGGGCAAAACTGACTCAAAATGACTTCAAATGCAATTTTTGGAATGGATTTTGACATGGATTTGAAATAAAGACCTATTCAAACCATTTGAAAAGACTCAAACAATTTTTAAGGACTGAAATGAGTTTGAATGCAGGAAATGACTAAAATACCCTTTTTCATGACGAATTCAAATGACTTGAAATGCAAGAAAAGAAGAATTGAGCTAGTATTTTTAGGTCCAAAATTAGGGTATAACAATAAGCTGTTTTGAATAAGCGGTTTTAAAAAAAGTGAACCTAATAAGTTGTTTCGAATAAGCTGTTTTGCATAAATAAGCTATTTTGAATAAGTTGTTTTTTAAAATTAATCGGAATAAGTTGTTTTGCATAAATAAGTTTTTTTGAATAAGCGGTTTTTAAAAAATCATTCTAATAAGTTGTTTTGTATAAATAAACTATTTCGAATAAGCTATTTTGCATAAATAAATTGTTAAGAAAAAAATTATAATATGGGGCTTTATTAGGCCCGCAAATAAATAGATTTTAGAGTGGGCTTGGCCCCAAATAATTCTTTTCACTTGGGGTGTAGAAAGCAATTATGTTGGGTGTAGAAAGCAATTATGCACGGTGCATAAGGATCTCCTTATGCACCATAACCACAACCCCTACAACATGGCATTCAACACCAACATCTAACTTTATGTTATCCTTTGAGAGATGATATATCATGTACTGACCTTTTGACCTACGCACAATCTCTCTATGTTAAATGTTGATTTGAACCTTTGTTGTTGCTAGAAAATATTTATAACACCTCGATTTTTAATATTAATCTTTTAGTATTATTATTGGATAATATTAGTATTATTATTATTATTATCATGAGTATCACTTTTATTATTAGTATTATTGTTTTTATTAGTATTAATTTCTCGATAATATTAAATTAAATTATTCGTGGTAATATAAGTTATGATTAATGAGGAATTAGTGGAGTTAATTAATTAGTTAAATAAAGGGAGAAAACAATTGTCGGAAGAAAATTGTGGTTTTCGCAAGAATAAGAAAGTAAAGTGCACACACTGGTGTTTTAGCAAAACTGGATAGAAAAGGGGTGTAAGTGGTAAGTTGTGTAGCGTATAGTGGCTGATGGTCGGATTAGGCAAGTGTACCGAATCATTTACCAAGTAATAAAGTGATAAGCAAAGTATCATATCCATAGGGATTGTCGTTTCATGCAAATAATTTCTGTTACATATTTTAAGTTGACGATGTAAAATAAAAGAGATAAGGCTTAAAGATTACAATTTTTATCTGTTTGCAACAGGGCATGTTACCTGTTTTGGTTGCAAAAAAGTAAGCAGCGGTTAGGAATCTTTGAATCCCCCTATCTATTTTGTTGGAATTAAATAACATTTATGTCGTGTTTAGTTATCTTAAGTAGACTATACAAGTTATGAGGCCGTTGCGACGTTCTAACCTAGTCGGTTGTCAAGCTGCACCTGCTGATCGTGCGGTGATCCTTACGTGCAGGGTCTATACTATCTCGGTTGATATTGGTCTATCCCTCTGATGGATAACTGCACATACTGATCGTACGGTGATCCTTATGTGCGGGGTCTTGCTAATTCAAAAGTAATGGAAACATAGACTTTATATTGACATTCCTAAATTTCCAAAGGCAAGATGGTCACAATAAGATTATACGCGCGGTTACGATATAGGGTTATTGCTCCTATAGGATTCTGCTTACTTTGTAAGGATTATTAGTGTGGGGTATGTCCAGTGTTCCTAAAGGTTCTTCAATCTATTAATCGTAGGACACTCTCCTTCTCCCCTTGATAGTTCTACAAACGAGCAGCCCTATCAGCATCTACCTTACCAAGAGGTCGAGGTCAATGCTCTTACTAGGTTCACTCCCCTTGTTGCTTATTTCCCTAATTAATAACTAGTTACATTTTAGGTTCAGCATATTTTACTCAATATTAGTAATGTTACCTCCTAAGTACTTACTATTTGGGTCAACTCGCTCTCGGTATCTTTCGTATAGTTATTAACTACTTACTTCCTAGATAGGTAGATATTAGTATACAAGATATAAATATCAAGATATAAGAATCATGATAGTAATGTCAATATTAGGCCCTGTCACAACCTATGTACTAAATCTAGGGTTGCACTTCAGCAGAATAAATTAATCCAATAAGACTAAATAGCGAACATAAGATATACTAAAATTAACGACATTAAATTAAATAATTATCCAGCAAAATAAATAGAGGTTCATCTTAGAACCCTATCCTATAAATATCTAGTTACACATGATAACTAAGACAAAATAAAAAAAGATAAAAACATACCCTAGAAAAGATAGGAGAAGATAGAGCTCCTCCTTAGCTCCTAGAATCGCCTTCCTCTTGAACTGCTCTAGTTCTGAACGAGAAATTGTGAATGTGGAAGGAGGTATTTATAGGGAAAGTTTACACTTCACTCGGGCTAAAAATATGGGCATTCAAGGGCGAAAAAGTCACAAAAAGTGACTTTTTCGCAACTTCGCATGCGCCAGGCGCCTAGGGCATGCGCTAGGTGTAACACCCCGTTTTCCCAACATTTAAAATAATACAAAAAGATCAGAGTATTCAACTTAAAACAGGATGTCACACTTACATAATTTTCTAATAGGATAAAGTCACTATTTATTCGAACAGCACCTGTCAATATTTCAATTACTTTGCAGCGGAAAATAAAACATCTTAATTAATTCATCATAATGGCACTATGGCCTCAACATCATTCAACTTATTAAAATCTAAATCAAAGGTTCTTCAACATAATTCATAATCAAAACATAGTTCATGATAAAATATCATTGTTCATGGCAAATACGTAACACATGGAAAACAAGCAATATCCCCCCATCCCGTTACGTATCAGAGCAACCTAAGACGACACGGCGGAGACTACTCAAGACTGCAACTATTCTTGGTCACCTGCAAGTTACCCATGTAAGGCAACAATTTCCAAGCAGAAGGGGTGAGATTTCACATTCAATAATAATAAGCATATAATTCATCAGCAGAATTTAACAACATAAATAACACTTATTTAACTATGTTACTTCTTCATAATACTTCTTAATTCAACTCCTTAATTTATTGATAACTTGACAACAACGACAATAAATCAACTACGACATCCACAACTTCGACTAGACATAAAGGACGATGCAACAACAACTTTTTAACTACGACAATGCAACAACAACTAAGACATCATGCATGTGGTACCATTCAGGGCATAAGCCCTTGTCTCTATTGAGCATAAAAGGCTCCCAGGGCTTAAGCCCTCGTCGCTTTTGAGCACAAGGATTCAGGGCTTGAACCCTCGTCGTTATTGAGCACAAGGCTCCAGGGCTTGAGCCCTCATCGTTTGTATGAATAGACTCAACCACTTGACATCTTAACATCCTAACATCTTAACAACTCAACAACTTTGCATCTTAACATCTTAACATCTTAACAACCCAACAACTTGGTATCTTAACATCTTAACATCTTAACAACTCAACAACCTGACATCTTAACATCTTAACAACTCAACAACTAATACATCATATAACATCGTATTCAAAGATCAACAATTCATCATATAACATAATATTCAAACATCAACAATTCATCATGCATCTTTGTAAAAATATAATAAATTATACATAACATATTTTCATTTCAAACCAAGGCTACTGGAAAGATATCGCAATTATCAACAACTTTCATGTTTATACCAAAGACCAATTCAAAACAGAAACATATGAACAAAACGCAAAAACATGAAACAGAGAATGTTGTCACTGTGCAATTTCGCTGTGACCTACGTGCAGTAATTTGACCATAACTCAAGTTCTATAAATCATTTTAAACTGAAACCAACGGCATTAGAAAGCTAACATCCATATCTACAACTTATGTGTTTACAACTAAGACCAATTCAGCACCGATCAATACCAGTTTTCATTTCAAAATTCGGGAAAAGTTGTACTGAAATTCATAAAAATTCACTATGACCTACGTGCAGTAATTTGACCATAACTCGAGTTCTATAAATTGTTTTGACGTCAGAACAACGGCATTATAAAGCTAGCATCCATGCCTACAACTTTGGTGTTTACACCTAAGACCAATTCCGCACCGATCAATACCAGTTTTTATATCAAAATTCGGGGCAGAGATGAAAATAATCAGAAAAATCAACTTATATTATTCAAACTTCACATTCATTCAAAATCATCACAATCAACAACAACAACAACTCAACATAATTCATACCCAATTCATAATATGACATTAACAACAACAATCATCAACAACCACAACTCATAATCATGAATCCAACCACAAATCAACAACAACATAACATAAATCATCAATTGAGCATAATTCATCAATTAAATTGCAATTCAAAACCTATCTTCTTTTCGAACCCTAAATTCTCTAATCATCAAAATAAAACAACAACAAACATGTTAAACCCTATTTCAGAACCATATACTTATGATTAAAGAAGGTTAGTCCCACCCTCACCTTAGATTAATTGATTGCAAGGATTCTACAGACTTCTCTTTTCTGACTCCTCTCTTCTCCTCCTCTTTCTCTAGGTTTCTCCTCTTTCTCCAAAACAGTTTTGCACGTAATATAATTTTCTAACTCTAGCTCTCCTTTTTATATAGACCTTAACCTATTTATTTTCTCTTAATTCCAATTCTGCCCCAAAGCCTCATTATTCTAAATAATTATATTTCTCCACTAAATATATTCTTCCACTAAATATATTCTCCCACTAAATATATTCTTCCACTAAATATATAAAATAGGGGCTACTAATAAATATTAACACATAATAAAAATATCACTTATCCAATATATTATTTAAATTATAAAAAGACTCTAAACTCAATCAAATAAATAAATAATAAAATAGGGCATTACACTAGGCGCACATGCCTTAGAAGTCTGGGTGTCTGAAGCCTACTTACATGTGCCATCTCACTTTTTGGATGCTTCTGGGCGCCTAGCGCCCCATCTGGTGCGCCTAGGCGCATCAGTGCATTAGCTGATGTTGAAATGTCTTTTTTCTTCGTCTTTTTAGGTATTTTCTTCAAAGTGTCTTGGAACTTGGGAACATAATTCCTCCCTCAGTAAAGTATTCTGAGGTCTCTTGAATCTTCATTTTTATCTTCCCAAGGACCACATAAATTTTCGGATGTCTTGCTTGCGTGATTTGCTTGATTTCTCCATGAATATCCTCAAGAACACCCTAAAATTGCTATGCTTCAGTAAAAATCGAATTACATACTCAAATATAGAAAACAATACAAATGTTCCAAAATCATAGGCAATTGATTTAATACTCATTTGTTTTGATGGTAAAACCTACTAAAATAGACTAAAAAACATGCTAAGAATAACGTAAGATGACCTGCCATAAGTGGCTTAGACAGAGAGTGGTGTAAACAAAAAGGCTTTATAGTTACAGAAAGAATAGTAACTAAACTAGGCCCAAGTAGTGGCTATATATAGAGAAGAACATTGGGGAATTAGGGTTACAAAAAACATAAGAAAGAAATTGAGAGGAGTAAATGAAAACTAGGTTTTGAGAGAGAGGAGGCAAAGGAGGCATAAAGAGGAGCTTGGAGAAAGACTCATATGTGGAAGTCACCGCTGCTGTAAAACTTTAAGGTAAGGGGAGAATCATTCATCTTTGGGTTGATAATCGTAAAAGGGGAGAAATAAGGGTTCATAAACCTTCATGTCATTGTATCAATTAATTCTGAAAATTTGTGTTGTTACGATGTATATTATGATCATAGTGGATGAGTAGAAAGAATTAGTGAATATTGGTGTTGAGGTGTGCTGATGGTGAGCCTAGGTTCAAGAGAAAGATTGAAAACTACTATGGTTTTGATTAGTGAATTAAACATGTAAAAGATTGTTGTAATTAGGTAAATTGAATGAAAATTGATGTTTAAATGTTAGGGTAACCCTAGGGAGATGTTTAGGAACGAATAGTGAGTTATGGGTTCAAAAACAGGGACTTTGGAAAATTTAGAAGTAATCTTGAAGCTAAAACTTTGTTTTCTAGGTCAATTATTCGATTCAAATATCTTTGATTCTTATCAATCTTCATCTGAAATTTTTTGAATTCAATCACACATCTTTGATTCGTATCAGTGTTTAATTATGGTCCTTTTTTTAACCCTTGAATCAATTCAAACATCCCTGAATCGAATCAGATTGATGTCGAATCGAATCACTACATTGTTTTATATGCAAGTAGGCGAGGGAAATATCTTTAGGTGTTAGAAGTGAATTTTTAAAAATAATGGTGGGTCTAAGATATGAAATATCTAAGGGAGTAGAATATGGAAATATATTGAAAATATGGGATGGTAGTTTGTTGATAATTGATAATATTAAATGTCATAATAGTGGTGAGATAATATATTAGGTTATATTGAAGTCATAGGTGAGATTAATGATTTGGCTAATGATGTTATATTTAGTGAGATGCGAATAATATGTAATAAAGTTATTATTGATGAGATGAGATAATAGGTTATAATGTTATTAATGAGGATATAAACTTATATATATTATAATGTTGTTCTGATAAGATGAATAAATGTATTAATGTTTTCGTTAATTGATTAGAATAGTGTTGTGGTGTCGTTAATTGGTCACACGAATATTGTTTATGGTGATTTTATTGGTGAGTTAATTGTTTATGGTGATTTGAATGGTGAGTTAATTCTTGTTTATCATAAATCTTGTTAACAGTATTGAATTTTGGTGAGATAAATCTTATTGGTGAGATATGCATTGTATAACGGTGTTGAAACATTGGTGAGATATATGTTGTGAAATGGTGTTAATATTGGTGAGACAATGTTTTTTATGATGTTGATTTCTGGTGATGAATTATTGTGTGTTCTATATTGGTGAGTGTCCTCATGCATCATATCATTATCACGATTTTTGGTGAGATTGGTGAGTGTGTGTTCAGTAACACAACTCTGATATACAAAAATTAGTGAGTAGAATTGGTACCAGATGCATATAGGTGATAGGAATGAAGTGTATTTTGCATGTAAAGTATTGATGTTTGAAAATTGTGTATGTTATGATTGATGTATGAATGTTGGTGTCTATAAGTTGGTGAGCATTATGAATGTTGATGTCTATAAATTGGTGAGTATTATGAATGCTGATGTCTAATTTAGTGAGTATTGTGAATGGTGTACATGAGCGTTGATGACTGAAATATTACTATTATTTGATTCCCATTTATGTGTACAAAATATGTGTTATAAACTATGTTTTCACCCCTTTTGTTGTGTGTTTGTGGTGTTTGTACTCGTGGGAGTACAGATACTCAGGTCTAGGAGCTTTAGCTGCGAGACATTGGGAAGGTGGCACCAGAATTTTATTTGTTGTAAAATTAGACGTGGAAATTGACACATATAAGAAATTTAAAAGAAATATCATAACAAATAAACATGACTAATAATAAAGTGAAATAAAGCACAAGGAACTTATCGAATTTGGTTGCCGACACGACTCCATCAAAATCTTCACAAATCAAATTAGAGGAAACCTGCAAAACAACACACTATTATGTAACCTGAGGCGTGACATAGTCACTGTCCTTGAAAATTTTATCCGTCTCATAAGCGCATATCCTCCCAGGATACAACAGTTCTTCCCCGTTATGAATCATAACTGGAGGTAACAAAACAACTCAAATTTATCTCAGATATCAGGAGATGTAACCCAGAAATTCAATATTTTGGTTGAGAGAAAATAAGAATGTGTAGAGAAATAGGAAGTGAGAGAGTATATGAGTGTATACTATGTGCAGGTTCATCTATATATTTTGCAAGTATGCTTTGTCTTAAGTATATAGAAGTGATGGCTAAGTTACATGGCTGAAAACAAAGTTGATTAACCACCCACTATGGGCAAAGTCAAAAGCATATAACTAGTGCCACATATTCCATAAAAATAGCCACATGATAAAACCATTTTTCAGTTGAGAAATATATGGAAGGCTTTATGACTAAGCAAGAAAATCAAGTCAAAGTTAGCTTATTTAGGAACTGATAAAATCGTGTAAAACATAATTTTAGATAGACTTGATTTTATTTAACTTTTGAAATATAATAATTAAAAATATACAACAATCGCCCACATATTTCAAAAGTTAAAATAAAAAGTTAAAAAGAGTTTTCTGGGTAAACATCGTAGATGTAATGCATCAGAACGGTATAGCAAGCTATGGAACCCGTCCTAGACTAATAAGACTTAACACACAATGAATTGGTTTAGCAAGCTATGAAACCCTTGTATGTTAGAGGTCTCATAATCACATTACAACCCCACAATTCTTGTTGTTGCGCGGTTGTGCGCTAATAGGCCATGCACGTGCCCGGTATTCATGAGTGCTCTAGAGATTTTGCCAAGATCTCATGCAAGCAGCCCCACTTGACACTCATATAGGCGATTTCATCAAGTGTATGCTGCAAGTCATACATAACCAATAAGGGATATGATAATCGTTGAAAGCATTATAGCTTATCCTCTCAATATTGCAGTGTCTAGCACTTACTCAAATACACCATAGGAAAGAGACTAAGATTAAATTTAGCGCTAGCAGAACTAACATGTGACTTGTTCTTACCACATTGAACCTTCTTCATGGGATCTCCAATCACAAAGGTTGGGTTCCTATCACATGTCGATTTCCATTGGATTAAGTCTCAATCCCCTCGATGCTCACAATTTTATTTCATCCCAAGGGCTTTATTAGTACGTACTTGACACACATTGATGAAGATAAAAAGTTCTTTCATCAAAGAATATTGACTACGACGTCTCTCAGTCAATAAATCTCATATTTACCAAGTTAACAATTATAAACTTCTTCTTCATAATAAATTCATACAGGTCTGCTTAGTTGTCTACTAAGCGAAAACATATTCACCAGTAAGATAAATCTACTTATAAATTTATTCTCATTGGATTCATATCTAATTAACGTCACTGTATTATATGAATACAATGGTTTATCCACTTTTAAACAATATCTCATATATTGTCAAACTGACTTTTTGATATATGTCATCGAGTCTACTTAGATAAATTCTAAGCGACAACATCTCTGCAAAGGAAAAATTAAATCTATGATTATATTTATCACACAGGTTTACTTAAAATACTTTCAAGCGACAACACCCCCACATTGGGTAACATAAGTGAATGATTATTCATCTACTTGAATAATTTCCAAGTGACAATGTCAACTCAATTTTATTTAATCAAGTAGCATTAAAATCATGAAATATACTCAACACTTTAATTTCAAAATATTTAAACTTACTAAGAAACTTTATAAAGGATAGTATTATACAATCGCAAATCTTTATGATTTTATACCACAAACCACACTTAATTCTCTTATGCCTTAATTCAGATCAGCTTGTATAACTTTATTTCTTTAAACAAGTGTTAGCACATCATAAGTAATTCTCAACAATTTAACTTCAGATTCCAAACTAATTACTCATAAATTTAACTCCTGAATTAAGTCATCACTACTTTCATTTTTCAAGAAGACTCATATAAGGTGTCAAAGTCATTTCAAATATTCCTCAAAGAATACAAGTATAATATTTTCACACATATAACATCAACTAACTCATTTATTGAAGCCAAAATAAAATTAAAGAAATAGAAGTAATCAAACTGTGAGGCTTGTCAAGTTAATTATGCTAAATATAGTAGTATCAAAAAAAGGTAGTTTGCAAACAAGTAATTTCAACCAATATGCACATAATCTCATATACTTTCTCATTATCAACAATGTATTTTCAATTACGTATAACATGTTATCTATCTAACAAAAACATACACTTCCAAACTATGATATTTTAAATTATAAAACTTTTTACATGATACTAGTCATGAATTAACTAAATCAAATACAACCCTCATTTTAAAAGTGATACGGCATAAAAATAAATATTCACAAATGATATCTCAAAATAGAATATGAATTCAAAATTAGAGAAAACTAACAGTGTGTTTAAACAAATAGTGTCACTCACTACCAAAAAAAAATAGTGTCGCAATAGTCATATTTCATGCTTGGCAATATCGAAAAATAAGATAAAGGGAATGTTATGCCTACATCAGTTTGGCATAAATAATAGTCAATTAATCAAAATCCAACAAGCCTGAAATCTAAGTCAGGTCAGATGTTACAACTTTGTGACCACAGTTTGGTCAAAAACACTCAATTAGCTAAGAATTGTCCACCGAATATATGATTAACTTATTAGAATCTGAAATATATACACTCATGCTGCCATTCAATTTTAGAGTATATCCATCCAACAAGAACATTATAAATTATGCTTGATAAATTTCTCCAATCATATAGATATACAAATTAGCGTATCAAAAAAATATATATGCATACCATGTAAAGAACTTATCTCAAATTATCACATATATGTATATCCATATCAGCAGCAACAAAATTTACATGGCTTCTTCAACACATAAACATAGATGTCCCCATACGTTTAGTATCCGTGAAAACACATATAGAGAAACCAATTAACAGCAAAGTAGTTTGCTCATTTCCAACGCTTGAAGTGTCCTCCATGACTTTAATTAAAACCATTAACTGAGGCTCATCTAAAATTAGGGCACAAACAGATTTAATTAGAAAATAAGATCATCAAGATTGTTGTAAAATTAGACGTGGAAATTGACACATATAAGAAATTTAACAGAAATATCATAACAAATAAACATGACTAATAATAAAGTGAAATAAAGCACAAGGAACTTATCGAATTTGGTTGCAGACACGACTCCATCAAAATCTTCACAAATCAAATTAGAGGAAACCTGCAAAACAACACACTGTCATGTAACCTGAAGCGTCACATAGTCACTGTCCTTGAGGATTTTATCAGCCTCATAAGCTCATATCCTCCCAGGATACAACATTTCTTCCCCATTATGAATCATAACCGGAGGTAACAGAACAACTCAAATTTATCTCAGATATCAGGAGATGTAACCCAGAAATTCAATATTTTGGATGAGAGAAAATAAGTATGTGTAGAGAAATAGGAAGTGAGAGAGTATATGAGTGTATACTATGTGCAGGTTCATCTATATATTTTGCAAGTATGCTTTGTCTTAAGTATATAGAAGTGATGGCTAAGTTACGTGGCTGAAAACAAAGTTGATTAACCACATATTCCATAAAAATAGCCACATGATAAAACCATTTTTCAGTTGAAAAATATATGGAAGCTTTATGACTAAGCAAGAAAATCAAATCAAGATTAGCTTATTTAGGAACTGATAAAATCGTGTAAAGCATAATTTTAGATAGACTTGATTTTATTTAAATTTTGAAATATAACAATTAAAAATATACAACATCATTTCCATCTTTATTTTATTCTTGAATAGAAAATTTATGTGGATGAACTGTGTTGCTCTGATTCTGTAACATTAGGGTTGGGGTATTTTGTAATCTGTTATATTTTTCTTGGAGTTGACAATGGAACTATATTTTGATTAGCATTGAATCTTGAGAACTTATTATGTTTTATTTGAAGTTGATGGATATTTACTGCTTAAATCATGATTTTCTATTTATGAAAAGGAGAATTGTTGAGTATGTGTAACACCTATTTAAATAAATATACTCTTTTATTTAATAAATAAAAGTCGGGTCTCTGGGTGTTACAAGATCTACTTAACGTCACTGGGAATTCCTCTATATCGATCACCACTACATCTGCCAGGATTTTGAATTCTTCAACCTCTATTTGCATGTTCTTCACCAGTCTTTCGGGTTCTGTCATTGTTCCATCAACTACACCTATCAGAGTTTCAGATGGCTTCATCCTTAAACCTTTTATCTTCTTGAATTTTGTTAATTACATCAAATTGATGCTGGCTCATAAATTACACAAAGCTTCACCAAGCAAAACTTTGTTGATTGATACTGGAATATTGAAACTCTCCGAGTCTTCGAGCTTTATTGATGTCCCTTCTTCAGTCATAGCGTGGCAATCTCCAGTTAAAGATACTCACTCCATGTTAGTTGGATGCTCCTTCATCTGCACTAAAGTTTGTAACATTTTGAGGCAACATGGGTTATGCTCCAGCATTACTGCTGTTGGCATCTCCACATTGGACTTAGTCAGCAGCTGCACCAGTTGATGAAGACTTCCTTCTTGGTACCTGTTCGTCCTTGCCTTTGAATCTGCTTGATCTAAAAAGGCTTCAGTACCTTCAGCTTCACTTGAATCTTGTTCCTCAACTGGGTCACTTAATGGATAAAACTTGCAGATAAATAATAAAAAAAAATGCATATGAAGCAATGAAGATAGGTACACTATGTATTTATGGTGACAAAAAATTGAGACCTTTAATAAGTGAAGTTGCTATTGTGTTAAAAAATATCCTTGATTACATTAACGACGTGCCTTGTTATCATAATAAACAAAGGGAAACACATACCAATAAACTTTATTTTATTCCAATTGCATGACATTATTATTTTATGCAAAAAACAACAAAGGGAAACACATAACAATATTTTTCATCTTGCAACTATATGTAAGGAGTGGTTCAACATCATGACATCACTATCTAATTTGACTGATTTGAATTGTCATCCAAACCATCTAAGTCTGGCATATCAACAAAAATGTTGTTGGATTCATGTGCAACATGATCAACATTCTTGATGACACCATTAGCATATATTCGGTCATCCTCTTCAATTTCTTGAAGAGTTACATTGATAGGCATTTCAGTATAGAACTCTGGTTTCTGGAAAAGAGTAGACTCAATTCAAACAACACCAGCAACATGAACCTTTTCACCCATAGTTCCACCAAACATTTGTGTGCCACTGGCAGAGAGCAAAAGGAAAAAGACGAGTATGTTGGATCAATGATAAATCTTGGGGGAACACGACCACAATCGAAATTTACATGTGTTCCAATTAGAGATGTCATATGGAACGGTCCTTCCATGGAAAAATTTGGGGCACAAGTTACCAGGTATAGAAGGGTAATGTCGAGGATAAGACCTTTACTGGTGATGTTATTATTTAATGTCTTGCAGGATGGCCCTTCCTCTTAAACATAAAAACACCAGTAGATGCTGTTAGAAGAGGAAGTGCCATCCCACAAGACCTTAAATGATAATATAACCAATAAAGGTCTTTTCTCTGATGTTACCCTGCTCCACTCGGTAGCTAGTGCCCCAAATTTGCCCATGGAAGGACCGTTCCAGATGACATCTCTAATTGGAACACATGTAAATTCCAATTGTTATCGTGTTACCCCAGGATTCATCACTGATACAACATGCTGCTCTTTTTCCATTTGCCTCTCTAGCAGTGGCAGACAAATGTTTGGTGGAACCGTGGGTGAAAAGGTTTATGTTGCTGGTGTTGTTTGGATTGAGGCTACTCTTTTCAAGAAACCAGAGTTCTATACGGCAATGCCTATCAATGGAACTCTTCGAGAAATTGAAGAGGATGACCCAATATATGGTAATGGTGTCATTGACAATTTTGATCATGTTACACATGAATCCAGCAACAATAACATTGTTGCTGATATGCCAGACTTGGATGGTTTGGATGACAATTGAAATCAGCCAAATTAGATAGTGATGTAATGCAGCAGAACCACTCCTCACATATAACTACAAGATAGCAAATATTGTTTTGTGTTTTCCTTTGTTGTTTTCTGGATAAAATAATAATGTCATACAGTTTGAATAAAATAAGGTTTATTGTTGTGTGTTTCCCATTGTTTATTATGATAACAAGACATGTTGTTATTGTAATCAAGGATATTTTTTAACATAATAACAACTTCACTCATTAAAGGACTCAATTTTTTGTCACCATAAATACATCGTGTAACTATCATCATTGATTTATATCGTATGCATATTTTTTTTATTTATCTTCAAGTTTTATCCATTTAGTTTAAATGGATTGTGTTGCTGGCTTAGAATTTTCTGAAAACACAAATTTATGGGAAAGTGAGGGAAACAAATAAATTATTAGACATAATCATATCATTGTTGAAAATAAAAACTAATCATAATAATAATTATAATATTTTACAATTTTTTCATTAATGAAAATTTTATATCATTTAACTTGGTGTTTTTTTAAGGTATGTGCTTCTATAATTTACTTTGAATGTATTATGGCTCAAAGAAAATCTCCTCTTATAACATGTAAAATTTCTTTGTTATATATAAATGTCATAAAATAATTATAAATCATATGTTATTATAAGATATTGGTAGAGAACAAAAACGTGATAAATTTTAATAGAAAATTATTTGTATTATCAAATTGAAAGTTCAAAATTATTGGTATTATCAAATAATTGTGTTCGTTTCAACTCATTCATCGATACAAAATTAAAACTCACACACACACACACACACACACACACACACACACTTGTAAGTTTAAAATACATGTAAAGAAAAACAGAACAAAAATAAAATAAAAATAAAATTGAGAATTTGGTGTTAATTGCATACCTTTGGTACTTCTTCGATTTGATAATTATAAATTTATGTTTATTTTGAAAATATCCTAGTCATTGTCCTGCTCCCGTTCATCTTCATCAATGTTCATAAAAGTCATGCTTGATCGAGAGGAAAAAGTTGCTTGACTTCAAATATCGCATGCCTCATGTTCATCATCGTCATGTTTGGTATCAGATCGAGAATATTACATCCCCCTATTTGACTTCATAAAATCATATGTAACATTGATTAAATGAGTTCGGCTCAAAAATCTAATTTTCTTACGAAGTTAGACTCACAAAATAAATTAGATCTTTTAAGAATACATCAAGAAGAATGAAGAAAAAAGATATTGAAAATGGTGAATAAAAGAAGAATACATAGAGTCGAAGATGGAATGGAGAAAAATGAGATGTAACGGCGTCTTATATAGAGAACGATTATCAAACGAAAACAATAACTTTAGGGTTTTGATTTTTGGGCTTGGGCCTAGAAATTGGACTTTTTTTAGAGGGGTTTTAATATTTGCACCTTCTACGGTTTACTAAAATTACATTATTTAAAAATAAACGAATGTTCCATCCGTAGACGACTAAGTCTTTACCATTTTTTATTTACCTAGTTCACTAACTCATTCACGATCAACACCACAACCTCCGTGTATCTTTGACGAATAAATCATGACTGACTTAGGAAAATAAATTATCCATAACCTCTCCCAACCTCTTACTCAAAACATCTCCTAACTCTTCCAAAGCACAAAGGCTTACCCAATTCACAAATACAACTATGGAAACTATTATTGCCAATATGGTTGATAATGAATACCATCTGACTCCATAGTCACCCTTGAGAAGCCAAGCACATGGCTCACATTCTTGAACCTCATTAGGTGACGAAGGTCCAATTCATATTGAACACATATGTATGACTTTATTCTGGATTGGTGTTGATTGCTCTTTCCTTCGCCGCTTGGTAATACTACTCCCATCACACTCATCCGTACCTCAATCGTAACTCCTTTCAACATCCTTTTTATCACTATTAATATTATATTATTAATTTATTTATCACTACCACACATCTACCTTGCCTAAACCACATATTCCACAAACAACCAACAAAGCTTCCTCTCTTTTCTCCTTTATAATCAAAGTCCTTACCGACATCATGTAGCTTTTGGTGATGGTAGTGCGACGAGGCCTCTAATCCTCTGCAGCACCTTCAACCACAACTGAGGTGGTTGAGTCAGCGATGTTGCGCTGCCGTTTTTGGTCATGTTCCCTGTTTTCGGCAGTGGCACGCTCGTGGGTTGAAGGATCGGTATCATATTCTTTGAAACCCGTGAGGGTCGTTTTCTCTTAACTTGATGTGGTTGATGGGTTGTTCACCGGCGTGGTTGTTCGTAAATGTACTAGTTCATGAAACACAGGTTCTGTGTTACTGGTTCGTGAAACCTTTGGTTTGGTGATTGTTGCTTGCGTGATTTCTTATTTGTCCAGATCTGTTGAGATCTGCAGCTTTCGTGGCATTTGGGTTGTTGTCACCATTCCACTGGTTTTGTTGTTGCGAAGACTCGTCGCAGCTGTTCGTTGCGGTGATAGTTTGTTGTGCTTGAAAGAGCTACGATGCTTGCTGATTTTGTTGCAGGGACAGTTGGTCCATGAACCCGTCTGTGTTAGCGGTCAGTTCATACGCCATTTTAAAAAAAATGGGGTTGTTGGTACGTCTCAGACACCAAGAATTGTTGAGTAGACGTGTCAGAGTAGACACTTCCTCTCCGGCGATCAAACTTTAGCTCAGATTCTGAACCTACCGTCGTCGCCATCCTCAAGGTTGTCGTCGTTCTTCAAGGTCTGATAAGGGACACACTGTTGTGTTGATCCAGATGTTTCTGGATGGTGGTTGTGATTCTGGTCTTTGTTTCCAGTATTCCTCCCCGCGCCGGAAGGAGGGTCTTATTTGGTCTGTACTTTGGGGCTCGAAAGAGCATTTATCTTGTTGTGTTTTGCAGGGAGTGGATGGTACGTGGATCTGCTCCATGTTGATGGTTGGTCCATTCACCGCGGTCCAGACCTCTACTTAAGATGTTGTTATAACCCATTCCTGTTACTTTTAATTTTCATATTACCTGTTTGGGTAGACATCTATTTTATGGATAAACTGTTAGGTTTATGTCCCTCAGTTTTTTATTATGTATTTTTTCCCTTTTTTTTAATAATATATTTATGAGCATTTGGTAGAAGATTAGAGTTGGGTACCAACTTAGTTGCAAGCCACTCTTTTTTATGTCATTTGCTCTTGCCTTATCAAAAAAATAGTACATAAGGCTTCTATTGTTTCTGGTTTCGAACTCATACATAAGCCTTACTTCAATTATTCATTTTACACAAAAAATATCTAGCATAACAGGCCACCGTCGATTATTATGTTATTCTTCAAATTCCTATCAAATGGAGATGAGAGTAACAAGACTTATTGACAAAGACCTATGATTACCCCTAGAAATAACTGTCTACACCTACACATTTAGCAGAAATCTCAAGGGAAGTCTTGAAGAATTTATACATGAGACACACTGAAAAAAGGAAATTAAGTGAAAAAGATGTACGAACCATGGAAGCACAAATGCAGTGATACATGATGTAAAAAAAAAATTACTTAGATATATGGTGAAACAAATCCCATAAATAACACAACGAGTAATAATGCATATATGTCGTTGGAGATAGAGAAGGTGATTAATACCTGAGATTTCCTGATCGTAACTTCTTTAACCTCCATTGAAGGACCTGAGTGAAGCTTTGATTTCCCTTTTTAAGTGGAACATCTAGCCTTGCAACCATTGGTACTGGAGTGGCTTTAGATGATGATGAAGCCATTTGATTGATAAATATTTGAGAGAAAATCTAAAGTTTTGAAGGATTTTGAGTTTGTTTCTGTTGCATAAAAAATGGAAGTTGAGATTTTTTTTTCTTCTGAAGATAAGTGTGAGAAGTTGCCAAGGAGAAGAATGAACGGGGAAGAAAGGTTTTATACTTTATGAATAAAGTGATAGAAAAACCTTTATGAGAATTGGGGAGTTCAAGGTGGAATTGTGGCCCACTAACTTTATGAGAAAGTGGCGCCATAATGAAACTTTTTACAAGATGTGAGTTGAAAAGACAATTTTTGAAAATAGCCATGATGATGATGACATCAACATGTTTTCCATGGAAACATGGAAAAGTTTTAAAATTGTCACTTTTCTCTTTCATCCAAAATTCAGTCAAAAATGACATTTTTTTGGGGGAAATTTGTTAGCCTGTATTTTCAATATGTGTTTTCGATAGGAAAATTTTCTATTCGAAACTAAGTCCCACTCTTGGTGTTAATATAGAAATAAGTTACTTCGACTGATTGTGATAGTCTTGGCATATTCGAAATTATTCAGTTTCGATAGAGGAAATTCAAATTGTATGTGAAGAGGCAGGGTCAAAGGTTGAAGACATGTGGATGCATATTGGATTTGTCGAAGACTTGTAGTTTTATGACTGTTAGTTTCAGTTACTTCTTATTGTGTATATATAGAAATTTAAAAAAAAAAATAATAGGGGTCACAAATCAAGAATCGAAAATCTTCACGCTCAAAGTACCCCTAGTCATAGCGAGAAACGAGTAACAAGAAATGTAGGTGTGATTTGATGTACCAACTTTCATTTATGCAATGCAAATCCCTTTTCTTTTAAATTGTCTACATTCATCTTTGAAGTTTTATTTCATGTTAATCCTGAAAACCTTTTTCAGTCTACTGAATGAGACGGTTATCTTCTTGTTGTTTCATATTCAAACTTATGAACACCATGAACATTCAAACCATTTCTAGGAAACATTTGCACAATATTTCATAGGATTTTTGGTTTCATCCTGCAAGTAATTAATTTAAAACTAGTGATTGTTTACGAAAAAACAACGGTAAACAGTGGGATGATGGTCAATTTAGCAAGAGTACTAAATCGTCGTCAAGTAGTAAAATTTATAAAATTTGTATCCAAAAGGATCATGATATTTCTACTTAACTATCACAATTTGATCATGATGTGAAACTTGACAATGGTTAGTTTAGACTGAATAAGTAAAAATAGAATAAAAAACGATAAAGTCATGTTCGATTTCCTTCTCTTTCTCCACTTGGTAAGTGTGTCCCAAGTCTACAATTTATTTACTTAGTTTCATGGCATTTTAGCAAAAATAGTAACGACCAATGTCTTGGTACCTAACCCCGCTTATTTGGTTACAACCCCTTATTGCCTTAGGTAAGTTTGTGACCATTGAATGTTTGACTGCACCTTAAAAATATTATCACAAAGGCAATAATGCTATATGTCTAAAACTATTACATATTGATAAGTTAAAATTAAGTGAAGCGCAAAAATCTAGTGTTAATAGTCATTTAATACCTAGATCAATTTACGATGATTCATAAAAGCATAAAAAGCATTACTAACAAGTATTAACCGAATAAAACTAAGGTGATCAGTTGTATTCATTGGTAACTAAATAGATTACATGGTTCAAGTAGCAACAGAGAAGGTCATCTACATGACTTAATCTAAGAAACAAGCTACTCATGATAACTAAACATAAACAAATGAATATGTAATGAAATACATGAACAAAGGATCACAATATGATGAATTCTTGCCTCTAGGATATTTCTAGTCACTCCAAGACTTTCCAAATCTTGATTTCGCTATGTTCAGATCAATGAGATAGTGCTTTTCTATTTATAGGTGAGTGTGTATTCAAACATTTTGGAATAGTTTATGCATAACGTGCACAACCTTTTTTGCTTACCACATGAGGCAATAGTTGTACCTAGGGCTGGACAACGGGCGGGTTCAGTCGGATTTCGGGCTCAAAACCCTCATCCGGCCTAAACCACGGGTGGCATAACTAGACCCAATTCCGTCCACTGTTTTCCTCGATTTTTTCGATTTACGGGTTCGTCGGTTTACGGGTTCGCCGGTTCCGTTTTTGAGGTTTTAAGTTTCTCAGAAGATTAGAATCATAGATCCAAACTGAATTCAAAGAAAGAATCACAGATTTTTTTTAAAAAAATTGAACGTGGTTGAGATTGGAGACAATGCATATCTAATAAGAAAGATGATAGATAAACAATATTTAATGGAATATTTGTTGTGTAGATCTCAATTATGTGCTCAAGCTTGGGAAATATTTGATGGAAGATGAAAGTCTTGCGGTGGAATACACCATGAAATGATAAAGATAAACACCATTGATTTGTTGTATTAAAAAATGAGAGAGAGAGAGAGCATCGTATTAGCTTGTGGGTGGGAGAGAGAAAGAGAAAACCAAAATAAAAAGAACTATGATGTGATATTAGCTGTAAAGCATTTGTAATTGAGAGAGAGAGAGAAATAACAACTAATATGTTAAATGAGTAACAAAAGTAACAACTAGCTAGTAGATACTGCATGATATTTTTTATTTTTCAAGGTTAACAGTCTAGCCATGTGTGTTCTACCGGTGCAGCAGTAGTCTATGCGGACGGGTTCGGTTTTCGTTGGGCTGGATTGGCCCAACCTAAACCGACCCTTACTAACCAACAAAACCCATTGAAAAACACTTGTTTCAACCGAATGACCTTAATGACTCGACCGGCTGCAATCGGTTATTACGCGCCTGCAGGATTTGGACTTTTTGGGCTATTCTTGTCCAGCCCTAGTTGTACCCTCTAAAATTCTTTCAACTTGTGCTACACACATCTCAATGCACACATCTCGCATCTACCGGTAGCTGACCACTTATGTATTCTCCTTAGTTTTGCAAGGTGCAGCTGATAGCATGCTATGCACATGTACCAATAGTTTAACCTATTTCTTTTATTTATATTTTGTTCCATTTCTCATTACTAAAACTTCAATGGTAACTATGCGCCAAGTAATCATTGGATAAATCTTGTAAAAAGTATACTACGATCACAAAGTAGTCTGGTTTGATTTGGTTTAAGGTTGTGTACGCATAATATCTCTTCCATGATCAAACATTGATTTATTTACAAATATTCAAGTAAAACATGACCAAACTTTCACGAACAACTCTACAATAACTCCTAATTAATGCTAAAAACACTATATAATAGATTGTCAAATGGGGAAATTGTTTCGTACTGGGCAGAAGCCCAATTGGCCACCCAATACTATTAGGCCCATTAACCTAGAGTCCATACAGAACAGATCTTCACAACAAACCTCTTGTATGAATCACCGCACAAGAGTGTTTTTCGTCACATCCTGGTCGTCTAATTGATCTCTAACACTTCTCGCACTCTGCGATCACAAATTCAACACTTTCTTTATGCTTTATTTTTCAATTCTTTTAGAGGCTTGAGCGTCGGAGTACTAACTTGGTTTGTCGCCCCCCCCCCCCCCCCCCCCCCCCCAAGAGAACAATAACTTTTACGCCAAAATCTTCCATCCTCTGTACTAGACTTTCCCTACCACAAGCATCTTCATCCGCATATTTGTACCTTGGCCTACTCCATAACACACTCAATACAGAAAATTTGGAAAACATTAATTTTTATACCAATAATTTTTGGGTATTACACCAACATATTTAATTAACCATATGTTTGTAGTTTGAATTTTAAATATTTTAAAAAAATATTACAAACACCCTTTGATTCTGTAGTTTGTATCTTTGAGTTAAAAAATATGTTGTTTTTACCTTATATATATTTCGAAGAAGTATATTACAACTTGCCCCTTGCTTATTATATACACTATTTTTTTTACAAAACTTGTCCATTGCTTATGTAGTGTTTGTTTTAAAATAAATGAACAATTGGCCTTTTCATTACAAATACTAACGACATTTATTAATGGGACTGAATTCTAGTTTGATTCAAATTACCAAATTGATCAAGTTGTCAGATAGAGAAGTGTAAAAGGTTCATAGCTTCAGAGCAATTGTAATAATTACTTCCTCCGTTTCAAAATATAAGCAAAATTCACTTTTTAGGTTCATTCATTTAATGATGTATGTGGTTCATGAACCACATACATCATTAAATGAATGAACCTAAAAAGTAAATTTTGCTTATATTTTGAAACGGAGGGAGTACATCATTTGTACAAAAAATAGAAAAAGTTAAACAATCCAAATCAAAAACCTGTTTGGTAAGACCAATAAGAAGAAATTTGTATAACTTTTAGAGATTGTCATTATATTTGACAAAAAAAAAAAAAGCATACTCAACATTTGCAGCAAAAAAAACCGTAAGAGAGTAATTTCAAATTTTGACTTTCGATGGTTTAATTAATTTTGAAAGCAGTTAGAGGAAATTATATATTTGCAGAATTCTTCAGCTCTAATTATTTATCCAAATTGATTTGATTTGAGTTCCATACGTGGGTTTCGTTTCTTTCCTTGCTCTCTTTTGGTTTATTTGTTGCTTTTTATGTTATTTTCTTGCTTTGTTTTTTTGTTTTGCTTTTTTCTTGTATGAGAAGGTTTTGGTATATGTCCCCCCTTCTCCTTTAGTTCTTGTTTCTTTATATTTATCTATTTCTAGGGTGTTGCACTTGGTTCACCATCTGCACCTCTTTTTGCTTAAAAGAAAATTATTTATCCAAATAAATAAGCTTCCAATAGAAGATTGATGAGAAACAGTGTAATGTACCAACAATAATATGCTGTAAGTTAGAGAATTACATGTTACATAATCACCATTCTGGAACTCATTTGAAAGAGTTAAATCCTAAAGATCTTAAATACTGCAATTCACAATCAAAATCCGAAAAGAGTGAAGTACATGTCAATAAATCATTTTCATGCTAATTGGATAAATTCAACTTGTTGAATTCATTCAAATTGATACTTGGGTACTAACGTACTTGTAATATCTCATTTGATTTTAAGTAAATTAAATAAAAATTAGTAGATAAAAATGTAATTTTAAAAAAATCGATGTAGCCTCCTTTAAAAATTGATTATTTTGAATGTCGTCAAAAATTGTACGTGATGACATTTTGTAATAAACAAATAAATAAATCCTTCTTTTTGGCGTTCATCAATTGTGTTTGCAATTCTTTCTCGGTCATTCAACAATTTTTGATGAATTGAAATCAATAATTTAGAGCTCAAATCACGTTGTAATTTTTCCTAATAGTTGCACGATTCATCGGATCCTATACTTTGATTTTCATTCCCTTCTTCAACAATCAAAAAATTTGAAACTCACTAAAACCTTACTAAATGAACAAGAAATGAGTAACAAAAAAAAAACTAATATGACAAAGATGTTGGGGAGCGTCGGAAGCGATAATGAGTTAAACGTCTAGGGTTTGGATATTTGAATTAACCTTGCGTTAATGGGATAAAATGTCTCACAAACTTTCCATGTTTTTTTTTACTAAAATTACCAAAAATCAAGATTGGTTTCAATGTTACAAAAAAACAGGATAATTGAGTGCACCTCACCAAGAACTAAACATGTATACACAATAGGAGTGTTGTGCTTTATAATCCTTCATGTTGGAACATGTGTGGAAATTGAGTAAAAAGACTAAACACAAATTCCCATGTTGGGTAGAACTAGTGTTGTGTGAATTGAAAAAAGTGGAAGTCCCACATCGGATGGAACACACACATTAATAGTGTTTATATAGTGGGGGTGTACCTCTAATTAATGGGGGTACATAATTATGTGAACGAAATAAGCACTAGAGAAAAAATATATATTGATATATATTTTATTATTTGGAAATGATAAATTAAATAATTAATTTAATCATTATTAGCAAGTGTTTTCTTAGTCCCCAAGTTTTGCTAAAATATTTGGGTACGCAATCTAATATATTTTAGTACTTGATCTGAAATATATTTTGGTACATAATATAATATATTTTGGTACTCAATTAAGATATTTTTGTACTAGATCTAATATGTGAATTACTTAATCACAAAGTAATATATTACTTGTTCCCAAAGTTTCTCATATTACTTGTTCCCAAAGTTTCTCACTTATTAGTTGTGAATTTTCCTTATAAATAGAGAACTCACATAGTGCATTCCACACACCAAATAGTTTCATTGAGTTGTCGGTAACTCTTTCTCTCTTCTCCCTTTCTTGACTTGTGTTGACGAGTCTTTCCTCTCTTCATCTCCTCTTTCTGTCCCTTCGGATTTAAGAGTGTTCTTAAGATCATAGTCCCTTTTCGGTTTAATGTCCCTTCGGAATTAAGAATGGTCTTAAAAACATAGTCCCTTCGGTAATATATTAACTGTATATAAATATTATAACAATATTTTTTCTATTTGAGGAGAAATGGTGGTATCACCATATTTGAGTGGTCGTAGTGCCATATTGATGTTTTGGAGAAATTAAAGCTAGAATGGTGATAACACCATATTTGAGTGGTCTCAGCACCATAACAGAGTGGTAACAATACCATATTAAAGTGGTTTCAGTATTAAAAGAATGGTCTTGGTACCATATTTGAGGGTGTAATTCTCGAACGGTTTTCTACAGTGCAGTAGTTAACCGCACAGTTGTAGCTGAGCTTGTTTTATCCTGGAGGCGGCGTAGTTGATAGTCTGTCTTGCACAATTTTGGGCAGTGCCACGAAACGTCTTAAAGAGAGCGATCTGGTCGTGACTCAACCTAGTAACAACTTCGGTAGATAATAGAATTTGGAAATCAAAATACAACAGTTTGGAAATCCAAAAACAACACTTCACTTTCGACAAGGTATAAAGGACATACGAATAATGAGTTTTTTAACAAGTACAATGTTACTTCAAAACAAAAAAACAAAAAAACAAGTTCAATGCAATCAAGTATTTATTTAAATATATCAATAAAGGGACCGATAGATAGGGTGGCATTTCACATGGGAAAGACCAATCCTTTTCCACTATGGGAAAGTTGGTATTTAACCATTAGATTAAATCAATAGAACAATTTTATCATACTCTCTCCACATTAGATTTTTGTGCACACTTTTACCACCATTCCAAAATAAAAAAAGTTCACATTTTTTTTCAAACATTCTAAAAAGCTTTTTTCACAATAAAACTTTTTATTTTTTTTAGTATAAAAACAAAAAATTAGAAAATATCTTGTGAAAATAAAAAAACTTATTTTCCAGAATTTTATTTTCTTAGAAAAATAAAAAACTTTAATTTCAAAATAATTTTTTTAGGATTTTTATTTTATTTTTCAGAATATCTTACTTTATTACGAAATTAAAAAAATATATTCTTTTTAGAAAAAAAAAACTTATCTTAGTTTCCAGAATTTTATTTTTATTGAAAAATAAATAAAAAAAAATTCGATTTTTCAAATTTTTTTCTAACATACAATAAATGAATTACAGAATTTAAAAAAAAATTATCTGAATTTTTTCTCTATTTTTTCGATTTTTTTAATTTCAGGAAATTATTTTTCAGAATTTTTAAAATTGTTGGAAGATAGTGTGAAGAAATATCTAGTGTTGAAAGAGCATGTTAAGAATATGTTATTCACTTAATCTAATTGTTGAATCTAACTTTCCCATGGTGGGAAAAGATTGACCTTTCCCATGTGAAATGCCACCGATAGATAGAGCAAACCTTAATATTTGAGATCAATCAAGTGACAGTCAAGAATCATTCTCTATAGATGAAATAAAACGTTACTATGTGAAGCATCTTGGAGGATTTATGATTTTGATATTCATATTAGGATTATGATTTTGATTCTGATATTAACTCTCCATTTTGGATTAAACTTGAGATGTTAGCTTAGCGATAAAAGTTTATCTTTATAATCTCAAGATTCATGCTTTTTATCAAACTGAAAAAATTCATGGCATTGAGTCTTAAAATTGAATGATCCAAAATGAATCAATTAAATATCCATCAACTTGAGAACATGTCTCATGATTCAAAATTTACACAAATAACAATGATATACAAAACTTTATATAAAATCTATACAGAAAAGAATGAAGGATGTTTCAAGTTTTGGCTTAAAAGATACCCCTTAAAGTATATATAATCTCCATTGTCTAAAATAAGATTTTGATGCATCACATATCATATCTTATTTGATTTCAACCACAGGGGGGATTGGGTGAAAGAAAAAGAGGGAGTAAGGTTCAAATGAGACATTGAAATCGAATTGCAGTAAATGATAACAGTTTACAAGGCATATACAATTATTGTAATCAAAGATATATTTTAGCTCATTAGCAACATCACTCATTAAAGGTCTCAATTTTTTGTCAAGTTAAATACAACGTGTATCTATCTTCTTTGTTTTATATACATATCTTTGAGTATTTATCTTCAATTTATGTATCCATTAGTTGGTAGAACCCTGCTCCAAGTTTCTTTAAGTATGGTTTTCCCATCAAACCTCAAATTTGATCCTTTTCGAGACCTCTTTTGTCGGTGGTTTTTCTTCCTGTGAACATCTCAAGGAGAAATGGAGAGACTTGGCGCAATGGTAATATTTTCGTCATATGACTAAATCGCGACACAGACTCAAGTGCTAGAAATGGCCTCTTATGTCAAAAATAGGGTAAGATTGAGTACAATACATCAAAATTGTAGTAACCACTGTCGGACCCTGCATATGCGTGAGTGTTAGTGCATTAGGCTGCCCTCTAACATCTCAAACAGAACCACATTAAAACTATAGACATCACTCTTGAAGATAAGGTGCCATGTCATCACATACTCTGGATATACATATCCTTGAGTTCCTATCACTTGTGTTGACACATGATTTTTGTCTCCCATTGGAGTATAGTGCTCACTGAAAACTTTCTGAAAACACAAATTTATGGGCTGGTGAAAAAAACAAATAAATCATTAGACAAAAACCATATCATTGTTAAATATAATAACTAATCATAATCACAATAATAATATATTTTATTGTGTATTTCATCAATGAGAATTTTGTATCATTTAATTTAACTTGGTATTTATTTTCAAGGTATGTGCTCTTCTAATTTACTTTGAAAATATGACCCAAATAAAATTTTATTATATAACATGTAAAAGTTCTCTGTTGTATATAAATGTCATAAAATCATTATGAATAATATTTTATTAAAAGATATTGTTCGAGGAAAGAAACGAGATAAATTTTAATAGAAAACTTCTACTTCATTGCATAAGCAAAACCATATTCAGTTATTCCAAAATATTGACAAAATACTAATGAAATTTTCAACAAATAGATAACAGAGACTATTTTTATCATTTATTTAAGATTTAAGATGCACAAATGCAATCAAATACAGTTATATATATATATATATATATATATATATATATATATAGTCAAACAATATGAAGTATGAAAAACAATAAAAATATTACATTTAATTAGATGATCCAAAACAAAAGGAAAAAAATCTGAAATACATATAGTTTTATATAATGAAAAAACAAATATAAATTGGATTGAGAATTTGGTGTTGATTTCATACCTTTGGTACTTCGTCGATTTGATAATTAGAAATTTATGCTTGTTTTGAAAATATCATTCGCATCGTCATGTTCACTTTCATCTTCATCAATGTTGATAAAAATCATGCCTGATCAAAAGGACAAAGTTTCTTGTCTTAAAATCAAACTCATAGTTGGTTTGGTATCAGATCGAGAGTATGACATGCCCTATTTTGATGTCATAAAAACATATGTAACATTGCTTAACTGAGTTTGACTAAAAAATCTAATTTTCTTAAGAAGTTGGACTCACTAAATAAATTAGGTTTTGGAAGAATACATCAAGAAGGATAAACAAGAAAAAATATATAGAAAATGGAGGAGAAAAGAAGAATACATAAAGTCGAAGAAGGAATGGAGAAGAATGAGATGCAACGGCGTCTTATATAGAGAACGAAGGAAAAAGTGATTTTAGGGTTTTGTTTTTTGGGCTTGGGCATAGCGAATTCACTTTTTTTTTTAGTGGGCTTTTAATATTTGCACCTTCTAAGTTTTACTAATAGTAACCTTATTTAAAAATAAAATGAATGTTCCTTTTGTACACCACTAGGTCTTTACCATATTTCTTTACCTAGTCCACTAACTCATTCACGATCAACACCACATCCACCATGCCTGATTGGTTGAGGGAAATAAATTATTCATAAGCTCTCCGAAACTCTTACTCAAAACATTAGCCAATAAGTTATAAATACAACCAATCAAAGATATAGGACGAAAACAACCTAGAGACTAAGAACTTAGCACCTTATCAGTAAGAGTCATCAAGTAAGTAGATAATACATTGGCAAGATAAGCATTAATGAAGAATGATTAAATAAGAGTCCAACCTCCTCCTTTATAATCTCCCAATAAGATTCAATAAAAGTAATATTTAATTATTATTAAAAGCCTAAACCACCCTCTCCATTAGACCGCATGAGATAGGCCCGGATCAGCCACTGCCATAGTGTGAAGGTCGACCAACTCTTAAAAAACACAAAGGCTTGCCCTCTTCACAAATACAACCATAATGGAAGTCAAGATTGCCAATATGGTCGATAATAAAGGCCATCTAACTCCATAGTCACCCTTGTGAAACCAAGCACATGAACCACATTCTTGAACCCCATTAGGTGATGAAGGTCCAATTTATACAATAGGAAGGCTTCAATTGTTTCCAATTTCTGGCACAACAGGCCACTGTTGATTATCATGTTACTCTTTGGATTCCTATCAAATGGAAATTAGAGTGAAAAGACTACTTGATGAAGACCTATGTTCAAACCGTCAAAAAATAACTTTCTTCTCTTACCCATTTAATGGAAAATTGGAGGGAAGTGTTGAAGAAAAGATATTTACGGCACACTGAAAAAAGGAAATGAAGCAAAAAAGATGTAGCAAAATGTAATGGAGGAGCCCTCTATTTATATCAAAGAATTCTCCGCAAAAAATAACAGGGTTAAACATCGAAAAGAGAGGAAAAAAACATTCAAATCATTAAATATGAACGCACCATTATCCTCAACAAGCTAAGTAACAGGGTTAAACATCAAAAAGCAATAAAAAATTGGTCAGTGCAACAAGCTTGACCTTAACAACGGAAGCACGACTTCCAGTGATACAAGATACGAAAAATGGAAAGTAAAAAAATTACACGGTGAAAATAATCACATAACTAGCACAACAACTAATATGTTGTAATGGTTTCTAAAATTGATAATGGAATAAAATGATAATTGTGATTTGGCTGTTAAATGAAAGGTAAAATTGATAGATTAGAACTCAATTAAAATTGATGTTCTAGTTACATAGAAACATTAAAGAAAAGATAGAAGAAGACTTAGTCCAAAGACTTAAGCCATTACTCTCAAAGAGAGTACCAAAGGGAGAGAGGAGAAACTTTCATCATTTTTCATTCATACCCACTATTGATCCTCCATTCACTATTTATGCACATCCAAGGTTCCTTTATTTTAGGATCACTAGACATGTGTCCATTTATCTCAACCAATAATATTATGCCAAGTGTATTTCCTCAAATGCTATATTGAATCATAACATTACTCCCCCCATTAAAATCAACCTTGTCCTCAAGGTTGGAGTAAAGTAATGGTGTAAACTGTTAGCAGCAACTTTCCACATTATTCTCATAATCAAGTGGGCCTTCTACATAAACAAGAGAACATTCACCACCTGGATCCCACTGTTTGAATTTGACTTGTTGGAAAACTGGAAGCTCGCAGATAAAAGCATTGTCTTCCTTTACTGTCAAAATGAGTAAAGAGCAACTCTCCACAGCAGAAACCTTCACATGAACTATTGATAATATCCATTTTCCATATAGAAATCCAACAATATTGTTCTTTTGAGAGGACTTCCTAAAACCTTGTGAACTCAACAGAACAGGGAGGGCTATAATTCCATTAGGCAAACTGTGTCTAGCCAAGCTCAAGTGCATTAGAGTTTGCCAATGTATCAAACCTTGATCCATCCCATCAACAACAATTTGGGTTTCAGTATATTGCTGGCCCGTGTATGAGACTCTATTAAAATCACTTCCAAGCAACTCTATCACACAATATGATCTATTTGGAAAGGAAAATTCAAAATATGTGAACTTGCATGGATTATATGAAGGCTTGGACCTATGAATCTTGGCAGCACCCACTGAGTTGTTTGATTTGGCAGAAATTCTTACATGCTTAAAGTAAAAATCAAGTGAAACAACTACCACCATTTTCGGTGCATCACCTATATCCAAAGGCTTGCATGCCATTTTCACAAGTCCACACAATAAAACCATATATGTGAAAATATTTTGAACCAACACATTAGAATCAAACTCACTTGTAACAAAAAGAAGCAATAATTTCATATACCTCAATCTCATAGCACTAGTGATTCCCTTCAAGTGTTGGAAGCTCCCAATGTGATATAAATCAAAGCATCTTCCTGTGTAAAATACCACATAATCAAGCTCTTCACCGACATATTGAAGGCCGGTTAAACACCTAGAACATGATGGGATATTTGGAGGTTTGTAATTGAAATATGAGCTGAGCAGTGCATAGCACTCATAACAGTTGTCACAGAGGCAATTATAGGAAGTACCATGAAGCTCATGTGGCCATTCACCATTCCCATCAAATTCTGAGTTGTCCTCCAAAAGAATGACTCTTAAATTTATGACAGGACAACCAGACATTGAAGCATTGATTGTACCTGGATCCCATTGTTTGAAATCTAAGGACCAGTTTATATTTGAAAAATAGCAAGTTCCACTAAGAGTCATTTCATCAAACACATAATGGGCAGCAAATAAGGTCTTGATGTTGGTGGTTTCAATGGATTTCCTTGTTCCATACCCAACAATTACACCATCACCAATTATTGAAACTGTAGTATAACAAGGAACTAATGCAAGCAAACATTTCGAAACAACAATTCTAGCATCACTAGTTAAGTTGTTCTTCAATATAGCATGAAATGATGATTGGGAATGGAAAGAAACAAGAGGGTTATATTTTGCCTCTGGTAATAACCATCCCGAATTTGGTACAGAACTTAATCTATGATTTACCATCACAGTACAATTGAAAAATGGGTAACTACCATTAGAGGCGTACCTTGATGGAAAATTCACAATCGTGGGAAAAGATAAGAGTTGTGAATTGGATTGTGGAATAGCAACACAATAAAGTGAGTCTCCATAAGTTGTGTTTGTGATGTTGTTTCCTAGAAAATTGAAGCTATATTGTGAATGCCAAGGTTGCGGGTAAACCGAGTGATGAAGCCATGGCGGTGCAAGCGGCGGCGACGGAACGGAAACTATGTCTGGTGGATCTGATAGAGAAATCCCAGGCTGGGTAAGCGCAATAGCAAGTTTGGAAACCCTTAGGTCTGTCACTACTGAAGAGTGAAGTTGCTTGTCAACAACATTGAAGGTTGCCTTCGTCTTGCCACAACCATCGAGTTCAACGACAGAATGAACAGAACCTTGGAGCATGTTAGGCTCAACATAATCTGCAATTAATTGTTCAAACGCTTGATCACCACTCAAATTAGAAGCATCTACAACTGGAAAAGCATCGAACCCAGCTTCTGAACTTATCAACTCATCAGTGGTGTACGGTATCGACGCCATCTGTTCCGTGTATGAAATACTCAGGTTCAGAGCACTAATATCTTTCGAAGCATCAATCTCGTCGTGATTTACGTCGATCATTGTTGTAAGCATATGAAACGGTTCATTTGACAACGATTGAGCAGATGAGTTCGAACCACCATTAGAAGCGGAATCCACTTGAAGTGCAACCAATTTCTCCTCAATCCGATCCATACGCGAGATGGAAGCTGAGCGTGACTGCATATATTCAGCGTGACGTATTTCTTCATCTTCCATGAACTTCTTCAATGTTGCATTGAGGCCTTGGATGGCTGCCTCCAACTCGTTCATAGATATATCATCTTCCGCCATGGTGATGGATGAAAGCACCAATGTAATGGTTTCTAAAATTGAAAATGGAATAAAATGATAATTGTGAATTGGCTGTTAAATGAAAGGTAAAATTGATAGATTAGAACTCAATTAAAATTGATGTTCTAGTTACATAGAAACATTAAAGAAAAGATAGAAGAAGACTTAGTCCAAAGACTTAAGCCATTACTCTCAAAGAGAGTACCAAAGGGAGAGAGGAGAAACTTTCATCATTTTTCATTCATACCCACTATTGATCCTCCATTCACTATTTATGCACATCCAAGGTTCCTTTATTTTAGGATCACTAGACATGTGTCCATTTATCTCAACCAATAATATTATGCCAAGTGTATTTCCTCAAATGCTATATTGAATCATAACATATGTCATGCCACTTCACTAGTTGGTACTGAGGACCTCCAAGATAAGCAAACACAAACTCCCGCCTTAAGACAATCTCATATTGGAAAGATAAATAGCCCAGACTCAAGATGAGTTTAAAATAATAATCATGGCACACATACCAACAACTCAGGGTTCATCAAGTCAGCAAGGATTCAATATCAACAACTCCCATTAACAGGGGTTCATCTTCGGACGAACATTCATACTTCTATCCTAGAGTCCCCCTGATCGAATATCTTTGGGCCAACTTTAAACTTGTTTCCTTTAAAGCTCCTTACATGATAAAGACAGTAAAGGCTTGGAGGATGATCATCAATTTAGCAAATATACTAAACTGCGTTCAACTAGTAAAATTTATAAAAATTTATATCTAAAAGGATTGTGAAATTTGTACTTAACTACCATAATTATGATCAAGATGTGTAACTTGGGGGGTTGCACTTGACAATGATTGGTTTAGACTTAAGAAGTAAAAGTAGAATAAACAACGATAAAGTCATGTTTGTTTTCCTTCTCTTTCGCTACTTGGTAAGTGTGTCCCAAGTCTACGAGTGATTTACTTAGTTTCATAGCGCACTAACAAAAATGGTTAAGCCCAATTGTTTTTGAAGAAGTTAAATTAGCTCACTCATATTGACACTAGAGAGAATCGAACGTGAGACCTTGAGGAGGAGCGCACTCCCAAGTCCCAAGCCAATACCACTAGGCCAACCCAAGTGGGTTGGTTAAGCCCAATTGTTAGTTTTAGCGATTAATTTAAGTTTACTTAGTGATAATCACACTTAGTGGTTAATCACATTATTGTTTTCAGTTTGTTATGAATATTATTACAAGTTTATTAGAGATTAGCACTTAAGAGTTAGGGTTTGTTACATAGCTTGTGCTTCAAGCAACCTAACTAGACATTAGTATATAAGCTATCTCTTTGTAAATTTGTTCATATCTCTCAATAAAATTTCACTTTCTCAATTCTTATCATATTACTCATTCTTCTCATTCTCTCTAATTAACAAAATCACACAAAACTAGAAAACCCTAAAAACCCTAAACATGTTACTTGTGTAACAAGCTTCCACAACTGCGCTAACAAATTGGCATCAAGAGCCAGTGGTTTCGTTCTAAGGGGTAATCAAGATCTTCAATCACGCAAATTCAGGAAGAACCATTGAAGGAAGAACCATGAATGGTAACAACAGTTTCAACACTCATCTTCCAATTCTTGAAGCACACAATTTGTAAAGATGGAGTGCAGTGATGAAGAATTTGTTTGGAGCACAAGATTTGCTGGAAATTGTGCAGAATGGTGTTGATTATTTAGTTGCAAATGCCACAGAAGTGAAAAGGAATGCATACAAAGATCTAAAGAAGAAAGATTGCAAGGCTTTGTTCTTGATTTAACAAAGTCTTGATGAAGCAAATTTTGAAAGAATCTCTAAAGCAGTTAGTTCAAAGGAAGCTTGGGATATTCTTTCAAAGAATCATGAAAGTAATGATAAGGTGAAGTTGATTAAACTTAAATCACTGAGGAGGAAGTTTGAATTGATTCAGATGGAGGATGATCAGAAAATTGCTGAATACATCTCCAAACTCATCAATATTGTGAATCAGATGAAGGCTTGTGGAGAAACCTATACTGATCAACAAATTGTTGAGAAGATAATTAGGACTCTATCATCAAAGTTTGATTTCATTGTGGTGGCTATTCAGGAATCAAAAGATGTAAAAACCTTGAAGATTAAGGAGCTGCAGAGTTCATTAGAAGCTCATGAATTGATGGTTTCAGAAAGAAACAATGAAAGATTAATTCAACAAGCCCTGCAAGTTCAAACTATCAAGAAGGATGATTATGATAGGAAGAACTTCAAGAAAAGGAAGAATAACACAAAGGGAGGAAACTGGTCTAAAGGCAAGAACAAAGGATCTGAAAAAGGTGACTCTTCAAAGGAAGGAAGCTCGAATCAAAACAAGAAGAAAGGTTTTGATAAGAAGAAGATTCATTATTTCAAGTGTGAGAAATTTGGACACTTTGCAGCAGAATGTTGGTCTGGTAAAGGAAAACAATCAAAGAATGATGAAGAGGAAGCCAAGATTGCACAAGATGGTTCAGATTCTGATTCATTGTTCATGATAGTTACAACAACTAGTAATGAGAGCTGCAATTCGGAAAGTTGGTTCTTAGATACTGGTTGTTCTAATCACATGACTGGAAACAAAGTATGGTTGAGGGAAGTTGATCATGGAAGGAACACAAAAGTAAAGCTTGCAGATCATATAACATTAACTGTAGAAGGAATGGGGAAGATAACTATTGAAGGAAAGAATGTGAAGATAGCAATAATTGAAGATATTCTTTATGTCCCTAGAATGCAGTGCAATTTACTTAGTGTTGGTCAACTCATTCAGAAAGGTTATTCAGTCACTATGAGGGACAATGTCTTAAAGTTGTTTGATTAACATCAAAGGTTAGTTTTGAAAACTACTCTTGCAAAGAATAGAACATTTCAGACAAATATGATGAATTGAGTGGCGACCTGCCAATGGCATGGTTCCACGGATTTTATAAAAATTTGGAAAATGGTAAATATATGGGAGGGTACATTGAACACAATAACTATTATACTCCCTGACAACTTTGAATGCCCCTGTTCCGAGTCTTTGATCTGCAGATGCTTCAAATCGGAGGTCTTTTGATAGCTGGATGCCCCAAGTGGATTGTGCCTGACTGATGTAGTTACTTTGTCATGATCCTTAACTTTTGCATAGATCGCTCTTTTCGGGTTTCCAATCTATCAGGATAATCATCATTTTTTTTTGTCTCTAATTTTTTCCTGGACCGCCCATTCGGGTTTTCAGTCCACCGAGACGCTCATTTTTTCTTAAGCCGCCTTTTCAGGTTTGCGACTTATCGAGCTGTTATTTTTGACAGAGTATTTATTGACTGCATCGACATTCATAGGACGTGCGAGCTTGTTAACATCTGTAGTCACATGAGTCATTGCACACGGGCCTTCATAGTTAGGCGGCCTCTTGCCCCTGTAGCCTGTTTGGAAAGGTAGTGTCTTTTTTAGCACAAAGTCTCCTTCTTGAATTTCACGGGGATGAACCTTCTTGCTGGAAGTTAGTTTAAACCTCTTTTGATATAGTTGTACAAGGTCTCATGTATTTTAAGTTCAATCAAGCTTGGACTTTAGCAGAACTCCTATTGACAGGACTTTCGACCTCCACGGGAAGAATGACCTCCATGTTGTATACTGAGGGAGGGGGGGGGTGTTACCCCTGTTGAAGTGTGTACTTAAATGCGATACCCATGTAAGGCAACGGTAACATCCCACGACAGTCTTTGTAAGTGAACTACCATCTTCTGACAATCATCTACATATTTGTTTGTAGCTTCGATGCCTAGATGCCCCAGTATGCGAGAAATCTCATCGGGAGTCTCTTCATTCCCCTCATCTTCAGCTTCAGATACAAGGAACTCAAAGTTGGGAGAGAGCACATGGTTAATGTGTTCAACGGGTTTATTAATGGATGATTTATTGTTGATTTTGACAAGTAAATAAAAGTTATGATTATGCAGACATTTGAAAATGATTATTTTTTTTGTATTTTGTATTACCATTTTCCAGAAAAAGCACAAAATAAAAAAACAAAGTCGGAATCAAAACGACTTTTTATTAATGATGGAAAATACATGAGGCAAAAAGCCCTACACAAGTTCACTTTCGTCTTGGGCGGGACAAAAAGTTTTTTTTGAAAAGCAATAAACAACAAACAAAAGCATTATTTGAACAGATGAGTAGTAGAAGGAACATCAAAAGCGACCCAATTGCGGCTATCCACTCCATGTGTCACAACACTAGGTAATATAATATGGCAGTGGATTAAATTTGCACGTCCTAATTCAATCTAAGAAAAGCAAGATATTGGCTTCAATCAGCTTCTGGACTTCAATCTTCAAAGAGAAACATTGCTCGATGTCATGGCCGGGTGCTCCTTGATGGAAGGCACAGGAAAGGTCAGATTGATACCAAACCGGCAACTCGTTAGGCACTCGAGGGAGGCGTTCTAGTTTGGACAAGATTCTCTTGGAGCAATATGGGAAGCAGCTCCGCATATGTCATTGGGATTGGCTCAAACTGCATCCTTGGAGCCTGTTGTCGATGTTGTTGATATTGGCGTTCCAGCCCTTGCTGGAACTGCGAAGCTACCAATGAAACTATCAGGGTACTTTGTAACGCCCTCTTTGTTATTTAATTTTTTTTCTTGAGATAGAGTCGAATTATATGATTTATTTAATCATGTGATATGTTGATATTTTATTGAGTGGCTTTATTTTATTATTTATTAGAATATATTTAGTGGGAGAATATAATTATCGGAAGAATATATTTAGTGGAAGAATATAATTAGTGGAAGAATATATTTAGTGGGAGAATATAGTTAGTGGAAGAATGTATTTAGTGGAAAAATATAATTATTTAGAATAATGAGGCTTTGGGGCAGAATTGGAATTAAGAGAAAATAAGTAGATTAAGGATTTATATATAAAGACGAGAGTCAGAGTTAGAAAATAAGGATTACGTGCAAACTGTTTTTTTGGAGAAAGAGGAGAAACCTAGAGAAGAGAAGTATGTAGAATCCTTGCAATCAATCAATCTAAGGTAAGGGTAAGACTATCATTCTATAATCTTGAGTCTATGATTCTGGAAATATCATTTAACATGTTGTAGGTTTAGTTTTTGAGAATTGGAGAATTAGGGTTAAGAGTGATAATTGATGATTTATGTTATGTTGTTGTTGATTTGTGGTTGTCGATGATTGTTGTTGATAATGTCATATTATGAATTGGGTATGAATTATGTTGAGTTGTTGTTGTTGATTGTGATGATTTTGAATGAATGCGAAGTTTGAATAATATAAGTTGCTTTTCCTGATTTTTTCTTATCTCTGTCCCGAATTTTGAAATGAAAACTGGTATTGATCGGTACAGAATTGGTCTTAGGTGTAAACACGAAAGTTGTAGGTATGGATGTTAGTTTTCTAATGCCGTTGGTCTAACGTCATAATGATTTATAGAACTTGAGTTATGGTCAAATTACTGCACATAGGTCACAGTGAATTTTTATGGACTTTCTGCACAACTTTTTCGATTTCGAAGCGAAAACTGGTATTGATCGGTACATAATTGGCTTTGGGGGTAAACATGAATGTTTTAGATAATTTTGTTAGCTTTCCAGTGGCTTCGGTTTGACATGAATATGATTTTTAGTTTTTGAGTTATGATGAAAATACTCTAAGGAGGTCTTAGCGAAATTGTACGGTGACAACATTCTTTGTTTCATGTTTTTGCGTCTGTTTCACAAGTTTTCTGTTTTGAATTGGTCTTTGGTATAAACATGAAAGTTGTTGATAATTGTGATATCTTTCTAGTATCCTTGGTTTGACATGGAAATATGTTATGTATAATTTATTATGTTTTTTCAAAATTGCATGATGAATTGTTGATGTTTGAATATAATATTAACGATGATTTGTGAAGTTGTTATTAGATGATTTGATGTTGTTTCTGATGATATATATATATATATAATCGTATATGCATTATGTGAATTATAAGTGATGTTTTGAGACGATGATTACATTTTGATATTGTTGTATCTTGAGATTATTGATGTGCTGCCATGTTGCTGTTTACTATTGATTAAAGCTGTATGTGTCGGTCTAAGATGTGAAATGTTGATCCAAATTATTAGAGTCATATAAGACGTTCATGTTGTCTAAGTTGTAAGATGTTGAGTCCATGCATACTCATTTAAAGACGAGGGCTCATGCCCTAGGAGCTTTTGCTCAATAGCGACGAGTGCTCATGCCCTAGGAGTATATTTATGCTCAAAAGCGACGAGGGCTTATGCCCTAGAATGGTACCACATGCATGAGTAAAATGATAGAGTTTCATAGTCGAGTTAAGTTGCATTGTCGAGTCAAGTTGTTAAGTTGATTTATGAAGTTGATATTGATGTTGATTATGAAGTTGATTATGATGATGATAATGATGCTACATGACCATTGTTATGATATATTGATGATGTTTATGTTGTTAAATATAATTGTTGAATTATATGCTTAACATTATTGTTTGTGAATCTCACCCCTTCTGCTTGGAAATGTTGCTCTTCATATGAGTAACTTGCATGTGATTGAGAATAAGTAGCTGTTGATTACTGTCGTGAGTGGCTATCTCTCACTGTGTCTTTAGGTGCTCTGATACGTAACAGGATGGGAACTTTTGTGGCTATTTTCTATTCCTTACGTACTGCTTATGATTTTACATGACTATGATTTAGTTTTTGGATTATTACGAGATGTTTTGATGAGGTCTTCGTGCCAAGACTAATTATGTTGTTGAATTAAATTCCACTGCGAAGTTTTTGAAAATTTATGTTGACCAATTTATGAAAGATGAATTGTTATTTATTCCATTTATGATTTTTAAAAAGTGTAGCATTCCGTTTATGGTGAATGACTCTGATTTATATGTGAAATTTTTATGTTGGGAAAACGGGGTGTTACATACTTAGTCTCTCTAACTCGGCCTGGAGTGTTTGTTACCTCTTCAAGAATGATCGTGGATTTCTTGTTCAAACTGATACATTTTGTTTGCACGAGTGTTATAGGTGCGAGTTGGCTTTGGACGAGGACAGTCAGACCACTTTTGAAACGGGTTGACCTTTTAATAGGAAAAACAAACGTGTGAGACACGGACATGAAACTATGAATGCATGATGAAGGATTATGCTTATACAAAAATGGACACTTTTTTTCCGAAGGACTAATCAAAGTAATCGTAAAATCATGAGGAACATTGTTTTCATTTGATAATTTGAAATTTTAAAAACAGTTCCTTTAAGAGAAAAAGAAAAGTCAAGGGAAAAGACCCCAACAAAAGTTAAGGTCTAATTAAGACTTTTGGAAATGTATTTTTTAGGTGTTCCTCTTTACAAGGTTCATACCTCTGATTTTTAAAAAAAACTTATCTAATTCGGTATTTAATGAGAAAAAGTTTATGAATGAATCCATGTATGCATGATTATGCTACACAAACGGTGAAAACATGGTGAGGTTTAAGTCCATAATGTTGAGGTCGAGGGTAAACACATTCGGTAAGGACTATGGTTTCATATGTACCTGTATCACGAGTTCTACCAGGTTCCCAAAGTCTACAACCACTTCCAAATATTATCGGGTTACACGATTACTCTTAATCCAATGACATTCGTAGGAAAGTCTTGTTTGAGTGTAGTATCGCGTATCAACTAATTCAAGATTACTCTTGATCAGCCACCGCACTACGTCCTAAAAGGCCAAGATGGGTTAAAGGTAACTAAAGGTCCTCAACTTCGACGGTTACTTGAAAATAATAGTTAGAAACACAATTACTCATGTCAACATAGTATTACTTCCAAGAACCTCCATTGAGCGGTAAAGGTGAGAAAAACACAAGAAGGGGGGTTGAATTGTGTTTTGAAAAATTCTTCATTTCTCCGAAATCTGAAACACACTGGTCAGAAGCTAAGTGAGACAACTTTTGAAGTGATAATCAGAATCTGAACGCAGCGGATAAAAATAGAGAGAGAGAAGAAGAAAGACACAAAGCAATTATACAAGTTCCTTCCACAAACCGGAAGTAGTCCCGTCCCCCTTGCACTTCCAAGGAGAGTTCACTAAAATGTAATATCTGATTACAATTGCTCAAGCACACAGCAAGAGACTTCCTTTGCTCAAGCACACTTTGCAAGAGTCTTCCTATGCTCAAGAACACAGTCAAGAGACTTCTATGCTCAAGCACAACTACAAGAGTCTTCCTATGCTCAAGAACACAGTCAAGAGACTTCTATGCTCAAGCACAACTGCAAGAGACTTCTAAACAAACAAGATTACAAAGAAAAATGTTTGAGGTTGAACACTTGATATACAATCAGAGGTGCTCACAATACAAATTAGATAAGACTCTAAGACTTAAGAATTTCTAGGATAAGACTTGAGAAACAGAAATTCTAAGTGAATGCAGAACAATTTTAGCAGAGGTTTGGCACTTGTAAAATGTTGATGAGTCTTTCGTTCAACATTACCAAATCTCTAAGTCTTCACTCATTTATATAGAGGTGTGAAAGAGACGTTGTGAAATTGGCAGCACATCAAAAGAGTCGTTGTTGAAGCTTGATCTTTCACCATTGATCTTTTGCCTGATTTGGTTGTTGTCCTATGAAGAACCAATTTGAAATCCATTCCTAATGCGAAGGAACATCTTTGCATGCATAGCTGTTATTCTGGAGTTGTTTTCTTGTCTTGTAGCGTGGACACAAAACAGAGTAGTTGAGAAGGTGGTTGTAAGCTCTGACTCCCCTTGAGTCTGATAGTCTTTAAGGTGAGGTTTGTAAGCTCCTCCTAAGTTCTATCCAAGTTAATTAAATTCTTTTAACGCACAATAATATTTCAAAATGGAAAGAAGTAGATTATAGATAAGAAGAATGGTTCACTTAACTTTATTTGAAATTTGATACTCCTTCTTACGTTCAATGCTTATACCTTTCAGGTAAAGATGATAGAAGTTTTTCAAAATAATTTTTCAAATATCATTAATGGGGCTCAGAGCCTTTAAATACTATCACATATACTCCCCCTTTTGTCATTAGCAAAAAGAAAATAAGCACTTAAGACAAAAAGATACTGAGAAAAACTCAAACAAGGAGAGAGTATAAACTATAATCAGAACTTATAAACTATAATCAAATAATAACAATCAGAGCAATATGTATCAAAACAAAACAATAATATAGATCAGAGCAAATCATGTTATAAAATTCAAAGATACAGATCAGAGCAAACATAGAATGAAGTATAAACAAGATATGATGAAGTTCAGTTCAGATCCTATAAACATTCAGAAGCATAAAACACAACAACATAATAAAACTAAGGTGTGCATCTTATGGTTAGGTTGTTGCATCATTGCTTTCATGAGAGAAATTTCTTCAGACTGTTTCTTCAGGAGCTCTGCTTGTTGCTTCACAATATCTTCAAGTGCTTGCTGCCTCTGAAGAAGAGAATCTTCCTTTGCCTTTGATTCTGCCAGTTTCTTCTTTAGCATCTTGAATACCCTTGCTTCTCTTGATATGTACTCTGATTCTGTATAGAAAGGCTCATAAGCTAGGCATAAAACTGGACCTCTAGCTTGCTCAGCTTGTTGCAGATTCTTCAACAATCTTTTCACTGCAGCAGCTTGAATCCTAACACACTTCTTGCTCACGGCATCTATTAAGTCAGAAGCTCTGTTCTTCAATGATGTCCATTGGTCCTCATAGTCAAGTGAAAGAGTGGGAACTCTTCTCAGTTGCACTAGAGTTTGCATGTCAGAGCTAATCTTGAGCAACTCAGTGTCAATGTAATCAGATTCCAAGATGTTTAAAGGTGGTTGGTCAAAAATCTCAATGTCAGATGAGGTTGATGGTTGGTCAGAAACACTAAGTGTTTGAATCTGATTGGGAGATGGGGGTTGAGTTTGTTCAGTTTTTGGGGTTGAATGAAGTTTGTTTGCTTAGGAGCGGTAAGTTCAGGAGCATCTGGTTCAGAAGTGGTTTGTTTAAGAATAGTAGGTTCAAAAACAGTTTGGTTAGAGCTTGTTGAGGGGGCCATTTATGCGTCAATCTATATGTTGGGTGGTTGTTGTTGTGATGATGAAGTCTTTTGTGGTTCAGGTGCTTGGTGTTGGGGGCTTTCTAAAACAACTTTCTTAGAAACAATTGCTTCAGAAGCTATTTCAGAGGCTTTTTCTGAGTTTGAGTTAGCCTCATCAGGTACAATCATGTTGAGAGGTTGGATGACTTGTGGTTGAAGACGATGATGTAGGGGTAATCTTTCACAGATTTGGTTTCTTCTCTCAGACATTTCTCCTATCTTTTGATAAATCAAGTGACCAATAGGCTCATAAGAGCTTGTCTGAAAGGGCTTCTTGTTGTTCTTGGTTGATGTTGATTGGCTTTTTGTAAAGTTGAGATAGCGTTGTCCTAGAGGTATATCATCATAATCAGAAGATGATGATGATGAGGATGAGGATAAGGATGAGGAATCTGATGATACATTGACAACTTCTTCTGGCTTAGCTTCAGAATCCTTTTGAACAGATCCGCTTGCAATCAACAATAAGTTCTCTGCTTCTAAGGTCACTTGTTGTTGAAGATCCTTAGTAGCTTGAATAGCTTCTACAGCAATGGCGGCAGCTTCTTTTTTGACAAACCTAGATGCAGGAACTTCAATCTCTTTTGATAGCTTCAAGGCCTTCTGAAGAGCCTGAGCAGCAGCTTCTTCCTCCTTTTTCTTCTTCAATTCCCTTATTACCAGATCAGTTGAGGCTTCCACACCTTCTACTTCCTCAACTACATTGGGAGATTCCTTTATCTTCCTTATTGCAGGCTTCCTCTTCTTCTTATGCACTGGAGGTTGTTCATGAGCTGTTCCAGTTTCAGAAGCAGCAGCTTTGCCACTTCTGGTCTTTCTCTTCAGGATCACATCAGTGTCCAGGTCCTGAACTTCTTCCTCAATTGATGGTAATCCAGAACCACCAATTTTCATCTTGTCAGAAGCTTTCTTCTTAATTGACTTCTTGGAAGATTTCCCCATTTCCAAATACTCTTCTTCTGACATTTTTTTCTCTTTCTCTTTCTGCTTCCTTCAACTGGTAGCTTAGTTCCTGGCATCTCCTCAGGAACTTCCTCCAAACCTATATACTCACAAGTTCTTGTGAAATGATCACTCAGAAGTGCCATTTGAACTGCAAGAGAATCCTTCTTACATATTGGGGGGAAATCAGCATTCAGTTGTGAGACTACCATGATTCACTGATATCTGACTTCAGAGGCGTGAACTCCTGAATCAGAAACATGTTCTTCATGGTTCTTCCATTGATCACCTTGCCAACCACTTTATCCAACATTGTATCAGTGTAGAACCTAATTGCACTGAGTGCTGCAATTATTCCTCCTTGATGGAAGATTTCAGAAAGCCGTCTTCCACAAGGTACCCAGGATCTATTCTTGTATTTAAAGATGTACTTTGAAGATATACTTTGGCAGGTTGATTTTCACCAAGGTACCCAAACTATTGTATTTGATCTATTCTTCCACAAGGTCTTCCAAAGTTGATTCTCCATGTATTTGAAGATATACTTTGGCAGGTTGATTTTCTCCCCTTTGATGAGATGGTGGATGAAAACTTTATGTGTCAATGAAGGTTGGTCACTGCCACCACCCTTTGGTAGCAGGTTCTCATATTGGATTTTCAGAAGTATCTTTTTCGCCATATCCAAGTCAGCATACTTCTTTGGTACTGTTGAGTTGAAGAGAGTCATGTGGACAATGTCATTCCAGAAGCTTTCTTTAGCACTTGAAATCTCTATTCTAGAATATTTTCCAGAAGCTTCTACGCCAATCACTGAAGCAATCACCTCCTGAGTGATTCTTATGGGAACTCCCATCACAGTTGATCTGATTTCAGTCCCATTAAAAGGTTCCAGCATCATTTCTTCCCTCGTTTTCCCAGCAAGTTTTGGATAACGTAGAATCAGATCCCTTTTTTCTGCATCTGCTGCTTTTCTGTTGAAGATAGATGCTCTTACCCAGAAATGCCTTACCAAGGCCTTATAAGTAGGACCATTCAGCATCTTAAAGTATTCCTGCCAGCCTTGAGTATTGTAAAATCCCTTGATGTTACAACCGTGATGCAGAAGAGATGAGATGTCAACTGGATTTTCAACCTGTACATCCAATTGATGTTCTTTAAGCTTCATAGTATACCCATCCATTAGATACGCAACCCTTTCTGGTTGCTGTTGTTGCATGCTAGATGTAGATTCTGGAATATCTTGTTTCAAGCTTGAGGATGCCATTTGATGTTGATGATGATGACTTAGGGTTCTAGGGTTGAAGATTGCGCTTACTTCGTAAGAACAGGTTTGAAAGATGAAGTGTTTGTTGTGAAGTGAGTAGTGTGCGAATTGACAAAGTGTTAAGAGTAAAAATGATTGCAATTCAGAAAACAGCAAACAAACATAACATTAATGACAATGGGGGCACGTGAAAGTACTTTCAAAGCATTTAAATCATCATTGCCCTTTTTAGTTATACACCAATACAGATAGGCCACGTCAGAAGTTTTCAAAGTAACTGCCAAGTTAGTTGGCCAGTGCTTCCAAAAAGTAACTTCCAACGTTTCAACTAACTCTACTATTCAGAAGCATAAAATCCAGCTTCTGGACTTCAGATGCTGACGTCATTTTCAGAAGCACATTTTCCTCAGAACCTCAATAAAGTGCTTCTGATGGACCACAACTTCTGAACTGACTTCAGAACCTAAAATCCTATTCAGGAGCAAGCAAGCTTTAATCAGACACAAAATGCATGTTCAAATTTTTCTTTATAAAATCAAATCTTTCAACAGTTAAAGGCCTAGTAAATATATCAGCCCATTGATTCTCAGTATCAATGAATTGTATATCTAAAATTCCTTTTTGAACATAGTCTCTGATAAAGTGGTGTTTGATTTCAATATGCTTAGCTCTTGAATGCAAAATTGGATTTTTAGACAAACAAATAGCAGCAGTATTATCACAATAAATGGGAATACTGTTAGCAATTATCTGATAGTCTTCCAACTGATGTTTCATCCAAAGTAGTTGTGTACAACAACTTGCAGCTGAAATGTATTCTGCTTCTGCTGTAGACATATCAATAGTTGTTTGTCTTTTGCTAGCCCAGGATATCAGATTATCACCCAGAAATTGACAATTGTCACTGGTTGACTTTCTTTCAATCCTATCACCAGCATAGTCAGCATCACAGAATCCAATTAGCTTATAATCTAAGGATTTCCTATAAAGGAGTCCAAGATTAGTTGTTCCCTTCAAATACCTGAAGATTCTCTTGACAGCAGTCATATGAGATTGTCTAGGATCTGATTGGAATCTTGCACACAAGCATACACTGAATAAAATATCTGGCCTAGATGCAGTGAGGTATAACAAAGAACCAATCATACCTCTATACAGCTTCTGATATACTTTTGCTCCTTCATCTTCTTTGCTTAAAATGTATGTTGGATGCATTGGAGTGTTCATCACTTTACAATCTTCAAGCTTAAACTTCTTCAGAAGCTCCTTTGTGTATTTTGTTTGATGAACATAGACTCCATCTTTACATTGATTGATTTGAATGCCCAGGGAGAACTTCAGCACTCCCATCATGCTCATTTCAAATTCATCCTGCATTAACTTAGAGAATTCCTTGCAAAGAGATGCATTAGTAGAACCAAATATTATATCATCAACATATATTTGCACAACAAGAATATCTTTCCCAAGGGTCCTTCTGAAGAGTGTTGTGTCAACTTGACCACTATTAAAATCATTTTTGATTAAGAAATTACTTAGTCTATCATACCAAGCTCTGGGAGCTTGTTTCAAGCCATATAGTGATTTCTTCAGTTTGAAAACATGATCATGATGCTTAAGATCCTCAAAACCAGGAGGTTGTTTGACATACACTTTTTCTTCTATGACACCATTAAGAAATGCACTCTTGACATCCATTTGAAATAATATTATGCCATGATTAACTGCATAGGAAAGAAGTAACCTGATTGCTTCCAATCTCGCAACTTGAGCAAATGTTTCAGTGCAATCAATGCCTTCTTGTTGACTATAACCATGTGCAACAAGTCTTGCTTTGTTTCTTGTTACTTCTCCTTGCTCATTCAACTTGTTTCTGAATACCCATTTTGTTCCAATAATGTTCTTATGCTGAGGCTTGGGTACCAGATCCCACACGTCGTTCCTTTGAAACTAATCAAGCTCTTCTTGCATAGCTAGTATCCATCCATCATCTGAAAGTGCTTCATCAACTGTTGTAGGTTCAATCATTGATATCAGTCCAATCATTGATTCTTCTTGTCTGAAGTATGATCTTGTTCTTCTAGGACTATCTTTGTTTCCAATGATTAGATCCTTAGGATGTGAAGACTTGTCCTTGAATGTGTTTCTTGGATGATCTGCTTGATGTGAGCCATCTTGTGTTTCATCAGAAGCAGCTTCATCTTGTGCTTCTGAGGTGGGTTCAGCTTCTGGACTGTCTTCAGATTCAGCTATCTGATCAGGTTCTAGAGTATCTTCAGGAACCTGTATCTCTGCAAAACTTTCATCTTGCTTTGGAGTTTTATCTCCAAGCTCTTTGTCATCAAATTTAACGTGCCTTGATTCTTCAACACAAAGTGTTTCTGAATTATACACTCTGTATGTCTTTGACCTTTCAGAGTAACCTAAGAAGATTCCTCTTTGGGCCTTGGCATCAAATTTCTTTAGGTAGAGCTTGTTATTTAGAATGAAACATGTACATCCAAATTGATGACAGTAAGAGATATTGGGTTTTCTTCCTTTAAAGAGTTCATATGCTGTTTTCTCCAAGACAAGTCTGATATAGATCCTATTCTGAACGTAACATGTTGTATTCACTGCTTCTACCCAAAAATGTTTTGCCAAATTGTTTTCATGGATCATGGTTCTGGCCATTTCTTGTAAAGTTCTATTCTTTCTTTCTACAACCCCATTTTGTTGTGGAGTTCTAGGAGAAGAGAATTCATGGACAATTCCATGTTTTTCACAAAAAGCTTCAAATGGCTCATTTTCAAACTCTCCACCATGATCACTTCTGATTTTCAAAATCTTTGTTTCTTTTTCATATTGAATTTGTGTGCAGAAGTTATTGAATACATCATATGCATGGTCTTTACTTCTCAGGAATTTCACCCAAGTCCATCTGCTATAATCATCAACAATGACTAATCCATATTTACTTCCATATAAGGATGCAGTACTGACTGGTCCAAACAAATCAATATGGAGTAGTTCTAAGGATCTGGAGGTTGAAACAATGTCTTTAGTTTTAAAAGATGATTTCACAATTTTCTCTCTCTGACATGCACCACAGAGTGCATCTGAATGATAGTCAATTTCTGGTAGGCCTTTGACAAGTTGTAACTTACTAAGCTTAGAGATTAATCTCAAGTTAGCATGTCCCAACCTTCTGTGCCACATCCATTTCTTATCATTCACTGATAGAAGGCAAATTACCTTCTGGTCAACCAGTTCAGAAAAATTTGTAGACATTTTCTATCCTTTTTCCCATGAACATAATGGATTTGTCTTCCTTGTTGATTACAGTACAGTTGGCTTTTTCAAATAACACATCATAACCATTATCACAAAATTGACTAATTCTCAAAAGGTTATGTTCAAGACTATCTACCAACCATACATTATTAATTGAGGTAGAGGAACCGCCAATAGTTCCTGTACCAATGATCTTGCCAGACTGGTTGCCTCCGAACTTCACATTTCCTCCCTCTTTCATTGTTAGGTTGAGGAACATGGACTTCTCTCCTATCATGTGTCTTGAGCAACCGCTGTCTAGGTACCATGATTTTTGTTTCTCCTTTGCTCTTAGACATACCTGCAATATTGACATTTTCAGATTTAGGTACCCATTGTCTTACGGGTCCTCTGAGGTTAGTACTAGAAGTTTTACTCTTCACTTCTTGTACCTTGTGCTGTGAGTTTGGTTGCTTCTGATTAACCATCACCTTAGGTTTAACAACCTTTGGTTTTGATACTTCAGGAGCAGTAACTGTTCTCTTCTGAAACTTAGACTTCTGAATCTCATATTCTGGTTTCATCAGACTCTGAGGAACAGGTTCTGATCTCTTTTGAATCCTGATTTTTGAAGTCTTGGAATTATATTTGATCAAAGCCTTTGGCTTAAAGTTCTTTGGCTTTGAAGTAATCTTAGCCTTAGAGCTAGAAGCTTCAGGTTCTGATTGAACAACAGTTTCCAACTCAGCACCTTCAGGTATAAAGAAGGTTTTCAATCATTCCTTGATGCATTCACAACATGCTTTGAGACTGATTTCATTAGGTTTCCCTCCTGAAAAACCAATCCCTCTGCGATTCACTACTACAGAAATGACATTTCACATCAGTGGAAATCGACTTTTCACATCGGGTCCCAGCCGATGTAACTAAAGGTGATGTTGAATGTCCGTAACATTTCACATCGGGTAGTGAACCGTTGTGATAAGTCGTTTTCCACATCGAGCAGTTTTCCACGGATTTGATATGTGATTATTAAATACTAAAGAAGAGTTTTTCACATCGGCTGTACTATTGTAACTGATGTCAAATAAGTATAATTCACATCAGCTATAAGATTCACCGATGTGAATTTAAGTTCCATATATTATTCAAATTCATATTTCACATCAGCTAACATTCCCACCGATGTGAAAAATACTGATATAATATTATCAATATTGAGTAGCTTACTGCAGTGCCAAATCTGCAACAAATCAGAACCCATAGCTGATAAATCATTAGAAAACAGGTTTCATGCTTTGTAGACAAGTGGTTGTACAAATATCATTTCTCATCTACAAATGCTTCGTCAGCCTAATTCAACAGGCAATAGTCAACATTCACTTAAATGTTGGAAATAAATGAATCCGGGCATCCAGGTTGTTTGTGTGCACAACAGGACATCTAAACTATAGACATTATCCCAAATATGTGACTAATTAATTAACTTGATAATTGAATCATAAAATAAAACCAAAATCTAAAAAATAAGATCTGCAGCAGATTTATCATTTTCATAATAGGACCACTTTCACATATTGCAGTCTCTGCATAGTACATACCAGAATCTATCACAGCTCTATTAAAATTCTACACTTTTACATAGGCAATTTAAGTCGATTGAATACTTACAATTTTATTCACAGTACTTAAAATTCTACCCTTTCACATAGATTTTTGTCATGCCGGCCTTATCCACTTCTCATGGCGTTTTGGTGGAGATTTGACAATATCCAGTTACAAGAATGCTATAAAAATGAAAACACAATCACTAAGTAGCTTATTTATATCAAAATGAAAAAAAATACTAGTTAGCTTAATATAGCAACAACATGCAGCAAAAATAAAACAATTACTATCTAGCTTATTAAAAGCTTCCTAGCTTAATTCAAAATTTCTCCAATTTCGTCACCAAATAAATATAACAATTAGTAAGTATCTTATTAAAAACTTACTATAGCTTGTGAAGAGAGAAATTAGTGAGAGTGTTTGATAAGAGAGAAATAGATGAGAAATATAGTAGATTTGATGAGGTGTTTGATATAAGAGAAAGAAGGCGAAGCACTTGGTTGACATAAAATTGGTGACATTGATGATATTGACCAATCACAATGTCACAATCCTTGTGAAAGAGAGAGAAAAAAGCCACATGTGACATTGTGGTTGGTCAATGTCGCCAATGTCACCAATTCTATGTCACTCAAGTGTTACAAAGAAATTAGTTTGCTCAACAAAAACAAAAAAAAGAGAAAGAAGTGTGATTATTTTTGAAAAGACAAAAGTACCCTAGAACTTAAAAACTATAATACATTATTGTATTGTTTAAATTTTATTTTTATTTTTATCAAAATCCGTTATTTTTATTACTAGTACAATTTAAAAAGTAATAATTTATGTAATTAAACTATTTTTCAATTTAATTAATACATTTATCTAGTAATGTATTTTAGATTGTATTAGTCTCTTTTAAAATATATGTAAGATTTTATACAAACCAGTACCGGTGGTTTTTTTTTTTTAATTGAAGTTACTTGCATGTATAAATAAATAATAAATAATACTAAATATATTGAAACAAAGCGATAGAGTTAAAACTGAGAAAGAATAAAGAGGGACCTTACCTGAGGTATATTGTGTAGAAGAGGATCCAGCTCCAAGAATTAAAGAACAAACAAAATTGTCTGTGGCCCTTGTAGTCATAGAGGGGTCTTACCCTTTGAACTAGAAACTCCTAAAACCATAAAAAACCATCCAAAAAGAAATGTTAGTTTCAAACCATTATTGTTTTTTGTTTGGTACTATGTCATGAAATTTCGGACCTTTGAGAGAAGTATCCTTGCTCCAACGTGTTTGTTATAGTAGGAACAGACCCATAACAAACTACTTGTACTATACAACCTTGTCATAGGCATAGCCTTTAAAACTTCGAAGAAAATTTGAAGCATGCTGCCAAATATGTTAAAGGCAGGTAAGACAAACACTCAGAATATTAACAGATCACAATAACTTTCAGATTCAGATAAGTGATACATGCAACAAGAGGAGTTGCTTCCTTCATTTCCAAAGCTGCACATGCTTTAGATATATCTTCGATGGCATCACTCATGTAGGACAGGAGGACATCTGATTCCTCTAGATCGTGAAATATTAAACAAATTGGAAGTCCCAGACCCTTGAGGGTCATCCTCAATTCGTCTTAACTTTGACTCAATATCTGTAAATTACGAAAGAAGAGCTTCACATTAAAATAAAGGAGGTGAAGGCACCGTTGATCATAAATTGTTTGCCTAAATGCAGGGAAAACTAACGAGAAAGAGAGTATGAACTTGGGCATGACACTTAATAACAGTCACCCAAGAATAAAAGACTACTTCTGTATGGTTAAACTAGGGTTTGAATGCATGCAAAAATCAAGTTCATACCGTCGATTGTGGTTTTACAAGAGGCAAAACATTCAAAGTTGTCCTTAACCAACTGCTTTCTCTGCTCAGTACGACTTTTATAATCGGTTTTCAAAGCCAGTGCACCAGCCTCCAGGTTAGCAACACTTGTATTACAGTGTATCCGTGATAAGAACAGTTTTGCATCAAAGTTCTTTCAGTGTAGTATCCATGATAAGAACAATTTTGCATCAAAGTTCTTCGAAAATTACAGAAATTTCTTTGTACAGTTGCACCAATGAAACTGTCATATCATCACCAACACTTGGGTAGAAGCACATACATGAAAACCATAAGAGCTTAAATAAATTAGATATAACTTAATTGCACAACAAATTTCTAGTAGAAACGTTCATCAGAAGTCAGAGCTCACAATAAACTTCAAGTACTATATTTTACTTCTAAAAGAAAGGGAATACGGGGTTCTAAGTTCTCACAAGTCTTTGAAAAAGGCATTGACATAATAGTATACCATAGTGATTCAAAAGATAGAAGAACAAAAGTTCTTACCAATTCATTAGACATAAAATAAACACCTGCATGACAAAAATGCAGCAATATATATGTTTCATAACTATGAAATTTGACATTGACAGTGCAGGATGCAGACCTTCTCAACACCAGCACTGCAATATTTGTTATGTATGTCTATTTTCAAATATTAGCTAAAAAAACATTGTATTAGAAAACATATATTAGAGATACTAGATCAGACCCTTGTTTCAAAGCCTGGACAGTTGATAAAAATGTAGAAAGTAAGAAGCAAACAATACCTTAAATTACTCTTGTTTCTTGAACAAGAACCAATCATAGCAGAACAAGTAAATAAATTCCTCACAATCATTTCATCAAACACATTACGTGCCTTCTCCAAAATTCAATTAATAGCAAATTCCTTCGCCTAGTGACACATTTCATCATCATCATCCTTCGCCTAGTGACACATTTTAGTAAATTCCAACTTATTAGCATCATAGTAATGAGTCATTTCATCAAACACATTACGTGCCTTCTCCAAAATTCAATTAATAGCAGATTCCTTCGCCTAGTGACACATTTTAGTAAATTCCAACTTATTAGCATCATCGTAATGAGTTGTGTAGAAAAGTTTCCTATGAAACAACTCAAACTAGATTATATGTTTATAAACATCCTAAAAAAACACAATATTTGAGTCCATGAACAGTTAAAAGTAGTTCCGACAGAGAACTAGGAATCAATAGCCATAAATTATTAAGATCATTGTATAATCATGGATAGTATCCCAACAGCAAAAGCACTTTCAGTCAGATAGCTCATATGCAGAGTCAACAGACAGACACAATACCATTTCAAAACCAAATACGGGAATGATAATACAAACCTTTTGCAGCAGCCTTTGCAGCTCGTTGAGCTTCTTGAAGTTCACGTCTTTCAGCTTTTGTGAGTTTTGGTTTCTGTTGTTTTCAACTATTAGATTGGTCTTTCATTTCCCCAGCTGACCCTCCTCCTTTGTGTGGTTTTTCTTTTTCTAAAGGTGAAGAAGAAAAGGGTAACAAAATCAATTTTTCTTTAAAAGACATCTCATATAAATTGACAACAAGAAAATCAGGCCGATTCCAATTATTATGATAATATAATTAAACTAATACACACATATAGATAAACTTCTATAAAGGGGATAGCATTTTACTTTCAAGTTTCAACTACATCTAGAGTTAACAAATCAAAACCCATTAGTACAACAAAACAGGTTAAACTAATACACATTTAAGCATAATAAAAAAAGCATAAAGAGGAATATGCTAGTGGTAATATGTTCGTCTGCATGCTAGTATATATATAACTTATGTTCTCTCGCTAGTTAATAGCTTAAAATTAGTTTTTATATATTCCAAACAATATCCTGCTTTTTAAACCTATTATGTAGAATGTATTACTCAATTTCACAAACCCAATTCTAGAAACCTTGTCCTATCTATGCACTATCTAGAATTCTAGATCAAACCAAAATTTGATGATTAATCTTTCTCCTTCATATTTCACAAAAAGCTCAATCAAGTTTCTAATTAATTCACCCTACATTGATGAAACTCAAATACAATGGTCTCAACTAGTATTCTCCAAGTTCAATTTCAAACAAACCAAATCATAGATTATTATCAAAATCAAAATCAACACAGAATAAAAAAAAATCTAAAGAATTTCTGACCAGGAATCCCAAAAAGGGTAACAAAATCAAGACAATAATAAGAAAATAAAAACAGAACGGAGACAACAAAATTCAATTTTTCTCTTTAAAAGACATCTTAACATACATCGGAAATTCAACATGAAACTCACAAATCAGAAATTCAACATCAAATTCAGTTGAATTAGAATGAAAGTATCTAAAACCTAAAATTCAAAAATTAGATCAAATTCAGAAACTAGAAGCATGAAACTCACAAATCAGATAGTAAGAGTCAGAGCTTTAAAGACCACGAGTTTGAACAAGTTTTGAGAGAACGCAACTTCGAGCTTTTTGAAGAACATCTATCTGAGCGAACCCAACTTTGAGCATTTCGAACAACTTCGATTTAAGGGAAGCTTAGCTTGAAGCTTTGCGGTGGTTGAGAGGTCAGATTAAGAGAAAATCAAAACATGTGAGTGAGAGAAATAAGAACAACGAGATTCACCTGATTCAGATTTCAACGAGTGAGTTCACATCGAGATTGAGTGAGTGATTCAGATTGAGATTCATGTTCAACAGATTGAGATTCAGATAGAGTGATTCAGGTCCAATTTTTAGGGTTCACTCGTTTGGGGTCCAGATTCGATTTTGGGGTTTAGTCGTTTGGGGATAAGGGTAAAAACATCTCCAATTGCAGTTTGTTGTTCGATTTTGAGTGAAGAGGGAAAACCAAAACGTTTTTGAGTGATTGATTGAGTTTGGGAGGAGAAGGGTTTGATGTTAGGTTTCTCTGCAGAGGAAAGTGAAGAGGGGAAAACGTGTAAGTGTGAAAACGTGAAAGGAAAGGCTAAATTGGAAAAGTGACATGTTTTTGCCCACAGGTATATGCGACTGATGTCAAAACAAGTTCATCAAAATTGCAAAAATGACACCGCGTTTGCTTTTCCCTACAGGTGTTATTCCCACTGATGTGAAAAAGCTTCAGTTACAAATTTTCCCCTCAGTCATTTACTGCACCGATGTGAATACCCCGCCGTTTGACATTTCCCATCAGGTATTTGACCACTGATGTGGATATCCTGTTGTGAAATGTGTTTTTTCTAGTAGTGATTGTTTCTGTAAATGCTGTAAATCATTGAAGCAAGTCTACTTCTGTCAATGCCAGACATGATAAAATCTTCAAGAGCAATTTCATGGTAGCTTAAAGGTTTTCCTTTACACTTTTCTTGTAGCTTCTGACATAAGAACCTGAGCTTATCTTCATAAGTTTTACAAATGAAGTCAAAGCTCTAAGTCCTTCCTCAGAAGCCTTCAGATCCAATAGAGTTGATTCTTGTTGTTGCATTAAATCAACGTATTTTTCTTTTAAATCCTTCAACTCATTGGTTCTTACTTCAAAATGTGTAAGGAGTTCTTTAAGTGACTCAACAAGTTCATCTCTGGGAATTTTAGAATATACCTCGTTTTCATCTTCAGAGTCTGGTTCTGCTCCAGCTTCTGAAGTTGTTGTAGCTACTAACCCAACAGCTATCTTTGCACCTTCATCAGCTTCCTCTTTATCAGATCCAGAGTCACTTTCCAAATCATCCCAGGTTGCCATTAAACTCTGCTTAATCTGCTTCTTGAATTTGCTTGGTTTGAAAGATGACTTCTTTGACTTGTCATTTGACTTATCCTTCTGAAGATCAGGGCAATCAGCAATGAAATGTCCAGGCTTCTTACAGTTGAAGCACCCTTTCTGATCTTCTCTCTTTGAGCTTATGATGTTACTCCTTCTGGTCAGAAACTTTCTATTCTTCTAGGCCAGATACTGAAGTCTGTTGGAGAGCATAGCCATCTCAGCAGCATCTTATTCAGAGTCTAAACCAGATGGTTCTTCTTCATCAGATTCAACTACTTTGACCGCTTTTGATGACTTGCCTTTGGATGGAAGAGCTATTGATTTACTCTTCTTAGTAGACTCATGTTCATTAAGACTTAACTCATGAACTTTGAGAGAACTAACAAGATCTTCGACACTTAAAGTGTTTAAATCTTTAGCTTCCTCAATGGCAGTCACCTTTGGTCTCCATCTAGCAGGCAAACATCTGAGTATCTTGCTCACATGATCAGAAGCAACATAACTCTTCTTCAGTATTTGTAGTCCAGAGACTAGGGTTTGAAACCTTGAGTACATCTCCTCAATAGTTTCATCATCCTTCATACTGATGATCCAGCAAAAGAGCCTATGCTTCTCTAACTTTCTTGCTGCCTTCATAGTTTGCACAAAGAGAAGCAAACATTGCTTTAGCAGTTGACTTGTCACTCATCTTCATGTACTCTGCTTTAGGAATAGCAGCGATAAGTGCTCCTCTGATAATATGATGCTTCTTGTAGAGTTTCTTTTGAGCAGGAGTATGTTTCTTTCTATCAACAACAGCTCCTTCTTCATCAAGAACCAAGTCACCAACACCTTCTTCAAGTATGTCCCATAGTTCTTCATCTAAACTCATGACATAGCTGTAGAAGTTGGTTTTCCACCAAGAAAATTCTTCAGCGTCTCCATTGAACTTAGGAATCTTTCCTACGCTGGATTTCTTATTGTCACCATAATCATATGCAACAGTAGTATGATCAGGTCCAGATCCAGCAGTAGAAGTACCACTAGACATGTTTTTCTCAGATCTTTTTCTGTTACACTGTTAAGTGTTAAGACAACAGACCAAGGCTCTAGATACCAATTGAAGGTGAGAAAAACACAAGAATGGGGTTTAATTGTGTTTTGAAAAATTCTTCGTTTCACCTAAAACTGAAACACACGGGTCAAAAGCTAAGTGAGACAGCTTCTGAAGTGATAATCAGAATCTGAATGCAGCGGATAAAAATAGAGAGAGAGAAGAAGAAAGACACAAAGCAATTATACAGGTTCCTTCCACAAACCGGAAGTAGTCCTGTCCCCCTTGCACTTCCAAGGATAGTTCACTAAAATGTAATATCTGATTACAATTGCTCAAGCATACAGCAAGAGACTTCCTTTGCTCAAGCACACTTTGCAAGAGTCTTCCTATGCTCACGAACACAATCAAGAGACTTCTATGCTCAAGCACAACTGTAAGAGTCTTCCTATGCTCAAGAACATAATCAAGAGACTTCTATGCTCAAGCAGAACTGCAAGAGACTTCTAAACAAACAAGATTACAAAGAAAAATGTTTGAGGTTGAACACTTGATATACAATCAGAGGTGCTCACAATACAGATCAGATAAGACTCTAAGACTTAAGAATTTCTAGGATACGACTTGAGAAACAGAAATTCTAAGTGAATGCAGAATAATTTTAGCAGAGGTTTGGCACTTGTAAAATGTTGATGAGTCTTTCGTTCAGCATTACCAAATCTCTAAGTCTTCACTCCTTTATATAGAGGTGTGAAAGAGACGTTGTGAAATTGCCAACACATCAAAAGAGTCGTTGTTGAAGCTTGATCTTTCACCAATGATCTTTTGCCTGATTTGGTTGTTGTCCTATGAAGAACCAATTTGAAATCCATTCATAATGCGAAGGAACATCTTTGCAGGCATAGCTATTATTCTGGAGCTGTTTTCTTGTCTTGTAGTGTGGACCCAAAACAGAGTAGTGGAGAAAGTGGTTGTACAGTTCGTACATAGTACAATGTCAACGCTCTTTAAAGATAAGCTTCCAATGCCTTCAATTCTTCACCAAAATGACCGTTGCAAAGTTCCACTAGTCTTCTGCATTGCTTTCGAATCCAATAGACAGGTTTTGAAGTGTTAATTCTTGAATCTTCAGCTTGTGGTGATTTTCAGCTTCTGATGAGGTTGCTTCTGAACTTGCTTCTGATGAACTTCAGCTTCTAATGACGTCATCCATCTTCAGGAGCACTTTGTCTTCAAGAGCACTTTTTTTCTTCAGTAGCACTTCTCTTCAGACGCTTTAAGCTTCCTTTTTGTTGATTCCTTAGCTCTCATTTGTTCTTCAGAACCTTTATGTGATGTAAATTTTTAACTATGGTCCTGTACACTTGAACAAATATTAGCTAGTCCAATTGACAATTTTTAATACCTTGTTATCATCAAAACTCTTTAAGGTTCATTGTTAAACACATTTTGTTCCAACAAGCTGGATTATCACATGTACTAACACTCAAGATTACTCTTGGAATAGCACTTTGATTATATCATCATCCTATCTTAATGTTCCCTCAAGCCTGGGTGTAGGACTTATCTCACCACTCACGTTAAGAAAAAGAAAGAAGAGGGAAGAACATATATACACGTATTTCCATCTTTTATTTTATTTTTTAAGCAAGTTTATAGCACAAAACTTTAATAAAGTCAAGTTAGGCTCAACCCTCTTAGGGGGTCCCCAGTGAAGTCGCCATTTCTGTCGCGTCATTTTTCGGAGATCAAAGCTATTTGGTTAGCGTTTGACTCACTTTTTATTTCACGACTGAACTTTTAAATTTTTTAGAAAAGGGGAAAAAAGTTCAAACTACCCCATATTTGAAATATTTAAGCATTCGGGGGTTAGTTACATAAAGGGAAGGTATTATGTTCGTAGTACTCTACGAGAACCTCTTGACTTTATTTAACCTTTTGCGCTTAAACTTGCTTGCTTTTTAAAAGAAGGTATTAAAGTGATAAAAAGAAAAGGAACATTTTTATTTACATTTTTTTATTGATTTGGAAGGACAAGGTCCTTTGCCTACGTACCCGTAAGGGATCAAAACCACGTAGTTCATGGTTGAAATTGACGTTTGATTGGTTTTGTGTTTTTTATTAGTTTTGAAAAAAGGTTTAAAATAAAAAGCCAAGTGGCAAATAAGAATTGGTTTGTATTTTTTATATTGAAAGAAAAATGACTCAAAGTAGAATTAAAAATGATTTGAAATTTGATTAAGAAAGAAAATAAAAAGAGCGATCACTTGATTTTGAAAATCAAGGTTTATTATGAAAATGATTTTTTCTGATTTTTGGTTATTGCAATGTTTTTGGTATTTTTGAATAATGAATGAAAATTAAACTAACGGGGCAATAAAAATAAAAGCGCGTGGATTTTTGTAGTGACGTTGGATCACCACATAATCCCTAACCTAATTTTTTTGCATTTTCTTTTATATATATAAAGCGGTAAAGAAATAAAAGACACACACACACCCTTCTTCTCATTTAGTTTGTACAATTGACCTAATTAAAATCTAAATCTATGCAATGACAAAAAAATAAATATGCATAAACAAATAATAAAAATGCAGAATATTAAATCTAATCTAATAAAAATGCATGAGAAAAGAAAAATAAAATGCTAGAGAAAAAACAATGCATGCAAGAAATAAAGAAATAAAAGAGGGGGGGTCCAATCATTAAGGTGGGGGTGTGCAGAATTAAAAAAAAAAAATTGGGCTTAGCAGAAAAAGGATGGGCACGCAGATGAGTGCACATTAAGGCGAGGGTGCACATTAAGGCATGCACCCACGCACACCGGATTCATGCGGCCTATAAAAGCAATTTTCTTTCCTTTCTTATTCATTTCGCTTCTTCTCTTCTCTTTCTTCCTCCCGATCTCTCCTCTTCTCTCTTATTTCTTTTTTTTTATTTCTTTTCACACAAAACAAAACTAACTTAAACCTAAGATCCAAAGGACAAAGAATACTACCTTTGATGTGGGTGTTTGGATCGGTTTGAGGTTGAAGGTTTTTGACAGCTGTTTTTGTTTTTTTTTTGTTTGAATTGATGCTGGATCGATTGTTGTTAGGCCAGTTTGATGGTTGTTGTTTCGCAAAGCTGGTTTAGTGAGACGGTTGTATGTGTGGCTTGATTTGGTATTGGTGTTGGTGGATCGGTTTAAGTGGTTGAGGGTTTGTATGATTTTGCAGGTTGTTTGGTTTGTTCTATGTGTGTGATGATTCTGGCTTTGAAATTGGTTTCTTTGCAGGTTTGTGATGGATTGAGCGTGTTGTTGGCTGTGAATTGTTGTGCGTGAAAGGAGGCTTTTTTCTGGTCTTTGGATAAAATTTTGTGTTGTATTGCGACTGTGTTGAATTAGGGTTTGGGAATTTTATGTGTGTTTCTTTCTGTTTGCAGGTTTTGATTTTTTACTCTTAAGGTTATGAAGAACGAAACAACTTAGAGGAGAAGAAAAAATGTTGACTCTGAAAAATTGTCATGGATTGAGGCGCTGAAAAAAAATTATTGGACCCTGCTGACTCTTTTTGGACTTATTGATTTATTTGGACATTAATAAAAACAAAAGATAAAAAGGACTAAAATAATTAAAATGAAAAAAATGGAAAAAAGACTAATGAAAATAATGAAATAAAATGAAATTAAAAATTAAAATAAAAACTAAAAATTCCAACCTTTTAAAATAATAAAATGAAAATGAAATTAAAAATTAAAAATGAAAATAATAAAATAAAATGAAATTAAAAATTAAAATGAAAATTAATATATTTTCATTTAGCTTTGAAAGTTAAACATTAAGTGGCAAAAGTTACAATAAGTTTTCTTAAACAATTCCTACCTTTTATTTGAAACATTTTTCATTTGAAATTTTTTTCATTGTTCCACCAACAGTGCGACACCCTTCTTGATAGCTCTTCAAGAAATGCCAAGGTTGATTAATATTATAGACACGTAAAATATAAAAATAGAACAATGATCCTTAAAAAACAATGATCATTAAAAAAACAATGATTTCATGCATAATACAACTAACAAATTATACAAAAAAGTTGTGTGGTGAAGATTAATGAAAATTTCAAGATGATGTTTGTTAAACCATGTTATACCCTAATTTTGGACCTAAAAATACTAGCTCAAAATGTTTTTCATTTCTGATATGGTCTTTGACCTTTAAAAGATTGTCAATTTGCTATTGTTTTACACTGATATTTTGCCCTGCTTTATCTGCCAATTTTGCTTTGAAAATCTTTTCAATTGTGATTTTGTCTACGTTTTCTTGCATTTGAAACCACACAAAAGTTTTTCTTGCATTACAAGTCATTGGAAAGTCCCTCTGATCAATTGCATATTTCTCTGCATTTTATTTCAATATTATTTGCAAAAATTCATGAAAAAGGGCATTTTAGTCATTTCCTGCATTCAAACTCATTTCAGTCCCTTAAAATTGTCCCTGAGTCTTTTTAATTTGTTTGTATAAACCCTTGTTTTAATTCAATGTTAAAATCCATTTCAAAAAAATTGCATTCGAATCATTTTGAGTCAGTTTAGTCCCTAGGGGCATTTTGGTCATTTCACATGAAATTTTGACAGAGAGAGGTTACTTTAAAGTACCTCATTTGGTAATTGGTTCATTTTAGTCCTCTTTGTTGATTTTAATTGTTTCACTTTACGTTATTTTCAATTTACCAATTTTAACCAATTTAATTTTTAATTTGCATTTTAGTCCTTCAAAGTTTTAAAATTGCATTTTAGTCCAGTTTGTTAAATTGCAGTCCAGTCCTTGCATTTGTCCTTTTTGCAGAAAAGTCCCAAAAGTCAAAGCAGTTAGAGATCAGTCAAAGTTTGTTACACTTGCAGTCCACATGGCATCATTCTACTGGTTCAGGTCCATACACATCAGCTATAAATAGCCCAGTCATGGTCAAGGGTCAATGATCCCAATCAATACGCGCCACATCACAACAAACACCTCTGGAATTTCTCTCTCTGATCTCAAGGATCAAAGCTCAAAAAAATTCCAGAACTTCAAGAACATTCATCAAGAACTCAAACCCTAACCGTTTTCAAACCTTCAATTCCAAACCAAAACTTCACAAATTCGCACCAGTTTTTACCAATTCCACAGTAAACAAACTCAATTCACGATCCATCGCAACAAATTCCAAGCAATTCTCAGAGATTCTTCGCAGAATCTTCATCATCGAATCACTCACTTCGCAATTCAAGTGCAGATTTTTCACTGACAGTGATGAATCAAACACGATCACGAAGGGAAGCTTGAGAGAAGAAGAAGGATCGAATTGAAACGGTATCGGTCCCACAAATTCACAGAGAAGTAGAATACGAAGGAGAAGAAGAAAACAAAACCGGTTTATTTTCGGATTTTACCTCGAAGATTCAGGTGAAGGAGAACGTAAACCGGACCGGTTCTTGCGAACCAGTCCGGTTTAACTTCGGTTCATCCTCTCCCCTTCCTCTTGACCGTTAGATCTATCTCTTGCTTACGTGTACGCTTCAGATTCATTCTTTCTGTGCACCTGAACCTGTGTATTGTGTGTCTTGTGTTCCTAGCCATCAGATCTAGGGTTTTGGAGGAAGCGGATCAATCCAACGCTTCTGAGGCGTTTGGATGATCCGAATCCACTCAGAACTCTGGGCTTGGGCCTGTTTGTTGCAGATCTTGTGGTTTACTTGTTTTTTTTGCTATTTCTCACACTGCCTTGTGATATTTGCACCCCTGCCATGCCTAAAAATTTGTGAAAATTCCAGTTATTTTCTTGCATGTTCCTTGTTAATTTTGTAATGTTTTTGTGCTATTCGTTTACTGAAAAATTGATAAAAATATTGTGACATTTTCTTGCATTGTTTCTTCAAATTTTATGTAAAAAAAATTTTGTGAAAATTGCTTGATTCTAATTCCAATTCTTGAAAAATGGTTGTGATTCATGTTATATGATTTTGTGAAGCTTGTTGCTACTGTTTTGAATGTGTTTTGCTGCATGTGTGTGAATAATGCTTAGTTGCTTGCTTTGCAAGTTTTGTTTGTGAATAAATGATGTAAATATGTCTAAATTCACTTTAAAAATGCAAAGTTTATCATGTCGCCTTGATTCTCATTCCCAAACCTGAGTTTATGCCTTTGAAAAATGTGTGGAATTAGGAGAATTATAAGTCATATGATCCTTACATTTTCATGGTTGAATTTTAGCTATATTGGGCATTATTTTGGCTTTATTTTGTGTTAATTTCTTTGCTTTTGTTATAGTATTCTACTTGCTTTATTTTTCTTGATATTATCCTATGCTACTAATCTCTCTTGTTTCATGTTTCATACATCATAAGCATCACTCTCCCTTTCACTCTCTCATCTTATTTCTTGCACTTTTATTTTGCTTTTAATTCATTTATGTGAGATCAAGTTCTCACAAGGGAAGTAGCTTGTATTTAGGTAAATGATGTAATATGGACTATGGACTATGGACACTAAACACTCACACATGCACACACCTCACATGGATACTTTAGATGTATGTTTAGGGTATGCATGCCTAGATGTATGTTTAGGTGATTGAATGCTTAGATGTATGCTTAGGATTTACACTTAGAAAAATTTCTACTTTCCAAAAAAACTTGAACAACATCACTTGAAAAATTTTTCATAATAAAGGAGTCAAAACTCCATCTTTTCCCTTTATTTTCTTAAACAAAAAATATATCAATGAATTGTTAAATACTTAGACATTTTTTCCAAAATCATTAATCAAACCCCACAATTTTCTTAATCTCATGCTCATGAAGCCTCTCATCTCTATTCTTCAAAATTCCAATTTTCAAACTTAAAATCAACCAACAAAAACAAAACTATTTTTTTGAAGAGAACTACGGTGGATTTGATCCCTTAAACGGGTACGTAGGCAAGGAACCAATATTCCTTCAATTCCAATAAAACAAAAATCCAAACACATTCTTCTCCCTCCAATTCTTAACCTAGCAAAACCCTTAGGTGTAAATAACACTTTCATATAGCATTTAAAAATAAAGCGCACGCGTAGAAAGTAAAGATGGTTCCTATAGGATACTATAGTCGTTATGGGTGCCTAACACCTTCCCATGATGAAAACAACTCCCGGACCTCGATTCTCAAGGGTTTTTCTTATTTTTCCCTTCCCAAGAAAAAATGAGATATCAAAGGTTAGAAAGGTTCAAACCTAATCAATGTTTGACACCCGAAAAACCAAGATAAAACAGCTGGCGACTTCACTGGGGAGATTTGAGAGTTATGCCTAGTCTCTATTTTCACGCTTGCGCTTTTTACTTGTTTACTTTACTTGCTTTCTTATGTGAATAATTGTTTAAATTCTTGCAAAATGTGTGGGGGTGAGAATATTAAAGCCCTACACCCGGGCGGAGTGAACTTAGGATTTAGGGGGGATATAATCGACAATTCAATCCGGGGGTTGCCTCGTGTATTGGATTATGCAATCAATCCCACATATAGTCGGCGCGTGTTGTCGCGTTTAGGCACTTTGCTTCCAATTGTTCTATGACGCTATGGACCATAGATAACCGAACCTATCCATGGCCATTTTCTAGGATGTAGTGCGGAGGCTAAACCGAGTGTTGTCTCGAGTTTTAGTCGTCACGCGAGGCTACACTCAAGTTAAACCTTCTTATGGATAATCATGGAGCGAGTGTTTGTCTCGTGGCACCATGATATACGTAGGAGAGGTTGCCACTTGGGAACCTTTTGTAGAACCCGGTTACTATTACCCAAAGCCTTAGATTCACCGGACACCGTGTCCACCCATGACTCCTTAACTTTGAAACTCAACCCACCATGTTCTCTCCATACTTGAATGTGATCATGCATACATGCATACATGCATAAACCTTTTTTCATGCATTTATCGAAGGGCTTAGACAAATTGAATTTGTAAACATTGTAGGAATGGGGAAGACTAAGTCCTACAAGTTCATGAAGGTTGACTTGGCTAGTTTGAGAGATTTGGCACTCAAGGTCAAGGATCCGACCGGTTTCCGACGTCGTTACGGGGACTTACTTACTCTTCTCCGGACTAATGTGGATGAGAAGCTTGTACACACTCTAGTGCAGTTTTATGATCGGGACTATCGGTGCTTCACTTTTCCCGACTTTCAGTTGGTGCCCACACTCGAGGCTTATTCTTGCTTGATAGATCTATCTATTGCCAAGGGGACACCTTTCACGGGTCTTGAGCATCCCCCTACTCCTTTGGTTATTGCTCGTGATCTCTATCTCAAGACCTCCGATGTTTCCAAGAATCTTGTCATTAAGGCTCACATCCGAGGATTCACTTCGGAGTATCTACTTGAGAAAGCCAATCTCAAAACCACTTGTCAGGACACTCTTAAGGCTATTCTTGCACTACTCATCTATGGGCTTATCCTCTTTCCAAATCTTGATGACTTCGTGGATATGAATGCTATTATGATCTTCCGTTCCAAGAATCCGGTTCCTACTTTGCTGGCTAACACATACCATGCTATTCACAATCGATCTGGCAAGGGTCGTGGATACATTCTTTGCTGTGTACCTCTCCTGTATAGGTGGTTTATTTCGCACCTTCCGAAGTCTTTCCATGATAATCCAGAGAATTGGACTATTTCACAGCGGATTATGGCTCTCACCCCTAACGAAGTGGTTTGCCTCACTCCCGCTGCTAGGGTCAAAGAGATTATCTTCGGTGGTGGAAAGTTTCTTAATGTGCCTCTTCTCGGTACCCGGGGTGGAATCAACTATAACCCGGAGCTCACCTTGCGACAATTTGGTTTCCCGATGAAAGAGAAGCCCATCTATCTTGCTACATCTCCTTATTTCTTCCATTACTCTAACGCCCCTACGGGAATAAGAGAAGATTTCATAGAGGCTTGGTCCAAGATTCGGAAGAAAGATGTGAAGCATATCGGTGTGAGATCTGGTATTGCTCATGAGGCCTATACTCAATGGGTAATAAACCAGGCTGAGAAGGTTGGCATGCCTTACCCCGCCATGAGATATGTGTCCGCATCTATTCCAACCATGCCTTTACCTCTACCTCTGCCTACTCAGGAGATGTATCAAGAGCACCTAGCTATGGAGAGCCGAGAGAAGCATCAGTGGAAGACTAGATACTATGAGGCTGAGAATTTGATCATGACTTTGGATGGAAAAGATGAGCAGAAGACTCATGAGGTTTTGACGTTGAAGAAGGAGTTGGCAAAGGCTAGAAAAGAGATTGAAGAAAAAGATAAGTTGCTTATGAGGGATTCCAAGAGGGCTTGGGGTGCCCGTTACTTCTATGCCCGATATTGCAGCTACGAGTCTGAGTCTGAGGATGATCCTTCCGCTTCCTACGCTTGAGGATTTCTGTTTCCTGTTGTTGTTTCCAGTTGTTATTGTTGTTTTACATTTCAAAGTCTATCCCTTGGCTTAGCATTTCAAAGGGAATTATCTTGTAAGACCTTGTGATGGTTGAATATTTCGTCTGGTTATGATGTTTCAGTTGTTTACAAATTTCTAATTTGTCTAAAACCCTTCGATAACACAAAAAAGAGTCTCTTCTGCATATGCATTTACACATCTCATGCATCATATGCATTCATTGGTCACAAAACTTCCCTTGTGCTCATTACCTCTTGGTTCTTCTGCCACAGTCTGAAAGGTGGCTCGTGCTCATAAAGTTTACCAACCAGCTAGAATTCATCAGACAAGATTGTACAAAAGAAGAAACATGGCTAATTTTGAAGAAGAAAATGCTCAGCTCCGTGCCGAATTGGCTGCTATGAAAGAAGACTTGGCTAAGGCTCATGACGCTATGTCTACTCTGATGGCTGCACAAGAACAACCGGTCACGTCTGTTCCGGTTACTACTGAAATGATTCCATCCATCCCGTTATCCACTGTGGCTTCTGATGCTCGGTTTGTTATGCCCAATGGGCACCCTTATGGACTCTCAGCTTTCTATGCTCCTAATACTGCGGCTGGTATTTCTGGTATTGGCAATCAAGGACAGATTCCTGTGACAACTTTTGCTTCCACAAGTACCTCTATGCCTCAAGTGACTACTGTTGTTACCGATCCTGTTGTGCACACTGTGCAACAGATAATCGATGTTGACACTCCGCGTGGACAGGACCCTATAATAGAGGCTATGAGAGAACAGTTAGGAGAGCTAGCTGGAGAGCTCCGTGAGGTCAAAGCTAGCCGTGGGAACGGTGTTTCTGCTAAGGCTCGTGATCTATGTCTGGTATCCCGATTTGAGGTTCCTAAGAAGTTCAAAGTGCCAGATTTTGACAAATACAATGGATCTTCTTGTCCACATAGCCACGTCATTCGGTACGTCCGAAAAATGGCCAACTACGCAGATAATGATGCACTAATGATCCACTACTTCCAGGATAGCTTGACAGAAGATGCGGCAGATTGGTACACTGGCTTGAGTAAAGACAATATCCATACTTTTGAGGAACTCGCTGCTGCTTTTGAAAACCATTATTAGTTTAACACCCGCTTGAAGTCGGATAGAGATTCTCTTAAGTCTTTATCTCAAAAGTCAGATGAAACCTTCCGTGAATATGCTCAGAGATGGAGAGGGGCAGCTGCCCGTGTTTCTCCTCGGCTTGATGAGGAAGAACTGACACGGACATTCCTGAAAACTTTGAAGAAGGAATATGTTGAATGGATGATAGTCTCTGCACCAAATAATTTCTCCGACATGGTTACTATGGGCACTCGTCTGGAGGAGGCTGTCAGAGAAGGTATCATTCTTCTTGAAAAAGGTGAGTCCTCAGCTAGTGCGCCAAAGAAGTATGGTAATGGCCACCATAAGAAGAAAGAATCTGAGGTAGGGATGGTGTCCGGTAACCAGTCTACAACTGCTGTCGCTCCTATTAATGCTGCTCAAGTACCTCTGCTCTACCAATATATGCAGTACTCTTACCATCCCTTCTTCCCACCATTCTACCAGCAATATCCTCTGCCACCGGGTCAACCACCAGTACCCGTTAATGCCATTGCTCAGCAGGTACAACAGCAGCCTCCTGCTCAACAGCAACAGCTGCAACAACAGGGCCCTCGGCCTAGGCCTTATTTTCCACCAATACCAATGAGGTATGCTGATCTGCTCCCAACTCTACTTGCTAAAGGGCATTGCGTCACCAGGCCAGGCAAGCCTCCACCAACGCCATTGCCTCCCAGGTTCCGACAGGATCTCAGATGTGAATTCCATCAGGGCGCTCAGGGCCACGATGTTGAAGGGTGATATGCTTTGAAGTACGTTCTAAAGGATCTAATAGACAGAGGACAGTTGACTTTTGAAAATAGTGTTCCACACGTTCTTGACAATCCACTTCCAGACCATGCAGCTGTTAACATGATTGGGGTTTTTGATAAAGTTGAAACATCTCGGGTTCCTCGAGAGGCTCCCACTTTAGATGTCCGTAATGTTGCTACTTCTTTGGTGCCGCTACATGTCAAGCTTTGCCAAGCTTCCTTGTTTAATGACGATCATGCTTCCTGTTCAGAGTGTCTTCAGAATCCTATGGGCTGTTGTACCGTACAGAGTGATATACAGAGTCTAATGAACAACAAGCACTTGGTTGCTAGTGATGTTTGTATGATCGTGCCAGTGTTTCATGATTTCCCTACCAAAAGTGTACCTCAGACAAGGAAGGACGAACCCTTGGTGATCAGGCTACCTGGCCCGATATCTTATGCCTCTACTAAAGCAATCCCTTACAAATACGATGCAACTATGATTGAGAATGGAGTGGAAGTGCCTCTGGTATCCCAAGCTGCGGTTAGTAACATTGCTGAAGAAACTACAACTCTGAGAAGTGGAAGGGTCCGTCCACCCTTGTTCTAGAAGAAGGTTGTTACACCTGCTGCCACAGTAACTCCACCGGTTGCTCCTCCTGTTGACAAGAATGCCAGCCCATCGGGCCAGTCCATCAAAGAGTCTAATCTGGACGAGATTTTGAGGCTCATCAAAAAGAGCGATTATAAGATTGTAGACCAACTGCTGCAACCTCCATCAAAAATATCCATCTTGTCTTTACTCCTAAGCTCAGAAGCTCACAGGAAAGTGTTGATGAAAGTGCTGGAACAGGCCTATGTTGATCATGAAGTCTCCGTGGATCACTTCGATAGAATAGTGGGTAACATTACTGCTTGTAATAATTTGTGGTTTGGAGACGATGAACTCCCTGAAGCAGGCAAATACCACAACTTAGCTTTGTGTATCTCAGTGCACTGCAAGTCTGGCATGATATCCAACGTGTTGGTGGACACTGGATCGTCCTTAAACGTAATGCCTGAGTCTACACTGAGACAGTTGAGTCATCATGGAATTTCTCTAAGGGGAAGCAGCTATTTGGTTAAGGCTTTTGACGGATCTCGTAAAGATGTTCTTGGAGAGGTAGATCTGCCAATTACCATTGGTCCTGAGACGTTCCAGATCACTTTCCAGGTCATGGACATCAATTCTTCTTATAGCTGCCTCCTTGGAAGGCCATGGTTTTCACGATGCTGGGGCAGTAACCTCCACTCTGCATCAAAAGCTCATGTTTGTGAGGAACGGTAAGCTTGTCACTTTCCATGGTGAAGAAGCGTATCTGGTGAGCCAAGTGTCATCTTTCTCTTGTGTTGAAGCAGGGTCCGCTGAAGAGACGTCATTTCAAGGCTTGACTGTTGAAGGTGCAGAACCCCAAAGAAGTAGTGCTACTATGGCTTCATTGAAAGACGCCCAGAAAGCTGTTCAAGAAGGGCAAGTTGCTGGCTGGGGCAAAGTGATACAGATTTTGGAGAATAAGCGCAGAGAGGGCCTCGGCTTCTCCCCAACCTCAGGCGTTTCAACAGGAACTTTCTATAGTGCTGGGTTTATCAACGCTATTGCCGAAGATGCTGCTGAGAGTAGTTGTGTGCCTGTGTTTGTTGTACCAGGAGGCACCGTGAGAAATTGGGAGGCCGTTGATATTCCTTTAGTCATGCATACCTCCATGTAATGTGTCTTATTGCTCATGCTTTTCTTTGTTTTCAAAATAACAATCCTTCCGCTCTGCCCAAGGTGAAAGTGATGTCTTTGTAAGGGCATGTTTGTTTCGGCATTGCCGTTATCAATAAAAGTTGTCGTCTTTTCCGCGACTCTTTGTTTTTTATACTTTTTAGTGCTTTTTTTTCTTGGGAATAATGGTAATGCCAGAAAAAACCAAAACATCTTTATCTTCTTATTAATTTCAAAAATCTGCATGAAAAAACCTTTTTTCTAAAATCATCTCAATCATATTATGCAGATTGAACCATAATAATAAACCCGTTGAACACAGTGACCCTACGGTTCCTCCAAATTTTGAATTCCCTGTATATGAAGCCGAAGATGAAGAGGATGATGGAGAGATACCATATGAGATCACTTGACTGCTTGAGCAAGAAAGAAGAGTCATTCAGCCTCACCCGGAAGAGATCGAGCTCGTTAATTTGGGTACTGAAGAGAACAAGCAAGAGATCAAGATTGGTGCTGCACTTGAGCCAGAAGTAAAAAAGAAGATTACTCAGGTTCTCCGTGATTATCCAGATGTCTTTGCATGGTCCTATGAAGATATGCCGGGTCTAGATCCCAAGATTGTGGAGCATCGGATACCGACAAGGCCTGAATGCCCTCCCGTCAAACAAAGATTGAGAAGGTCTCGTCCAGACATGGCTCTTAAGATTAAGGCTGAGGTGACAAAGCAAATTGACGCAGGTTTCCTCATGACAGCTGAATATCCTGAGTGGATCGCCAACATTGTACCAGTACCAAAGAAAGATGGGAAAGTTCGGATGTGTGTTGATTACAGAGATTTGAATAAAGTCAGTCCAAAAGATAATTTTCCATTACCTCATATTAATGTGCTTGTTGACAGTACTGCTCAATCCAAAGTGTTCTCCTTTATGGATGGTTTCTCTGGCTATAATCAGATACGGATGTCGCCTGAAGATAGAGAAAAGATGTCCTTCATCACTCCATGGGGAACGTTCTGTTATAAGGTAATGCCTTTCAGTTTGATAAATGCTGGTGCTACCTATCAAAGGGGTATGACCACTCTGTTTCATGATATGATTCGCAAAGAAATTGAAGTATATGTTGATGACATGATAGTGAAGTCAAGTGATGAAGAGCAGCATGTTGTGTATTTGAAAGATTAAGAAAGTACAAACTGCGGTTGAATCCCAACAAATGTACGTTCGGTGTAAGATCTGGAAAGTTGTTAGACTTCATTGTCAGCCAAAGAGGCATTGAAGTTGATCCTGACAAAGTCTGAGCTGTCAGAGAGATGTCGGTCCCTCAAACTGAAAAGCAAGTCAGAGGCTTCCTCGGGCGCCTGAATTACATTTCAAGATTTATATCTCACATGACTGCTACTTGTGGACCAATTTTCAAATTGCTCAGAAAGAATCAACATGTTGTATGGAATGATGAATGCCAGGAAGCTTTTGATAGCATTAAAGAATACTTGTTGGAACCACCTATCCTTGTCCCGCCAGTGGAAGGAAAGGCCTTAATTATGTATTTGTCAGTGTTAGATGAATCCATGGGTTGTGTTCTCGGTCAACAAGACGAGACTGGAAAGAAAGAACATGATATCTACTATCTGAGCAAGAAATTCACCGACTGTGAGACTCGGTATACAGTGCTTGAAAAGACTTGTTGTGCTTTAGCTTGGGCTGCCAAGCGCCTGCGTCATTATATGGTGAATCATACAACCTGGTTGATATCCCGAATGGATCCAATCAAGTACATCTTTGAAAAGCCTGCTGTTACTGGAAAGATTGCACGTTGGCAAATGTTGTTGTCTGAATATGATATTGTGTATAAAGCCCAAAAAGCAATCAAAGGAAGCGTCCTTGCTGAACATCTTGCTTGTCAACCTCTTGATGATTACCAACCAATTAAGTTTGAGTTCCCTGATGAAGAGATTATGTATCTGAAAGCAAAAGACTGTGAGGAACCATTGATTGATGAAGGGCCGGACACCAACAACAAATGGGGGTTGGTATTTGATGGTGCTGTCAATGCTTATGGTAGAGGGATTGGGGCCATTATTGTAACTCCGCAGGGGCACCACATTCCTTTCACTGCTCGAATAACTTTTGAATGCACGAACAACATGGCTGAATATGAAGCATGTATCTTGGGAATTGAAGAAGCCATTGATATGAGAATAAAGCATCTTGACATCTATGGAGATTCTGCGCTTGTCATTAATCAGATAAAAGGTGAATGGGAGACTCATCATGAGATGCTGATCCCTTACCGTGACTATGCAAGACGTCTATTGACATATTTTACGAAGGTTGAGCTGCACCATATCCCTCGGGATGAAAACCAAATGGCTGATGCTCTTGCTACTTTGTCTTCCATGTTTCGTGTGAACCACTGGAATGATGTGCCCATAATCAAAGTGCAGCGTCTTGATAGACCCGCTCATGTGTTTACTATTGAAAAAGAACCTAGTCAGACTGATGAAGATGTGAATGATGGAAAACCTTGGTATTGTAATATCAAACAGTTCTTGCAGAATCATGAATATCCACCTGGTGCTTCCAATAGGGATAAAAAGACCCTGAGGAGATGGGCTAGTAGATTCCTTCTGGACGGAGAAATCCTATACAAGAGGAACTATGATATGGTCTTGTTGAGATGTGTTGATGAACAAGAAGCTGAGAAATTGATGCATGATGTACATGACAGTACTTTTGGGACCCATGCCACGGGCCATACCATGTCAAGAAAACTGTTAAGAGCCAGCTATTACTGGATGACTATGGAGCGTGACTGCTACAAATATGCCAAGAGATGCCACAAATGCCAAATCTATGCTGACAAGATTCATGTTCCTCCACATTCCCTCAATGTTATCTCTTCCCCATGGCCTTTCTCTATGTGGGGCATCGACATGATCGGAAGAATTGAACCAAAAGCTTCAAATGGTCATCGTTTCATCTTAGTGGAAATTGACTACTTCACCAAATGGGTTGAAGCTGCTTCCTATGCTAATGTGACCAAGCAAGTGGTAGTGAAGTTTATCAAGAATAACATCATCTGCCGATACGGTGTTCCCAGCAAGATCATCACTGACAATGGTTCCAATCTGAACAATAATATGATGCAAGCTTTATGTGAAGAATTCAAGATTGAACATCACAACTCTTCTCCTTATAGACCTCAGATGAATGGCGCAGTTGAGGCCACTAACAAGAACATCAAGAAGATTGTTCAGAAGATGGTCACTACTTACAAAGACTGGCATGAGATGCTACCTTTTGCCTTGCATGGTTACCGTACTACGGCACACAGTTCAACTGGGGCAACACCTTTTTCTCTGGTATATGGTATGGAAGCAGTTATCCCTCTGGAAGTGGAGATTCCGTCTCTTCGAGTGATCATGGAAGCAAAATTAACTGAGGCTAAATGGTGTCAAAGTCGATATGATCAGTTGAATTTGATTGAAGAAAAACGCATGGACGCGATGGCTCATGGACAGTTGTATCAAGTGCGAATGAAGAATGCTTTTGACAAGAAATTCCGGCCTCGTGAATTCAAGGAAGGCGAACTTGTATTGAAAAGAAGGATAAGTCAGCAACCCGACCCAAGGGGCAAGTGGACACCTAACTATAAAGGTCCTTATGTTGTCAAGAAGGCTTTCTCTGGTGGTGCTTTGATCCTTACACACATGGATGGTGTTGAACTTCCGAATCCTGTAAATGCCGATATAGTCAAGAAATATTTTGTCTAAAAATATGAAAAGAACAGCGTGGTAGGTCGAAAACCCGAAAGGGCGGCCTAGGCAAAAATGTGCTTCCCGGTGGATCGAAAACCCGAAAGGGCGATCCAGGAAAAAATTAGGGACAAAAAATGAATATGAAAAAGCTCGTTGAGATGGTACGCAACTCAGGCAAAAAGGAGCGTCTCGATGAGCCGAAAACCCGAAAGGGCGGTTCATGCAAAAATGAGATTGATGATGAAAGACAAGTAACTATATCTGGCAAATCACCACCACCCCTTGGGGCATCTGCAGCTGTCAATGATCGTCTTCATCAGAAGCTTCTGTACTTGTGAATTCAAAATTTCTATGAAATGTAGCGGTCATCGTGTTCAATGTACCACCAACCAATAAAATTACCATTTTCCAAGCTTTGTAAATCCGTGGGGTTATGCCTTTGGCTGACTCTCACTCTTTTATATCAATTTGAGCATGTGCTTTTGTTTGAAATTCTATTTTCTTTCTATTTTCAATGCTATATACAAAATATTTTCTTTCTAATTGATAATGTCAATGTCTGAAACAAACATCTTTGAGAATTGAAAAATCTTTTTTTTGTCTATTTTGAAAGCAAACCTGAGCAATAGGGTACATTCCAGTGAAACATGCATGAATAAATGTGTATCAATGTCTATTTCAATACATGTTACAAGCAGGTTGTTCCCCAGGATGATCTGTGGCCAATGGCAAGAATGAAAAAACAGAATGAAAATGAAAAATGAAAAATGAAAATGAAAAGCTCGCTAAGTCGAAAACCCGAAAGGGCGGCTTAGGTAAAAATGAGCACCCCGTTGATTGACAACCTATGAAGGCAATTCAGGCAAAATGGGGCAATGAAAAGAATTTATCCCCGGTGAATCGAAAACCCGAAAGGGCGGTTCATGCAAAAATGGGATTGAAGAATGAAAAATGAAAGAATGAAAAATGATATGAAAAGCATTGACCACAGATGCGGACATCCAATATTTACCCAGCACTGACACGCCTAGCAATGGCGACCTGTATCAAAGAATCTTCCAAAGTTCCCTCTTCTGCAAGTTTTGTGTATGTGAAGTGATATATTGCCCTCAGCCATGGTTTCGATACGTCTCTCAATGAAGGTCTCTCCAAAGAGGATTCCTGTGTGTATATGTTATATCACGAGCCACCACGTGCCCAATCTTCCAATGTTTTGTCTGCCTCTGTGAAACTTCTCTGCCAAATTGTAAACCAATCATGCATTTCCAAGCATTCATACATGCATAATCATGCATTCTATGTGCTCATGCATTTGTAAAAATGTTATACCATACATACATGTTGCATTTCCAATCTCAATTCAACCCAATCCTATCTCAACTCCCAATATAATTCAATCTCAATTCAATGTCTATGCCTATGTCTATGTCTATGCCTATGTCTATGTCTTTGTTAAACTCTCAATTCGATTCTATGTCTATGTCTATGTTTGTGTCTTTGAATATTTTCAACTTCCAATGTCTCTTACCGTATCAACTTTCAATTCAACTCAAAGTCTCCGTCAATGTTGATCCACTCTCAATTTGTTTTTGAGCCAATGATAATGGTCATGTCTGTCTTCAAATCAAGTCAATGTCAATTTACTCTCAATTTGTATCTTGCTAAATCAAGCTCCCCATGTATCTTGCTATATGTTTTGTTATTGGTCAAGTGGCTAGTTCGATCCAAAGAACAGCTTGTACCTGCTTATATGCCTGTGTTCCCGGTCAAATGACAAGTTCGATCCAAAGAACAGTTTTGTACCCTGCTTATGTTTTGTTATCGTTCAAACAGCAAGTTCGATCCAAAGAATAGTTTGCACCTGCCTGCATGTTGTGATAGTGATCAAGCAGCGAGTTCGATCCAAAGAACAGCTTGTATCTGCCTTTTGTTTATATCTCCAGTCAAGCGGCAAGTTCGATCCAAAGAACAGCTTGTACCTGTCTATCTGTTTGTACTTTTGATCAAGTGGCAAGTTCGATCCAAAGAACAGCTTGTATCTGCCTATATGTCTATGTTTCTGGTCAAGTGACAAGTTCGATCCAAAGAACAGCTTGTACCCACCTCTTGTTTGTATTACTTGGTCAAGTGGCTAGTTCGATCCAAAGAACAGCTTGTACCTACCTTTTGTCCCCTGGTTTGTCTACCCTGTTAATGTCTACCTAGATCCCCAGTGATATGACATGCTTTGTAGACTCCAGTTGTTTGTCTTGCATTCATAGTCGAAATGTTGCATGGCATTCATGATTTTGCAAACGTGAGAGCGTATTTTTATGTCCAAAAACAGTACAAATGTTAATATTTAAGTATCTTCGTCCCGTCAAATCAAAGACTTCGTCTCTTGACTCTCCGGACAAAGGAACTTAAATAGGGGCAGCTGTTATACCCTAATTTTGGACCTAAAAATACTAGCTCAAAATGTTTTTCATTTCTGATATGGTCTCTGACCTTTAAAAGATTGCCAATTTGCTATTGTTTTACACTGATATTTTGCCCTGCTTTATCTGCCAATTTTGCTTTGAAAATCTTTTCAATTGCGATTTTGTCTACGTTTTCTTGCATTTGAAACCACACAAAATTTTTTCTTGCATTACAAGTCATTGGAAAGTCCCTCTGATCAATTGCATATTTCTCTGCATTTTATTTCAATATTATTTGCAAAAATTCATGAAAAAGGGCATTTTAGTCATTTCCTGCATTCAAACTCATTTCAGTCCCTGAAAATTGTCCCTGAGTCTTTTCAATTTGTTTGTATAAACCCTTGTTTTAATTCCATGTTAAAATCCATTTCAAAAAAATTGCATTCGAATCATTTTGAGTCAGTTTAGTCCCTAGGGGCATTTTGGTCATTTCACATGAAATTTTGACAGAGAGAGGTTACTTTAAAGTACCTCATTTGGTAATTGGTTCATTTTAGTCCTCTTTGTTGATTTTAATTGTTTCACTTTACGTTATTTTCAATTTACCAATTTTAACCAATTTAATTTTTAATTTGCATTTTAGTCCTTCAAAGTTTTAAAATTGCATTTTAGTCCAGTTTGTTAAATTGCAGTCCAGTCCTTGCATTTGTCCTTTTTGCAGAAAAGTCCCAAAAGTCAAAGCAGTTAGAGATCATTCAAAGTTTGTTACACTTGCAGTCCACATGGCATCATTCTACTGGTTCAGGTCCATACACATCAGCTATAAATAGCCCAGTCATGGTCAAGGGTCCATGATCCCAATCAATACGCGCCACATCACAACAAACACCTCTGGAATTTCTCTCTCTGATCTCAAGGATCAAAGCTCAAAAAAATTCCAGAACTTCAAGAACATTCATCAAGAACTCAAACCCTAACCGTTTTCAAACCTTCAATTCCAAACCAAAACTTTACAAATTCGCACCAGTTTTTACCAATTCCACAGTAAACAAACTCAATTCACGATCCATCGCAACAAATTCGAAGCAATTCTCAGAGATTCTTCGCGGAATCTTCATCATCGAATCACTCACTTCGCAATTCAAGTGCAGATTTTTCACTGACAGTGATGAATCAAACACGATCACGAAGGGAAGCTTGAGAGATGAAGAAGGATCGAATTGAAACGGTATCGGTCCCACAAATTCACAGAGAAGCAGAATACGAAGGAGAAGAAGAAAACAAAACCAGTTTATTTCCAGATTTTACCTCGAAGATTCAGGTGAATCCAAGGTTTTCCCGTCGAGTTCGTTATCCTCCGATTAAAACCTAGGTAAGCATTTCTTCTCACTTTCTCTTCTCTCTTTCGTTTTAGGTTTTTGTTCGAATCGAAAACTGTAGATCTACTCCGATCTAAGCCTCTCCTTCAAGAAATAGTTTCAAAATCGTAAATAGGAGGAGAAGGCGAGTTCAAACATGTAAAAAAGCTTTGAAAAACCACTCCGGTACGGTGGCGCCATCGGCGAACCACCGTACCAGCGCCTTTGAAATCGCCGGATCTCACGAGGAAGAAGATCGGAGAAGACGAGGGAAGTTGCAGATCTTCTCTCTCTAGAGAAGCTTAGAGAGAGAGAGGGAGAGGTGTGAAGTGAGGCTTGGACCGGTTTATGCGCTTTTATAGAACGTAAACCGGACCGGTTCTTGCGAATCAGTCCGGTTTAACTTTGGTTCATCCTCTCCCCTTCCTCTTGACCGTTAGATCTATCTCTTGCTTATGTGTATGCTTCAGATTCATTCTTTATGTGCACCTGAACCTGTGTATTGTGTGTCTTGTGTTCCTAGCCATCAGATCTAGGGTTTTGGAGGAAGCGGATCAATCCAACGCTTCTGAGGCGTTTGGATGATCCGAATCCACTCAGAACTCTGGGCTTGGGCCTGTTTGTTGCAGATCTTGTGGTTTACTTGTTTTTTTTGCTATTTCTCACACTGCCTTGTGATATTTGCACCCCTGCCATGCCTAAAAATTTGTGAAAATTCCAGTTATTTTCTTGCATGTTCCTTGTTAATTTTGTAATGTTTTTGTGCTATTCGTTTACTGAAAAATTGATAAAAATATTGTGACATTTTCTTGCATTGTTTCTTGAAATTTTATGTAATTTTTTTTTTTTTGTGAAAATTGCTTGATTCTAATTCCAATTCTTGAAAAATGGTTGTGATTCATGTTATATGATTTTGTGAAGCTTGTTGCTACTGTTTTGAATGTGTTTTGCTGCATGTGTGTGAATAATGCTTAGTTGCTTGCTTTGCAAGTTTTGTTTGTGAATAAATGATGTAAATATGTCTAAATTCACTTTAAAAATGCAAAGTTTATCATGTTGCCTTGATTCTCATTCCAAAACCTGAGTTTATGCCTTTGAAAAATGTGTGGAATTAGGAGAATTACAAGCCATATGATCCTTACATTTTCATGGTTGAATTTTAGCTATATTGGGCATTATTTTGGCTTTATTTTGTGTTAATTTCTTTGCTTTAGTTATAGTATTCTACTTGCTTTATTTTTCTTGATATTATCCTATGCTACTAACCTCTCTTGTTTCATGTTTCATACATCATAAGCATCACTCTCCCTTTCACTCTCTCATCTTATTTCTTGCACTTTTATTTTGCTTTTAATTCATTTATGTGAGATCAAGTTCTCACAAGGGAAGTAGCTTGTATTTAGGCAAATGATGTAATATGGACTATGGACTATGGACACTAAACACTCACACATGCACACACCTCACATGGATACTTTAGATGTATGTTTAGGGTATGCATGCCTAGATGTATGTTTAGGTGATTGAATGCTTAGATGTATGCTTAGGATTTACACTTAGAAAAATTTCTACTTTCCAAAAAAACTTGAACAACATCACTTGAAAAAAATTTCATAATAAAGGAGTCAAAACTCCATCTTTTCCCTTTATTTTCTTAAACAAAAAATATATCAATGAATTGTTAAATACTTAGACATTTTTTCCAAAATCATTAATCAAACCCCACAATTTTCTTAATCTCATGCTCATGAAGCCTCTCATCTCTATTCTTCAAAATTCCAATTTTCAAACTTAAAATCAACCAACAAAAACAAAACTATTTTTTTGAAGAGAACTACGGTGGATTTGATCCCTTAAACGGGTACGTAGGCAAGGAACCAATATTCCTTCAATTCCAATAAAAACAAAAATCCAAACACATTCTTCTCCCTCCAATTCTTAACCTATCGAAACCCTTAGGTGTAAATAACTCTTTCATATAGCATTTAAAAATAAAGCGCGCGCGTAGAAAGTAAAGACGGTTCCTATAGGATACTATAGTCGTTATGGGTGCCTAACACCTTCCCATGACGAAAACAACTCCCGGACCTCGATTCTCAAGAGTTTTTCTTATTTTTCCCTTCCCAAGAAAAAAAATGAGATATCAAAGGTTAGAAAGGTTCAAACTTAATCAATGTTTGACACCCGAAAAACCAAGATAAAACAAACCATACCTCTCAAACTTCAGATTATACTTTTTGTGGTTCATCCTTAAAATGTAAATCACTCTATCAAACAGATACAAAGTGAGAGAAAGAAACAACAACAAACCCTTACTTGGCCCCATCTCTAGCAAACCGTCTCCTTTAAATTTAGCACTGCAAGAGAAAGGGATGGGAAACCAAGTTAAATGCACATATAGTGTAGAGGAGAATACAAAACCAGCGACATGATCATCAAACAATCCATATATAGAGGAGAAATATGGGTAGTGTACTAAAAATGTGTTAATTGTACATTCACATGGTAGATGGTTTTGTGGGGAAGAGTGCTTTGTAAACTATAGAGAAAATAGAGCCCATTAAACCTGTGCAATCAAAGCTGCACATATGCTTATAGTCAAGCAGTGCACCGTTTTGGATTTTGTACTATAAATAAATTTCTTAGATTTACGATGGCATGGTAATTCAGGGCCGGCCCTAGGCATAGGCCGGGAGTGCGACGGCCTAGGGCCCAGCCCTGTGGGGGGCCCAGATTTTTTTTTTTTTTTTTTAGGGTGGGGGACTATATAGAAAGGCAGCATTTAAAGGGGGTATACATAGCAAAATGTTTAAAGAAGGCCCAGTCCTTCACTTTTTTTGTAAAGCTAATTCAAAAAAGCCCAAACACTAACAATCCTTCAACTTTTTATTTTGAATTTCTTTTCTCACCCTACACATTTCTCAAACGTCCTCCAAATTAACCATTTTATCATGTTTGGATTTTATGATTCGAAACGTATTTTGTGAATTTCGTATTTTATAATCTGAATTGTGATTAACTAGTTTTTTTTCCAAACAATGACATAAATTATTAAAATGATATAAATGAAGGTGACAATTTAAAGAGAAAATACATATTGTCAACAATTGGACACATTTTATTTGATAAAAAAATCATAATACATTTACATTAACATAATGTTTATTACATCAAATTATTTGATCAACAATTCATAGTGATCGACTATTTTCTTATTGTTGTTGATATAACAATTACTTCTTTGAAAAATATATTTGAGGAATTAATGAGATTTGAATTGATTTTGCATCTTAAAATGCTCTAAGAAATGCAATCTTATGACTTCCAGATAAAAGTAAAGTTTTTTTTTTTTAAACAATTGTAGATTCTCAATTGTGGTCTATATATCCTAGTTTTATTAGGACTGATTTTTTTGAGATACATTTGATATGCCTACATACTATTTTACTTAGATTCGTTTGGTTTGGTTTGGTTTGTCCTCCCAAATTTTTTTGTTTTTTATTATTTTTTATTAATAATAAATACAATGAGGTGCATATGGTATACGATGTTTCGGAGTGTCAGTATAACTGAAATTTCAAAACATCGTATTACGGTGACTTGGTGTCAACATAGTTTGGATGTCTATCCCCAAAATTAATGCATATCGCATTCATCATTTCTAAAAAAAAAATAAAAAATTATGTTGTATTATGTAAGAGACTCTTTTCTCAACCTTGACCTGGGGACTGTAAAATGTTAGGAACGGCCCTGTGGTAATTTCCCATAACCAAAAGTTTAATGGATGGCATTTACTATATGTCTAGTTGTTGTAGCATTGGAATTATCCCTAATAAATATGAAAGGCCTGATATGCATTTGGTTAGTGGAAGAATTTTGGGGTTAATTTGAAATATTGCAATTAATGAGCTTAGTAATTTATGTGAGTAGGTTGCACATGGATTAGTTGCCGCCAAATCAGCTAGGTTTAGGGTTTTGTAGTTAAAGTATGCATTGTACCTTAGGATTAGATATAAAATGTATCTCCATGAGTTGTGTTGTTGTTTCCTTGTGAATTGTATGGTTTTTTATTTTATGTTATTAGTGCTTCTATGCTTTGTACTTTTTTTACGCTCTTTAAAATATGTGAAACCGATATATTTGTTAAATAAACCCAAGTTCTTAAGTGTATATAATGTAGTTATTATTATAAAAACTTTATTCAATACACTCGATAGCTTCGAAAAGTTATAGGTGGTAAATATTTGTAAGGAACATTTGTAATGGAGTAAAAGGTGTCATGGTAACGTGTGAAACCATTTAAACATTTCAGGTCCAAAAATGTTGATTTGTTGCAATAGAAGATGGTGTCTTAGGCGCAAGAATGGGAAGAACAATGATCGAAGAATGGAACCATTTAGAATGGAACCATTAGGCATAAGTGAATGAGATTAGATCTCTTGCACATTAATTCTAATGAATATGTTCAAGGATGCATAACCTTTCAATAATTTTATTTTTCATCTTGGAATAAAGTTGGAAATCATTAAAGCATGCAACAAAAATACTTATTTAGATTAATTCACAAGACACGATCTCATTTATTTGAATAAGATTGTGATTGTTGTTGATGTTGATTAGAAGAGGAAGAGGAAGAGGAAGAGGAATATGGTCACACGAGTAAGTTTTTTAAGGTTTTACCCGAGTCGTTTTCCTCAAACGGGGTGATTTACTATTTTGCCAAAGGGGGTGATTTTTTTTTAGGTGTCGACGATTATAATTTTATGCCAATTAGGACGATATATGGATTAAAAATGTCCCACTCCTCACCTAACCACCTACATATAGCAGACCATATCCTCAACACAAACCCAAAAGTTTCAAACAAGTGATCAACCAATTCCACCATCCCCCCACATACCAAACACCCTAAACTGTCTGGGTTTTTGTGATCAATACAAATATACAATAACTCTACGTTTCTGACGCGAAGAGACCCTATAACCACATATTCACGTGTATAGAAGCAAGTGGAAATGAATTGAGTGCAGTTAAGCCACAATCAGCTGCTCGTAGTCGTCCGATAAAAATCAAACGGCTCATGTTTTAAGGCAATTTTAAACTTTTTTAAAATAAAAAAATTTTACTTTAAAATCTCAATGGTCGATCACAATCAAACAACCCCTATCTCACTAACTACATTCATTCATGGTGTTTGGCTGCTCCAATCAAAACCAAGACAGACAATATGTTGTAAAAAAAAAAAAAAAAAAGAGAATATGAAAAGTCTAATTAAATAAACCGTGTAATTTGTGCTTTTCAACAAATGATGTGATTACTCCATCCAAAAAATAGGGAAAATTGAAAAAAACAATTGTAATTAATATTCATTGAAATTGTAAACAAACAATTAATTCATAATTTTTACATTTCCAAAAAAATTTAATCTAGAAGTTTTTACGTCTGTTAAAACGACTTCTGTATCTCTCTTCTATGAACCTCTTTCATTTTAATTTCCTCTCTTTTTCTTATCTTTCTCCCAAAATCCTTCATAAGAGAGTAGCATTGTGTTTCAACTTTTCCTAACTTACACAAACAATGGTAAATGAGTGCCGTTCTACATACTGAACATGATTAAAATACTGAAATTTTACAGATTTTATGAATCATCGCACTAAAACTTTGCCTACTTGTTGCAGGTACCTCTTTGTCTCAGATGTGGGGATATAGGCTTTGAAGAGGCGTTGGTATATTGCTTCAAATGTGAAGATTGTGCACTGCATAGGTACTTGTTACTTATACATTGCATCTAGTTGTAGAAAATTTTAATCATTGTACTTTACTGCACATGCTTGTAGCAGATGCATATATTTTCATAGCCATATGAACATGCTTCTATTCTAATGATTTAGCAAGACTAGTTTTTTTTTTTTTTTTTTTTTTTAAATAAGTAAATGGTCTTTCTATTCATGAAATTATCTCCTACTTTTTAGTCAAATCATGTCTAATCTTCATATTTTTTAATCAAATTTTTTAAAAATGGGTAGAATATTGTGACAATCTCTCTCAAAAAAATTATAACTTTTTAACAAGAATTAAATATGAATTATTATGTTTTTGGTGCTAAAAAATCCCTATTAAATTCATGTTTTGTTAAAAAATTCTATTTTTTTTTTGGAAAATATTGTTATAATTTTCTACACATTTCTGAAAAATTTGATTAAAAAACATAAAGGTTAAACATGAGTTGACTAAAAGGTAGAGACTAATTTCAAATGTTGGTATATCTAGAGGGTTCGTTTATTTATTTAACCTTTTCTCTTGTCTGCATCATATTTTTCGAAGTATTAAGATTTTGGAATTTGGTAAAATTTTATAATTTCACATTCTTTAATGTGTTTAGGCCTTATACACCTCAACATCCCCTTTTCAGGTATTGCTTAGATGGTCCTGTGATTTTCACAGATCCAGTTACTTGGTTTTGTGAGGATTGTGAAGCAGAGGTAATAGACATAGATCAGCATGATAGTGAGATGGAAGATTCAGAAGAAGTCAAAATGGATTCCAGTCAGGATTGTGTTATAGTTGAAAATCCACAGCCTACTTCTGACTCAATCTGGAGGTAAGAATTTCATTGTAACTTTTATTACCTTCTTTTAGATCTAATTGTAGCTATACCCTAAGCAATGTCTGAAGTTGAATTTTCTGGAAAATAGAGGAATTTTGCAGCTTTCTAACAACAAAAGCGTCGAATTAATGGGTCATTTGTCTACTTTAGCATGCCCTAAAGTTCTTGAGGAGACAAGTCATCTCCCTGATGTGATTTACACTGATTTACTTCAAAGATCAGCTGTGTGGCCAAAGAGATTCAAGAAACGTGGAACAGATAATCAAAGCATTGAACTTTATTTCTTTCCTCAGGATGAAAGGTGACATTTTGCTCAAACTTAATATTTTTACATGCATAAGCAAAGTGACACTTTCTCTTCTCTATAAAAAATTTCTACATGTAGTTTTTATTTATGTCGGGTTAAATAAGTAAATGATCCTCCTAAATATACTAATATTTCATTTTATTTTTCTAAAATATTTTTTAGGTTTTTGGTCCCGCCAAAATTTTCCTTCCACAAAATTAATCCTTACTTTTTAGTCAACTCATGTTTAACCTTTATATTTTTTAATGAAATTTTCTAAAAATGGGTAGGATATTATAACAATCTCTCCAAAAAAAAAATTTAACAAAACATTAATTAAATATGAATTTTTATGTTTTTGATGCTAAGAAATTCATATTAAATTCATGTTTTGTTAAAAATTATAATTTTTTTGGAAAATATTTTGATAATTTTCTACCCATTTCTTAAAAATTTCATTAAAAATATGAAGATTAGATATAAGTTAACTAAAAAGTAAAGATTAATTTAATGGATTGAAATTTTGGAGGGACTAAAAACCTAAAAAATATTTTTGGAGGACTAAAATTAAATGTTTGTATATATTTAGGATGATCATTTACTTATTTAATTCTTTATATTAAATCCAAATTTATAGAAACACAAAAAAAGACATAGTGGAAAAAGGCATATTAAATCCATAAAAATAAATTGATTTTGGGTGAAACCAGACCCAAACCCCAAAAAACTCACTTACCAAACAGACATAGTGGAAAAAGACATATTAAATCCATAAAAATAAATTGTTTTCGGGTGAAACCAGGCCCAAACCCCAAAAAACCCACTTACCAAATTCTGTCAATATTTTTTATCTTTATTTTCATAGGGAAGAAGAAAAATACTAAAGGTTATGGTCAGACCAAGTTACATTTCCAAAACATACACATTGTACCATATGTAATGAAAATCAAAACATACTAGAGTTACAAATCAAGATGCTGCACTTTTTGGTTATTTTATTACTAGTTACCAAGCAAACCCAAGCCGTCTCACGTACACCCCTAGTTACCATTTATAAATTTTTTTGGAGAAGCTAAATTAGCTCATCTAAATTGACACCAGTGAGAATTGAACTTGATATCTCGAGGAGGAGAGCTACCATTGTTAAGTAATATACAGTGTAATTTTGTTTTCAAATCATATAGCCTGATTTTGATCTCTCCATGCATTGTTTTAAACGTTTATAACTTCTTTCAGAGTGGAGAGATCATTTGACAAGCTCGTTGATGAAATGATTCGCAATGACCTTGCCATAAGAGCTGTGGTTGGAAAAACCATGCTTTTAATTTTTCATTCTACAGTGCTGCCATTGAAATATAAGAGTAAGTTACATTACATTTATTCTACATGTTCATTTAAACATTATTGTTTGTTAATTGCTCTAAATTTTGAAGTCACTCATTTTGCAGGATTTCAATCAAAGTTTTACCTGTGGGGGGTTTTTAATTGATGATGTTGTTTAAGGTGCTAGTCTCTTAAGTCCTAACGAGACAATGTTTTCTTGACTAGTGGTATTTTGTTGCAATGCATTGAACTAATTAATATGCATCGAAGGGTGAAGATCCTCTCCATTTCCTAAATAAAACCATAGTTTGTTAATGCATCCTAACAGTAAATTTAATTGCCCTTTTCTTTAAGTTTATTCTTAGAAGTTGGTGTTTTTATTTGAAGTATATTTTAAGAATTTTATGAATTTCTTTCAGTTACGTTCAATGTTCTAGGCGACTAGCACTTCTTAATTTGTGAATTATTAATTGCAATTTTAATGTTCACTGTATGTAACCTCTCAAAATAAAAATCCACTTTATGTAAATAATCCGTTGGTGGGAGAAAAATTTGTTGGGTAAAGTGGAGGAGGGTGTGTCAACCGCGTAATAAAGGAGGTTTGTGTCCTTATGGTGGAAGGATTTGTGGTCCCTGGAGGTAGGGGACAGTGCAAATTGGTTTGATGAAAGAGTTCGGAGAAAGTTAGGAGATGGTATGGAGACTAGTTTTTGGCGGGATAGTTGGTTGCCAAACGGGCCTCTTTGTGCTAGTTTCCCAAGCTTATTTTTGATTTCTAACCAAAAGGATAGTATGGTGGGGGAGGTTTGGAATAGAGGACTAATGAATGATACTTCGATGTTCATTTGGCATAGAGAGCTCTTTGTGTGGGAAAGGGATCTTCTTACTATGTTGTTGCAAATGGTAGAACCTTATGTAGTGGGTAATGGGAGGGATGAGTGGGTTTAGTTACCGGACGTCTGTTGGCTTCTGTTTGTTTTTGACATTTTTCAAGCAGACATCTCCCTGAGCTTGTTTATTTGCTGTCGAAGGTTGGTGTTTGTGGGTGGTGCGGCTTCGGCCTTGTAATCTTTTTGTTCCTCCCTACTCACCTTGAGTGGTTTGGAAGTTATTAATACATTGGCTGTTAAAATTCCACTTTATTAATACATTGGAAGTTACTTAAACTACCATAAATCAAGATGGCTTTCAATGTTAAAAAAAGAAAAAGAAAAACTAGATAATTGAGTGCATCTAACCAACAAGGAAACATGTCTAGACAATAGACAATAGGAGTGTGTGTCTTATAAACATTCACTTTTTGACAAGGTATAAAAGACATACGAACAATGAGTATTGTAACAAGTTAAATGCAATATAGCATAAAAGGATGAGTGAAAAACTAGAGAGAGAGAGAGAGAGAGAGAGAGAGAGACTGGGGGAAAGGGTCCATAGGAACAAAAGAGAGAGGTTTTCAAAAACTAGGTGGTTTGGCGATTAGTGGTGCGGCGGCAACAGGGAGGAAAGTCCGATTCCAGCACCTAGATAAGACGATAACCCCGTTTTTCTTCACTGGCTTCCCGGATAATGCATCTAACACAGTTCTGTGGAGTCTCTTTGCACGCTTTGGCCAGGTGGAAGAAGTTTTTGTTCCGCAAATGCTTGATAAATGGGGAAGAAGGTTTGGATTTGTCAAGTACAAGGAGGTCAGTAATGAGAAAGAGGTTCGGTTGAGGTTGGAGGAGGTATGGCTGGGGAATACTAAGCTGAAGGTAAATAAGGCTAGGTTTGGGAGGGAGAATCACAAGGTGATGGAGGAGTAGCGGCCTAGAGTGGTGGTGGCTGGTGGAGGTACGAAGCTGGTCCCTGGTCAATCATTTTAACATGTGCTGAATAGACAGAATTTGGTCATGAGGGAGGAAGATCCATGCTTGGAGATTCAACCTTCAGAAGGTATGTTATCAATTTCATGTTTGATCAATTTCATGCCAATGAGGTTTTACCAAAGGGTATGTTATCATATTTTGTTACTTTAACTCCGAAAGTCTCTTTCCTGTTGGAGTTGAAGGAGTTTAGGCTAACTTCCTTGCTAGGAAGTCTTTATAAATTACTAGCTAAGGTGTTGGCAAGGAGATTGTTCGCTGTTATGAGTTCTATCATCTAACCAACGCAATCGGCTTTTCTTAAGGGGAGGGATCTAGTGGATGGGGTGTTAGGGGTGAATGAATTAGTAGATTATGCCAAGAAAAAAAAGAAGGAGTGTTTGATTTTCAAGAGGATTTCGAGAAGGCTTATGATTCGGTGGATTGAGTTTTTCTGTAGTACACGATGCTGATAAGTGTTTAAAAGTGATATATTTCATATAGGAGTTTAGGCATTTTAGTGACTTGTTTTGCAAGATTCTCTATGGAAAACTCCAAATATTGTGTTAATATGTCATTTATGCTTTTGAGCCTTATTCTACCCCTTTTGTGCAGGAAAATACAAGCAAGGAGCAAGAAAAGTCAAAAGTTCAAGGAAGCCACGCCATTAGCGTGTCCTACGCTATTAGCGTGAGGAAGAAAAGCCCAAGGTCAGAAGGGTACGCCAATGGCGAACCTGGAGCGTGAATCTGGAGCACTTGTGAAGAACACGCTATTAGCGTAAGTTACGCTATTAGCGTAATCACTCCCGAAGGATACGCTAATAGCGTACCTGGAGCGTAGCAGGACATGAAGAAGCACGCCATTAGCGTGAGACACGCTATTAGCGTAAAAAGTCCAGAAAGCCACGCCATTAGCGTGGCTGGAGCGTAGAAGCAGGGCAAGGCCAACGTGGCATCAGCCCATTGGCCAGATTATAGGCCGACCTACCACGCTATTAGCGTAAATGGCGCTATTAGCGTAGGTACAAAAACACAGGCCCATATAAATAGCATTCTTACCTCTCTTTTAGATCATTCACTATTCCATTGATATTTTTATACATTCTAAGAGAGAGGTCAGAGCTATTTCCAAGAGAGAAACACAAAGCAAGTGATTAAGGAGTAGATTCAACCCTAGATTCATTGAGACATCAAGGATCTTGGCATGGAATCTTCATCTTTCCTTCATTCCTTGTATTAGTTTACATGTCTATGTGTAGCTATCACCTTCTTTGTAGTATTGAGGTAACAACCAAGCTATTATGTAATCTTTTGATCTTTTAATATATAAGGTTCTAGCTTAATGATTCAATATTGTTGTTATTCTTGCTTTTAATGCTTTCAAAGAGATTCAAGATGATTTGGACACAAACTCTTGAATCTAGAACTAGAATAACAATCTATCTTATGTTATATCACTCTTGACAAGTTTGTAAACCTTTGATAATTACTTTTAATCAAGATTTTAATGCTTTCGGATACTTAATCAGGCTGGACACGGTCGATTAAGTTATCCGATCGACTTTGTTATCGTTTAAGGAATTTGGACATGAATGTTTAAACGCTAACTTGGAAATAACGATGTCGCTTTGGACACGAAGGATGTTGTAGAAATGATTGTAATAATATTGGTTATAAAGCTAGAGTCTGTTAATCGATCGAGAGATTGCTGCTGTTATGCTTGCTCGTTATCTTATACCGCAAGCGAAATAGTTCGATCTCCTCTCGTTTTTACTTTATGTCATCTATGGATATAGTGTTACAAACAAACATTTTATAAATGATACCTTAATGTGAACAATTGTGAAAACGCTTATGATATAACGCAACTCCCTCTGGAAAACGATCCTATATATACTCACGTGTACATAGTTATATGACATGTAGAAATTCTACATCAGATGCGTAGAGTGGGGTTGTGTGATAAGTATGTGGCTTGGATGAAGGCGTGTGTTTGGAGGATTTATGTCAATTCTTGGTAATGGTAGTCTAACGAAGGAGATTAATTAGTATTCAAAGAGGCCTTAAACATGGGGATCCTCTAGATCCTTTTTGTGTTCTTCTTGGTTGCGGAAGGTTTTAGCGGGTTGATAAGGAAAGCGGTGGCCAAGAATTTGTTTGAAGGCTTCGGTTTTGGTGGTAATAATTTGGTGGTGCCCCATTTGCAATATGTCGATGATACGCAAGGCATCAGTTCAAAACCTTTGGACGATGAAGTCTATCGTTCATGGTTTTGAGATGGTTTCGGGCTTGAAGATTAATTTATCTAAAAGTTCATTGATTGGGGTGAATGTGGGCGAGGAGTTTATGGTTATGGCATGCAATTTCTTGAATTGTAGTGCGGGTAGTATTCCATTCAAGTATTTGGGGCTTCCGGTGGGAGCAAATCCAAGGAGTATGTCGACTTGGGAACCGTTGGTGTAGACTTTAGGAGGGAGGTTGAATACATCGAGTTATAGGTACATTAGTTTTGGAGGTATAATTGTGCTTCTTAACTCGATTCTTAATTCTATGCCTATTTTTTATTTATCTTTTTTGAAAATGTCGGTGGGTGTGTGGAGCAGGATAGTGAGATTCCAAAGAGAATTTCTTTGGGGAGGTGTGGGTGGAGCTAAGAAGATGAGTTGGGTGGAATGGAGGTCGATTTGCCAACAAAAGATGAATGGGGGGAGTGGGGGTGAAGGATATCCGGGTAATGAATATTAGCTTGTTGGCAAAGTGGCGTTGGAGGTTGCTTGATGGGGAAGTACCTTTGTGGAAAAGGGTTTTTGTAGATAAGTATAGAGATGGTATAGAGAATTTGTTGGAGGTTAATAATTATGCTTGTCCGAGGCATGCGTCTCTTTGGTGGAAGGAAGTTGTGAAATTAGGTGATTTTGGTGCTCAAAATTGGTTTAATTCCGTAGTGGAGAGGAAAGTGGGGAATGGTATGACAACTAGTTTTTGGAGTGATAGATGGAGAGGTGATAAGTGTTTTCGGTTAAAGTATCCTAGACTTTACTCCATTTCAAATCAAAAGGAGGCCTGGGTGGGGGAGGTTTCCGAACGAGGTTTGGAGTGGAGGTTCCTTTGGCGAAGACATCTTTTTATGTGGGAGGAGGAGCTTCTTGTAAGTCTTAATGAGGATTTGGAGGGGATGGTTTGGTCTATAGAGTCGGATAGGTGGCGGTGGAGTTTAAAAGATTCGGGAAGGTTTTCGGTTAAGTCGGCTTATAAGGAGTTGGAGGGTATAGTGTTGCATGAGGATAAGTGGAGGGAGGATGAGGAAAAGGTGTTCAAAGAATTATGGAAAATTCCGGCTCCATCAAAGGTTGTAGTGTTTGCTTGGAAGGTTCTCCTTAACCAAATACCAACAAGGTAAACCTTGCATTGCGGAATGTTCTACCTCCGTAAGGATCTATATTATGTGTGCCGGTGGCTTATTTGGCTTGCAACATTGTGGGTGTTGTGGAGAGTGCAGAATGATAAGGTCTTTAATAGGAGAAGTTTTGAAGTGGAGGAAATAGTAGAGGAGGTGAAAGCTATCTTGGAGGTGGATGTTGAGTAGGACGCAAATTCCGATTTGTCTTTTCTATGAGTGGAGTTCAGTTGGAATCCCATCTTGTGTCTCGGAAGTGACGGGAGGAGGTAGGAGAGGCTGCTGTGGTAATGATTAGAAGTATAGTGCAGCTGTTCTGTAATAGTTTTTGGGCAGCTGAGTGGCCGTTGTTTTCTAGTTGGCTACCTGCAGTTTTGCTCCCTGCAGTTCTGTTTCGGTGCGTTTCTGGTGTGGCAGTTTTCACGTTCTGCTGGCTTTGTGCCTAACTGTTGGGTTTAGGCAATTTTGCGGTCTGTTAGGCGTTCAAGATTGAGGCCAGGGTATGCTTGTTTCTTGCAAGTATACCTCAACCTCATTATTTGATGCCTTTTTGGCTTTTGGTGTGTTTAGATGTTCCGTATATATGCGGCACCTTTATTGTGTTTATTTTCTCGTCCGACCGCGAGTTTTTGTGCGTCTTGCACATATTTGACGTGAATAAATTTGTCATTTAAAAAAAAACAAGTTAAATGCAAAAAAGGCAGGGGATAGAGTACGAAACAAGTACAATATAGAAAGTATAATCAGTTAGTTTACCTTGTTATGTCTATGTAGAGCTTGCGTGGATCATCAGTTAGTGTAGCTATGTGATACCATAATCTAAAAGAAAAAAACTAATAAGACAAGGCATCAAACCTCGGCTTGGCGTCCTGCTTGCAATCTTACACCAATAGCATCATTTATCACCTGCAAGTAGCAATATTTGCAAATTGTGAACGGGCAGTCATTAAGTGGGATAAAAACTTTGAACGGGCAGCATCATTGGTAAACAACGAACGTCTTACAGTCACACCAAGCACTCCAGTGCCTGGAAAGGAAAATAGTTATTCAGAATATATATTAACCAATTGTGAATCGATTAAACACTTATTTTGTCAACTTTCTAAAATGACCTACATAAAACAATTACAAGAAATTTATGTCTAAAGCAAAATGTAAATGAATTTGTGAATAGTATTTTATATCGGAATGCAATTTTCATGACTTGAATATGAGGTCTGACTAAGCACACAATCAAAGAAACAAATGCATGACGTACAGACCTCCTTCAAAAGAGGGGCCTTTGTAATGGCATGGTAATAAAAAAATAGTTGCAACGTTGAAGAGTCCTCCAAAACTGATTTGCAGGGAGATGGAATCTGCAAACGGCCATATTTACAGCATAATAAAAGAACCAGTGTAGAAGGAATAAGGTAGGACCTCGAAACATCAATTAAACTAAAAAAAGAGATACCTGAACTGTGCCAAACTCATCTGAACTTTCATCCACAGATGTCCCCACAAAATCAAATGATAAACATTTCAAAGAAAGAGAGAGTGCCAGTTCTTGCAATTGACTGATGGCTGCAAAATACATAATCACAACTCTCAAACGAATGATCACTAAAAAGTAGTAAAGAGACAGGGAAAAAAATGGAGCATGAGTATAGCCATTTTACCATCATTCTTCAACTGGCCCAATGATGTTAAAGATATCTGAAATATTTGAAAAAGATATTGGTCCCTAAAGGGGCAAGCTACCCTTCAATGCCTTGTTGCAGGTAAACCAGCATTCGCCTGAGACAGGACACAGAAGTCTAGCAAACTGAACATAGTTCGAAAACACATACAACTTAAACAAAATATGCAATAGCTAAGTTAAGGAATCTTTGACCTGTTGAATTGATTCACACTTAACTATAATGGTTCAGCTATGTAGAATAGAAAATACGGAAGTACTGAACATGGTAAATGTTGTATGAGAATAATGTGATATCAAACATAATGTCTAACCTGATTCATCTCAGAAATAAGCTAATTCAATATCTTCAAACCAATGATGTTAAAGATATCTGGAACAAATAAATGACACTGACCAGAATATGTAAATGGAGAACTCATGGACTGCGAATATTGAGGATCTTCAGCTAATTTAGAAACAATTAAATCAATTGCACGCATCTGCTCTTCTAAAGTTCCTATCACTATTACTATCCTATCATTTTGCCCAATAGTAACTATTATTTTGCAGAGATATTTTAATGCCAGCTTGAGATTCTTCAATGAATGACCTGATGAAAGGAAAACAATGCATAAGGTAAGCTTTTCACCCCCATCTCTGAATAACATTAAAAAAATAAACAAAGAGAAAGAATCATGCGATGAAAAATAACAGCTGGCCTGACAATAACATGCTTATTTTAGTTGCAGGGGAAGCATAGGTCATAGGGATATAAAAGCTTTGACACCAAAGAACCAGCATTCATATAAGAGACAACCTCTTGAAATCAAAACATAAATATGGTAAACAAGTAAGCCCTGCAACTTGACAAAGAAAATGAATGGTACCTAATGGTAGCACCTCCCTTCCATATTATTCCACCACAAGAACCATTAGGAACAATGAGCCTCACTTTTGTTTTTAGCTCAACATCATTGTCATCCTCGCTGTGAAGCTAATCATATAAAGCAAATTAAGCTCAGAAGCCAACAATGCAAGACATTTTTATTCTAGTAACTAATTGAATGAATATCATATTTTTTATTCTAGTAACTAATTGAATCAATATCATGGTTATTACCTCACTGAGCAACTTTGAAAGAATGAGCTCTGCAGCTCCTAGTACTTCATTGATTGCACCAAATACCATGATAATCCGATCAGTGGTTCCAGGGAAGAATTCATTATTGCGTGACAACTGGATTCGTGCTCCAGATTGAGACTGAAAATCAGTGATAGTTGAAAATGTTCAATACACAATACAGTTCTCGAGCATATAGCATGAGCATCAGTACCTCCTCAAAGCGAAGATGCACATCAATATATTTTCCATCTGTCCTCGAGCTCTTCTCACTCATTCGATAAACCAGATTCTCAGCTAGTGCAGATATTGAAGAAAAACTCAATGCTTGATAATTAGTAAGACGTCTTAGAAATTGTATATGCGGAGGGACAATCATTGCCAAACGATTAGCAAACGGAGCTATTCGAATAACCCTGCATAAGTTTGCCCAAATAAAGTTCCTTTCATCAAATTGTTTGGTTAAAATTGAGTTGTGTCGACTGCCTAATATGGATTCACAGTACAAGTTCACTCCAAAACCAATACAGAGAATAAGAAATGAGGGCAAAGTGGTCTAATACCTACCCTTCCTTTTGCAAGATAGGATGAACAACTCCAAGGTAATAACTGACAGGAGCCCAAGCTTCGACTCTGATGCTAGTTATATTAGTCATATTGTAATTATGTCTCTCCATTATTGCCTCAGGAAGTTCTTTAACCGCCTTCACATTACCATCAAGTGTGGATATAAAATGATCTTCATCATATATATCCCCAAATTCACTGTACACAAAATAACATTATTTAAAATAGATAAGTGAATGCAGAAATGAAATCAGGCATAAAGGTTTATTTAGCCTAATATTGTTGACTACGGGTATATTTAATAATTAATTGTTTGCATGGGCGGTTCTACGAGAAAATACACACACCAAATGAGGTACGATTTCAGTATCTTCTAGTTAAAGGCTCAAATGTTAAACAAGTAATGCTTGACCAACGGCATCATAAACATAGCATAAAGTTAAAAGTGCTAAATAATCTAATTCAAAAAGTATATCCCAGGAGAATTAGCCTCTAGCGTAAGTTTTGTATAGGAAGTAAAATTAATGTACTACTTATAACATAAAAAACAACGTTGACATGGCACTGATTATGGGAAAATGACTAAATTAAATAACCTTTTGAAACATATTTACATCAAATATTTTATGAGTTACATAGGAAAGTTTCTTAAAAACTATTGAATGGAAATTCTATTTTCTTCTTTTCTTTTTGGCATGCGGTATAGTTTTCTTAGGAAAGGATTCAAATCCATTATCCCCATTTCATTCTGTGTCCCTCCTATTGAATAATAACAGCCTAGCAAATAATTTTCTCTCTGAAATTGGAAATATTTTTACCATTTGCTATCAGTTTTTTCCTCAAGAGTTGCCATTATACAATATGATAGATTTAAAAATCAGCCTAAAAAAGGCAGCAGTGAGTGCCTTTGTTTTATATCTAAAAATATTGTAAATAGTCATTTGATGGAAGACAAAACTTCAGTTCATAAGAAATTGCTTCAAGGCACATTGTTAGTTTACATAAACAAGAATATAAAGGAAACACACACCTACTAGATTAAGCAACACAGCTAAAGTTAATTATGAAAACGGTCATGCTAACAAGTGTCATAAACTCACTGTTTAAGGAATTTAATTCAAAATATCTTTGATACAAAAAGTAATTAATTCAATCTCTACCAAATTATGGTAAAAACTGTGTAGAATAGTTTTAGGATGCGATTGCGGTCCTAGTTGTGGTTGTGCTGCGAACTTTGATATTGGAGGACAACGAGGCAAGTGCAACCGGATATATGAACCTTTACACAAATCTCTAATATGAACAACATATGAAAGATTCACAAGCATTACACTAATATGAACAACAGAACTACCTACATTTAATTGAGAAAGAAGTAGAGAACAAGTCGAGTATGTCGAAGAAATGACAGTATATTCTATAACTAAATGCAATACTTAAATATATGAACAAATCCTACATCTGTCTTTCTTTACCAAAAACAACAGAGATCTTATGTCCACTTTTTATCCATTTAAACACCGACATGTTGACAAGCTACATTCGCCACTACTTCTCAACACAAAACATCGTAAAATATAATTTAGACACAAACCATCAGAACTTCAAATCTATGTGAAGTGAATGGATTCAAAACTTAAGATCACAAATCAGAGACAAAAACATAAAGCAAAACTAGAATTACATAATTATTTCATCTATTAAGCTCAAAACTAATTAATGTGGAAATAAGCACTTATTTCAAGCTTATTTCACAAATTAATAGCCTGTTTAGATTGACTTACGTGAACTTATTTACAGAAATAAGCACTTATGAGTTGTAAGATTTAAAAATCAACTTATGAGGTGTCCATGTGTTGTTTTTTAGCTTTTGAAAATAACTTATAGCTTATCTACAAACGTTTTGAAGCAGTTTGTTATAACTTATTATCATTTTGAATGCCTAAGTCCGTATTCACACACATGTTAAATTGAAAAATCAAATCAATCATAGCAATTGCAACTGAAAATCAAATCTAGGAAAAAGCTTCAACTCATCCACAATCATAATCTCGTTATTCATAATCAATCACTCACATATAATATTGCAATATTCAGAACAGCAAATTGAGTTAAATAATCATAAAATACGAGTTAAGCATAGTTTTATATACCTGAAATCAATGACAGATCAGAGAAAATGCGGTGGCGTCGGTTGCGAAGCGGAGAGCTTTTGATGTGAGATCGAGGAAAAGTGAGAACCAGAGATTCAGTGCTGAATCAAGGATTGGGTGAACCAGGAATGAATCGGCGATGGTGCATGCGATGTTGAATCCGAGATTTGATGATGAAGAAATTGTGAATAAATCGACGATGGTGATGGATCAGAGATGGTGATAAACCGGAGATGTGAGATTGGAGAGGTGGGTGGAGATCGGCGCTATGGTGGTGTTGCGGTGGAGATCGGCGCTACGTGGTGCTGCGGTGGAGATCGGCGCTCCGGTGGTGCTACGGTGGAGATCGGCGAAGGTGAGAGAATTTGTGTTTAGATCGCGAAACGGTGGAGTGTGTTATGTGAGAACGTGTTTTTTTTGTTTTTTTAACAAAAAAAAAAAATTGACATAAAATTATTTTAAATATAAAAAATCTAAATAAACTAATTTCTGTAAAATGGTAGCTGATTATTTTGATATTTGCTACCATTACATTCCATGCATATCTTATATTTTCTTGTAGTGTATGAATCTGAACAGATTTTTCCCTTCAGCCTAAATGCACTCTTTTATTTCAAAAGAACAAAATTAATTTTGTTGACAAATCACTGTTCCTAATCTCATAGTAAAACTGTTCCTAATCTCATAGTAAAATCGAGGGGTTTCGTCTGTTGAATAGTTACCTATACTCTAACATGTATGGTACTTGAATGTATGTGAGCTATTTTTCTCATTTTACTTGCTCAATGTAAATTATGTAATCATTTATGTTGGAATGCAAACTATATGCAGTCACCTCTCTTTTTTCTTTCCACCTGCATTATTTTTCTATTTTTCTGGACAAAATAAATCAACAATAGTGATTGTGAATCCAACAAATTCAACAACTCACATTGGAGTGACAGGAACTAGATGTTCCATTAAAGCCAATAAAAAAAATGAAAGATTAATTTTGAAATTGATAGTACGGATAAATTGATTACAAATGAACTTCATACGATAATCCTAAGGTAATTAATATAATCACGTTCTTTAAAAAAATATAATCAAGTTAATATCCAATTATATCTAACAATTTGATCATTAATACAGATAATTGCTAACATTTATGCAAGGGGTCTAAAAGAGGTTTTTAGGGAAATTAGAGATGAGTTTGAGATTGCTTCTAATCATGGAAAAGAGATTGCATTTCTTCTTGAGGTTTACAAACCATCTTATCAATCAAGGCTTGCTGCATTTAGAGGTATCAAGGCATTCTTCGTTTATGTTCTTTTTTGGATTTGAACATCTCTCTAAAAAGAGTAAATTTTGAAAATAAAAAATAAAAACGCAACTCAACCTGTGCGAAGCACGGGTTAGTAACTAGTTTATAAATACAACCAATCCAAGAGACGGGTGTGTTTGTTTCAAGTTATATTTATATATTTCTGGGAATAAAATCATAAAAATGGTTATGCCTATGTTTGTTACAAGTTTACTAAATTTTATTCCCGGGTATAAAATGTTCCTGGGAATAGAAAAGTTTTCCCAAAGAAAATGGTGGGAATAAAGTTCTCATGAGATGGGAATAAAATTATATGTAATTACCTATTATATTCCCTATTTTTAAGGTTCCTTGGAATATTATAATGTTAACCAAACATCTTTTTTCTAAATACCTGAGAATAAAATTCCTATCTTTCTTTATATTCCAAGGAATGTTATTCCTAGAAATAAATTTTATACACTTGAAACAAACACACCTTAAGAACTTGGCATCTTATCAATAAGAGTAATCAAGTAATTAGAGAATACATTGACAAGATAAGCATTAATGAAAAAAATTATTAAATAATAGTTCAACATCCTCCTTTATAATCGCCCAATAAGATTTAATAAAAGTAATATTTAAATTGTCATGCCAAAGACACTTATTATCGTTAAAAGCCTAAATCACCCTCTCCAATTAATAACAAAGAATTCTCCTAAACAAGCAAGAAGGTTAAACAACAAAAAAGAGTGGAAAAAACAATCAAATAATTAATTATGAACACATCATTATCCTCAAAAAAAAGTAATAGGGTCAAACATAAAAAAGTGAGGAAAAATTGGTCAGAGCAACAAGGTTGACACTAACCAAGCAAGCACAACTACAATGATACATGATATAAAAAAATGGAAAGTACTCAGATACATGGTGAAAAAAATCTCATAACTACCACAATGACTTCCAAGAAAGGAAACACAAACTCCCTTCTTAAGACAATCTCATATAAGAAAGATAAATAACCAAGACTTCAAAGGAGTTGAAAATAATCACGGCACACGTGTCAACGATCAACGAAGAAGGAATAGCCTCTAGTCAGTAGGAATTCAGTATCAACAACTCCCACTAAGAGTGATATTCATCTTCGACAACGAACATGTATACTTCTATCCCGGAGTCTCCCTGATTGAATGTCTTAGGGCCAACTTCAAACTTGTTTCCCTTAAATCTCATACGATAAAGACAGTAAAGGCTTCCTGGGATGAGACTGAGTTTGAGACCATGAGTATAAATTACATGAAATAATAGAAAAGTTGTATTTCCTATGAGAGTTTATTCAGGACTCGCATGCAAATGGATGTATCCCTTCAAAAGATAATACGACTAATGTGAAAATATGGAATTGTGATATTAAATTTCTTGATTGATTTATATTGCGTTTCATTGATGTTGTTGGGAATAGGTTACTTGATTGGTCTTATATTCTTGATTTAAATTGTGTTTGCACTATGTCTTCGATGATGTTTAAATACTTAAATATGAAATGTTTGTTCAAAACCGGGTGGATGTTCTAGTGTTATTTCTCGATCAATAGATCTTTCACAATGACATTCATGACTGCGGCTGTCCTCCGTTTTGAATCTGAGTCAATCACACAACAACTAGAATATATTTTGAGTATGTGGAAGTGATGAGTTATTAATTACTAATTTTAACTAATAATTTATAATGACCTTTACCTAAAATCTAAGCTAATTAAAATTCTAATCCTAACTTAGACTAATTCTACTAGACTGTTGTTACTCATAAAAATTCTAGACTCGGACATTAGTCTAATCTGTACTATATACAAAGAAAGTACATGGATTTGGGCTAAATTTTTCTCTTTTCAATTTTACTATTTTTTTTTTGATAAGTCGGGAGAAACGACAAGCATCAACAAGAAGCAATGATATTCGAAGAACCTCCATCCTATGCTGCCAATCTCAAAATTTTATTAAAAAATGGGGGAAAATATATACAAGAGGGGGGACTTTACCAAAATCAAAACAAGAAAGGAAAGAAAAACAACATACTAAACTTCTGCATTCTCTTGATATCATCATGAAGATGATTTTACAAAACATGACTGCCGAATTTATTAGACCTCATCATCAACTCAAAAACTTCCCATCTAATGTTTGGGATCTCTATGTCCATTGCATCCTTCTCCTAGAAAAGTAATATGGTATCCTTACCACGTTTAAAAAAAGGGTTGTTTTCAAGGATTGATGATAGACTTAATGATCTCATCATTTAGAACGATCACATTCTCTGGCTTTCTAATAAGTTCCTTCAAAATGGAATGTAGAGTCAACCGTAGCTCCTTGACTAAGACATCTGTTTGGGCAGGTGCATTCAATTATACACTTCAACGCAACAGTCAAGTTTGCAATAAAAGATGTCAGTAGTCTATATATGCTCAACACAAGAAGCACAGATAATACGAAATCTGCTAAAATCACCATCTACAAAAGATGCATTCTCTAACATTCCAAAAAAATATATTCATTGGGAAGGAGGTGAGGCTTCTTCCGTAGAGTGGGTACAATACATCGGCTTTCCGAGGACATGCGCTTGATCTGAGAAGGCTTCAGTACCTTCAGCTTGACTTGAATCTTGTTCCACGACTGGGTCACTTAATGGATAAAAATTGAAGATAAATAATAAAAAAAATATGCATATAAAGCAATGAAGATAGGTACACTATGTATTTATGGTGACAAAAAATTGAGACCTTTAATGAGTGAAGTTGCTATTGTGTTAAAAAATATCCTTGATTACGCTAACGACGTGCCTTGTTATCGTAATAAACAAAAGGAAACACTTAACAATAAACCTTATTTTATTCCAATTGCATGACATTATTATTTTATGCAGAAAACAACAAAGGGAAACACATAACAATATTTTTCATCTTGCAGCTATATGTGAGGAGTGGTTCAACATCATGACATCACTATCTACTTTGACTGATTTGAATTGTCATCCAAACCATCTAAGTCTGGCATATCAACAAAAATGTTGTTGGATTCATGTGCAACATGATCAACATTGTTGATGACACCATTAGCATATATTCGGTCATCCTCTTCAATTTTTTGAAGAGTTACATTGATAGGCATTTCCGTATAGAACTCTGGTTTCTTGAAAAGAGTAGACTCAATCCAAAACAACACCAGCAACATGAACCTTTTCGCCCACAGTTCCACCAAACATTTGTCTGCCACTGGCAGAGAGGAAATGGAAAAAGACGAGTATGTTGGATCAGTGATAAATCTTGGGGGAACACGACCACAATTGAAATTTACATGTGTTCCAATTAGAGATGTCATATGGAACGGTCCTTCCATGGAAAAATTTGGGGCACAAGTTACCAGGTATAGAAGGGTAATGTCAGAGATAAGACTTTTACTAGTGATGTTATCGTTTAAGGTCTTGCAGGATGGCCCTTCCTCTTAAACATAAAAACACCAGTAGATGATGTTAGAAGAGGAAGTGTCATCCCATAAGACCTTAAATGATAATATAACCATTAAAGGTCTTTTCTCTGACGTTACCCTGCTCCACTCGGTAGCTAGTGCCCCAAATTTGTCCATGGAAGGACCGTTCCAGATGACATCTCTAATTGGAACACATGTAAATTCCAATTGTTATCGTGTTACCCCAGGACTCAGCACTGATACAACATGCTGCTCTTTTTCCATTTGCCTCTCTAGCAGTGGCGGACAAATGTTTGGTGGAACCGTGGGTGAAAAGGTTCATGCAGCTGGTGTTGTTTGGATTGAGGTTACTCTTTTCAAGAAACCATAGTTCTATACGGCAATGCCTATCAATGGAACTCTTCGAGAAATTGAAGAGGATGACCCAATATATGGTAATGGTGTCATTGACAATTTTGATCATGTTACACATGAATCCAGCAACAATAACATTGTTGCTGATATGCCAGACTTAGATGGTTTGGATGACAATTGAAATCAGCCAAATTAGATAGTGATGTAATGCAGCAGAACAACTCCTCACATATAACTAAAGATAGCAAATAATGTTGTGTTTTCCTTTGTTGTTTTCTGGATAAAATAATAATGTCATACAGTTTGAATAAAATAAGGTTTATTGCTATGTGTTTCCCATTGTTTATTATGATAACAAGACATGTCGTTATTGTAATCAAGTATATTTTTTAACACAATAACAACTTCACTCGTTAAAGGACTCAATTTTTTTGTCACCATAAATACATCGTGTAACTATCATCATTGATTTATATCGTATGCATTTTTTTTTTATTATTATTATTTATCTTCAAGTTTTATCCATTTAGTTTAAATGGATTGTGTTGCTGGCTTAGGATTTTTTGAAAACACAAATTTATGGGAAAGCGAAGGAAACAAATAAATCATTAGACATAATCGTATCATTGTTGAAAATTAAAACTAATCATAATAATAATTATAATATTTTACAATTTTTTCATTAATGAAAATTTTATATCATTTAACTTGGTGTTTTTTTCAAGGTATGTGCTTTTATAATTTAATTTGAATATATTATGGCTCAAAGAAAATCTCCTCTTATAACATGTAAAATTTCTTTGTTATATATAAATGTCATAAAATAATTATAAATAATATGTTATTATAAGATATTGGTAGAGGACAAAAATGTGATAAATTTTAATAGAAAATTATTTGTATTATCAAATTGAAAGTTCAAAATTATTGGTATTATCAAATAATTGTGTTCGTTTCAACTCATTCATCGATACAAAATGAGAACTCACACACACACACACCCCCCCCCCCCCCCCCCCCCCCCCCCACACACACACACACACTTGTAAGTTTAAAATATATGTAAAGAAAAACAAAAATAAAATAAAAATAAAAATAAAAATGAGAATTTCGTGTTAATTGCATACCTTTGGTACTTCGTCGATTTGATAATTATAAATTTATGTTTATTTTGAAAATATCCTGGTCATTGTCCTGCTCCCTTTCATCTTCATCAATGTTTGTAAAAGTCATGCTTGATCGAGAGGAAAAAGTTGCTTGACTTCAAATATCGCATGCCTCATGTTCATCATCGACATCTTTGGTATCAGATCGAGAATATCACATGCCCCTATTTGACTTCATAAAATCATATGTAACATTGATTAAATGAGTTCGGCTCAAAAATCTAATTTTCTTAGGAAGTTAGACTCACAAAATAAATTAGATCTTTTAAGAATACATCAAGAAGAATCAAGAAAAAAGATATTGAAAATGGAGAAGAAAAGAAGAATACATAAAGTCGAAGATGGAATGGAGAAAAATGAGATGCAACGGCGTCTTATATAGAGAACGAGTATCAAACGAAAACAAGAACTTTATGGTTTTGATTTTTGGGCTTGGGCCTAGAAATTTGACTTTTTTTTAGTGGGGTTTTAATATTTGCACCTTCTATGGTTTACTAAAATTACATTATTTAAAAATAAATGAATGTTTCATCCGTAGACCACTAAGTCTTTACCATATTTATTTACCTAGTTCACTAACTCATTCATGATCAACACCACATCCTCCATGTATCTTTGACGAATAAATCATGACTGACTTACGAAAATAAATTATCCATAACCTCTCCCAACCTCTTACTCAAAACCTCTCCTAACTCTTCCAAAGCACAAAGGCTTACCCAATTCACAAATACAACTAATGGAAACTATTATCGCCAATATGGTTTATAATGAAGACCATCTGACTCCATAGTCACCCTTGGGAAGCCAAGCACATGGCTCACATTCTTGAACCTCATTAGGTGACGAAAGTCCAATTCATATTGAACACATATGTATAACTTTATTTTGGATTGGTTCTGACTGCTATTTCCATTGCGGCTTGGTAACACTACTCCCATCACACTCATCCATACCTCAATCGTAACTCCTGTCAACATCCTTTTTATCACTATTAATATTATATTATTAATTTATTTATCACTGCCACACATCTCTCTTGCCTAAACCATCATATTCCACATACAACCAACAAAGCTTCCTCCCTTTTCACCTCTATCATAAAAATCCTTACGACATCATGTACCTATTGGTGATGGTAGTGCGACGAGGCAACTAATCCTCCGCATCACCTTAAACCACAACTGAGGTGGTTGAGTCAGTGATGTTGCACCGCCGTTTTTGGTCACGTTCCCTGTTTTTGGCAGTAGCACGCTCGTTGGTTGAAGGATCGATATCAGATTCTTTGAAACCCGTGAGGGTCGTTTGCTCTTAACTTGGTGTGGCTGATGGGTTGTTCACCGGCGTGGTTGTTCGTAAAGGTACTAGTTCATGAAACACGGGTTCTCTGTTACTGGTTCGTGAAACCTTTGGTTTGGTGATTGTTGCTTGCCTAATTTCTGATTTGTCCAAATCTGTTGAGATCTGCAGCTTTCGTGGCATTGGGCAGTTGTCACCGTTCCACTGGTTTTGTTGTTGCTAAGACTCTTCGCAGCTGTTCGTTGCGGTGATAGTTTGTTGTGCTTGAAAGAGCTATGATGCTTGCTGATTTTGTTGCAGGGATAATTGGTCCATGAACCCGTCTGTGTTAGCGGTCAGTTCATACGCCATTTTGCTGTTATTGGTACGTCTGTGACACCAAGAATTGTTGAGTAGACGTGTCATATTAGACACTTCCTCTCCAACGATCAAACTTTAGCTCAGATTTTGAACCTACCATCGTCGCCATCCTCAAGGTTGTCGTTGTTCTTCAAAGTCTGATAAGGGATACACTGTTGTGTTGATCCAGATGTCTCTGGATGGTGGTTGTGATTCTTTTCTTTGTTTCCAGTATTCCTCCCCGCGTCGGATGGATGGTCTTATTTGGTCTGTACTTTGGGGCTCGAAAGAGCGTTTATCTTGTTGTGTTTTGCAGGGAGAGGATGGTACGTGGATCTGCTCCGTGTTGACGGTTGGTCCATTCACCGCGGTCTAGACCTCTACTTAAGATGCTATTATAATCCATTTGTGTTGCTTTTAATTTTCATTTTACTCGTTTGGGTAGACCTCTATTTTATGGATAAACTGGTTAGGTTTATGTCCCCCAGTTTTTTATTATGTATTTTTTCCCTTTTTTTAATAATATATTTATGAGCATTTGGTAGAAGATTAGAGTTGGGTACCAACTTAGTTGCAAGCCACTCTTTTTTATGTCATTTGCTCTTGCCTTATCAAAAAAATAGTACATAAGGCTTCTATTGTTTCTGGTTTCGAACTCATACATAATCCTCACTTCAATTATCCATTTTACACAAAAAATATCTAGCATAACAGGCCACCGTCGATTATTATGTTATTCTTCAAATTCCTATCAAATGGAGATGAGAGTAACAAGACTTATTGACAAAAACCTATGATTACCCCTAGAAATAACTGTCTACACTTACACATTTAGCAGAAAACTCAAGGGAAGTCTTGAAGAATTTATACATGAGTGTTTTATCTTGGTTTTCGGGTGTCAAACATTGATTACGTTTGAACCTTTTTAACCGGTGATATCTTATTTTTTCTTGGGAAGGGAAAAAGTAAGCAAAACCCTTGAGAATCGAGGTCCGGGAGTTGTTTTCGCTACGGGAAGGTGTTAGGCACCCATAACGACTATAGTATCCTATAGGAACCGTCTTTAATTTCTACGCGCGCGCTTTATTTTTAAATGCTATTTTGAAAGTGATTATTAAACCTAAGAGTTTCTAAGTGAAGAATTGGAGGGAGAAGAATGTGTTTGAATTTTTATTTTATTTGAATTGAAGGAATTTTGTTCCTTGCCTACGTACCCGTTTAAGGGATCAAATCCACCGTAGTTCTCTTCCAAAAAATGTTTTTGTTTTTGTTGGTTGATTTTAAGTTTGAAAATTGGAATTTTGAAGAATGAGAGAGAGAGGCCTCTAGGGCATAAGGTTGTGAAATTGTGAGGTTGAATTAGTCATTTGCAAAATATGGTCTAAGTATGATTAAAATTCATTAAGTTTTTATTTAAGAAAAGAAAAGGAAAATTCAATGGGATTTTGATCCCAAGGTTTATTAAGAAAAATATTTGAGTGATGTTGTTCATATTTTTTTTGGAAAATTGATTTTTTCTAAATGTAAATCCTAAGCATTCATCTAAACATACAATCCTAAACATACATCTAAACATGCATATTCTCGCCATATACCTAAAGTGATGTGTGTGCATGTGTCGGTGCTTGTGTCGGTGTACATCATTAGAGTCCATAGTCCATATTACATCATGCCCTAGTTTACATTCTATGGTCTTGCAAGAAATTAAAAGCATAAAAGTAAAGTACAAGAATCCCTAGGTTTTTACATTCTAAATATTGCATGAATTGTAAATTGCAAGAAAATTAAACTAAAATTGAAGGATGAAATATGCTCATGAAACATGAAAGGAAAGGGGTTAGTAGCACAAAAAAAATATAGGAAAGAAATAGGAACAAGTAAAGAGAAAGAAAGTAACTAGAAATTAACAAAGAGATAACCAAAAACTTAATCAAAAACATGATGAAATAGTACTTGAAAGATTACTAAAATTCTAAGGCAAAACTAAGGCTTAGAATCTCCACATCAATGGTAACATTTCAAAAGTTTTAATTCAATCATGATGTGAGGAATCAAGGGAAATTAGTATGCAATACAATCATAGTATTTTCAAGCCTATTTGCACTTTATTTAACACAAGAATCATACATTATTCACAAGGTGAAAGATCCATAACAAGAACAGCAAGCACATACTACAAAAAAAAGAAGTAAAATCACTCCAAGTATGACATGCTCAAAGCCACGTTTATGTACCAAAATTCAAGAACAAAATCGCATCACAATTTTCACAAAATCATACCAAAAAGGCGCACAAACTAACGAAGCTCGAACACATATATTTTTGAGGCAATTTTCCACATGTAAAAACAAGTATCCAATACCAATAATTGATCACAACAACTTCACAAGAAGGTTTTAGAAATTTTTCCAAGGTTTGAACAAAAATTGACACAAAGCATTAATCAAGAATCAAAATATTTTTCACATGCTGTGATCAAGATTTGGCATGTAAGATACATCAAAAATTATCAAAAATGTGTCAAGAAACTAGTAGAATTTTTGTGGAATTTTTCATGCAATTTGAGGCAAACGGGGGGGTGCAGTAAGCAGCACTGGGGGGTATAAACAGCAAAAGAGTAGAGAAAGGAAAGGAAGGCAGAATCTAGTAATGGACTTAGGTACATGGGTTGGTAAAAATTGAAGGAAATATAAAAAGGGAAGTTACTGTGTTTGAAAAGAAGACAATTTCAATTGTCTTTCTTTGCTGTTTCACGCTCCATAGTCTCTCTCACACAGTGCCGCCCCCAACCTTCTTCTCAGGCCGGCAATGGTTTTCCGACCCGGTGGCCGGCGGTGGCACCACCGCGTCGGAGTTTTTAAACTCCTCCTTTTCTGAATTTTTTTACATCAAATTAAAGCTCTCTCACTCCTCTATTCAAATCTTCACACAAAATTGCAAAAAACTAAATATCAAAGCCTAGATCTACAAATTTCAGCAAGCATTTTCACACCAATCTTTCAAACAATATGAAATATTAAAACGACAGAGAACTAGAGAAAAGAATGTGATACCTCGAGTTTAAAATCGGAGGAACATTAACTTGACATGGAAAACTTCCGCTTGGTTTTGGATTCTTCTTCTTTGATGAGAATGAAATCGCCTCTGTTTGGTAATAAAATGCTCAAATCCGATTTGCTTCAAGTGTTGTTGAGGAATCCGATTTTCTTCTCTTCTTTGCTTCGGCTAGAAACTTGTTGTTGTTCCTTCGCCTCTGATCTTTCCTTCACTCTCGGCCGCTGTAAAAATGGTTACGGTGATGATGTTCTTGCGAGACTCGGTTTGCTATGAGATTATGAGCTTACGGTTGCAGCAGCTTCGAAGAGGGCAGCAACGTTGTGATGATCTTGGACGAAATTGGAGCTCGAATGTGGATGAATGGATCGGTTATGATGGAAATGGTGATGAATTTGGGTGGTTATGGAGGATATAGAAGGTGGTGGAAGGTTGTTGTGGTGGTTGGAGGTTGTTAGGGATGAAGAAAGTGGTGGAAAGTAGTTGGTTATGGTGGTTAGAGTGGTGGAGAAAAGTTGTTACGGTGGAGGAAAAGAAAGAGGGAAAAGAAAAAGAATTTTTGTGACTTTTTTGTATTTGTGAAAAATGATTAAAAATAATTGGTGAAAGAAAAAAAATGATTAGTTGTGAACCTTGACCATGACTTGGACCTATTTATTGGTGATGTGGTAAGCTTTGGACCAATGAGACAATGTCATGTGTACTTGACTTGTAACAAACCTTGACTTTGACTCTAACAAACTTGAAAAAGGATTAAAATGCAAATAACAAAAATACAAGGACCAAAATGAAAATTAAAACTAAAATTGAAATGAAAACGTAAATTGAAAATTAACGTAAAGCGAGACGATTAAAAACAACAAAGCAGATTAAAATGAATCAGAGATTTCATGTGAAATGACCAAAATGCCCCTAGGGATTAAAATGACTCGAAACGACTCAAATGCAATTTAAAAATGATTTTTTTAACAAGGGATTAAAGCAAGAGTTTATACAAGCGAATTAAAAGACTCAGAGACAATTTTTAGAATTTAAACAGGGTTTTAACACATGAAAAGACTAAAATGCCCCTAGGGGCAAAACTGACTCAAAATGACTTCAAACGCAATTTTTAAAATGGATTTTGACATGGAATTGCAATAGAAACTTATCCAGACTTTTTGAAAGGACTCAAACAAATTTTCAAAGATTGAAAGAAATTTTAACATGAGAAATGACTAAAATGCCCCTAGGGGCTAAACTGACTAGAAAATGACTCCACTGATATTTTTTGAAATGAATTTTGACATGAGATTGAAATAAGGACTTATACAAACCAATTTAAAAGACTTAAACAATTTTCAAGGATTAAAATGAGTTGAATGCAGGAAATGACTAAAATACCCTTTTATGTGAATTTTGCAAGTAATATTGAAATAAAATGCAGAGAAAGATGTAATTGATCAGAGACAAATCAAATGAAAGATAAGAAGAAATGAGTTAGTATTTTTAGGTCCAAAATTAGGGTATAACAATGAGACACATTGAAACAAGGAAATTAAGTGAAAAAGATGTACAAACCATGGAAGCACAAATGCAGTGATACATGATGCAAAAAAAAAATTACTTAGATATATGGCGAAACAAATCCCATAAATAGCACAACGAGTAATCATGCATATATGTCGTTGGAGATAGAGAAGGTGATTAATACCTGAGATTTCTTGATCGCAGCTTCTTTAACCTCCATTGAAGGACCTGAGTGAAGCTTTGATATCCCTTTTTAAGTGGAACTTCTAGCCTTGCAACCATTGGAACTGGAGTGGCTTTAGATGATGACGAAGCCATTTGATTGATAAATATTTGAGAGAAAATCTAAAGTTTTGAAGGATTTTGAGTTTGTTTCTGTTGCAGAAAAAATGGAAGTTGAGATTTTTTTTTCTTCTGAAGATAAGTGGGAGAAGTTGCCAAGGAGAAGAATGAACAGGGAAGAAAGGTTTTATACTTTATTAATAAAGTGATAGAAAAACCTTTGAGTTCTAGTCTTTTGAGAACACCGATCCCTGAAGTTAAGCAGTTGCATGTTGAAGCACTAAGTGATAATTGGGGAGTTCAAGGTGGAATTGTGGCCCACTAACTTCATAAGAAAGTGGTGCCATAATGAAACTTTTTACAAGATGTGAGTTGAAAAGACAATTTTTGAAAATAGCCATGATGATGACATCAGCATGTTTTTCATGGAAACATGGAAAAGTTTTAAGTATGTCACTTTTCTTTTTCATCCAAAATTAAGTCGAAAATGACATTTTTTGGGGGAAATTTGTTAGCCTGTATTTTCAATATGTGTTTTCGATAGGAAAAATTTCTATTCGAAACTAAGTCCCGCTCTTGGTGTTAATACATAAATAAGTTACTTCGACTGATTGTGATAGTCTTGGCATATTTGAAATTATTCAGTTTCGATAGAGGAAATTCAAATTGTATGTGAAGAGGCAGGTCAAAGGTTGAAGACATGTGGATGCATATTGGATTTGTCGAAGACTTGTAGTTTTATGACTGTTAGTTTCAGTTACTTCTTATTGTGCATATATAGGAATTTAAAAAAAAAATAGGGGTCACAAATCAAGAATCGAAAATCTTCACGCTCAAAGTACCCCTAGTCATAGCGAGAAACAAGTAACAAGAAATGTATACTTGATTTGATGTACCAACTTTCATTTATGCAATGCAAATCCTTTTTCTTTTAAATTGTCTACATTCATCTTTGAAGATTTATTTCATGTAAACCCTTTTTCAATCTACCGAATGAGATGGTTATCTTCTTGTTGTTTCATATTCAAACTTATGAACACCATGAACATTCAAACCATTTCTAGGAAACATTTGCACAATATTTCGTAGGATTTTTGGTTTCATCCTGCAAGTAATTAATTTAAAACTAGTGATTGTTTACAAAAAAACACCGGTAAACAGTGGGATGATGGTCAAAAAAACAACCGTTGCGTCTCTTTGTCTTTCTGGATGGCGCCTCAACTCCATTCATACTTATAGCAGATGTATTAATTCAATCGATTGATAAATCCAGTATCATCACTTGATTGATGTATAATAAAATTCAACATTAGCGAGCCACTGCCACTTCCTCACTTTTCTGTTGTAGTTTTGTTGTTATTGGTAGATTTTGTAGATCCATTCCTTGTTTCAGTTTTCAATTTCAATATCTCCGTTGATATCAATCTGGATTTTTTTTCTTTCTGTTGTTCTTGGACTAGTTGATTTCATTGGACGGAGACCGACAGACGGCGCGGGCAGAACGAGAGGGAGAGGCAGCGACTATGTTGTTTCAGAGAAGAAGTAACATGGTGTTATTTGAGAGTGAGAGAGCGTGTAAGATTTTTTATAGTAAACAAATGCCTATTTATGATATTTTAATCCGAGTCTGAGTTTGTTTTTGCCAAGTGTTGTACATCTATGTGGCGAACAAGCATAAATGGAGGTATCCTAATTGGAGCAAAGATGGACTCCCATTTTCTTTTGTATTCAGAGACTTTTTTTAAAACAAAAATATCCACCTCAATTTTCGCTTATATGAAACATAATAATTGAGAGAAAAAATTAGCTCAATTGGGACATTCCATAATTTATGTAGGGGCCGGGGTTCGAACCCTGGACACCCCACTTCTCCACAATTAATTGTGTGAGCTCTAGCCACTAGACAAAAAAAAATTAACTACAACGGTAATTCTCATTAATATCTTATGAAAGGTCAAAAGAATATCTAAACCAAGAGAAAATAATTTGATTAATTTACTTGCAATAAAAAGTAATAGTAAAAATTGGATGTTGGATTCATATTATGAATGTAAAAGAATGTTAACGCTCCATTTTGGTTTTTTTTTTTTTTTTTGAACAAGCGCTCCATTTTGGATTAAACTCGAGATGTTAGCTTAACAATAAAACTTTAGCTTCTTTTTTTTGACAAGAATAAAACTTTAGCTTTATAATCTCAAGATTCATGCTTTTTAACAAACTGAAAAAATTCATGGCATTGAGTCTTAAAATTGAATGGTGCAAAATGAATCAATTAAATATCTATCAACCTCAAAACATGTCATGATTCAAAATTTATACAAATAACAACGACATACAAAACTTTATATAAAATGTATATATAATCTCAATTCTCTATAATAAGATTGTGATGCATCACATATCATATCTTATTTGATTTTCAACCACAAGGGCGATTTGGTGAAAGAAAAAGAGGGTGTACGTTTTTTTTAAGAATGGTATTCCCATTCAACCTCAACTTTGTTCATTTTCTAGCCTTCTTTCGTCATTGAGTTTTCGTCCTGTTAACATATCAAGGAGAAAGGATGAGCTTTAGTGTAATGGTAAAGTTGTCGTAGGTAATTGAAAAGTCACACAAACTCAATTCATGGGAACAACCTCTCGTGTTTTGGAATACAATTTTCACCATTTCATACTTGTCTAAATTTACTCTCCTCCCAAATTCTCTCACTTCCCTACATAAGCAAATCATATTAGGTTGCTCTATTTTAAAATAAAGAAAAAATAATAATCAAATTTTCAACTAATAGATAACAGAGATTATCAAACTATTCAAACTACTTTTTATCTTTCAATAATTAAATCTTTACATAAGTTAGTTTAATCAAATGCAGTTAAATATTTATTTATTTAATATTATATTGAAAAGTGAAATGAGTTAATTATTTGGGTCTTGCTAATCATTGCCCTCATGACAATGGTTAAGGAAACCAAAAGTAGTATATTTACATTGAATTCAACAATGTTTTGACTTTTAAAAAGTTAAATTCTTCACTTTTCACCATTTTTCAATGCAATGTTTCTATTTTTATCATCTTAACCAATGCCCCAAGGGCACTATTTAGCATTTCCCTAATTATTTTTATAAAAGACTCATTTATTAAAGGATGGAGGGATCTATTGTCTTTGCAATTAGCGTGTGCTAAATCTCTATCTCACAACCGTACGTGGTTAGCGTGTCACAAATTCAAGGTATAAGCATTGAATACATATCCATGCGAGTTGTTTCTATGAGAGCTAAATCCCATGATTAATGTCTAGAAGTCCTAATTTAACTAGCAAATGCCGAAATTGTAAGACCGGACGTTGTGACCCGGGTTTGAACCCGGAACCTCACAGTTATGCGAGTTTAATTTCAGTGGATTACCACTTCACCTAAGACAAAAATAAATATAAAAAAATCCCATGATTAATTGTGGTGATATTTATTGGTTTAGCCAATTTCCTCCCTTAACGGTTCCACTACCCCAAATATCTGATAAAGGTCCAAGTCTAACTTATTTAGATCATCGATATCCACATGCATTGGGAAGGAAAACACAATCAAAATGACCCTTCGAATTCATCATAATACATGCATAGATTAAATGTTTTCCATTTCCTCACAAATTTGCTTTGAGTCTGCCAATTTGGATAGGCGCTTAGCATTGATAACATTAGATAATACTCCCTCCGATCTTGAATATAAGAAACAAAAAAAAAATCACACATATTCAAGAAGGTGGCATTTAACATGGGAAAGCTTAAAAGTTTTCCACCATGGGAAAGTTAAATATAACCATTTGATCAAATAAAGAATACACTTTTATCATACACCCACAACACTAGATTTCTTTCCTCACCATCTTCCACCACTACTCTCCCCTACATTCTCCTAACTCTTGGCCTTTTCACAGAAACCATGAACCGTTACCATAGCTTCTTCTCCTCATGTTGATCTCATTACATCTAACATCCCAAAAACAAATTCCTTAAACATATTCATTGATAGAATTATTAGCAATTTCCTTCCAAAATCAACATAATGAAAACAGAATCATGTAACCAATATGCAGATTCTAAAATAAATTTCTGGTAAAATTAACAATAAAAACAGAAATCAAATATGAATTTATTTATTTTCTTCCAGAAATCAACTTTCCCCCTTTTCATCAATCTTTACCAGAATACCTATTTAAGGTCTTTTTTCTTAACTACACACTTTACCATTGTTGTCGTCCTAATGTTTCCCAATTTTTATTCCTTTTTAAAAAAAAAAAAAATTGTTTGCTGAGGTGATTGTAAACGAGACTAAGTTATGAATCTGTTATGGAAGCAAGTCACCTCTTTCTGCCATAGCCAAAGTCTTTGAGGTGGGGGAGAATAGTGGTTGAAGATGGTGAGGAAACATATCTAGTGTTCTGGGTGTATGATAAAAATGTGTTGTTTATTTGATCAAATGACTATACAGTAGAAACTCTTTAATTTAATACTCGGTAAATTAATAAACTCTCTAAAATAATAAATTTGTCGGTCCCGACTTGGGCCAATGTAAAAAATTGAAAAACTCGATAAAATAATAAGATAATAATTTTTCAGGAGATCTCTTTATAATTTTCGGTCCTAAGAAAATTATAAATTAATAATTCATAGAAACTGAAAAAAATATATTAAGAATACATTGAACACATTTGTTCCTCTTGTTTACATTTACTGTACTTCAAAAGTCATTATTGATTTTCAATGCATATGAATACAGTAGTTACTAATTTACGTTGAGTCCCAAGGTTCGCTGCAACGTAATTCTAAGAGGCATAGACTAATTTGCCTTTTTTGTTTGGTATGAACAGTATAATTACTTAAAAACTCTTTAAATTAATAATTATTAATTTATCGATAAATTAATAACTCTCTAAATTAATAAATTTTTCCGGTTCTGACATTATTAATTTATAGAATTTTAACTGTATTTAACTTTCCCATGGTGGGAAACTTTTAAGCTTTCCCATGTTAAATGTCACCTATTAAGAAAGTTGATTGATTGCATTTAAGTCATTGTAAAAAGTACCATTTTTCCAATTATGTCCTTGTCTTAGAAACTTGACTTTTGAACTACACCAATTAAAAATCTTTGGAATGCGTTAAACATAGGAATGTGAAAAAATTAGATAAAGTCAATGAGGTTAAAATTGGAATAGTAATATTTAATATGATGACTTTTGTATACTTTTTCTTACATTTGAGACCAACAATTTTTTTGTTTTGTTTCTTACATTCGAGACCGGAGGGAGTAATTGATTCCAAGTATTAATTAAGATTTGAATCCTGATACATTCGCGATAGCAGTCGTGTTTTTTTAGGTCTTGCTAACTAGTGTTTAATAGCATTGATTAAGGAATCCATTGATAAAAATTTTGTATTGAAAATACAAGACTTTACTTTTGTCGTAGCAATAACCACACTACTTTTTAATACATTTACCTATTTTAGAAGTTTGACCAATGCCCAGAGGGGACTCATTAGCATTTTTTTAATTCAAACATGATTGGCTTATATTATGCCCTGTATGACGCTCGCATCGCACGCGTCGGTGACTTAATTCATGTATATATATATGAGGGGGAATATATTGACTCCAAGAGTAAGTGTAATAACTTACTCCAAATCTTGACCTTTAATTCGAATTTTGATTAGTGGTTTAGATTAATTGTTATGATAGGTTTTAATTCCATTTTCTACTGTAGTCAACAATTATCACCACAAAATAACAAAACTATAAATGTCTTTTAATTGTTTGATTTTTTTTTTTTTGTTCTTCTCCCATTACTTTTTTTTGTTTTCACGTTAAAAGAATTTTTTAGGGTTATTGGTAAAATAAACATCAAAGTTTTTTATTTGACCACAATGTTTTTTTTCTCCCTTTACTTTTTTTTATACAACATATTTTATTTAGTTTCTTCATTATAATCCTCATCTTTTCTTATATTTTTTTGTAAACACACATTTTTGTACCAATCTGTCACGAAAAAAAATATATAATAGAGGAAGTAACCCCGGTCTTTTATATCCAAATCATTTACAATAATTGCATAAAAAATAAATAAATTGGTGTATTTTCTTATATAAGTACGACAAATTAAAACAATCATTTTCATTTGATTAGATTTTACTGTCATGGACATACAAAGATGATGATGTTACTCCCTCCGGTCACTATTATAAGCAAAAATCAACTTTTTAGGTTCATTCATTAAATGATGTATTTAGTCTATGTTATTGACCAAATACATCATTTAATGAATGAACCTAAAAAGTTGATTTTTGCTTAAAATAGTGACCGGAGGGAGTATTTGAGAAAGACCTCAGGAGTTCTACGTAACAGTAAAGGAACATGTGAATCCAACATAACATAACTAGGGCTAAAAATTCCAAAAAAATTAATTTAGAAGTTTTACATTTCCAAAAAAATTAATTTAGAAGTTTTTACGTCTGTTAAAACGACTTCTGTATCTTTTTCTTATCTTTCTCATTTCTCTCTATAAAAAATGTCCCAAAAGCTAGAAAATCCTGATCTTTGAAAGTGAGGGAGTAGCATTGTGTTTCCACTTTTCCTAACTCACACAAACAATGGTACCTTATTTAAATACTGAAATTTTACTGATTTTATGAATCATCGCACTAAAACTTTGCCCACTTGTTGCATGTACCTCTATGTCTTAGATGTGGTGATATAGGCTTTGAAGAGGCGTTGGTATATAGCTTCAAATGTGACGATTGTGCACTGCATAGGTACTTGTTACTTACACATGAAGATTGTAGCAGATGCATATATTTTCATAGCCATATGAACATGCTTCTATTCTAATGATTTAGCAAGACTATTTTTTTCTTTAAATTTAAAATAAGTATATGGTCCTGTTATACCCTAATTTTGGACCTAAAAATACTAATCAATCTTTCCTTTCTTGCATTTCAAGTTATTTGAACTATCTCTGATCAATTGCATCTTTCTCTGCATTTTAGTTCAATGTTATTTGCAAAATTCACATGCAAGGGTATTTTAGTCATCTCCTATGTCAATTTCCTCTCAGTCTTTCAAAATTTTGTTTGAGTCCTTTCAAATAGTGTGAATAAGTCTTCATTTCAATTCTATGTCAGAATCCATTTTCAAAATTAGCATTTGAAGTCATTTTGAGTCAGTTTTGCCCCTAGGGGCATTTTAGTCTTTGCAAGTGTCAAGTCACTGTCTAAATCCTAAAAATTGTCTCTGAGTCTTTTAATGTTGCTTGTATGAGTCTTTGATTCAATCCCTTGATAAAAATCCTTTTTAAAATTTCATCTGAGTCATTTTTAGTCATTTTTAGCCCCAGGGGCATTTTGGTCATTTCACACGAAATTTCGGCAGAGAGGTACTTTAAAGTACCTCATTTAGGCCGTTGGTTCGTTTTAGTCCGTTTTGTCAATTTTAATCGTTTCACTTTACGTTATTTTCCAATTACCAATTTTAATTCATTTTATTTTTATTTTTTAGTCCTAAAATTCCTAAAAATTGTATTTTAGTCCTTTTTGTCCAAGTCATCAGGTCTGTACATGTGTCAGTTTCTCATTTGTCCATCTATCCAAAAGTTTGTTACAAGGTCCAGCGCCACATGGCAGTTTGTTATTGGTCCAAGCAGTTACACAGTCAGCTATAAAAGCCAACTCACCAGTCAAAGTCAAAAATCACCATTCATTTCTTTCCACATCATCACAAACAGATTGCACTTTCTCTCTCTCTGCATTTTCAGATCAAAGAACCAAAAAGCTCAAGAACAAGATGAATGGCGCATGAACATTCATCTTCACCTGCAAAAAATTCCAGAAGTTCCAATTCCAACTCCAACACCGTTCATCACAAATTCATCATCATCAGTTCGGATTCATCACCAAACCGAACGAATCCATCAATTCAACAAGAATCAAGAACAACACCGTTCATCACAAATTCATCACCATCCACAAAGCTCAACATCACAGAATTCGATTTGAATTCGTCACTACCAGTAACAGATTCAAATCAAAGCCTAAAGCCAGAATCAAGACAACAAAAGGAACGGCACTAGAAAAAGTTCGCAAGCTCAACAAATTCGAACAAGGAAGGAAGAAAGAAGACGTGAAGCATAGCAAACGGAGCAAGAAACGAGGATCGAACACAACTGCGAGTTCAACAGGTAAATCGTTCATACTCCTTTCGTTCTCTTTTGTTATCATTCTGCTCAAAAAATTTTCGAAACTCTTGTTTAGATCTAGGTTGTTAAAGCTTTGTTTTCGAAAAACTAAAGACGGATTTGTCTTCTCCGTGGGAAAAGGGAGTCATAGATGTAAAAAAGTTTTAGATCGGAAGAGTTTTGATTCTCCGGCGACGGAAACGGCCGCCGGGGCTCCCTTTCCACCGGAGAAGACGACCGGAAGCAGGTCGGAGAAGAAGAAGGTCTTGCAGACTCTCTCTCTCTAGAATTGTAGAGAGAGAGGCGCGTGTGTGTTTTGTGAGGGTTCCTCTTTGTTTTTCCTTTATATAGTAGCTATGGAATCCTACGCGCGCGCGTGCACTGCGTTACCATGTTCTCCTGCGCCCTTGGCCCTTGGATCTAGGGTTTGTGTAGGATTGGATCAATCTGACGGCTGTAAAGCATTTGGATCGTCCAGATCCAACTCAGACTTTGGACTTGGGCCCTTTCTTGCAGATCCTGTGGTTTTCCAATTTTTCTTTGCTATTTCGAACACTGTCTTTGATATTTGCACCCCTGTTTGCTCAATCTTTTCATAAAAAAAAATCCTAAAGTTTTTTCTATGTGTTCTTAATATTTCTTTTAACATGTTTGTGACTTTTTCTTGTGCTAAAAATTGAGAAAAGTATTTGGAGCATTTTTCCCCATTTTTTTTGTTAGAATTAGTAATTTTCTTGTGATTTTTAGTCCAAAAAACCCTTAAAAAATTCCAAAAATTCATGTAGGCTTCTTGATATTTTTGTAGCATTTTGTGATAATTTTCACATGTTAAAATTGGTTAAAAAAATAAGGTGTTAATTTTCTTGCTAGTTTTGTCATATTTTGTGCTAAAAATGAATGAAAATTTACTTGATTTTAATCCAAATTGCTTGATGAATGTTGGTGACCTATACTCCTTGAGTTCATAGGATTTTAGCTACTGTTTGTGTTTAATTTTGTTGCATAATTGTGAATTTTGGTAGGTTACTTAGCTTACAAGTCATTAAGTAGTTAAATAATGTAAATATGCTCCAAATTTGTTTTAAAATGTCAAGTAAATCATGTAGCCTTAATTCCCATTCCAAAACTTGTTTCTAAACCTTTAAAATGTAATTGGAATGTGAGAATTATAGGTCACTTGGTTCTTGCATTTTATGAACAAATTTTAGCCATGTTTGCACTTATTTTCTATCTTTTATATTCTAGTATTTCTCTTACTTCACTTCTTTGATATTGCCTTATGCTACTAACCTTTTCATTTCATATTTCATATTCACCATAAGCATCTTCATTTTCATCTCTATTCTTCTTGCAATATGATTTGTACCAAAGTTAGAATGTGAACACTTAGGAGTTCTTGTAATATTTTACTTCCATGCTTTTAATTTCTTGGCAAAGAGGCCATAGAATGTATCTAGGGTACGATGTAAAGGACAATGGACTCTAATGATGTACACCGACACAAACACCGACACATGCACACACATCACCATATAGCTAGAATATGCATGTTTAGATGTATGTTTAGGATTGTATGTTTACATGAATGCCTAGGACTTATGCTTAGAAAAAAACCAATTTTCCAAACAAATGTGAACAACTTCACCCAAACCTTTTCCAAATAAACCTTGGGATCCAATACCCCATTGTATTTTCTTTTCCATTTTCTTAATCAAATTTCAATGAAAATAATCAAACTTCGACTTCTTTTGCAATTCACTAATCCAACCTCACTATTTCCTAATCTCATGCCCTTGAGGCCTCTTTCTATTCTTCAAAATCCAATTTTCAAACTTAAAATCAACCAACAAAAACAAAAACATTTTTTGAGAGAGAACTACGGTGGATTTGATCCCTTAAACGGGTACGTAGGCAAGGAACAAAATTCCTTCAATTCAACTAAAATAAAAATTCAAACACATTCTTCTCCCTCCAATTCTTCATTTAGCAAATTTTAGGTGTAAATAACATTTCAAAATAGCATTTAAAAATAAAGCGCGCGCGTAGAAATTAAAGACGGTTCCTATAGGTTACTATAGTCGTTATGGGTGCCTAACACCTTCCCGTAGCGAAAACAATTCCCGGACCTCGATTCTCAAGGGTTTTGCTTACTTTTTCCCTTCCCAAGAAAAAATAAGATATCACCGGTTAAAAAGGTTCAAACGTAATCAATGTTTGACACCCGAAAAACCAAGATAAAACAGCTGGCGACTTCACTGGGGAGATTCGAGAGTTACGCCTAGTCTTTATTTCCACGCTTGCGCTTGTATTTTTACTTGTTTCTTTTACTTGCTTTCCTATGTGAATAAATGTTTAAATTCTTGCAAACGTGTGGGGTGAGAATATCAAAAGTCCTGCACCCGGGCTGAGTGAACTTAGGATTTAGGAGGGATATAGTCGACAATTCATTCCGGGGGTTGCCTCGTGTTTTGGATTATGCGATCAATCCCACATAGCTGAGGCATTTTGGAGGTGATGTTGTCGGCGCGGGTTGTCGCGTTTAGGCACTTTACTTCTAATTGTTCTATGACGCTATGAACCGTAGATAACCGAACCCATCCATGGCCATTTCCTAGGGCGTAGTGCGGAGGCTAAACCGAGTGTCGTCTCGAGTTTTAGTCGTCACGCGATACTACACTCAAGTTAGACCTTCCACGTATAATCATGGAGCGAGAGTTGTCTCGTGACACCATGAGATACGTCGGAGAGGTTGCAACTTGGGAACCTTCTTAGAACCCGGTTACTATTTCCTAAAGCCCTAGATTCACCGGACACCGTGTCCACCCATGACTCCTCGACTTTGAACTTTAAATCCACCATGTTTTCTCCGAACTTGAACATAATCATGCATTCATGCATACATGCATTCATGCACAAACCTTTTTATCATACATTGTTATCGAAGGGCTTAGACAAGTTGAATTTGTAAACATTGTAGGGATGAAGATGACTAAGTCCTACAAGTTTAAGGAAGTGGATTTGGCTAGTCTGAGAGATTTGGCACTCAAGATTGAAGATCCGACTGGTTTCCGACGCCGTTACGGGGCTTTACTTCCTATTCTCCATACTAATGTGGATGAGAAGCTTGTGCACACTCTAGTGCAATTCTATGATCCGGGGTATCGGTGCTTCACTTTTCCAGACTTTCAGTTGGTGCCTACTCTAGAGGCTTATTCTTCCTTGACAGGTCTATCTATTGCTAAGGGGATACCTTTCTCGGGACCTGAAAATCCTCTTCCTCCATTGGTTATTGCTAAAGATCTCTATCTCAAGACCACCGATGTCTCCAAGAATCTTGTTACTAAGGCATATATCCGAGGGTTCACTTCAGAGTATCTTCTTGGGAAAGCCAACCTCAATACCACTTGTCAGGACACTCTTGAGGCTATTCTTGCACTTCTCATCTGTGGGCTTATTCTCTTTCCGAATCTTGATGGCTTCGTGGACATGAATGCTATTATGATCTTCCACTCCAAGAATCCGGTTCCTACTTTGCTAGCTGACACATACCATGCTATTCACGATCGTTCCAGCAAAGGTCGTGGATACATTCTGTGTTGTGTGCCTCTCCTCTATAGGTGGTTTATTTCGCACCTTCCGCAGTCTTTCCACGACAATCCGAGGAATTGGTCTATTTCACAGAGGATTATGGCTCTCACTCCTAATGAAGTGGTTTGGCTCACTCCCGCTTCTAGGGTCAAGGAAATCATCTTTGGTGGTGGAAAGTTTCTTAATGTACCTCTTCTTGGTACCCGGGGTGGAATCAACTATAACCCGGAGCTTGCTTTGCGACAATTCGGTTTCCCGATGAAGGATAAACCCATCAATCTTGCTACAGCTCCTTACTTCTTTCACTACTCCAATGCTCCCACCGGAATTAGAGAAGATTTCATGCAAGCTTGGACCAAGCTTCGGAAGAAAGAGGTAAAGCATATGGGTGTGAGGTCCGGTATCGCTCATGAGGCCTATACACAGTGGGTGATAAGCCGAGCTGAGGAGGCTGGTACGCCTTACCCCTCTATGAGATACGTGTCTGCAACTGTTCCTACCATGCCTTTGCCTCTACTCCCACCTACCCAGGAGATGTATCAAGAGCATCTAGCTATGGAGAGTCGGGAGAAGCAGCAGTGGAGAGCTATATACTATGAGGCTGAGAACTTGATCATGACTTTGGATGGAAAAGGTGAGCAGCAGACTCATGAAGTCTTGACACTGAAGAAAGAGTTAGCTAAGGCTAAGAGAGAGATTGAGGAGAAAGATAGACTGCTTATGAGGGACTCCAAGAGAGCTAGGGGTGCCCGTGACTTCTATGCACGATACTGCGACTATGAGTCCGACTCTGAGGACGATGCTTCCACTTCCTATGCTTGAGGATTTCCATTTTTCTGTTGTTATTTCCATTTGTTTATGTTGAAATTGTCTTGTAAAACTATATGTTGGTTGTTTGTTTCCCGTTTATGTTAATTGTTGTTTAGTAATGTTTACGAGTTTATAATTTGTCTAAAACCCTTCGATAACCTAAAAAGAGTCTTTTTGCATACGCATTAACACATTTCATGCATCATGTGCATCATTCATCGGTCACAAAAAACTTCTCTCGTGCTCATTGCCTCCTGGTTTTGTCCGCCGCAGTCTGAAAAGTGGCTCGTGTTCGCAAAGTCTACCAACCAGACAGAATTCATCAAACAAGATTTCACAAGAGAAGGATGATGGCTAATTTTGAAGAAGAGAATGCTCAGCTCCGTGCCGAATTGGCTGCTATGAAAGAAGATTTGGCTAAGGCACATGACGCTATGTCCGCTATGATGGCTTCACAGGAACAACCAGCCACTTCTATTCCAGTTACTGCTGAGGTGATTCCCTCTATCCCACTATCTACTGTGGCTACTGATGCTCGTTTTGTTATGCCCAACGGCCGTCCTTACGGACTCCCACCTTTCTACTCTCCTAATACTGCTGCTGGTGTCTCTGGTTTTGCTGGTCAAGGACAGATTCCTGTGTCTACTACTATGCCTCAGGTGACCACTGTTGTTACCGACCCTATTGTGCACACTGTGCAACAGGTGATTGATGTTGATACTCCGCGTGGACAGGATCCCGCAATGGAAGCTATGAAGAGACAGTTAAGGGAGTTGGCTGGAGAACTCCGTGAGGTCAAGGCTAGCCGAGGAAACAATGGTGCTCCTGCTAAAGCTCGTGACCTATGCTTAGTGTCCCGATTTGAGGTTCCTAAGAAATTCAAAGAGCCAGAATTTGACAAGTACAATGGAACTTCTTGCCCACACAACCATGTTATCCGGTATGTCCGAAAGATGGGGAAGTACCTTTGTGGAAAAGGGTTTTTGTAGATAAGTATAGAGATGGTATAGAGAATTTGTTGGAGGTTAATAATTATGCTTGTCCGAGGCATGCGTCTCTTTGGTGGAAGGAAGTTGTGAAATTAGGTGATTTTGGTGCTCAAAATTGGTTTAATTCCGTAGTGGAGAGGAAAGTGGGGAATGGTATGACAACTAGTTTTTGGAGTGATAGATGGAGAGGTGATAAGTGTTTTCGGTTAAAGTATCCTAGACTTTACTCCATTTCAAATCAAAAGGAGGCCTGGGTGGGGGAGGTTTCCGAACGAGGTTTGGAGTGGAGGTTCCTTTGGCGAAGACATCTTTTTATGTGGGAGGAGGAGCTTCTTGTAAGTCTTAATGAGGATTTGGAGGGGATGGTTTGGTCTATAGAGTCGGATAGGTGGCGGTGGAGTTTAAAAGATTCGGGAAGGTTTTCGGTTAAGTCGGCTTATAAGGAGTTGGAGGGTATAGTGTTGCATGAGGATAAGTGGAGGGAGGATGAGGAAAAGGTGTTCAAAGAATTATGGAAAATTCCGGCTCCATCAAAGGTTGTAGTGTTTGCTTGGAAGGTTCTCCTTAACCAAATACCAACAAGGTAAACCTTGCATTGCGGAATGTTCTACCTCCGTAAGGATCTATATTATGTGTGCCGGTGGCTTATTTGGTTTGCAACATTGTGGGTGTTGTGGAGAGTTCAGAATGATAAGGTCTTTAATAGGAGAAGTTTTGAAGTGGAGGAAATAGTAGAGGAGGTGAAAGCTATCTTGGAGGTGGATGTTGAGTAGGACGCAAATTCCGATTTGTCTTTTCTATGAGTGGAGTTCAGTTGGAATCCCATCTTGTGTCTCGGAAGTGACGGGAGGAGGTAGGAGAGGCTGCTGTGGTAATGATTAGAAGTATAGTGCAGCTGTTGTGTAATAGTTTTTGGGCAGCTGAGTGGCCGTTGTTTTCTAGTTGGCTACCTGCAGTTTTGCTCCCTGCAGTTCTGTTTCGGTGCGTTTCTGGTGTGGCAGTTTTCACGTTCTGCTGGCTTTGTGCCTAACTGTTGGGTTTAGGCAATTTTGCGGTCTGTTAGGCGTTCAAGATTGAGGCCAGGGTATGCTTGTTTCTTGCAAGTATACCTCAACCTCATTATTTGATGCCTTTTTGGCTTTTGGTGTGTTTAGATGTTCCGTATATATGCGGCACCTTTATTGTGTTTATTTTCTCGTCCGACCGCGAGTTTTTGTGCGTCTTGCACATATTTGACGTGAATAAATTTGTCATTTAAAAAAAAACAAGTTAAATGCAAAAAAGGTAGGGGATAGAGTACGAAACAAGTACAATATAGAAAGTATAATCAGTTAGTTTACCTTGTTATGTCTATGTAGAGCTTGCGTGGATCATCAGTTAGTGTAGCTATGTGATACCATAATCTAAAAGAAAAAAACTAATAAGACAAGGCATCAAACCTCGGCTTGGCGTCCTGCTTGCAATCTTACACCAATAGCATCATTTATCACCTGCAAGTAGCAATATTTGCAAATTGTGAACGGGCAGTCATTAAGTGGGATAAAAACTTTGAACGGGCAGCATCATTGGTAAACAACGAACGTCTTACAGTCACACCAAGCACTCCAGTGCCTGGAAAGGAAAATAGTTATTCAGAATATATATTAACCAATTGTGAATCGATTAAACACTTATTTTGTCAACTTTCTAAAATGACCTACATAAAACAATTACAAGAAATTTATGTCTAAAGCAAAATGTAAATGAATTTGTGAATAGTATTTTATATCGGAATGCAATTTTCATGACTTGAATATGAGGTCTGACTAAGCACACAATCAAAGAAACAAATGCATGACGTACAGACCTCCTTCAAAAGAGGGGCCTTTGTAATGGCATGGTAATAAAAAAATAGTTGCAACGTTGAAGAGTCCTCCAAAACTGATTTGCAGGGAGATGGAATCTGCAAACGGCCATATTTACAGCATAATAAAAGAACCAGTGTAGAAGGAATAAGGTAGGACCTCGAAACATCAATTAAACTAAAAAAAGAGATACCTGAACTGTGCCAAACTCATCTGAACTTTCATCCACAGATGTCCCCACAAAATCAAATGATAAACATTTCAAAGAAAGAGAGAGTGCCAGTTCTTACAATTGACTGATGGCTGCAAAATACATAATCACAACTCTCAAACGAATGATCACTAAAAAGTAGTAAAGAGACAGGGAAAAAAATGGAGCATGAGTATAGCCATTTTACCATCATTCTTCAACTGGCCCAATGATGTTAAAGATATCTGAAATATTTGAAAAAGATATTGGTCCCTAAAGGGGCAAGCTACCCTTCAATGCCTTGTTGCAGGTAAACCAGCATTCGCCTGAGACAGGACACAGAAGTCTAGCAAACTGAACATAGTTCGAAAACACATACAACTTAAACAAAATATGCAATAGCTAAGTTAAGGAATCTTTGACCTGTTGAATTGATTCACACTTAACTATAATGGTTCAGCTATGTAGAATAGAAAATACGGAAGTACTGAACATGGTAAATGTTGTATGAGAATAATGTGATATCAAACATAATGTCTAACCTGATTCATCTCAGAAATAAGCTAATTCAATATCTTCAAACCAATGATGTTAAAGATATCTGGAACAAATAAATGACACTGACCAGAATATGTAAATGGAGAACTCATGGACTGCGAATATTGAGGATCTTCAGCTAATTTAGAAACAATTAAATCAATTGCACGCATCTGCTCTTCTAAAGTTCCTATCACTATTACTATCCTATCATTTTGCCCAATAGTAACTATTATTTTGCAGAGATATTTTAATGCCAGCTTGAGATTCTTCAATGAATGACCTGATGAAAGGAAAACAATGCATAAGGTAAGCTTTTCACCCCCATCTCTGAATAACATTAAAAAAATAAACAAAGAGAAAGAATCATGCGATGAAAAATAACAGCTGGCCTGACAATAACATGCTTATTTTAGTTGCAGGGGAAGCATAGGTCATAGGGATATAAAAGCTTTGACACCAAAGAACCAGCATTCATATAAGAGACAACCTCTTGAAATCAAAACATAAATATGGTAAACAAGTAAGCCCTGCAACTTGACAAAGAAAATGAATGGTACCTAATGGTAGCACCTCCCTTCCATATTATTCCACCACAAGAACCATTAGGAACAATGAGCCTCACTTTTGTTTTTAGCTCAACATCATTGTCATCCTCGCTGTGAAGCTAATCATATAAAGCAAATTAAGCTCAGAAGCCAACAATGCAAGACATTTTTATTCTAGTAACTAATTGAATGAATATCATATTTTTTATTCTAGTAACTAATTGAATCAATATCATGGTTATTACCTCACTGAGCAACTTTGAAAGAATGAGCTCTGCAGCTCCTAGTACTTCATTGATTGCACCAAATACCATGATAATCCGATCAGTGGTTCCAGGGAAGAATTCATTATTGCGTGACAACTGGATTCGTGCTCCAGATTGAGACTGAAAATCAGTGATAGTTGAAAATGTTCAATACACAATACAGTTCTCGAGCATATAGCATGAGCATCAGTACCTCCTCAAAGCGAAGATGCACATCAATATATTTTCCATCTGTCCTCGAGCTCTTCTCACTCATTCGATAAACCAGATTCTCAGCTAGTGCAGATATTGAAGAAAACCTCAATGCTTGATAATTAGTAAGACGTCTTAGAAATTGTATATGCGGAGGGACAATCATTGCCAAACGATTAGCAAACGGAGCTATTCGAATAACCCTGCATAAGTTTGCCCAAATAAAGTTCCTTTCATCAAATTGTTTGGTTAAAATTGAGTTGTGTCGACTGCCTAATATGGATTCACAGTACAAGTTCACTCCAAAACCAATACAGAGAATAAGAAATGAGGGCAAAGTGGTCTAATACCTACCCTTCCTTTTGCAAGATAGGATGAACAACTCCAAGGTAATAACTGACAGGAGCCCAAGCTTCGACTCTGATGCTAGTTATATTAGTCATATTGTAATTATGTCTCTCCATTATTGCCTCAGGAAGTTCTTTAACCGCCTTCACATTACCATCAAGTGTGGATATAAAATGATCTTCATCATATATATCCCCAAATTCACTGTACACAAAATAACATTATTTAAAATAGATAAGTGAATGCAGAAATGAAATCAGGCATAAAGGTTTATTTAGCCTAATATTGTTGACTACGGGTATATTTAATAATTAATTGTTTGCATGGGCGGTTCTACGAGAAAATACACACACCAAATGAGGTACGATTTCAGTATCTTCTAGTTAAAGGCTCAAATGTTAAACAAGTAATGCTTGACCAACGGCATCATAAACATAGCATAAAGTTAAAAGTGCTAAATAATCTAATTCAAAAAGTATATCCCAGGAGAATTAGCCTCTAGCGTAAGTTTTGTATAGGAAGTAAAATTAATGTACTACTTATAACATAAAAAACAACGTTGACATGGCACTGATTATGGGAAAATGACTAAATTAAATAACCTTTTGAAACATATTTACATCAAATATTTTATGAGTTACATAGGAAAGTTTCTTAAAAACTATTGAATGGAAATTCTATTTTCTTCTTTTCTTTTTGGCATGCGGTATAGTTTTCTTAGGAAAGGATTCAAATCCATTATCCCCATTTCATTCTGTGTCCCTCCTATTGAATAATAACAGCCTAGCAAATAATTTTCTCTCTGAAATTGGAAATATTTTTACCATTTGCTATCAGTTTTTTCCTCAAGAGTTGCCATTATACAATATGATAGATTTAAAAATCAGCCTAAAAAAGGCAGCAGTGAGTGCCTTTGTTTTATATCTAAAAATATTGTAAATAGTCATTTGATGGAAGACAAAACTTCAGTTCATAAGAAATTGCTTCAAGGCACATTGTTAGTTTACATAAACAAGAATATAAAGGAAACACACACCTACTAGATTAAGCAACACAGCTAAAGTTAATTATGAAAACGGTCATGCTAACAAGTGTCATAAACTCACTGTTTAAGGAATTTAATTCAAAATATCTTTGATACAAAAAGTAATTAATTCAATCTCTACCAAATTATGGTAAAAACTGTGTAGAATAGTTTTAGGATGCGATTGCGGTCCTAGTTGTGGTTGTGCTGCGAACTTTGATATTGGAGGACAACGAGGCAAATGCAACCGGATATATGAACCTTTACACAAATCTCTAATATGAACAACATATGAAAGATTCACAAGCATTACACTAATATGAACAACAGAACTACCTACATTTAATTGAGAAAGAAGTAGAGAACAAGTCGAGTATGTCGAAGAAATGACAGTATATTCTATAACTAAATGCAATACTTAAATATATGAACAAATCCTACATCTGTCTTTCTTTACCAAAAACAACAGAGATCTTATGTCCACTTTTTATCCATTTAAACACCGACATGTTGACAAGCTACATTCGCCACTACTTCTCAACACAAAACATCGTAAAATATAATTTAGACACAAACCATCAGAACTTCAAATCTATGTGAAGTGAATGGATTCAAAACTTAAGATCACAAATCAGAGACAAAAACATAAAGCAAAACTAGAATTACATAATTATTTCATCTATTAAGCTCAAAACTAATTAATGTGGAAATAAGCACTTATTTCAAGCTTATTTCACAAATTAATAGCCTGATTAGATTGACTTACGTGAACTTATTTACAGAAATAAGCACTTATGAGTTGTAAGATTTAAAAATCAACTTATGAGGTGTCCATGTGTTGTTTTTTAGCTTTTGAAAATAACTTATAGCTTATCTACAAACGTTTTGAAGCAGTTTGTTATAACTTATTATCATTTTGAATGCCTAAGTCCGTATTCACACACATGTTAAATTGAAAAATCAAATCAATCATAGCAATTGCAACTGAAAATCAAATCTAGGAAAAAGCTTCAACTCATCCACAATCATAATCTCGTTATTCATAATCAATCACTCACATATAATATTGCAATATTCAGAACAGCAAATTGAGTTAAATAATCATAAAATACGAGTTAAGCATAGTTTTATATACCTGAAATCAATGACAGATCAGAGAAAATGCGGTGGCGTCGGTTGCGAAGCGGAGAGCTTTTGATGTGAGATCGAGGAAAAGTGAGAACCAGAGATTCAGTGCTGAATCAAGGATTGGGTGAACCAGGAATGAATCGGCGATGGTGCATGCGATGTTGAATCCGAGATTTGATGATGAAGAAATTGTGAATAAATCGACGATGGTGATGGATCAGAGATGGTGATAAACCGGAGATGTGAGATTGGAGAGGTGGGTGGAGATCGGCGCTATGGTGGTGTTGCGGTGGAGATCGGCGCTACGTGGTGCTGCGGTGGAGATCGGCGCTCCGATGGTGCTACGGTGGAGATCGGCGAAGGTGAGAGAATTTGTGTTTAGATCGCGAAACGGTGGAGTGTGTTATGTGAGAACGTGTTTTTTTTGTTTTTTTAACAAAAAAAAAAAATTGACATAAAATTATTTTAAATATAAAAAATCTAAATAAACTAATTTCTGTAAAATGGTAGCTGATTATTTTGATATTTGCTACCATTACATTCCATGCATATCTTATATTTTCTTGTAGTGTATGAATCTGAACAGATTTTTCCCTTCAGCCTAAATGCACTCTTTTATTTCAAAAGAACAAAATTAATTTTGTTGACAAATCACTGTTCCTAATCTCATAGTAAAACTGTTCCTAATCTCATAGTAAAATCGAGGGGTTTCGTCTGTTGAATAGTTACCTATACTCTAACATGTATGGTACTTGAATGTATGTGAGCTATTTTTCTCATTTTACTTGCTCAATGTAAATTATGTAATCATTTATGTTGGAATGCAAACTATATGCAGTCACCTCTCTTTTTTCTTTCCACCTGCATTATTTTTCTATTTTTCTGGACAAAATAAATCAACAATAGTGATTGTGAATCCAACAAATTCAACAACTCACATTGGAGTGACAGGAACTAGATGTTCCATTAAAGCCAATAAAAAAAATGAAAGATTAATTTTGAAATTGATAGTACGGATAAATTGATTACAAATGAACTTCATACGATAATCCTAAGGTAATTAATATAATCACGTTCTTTAAAAAAATATAATCAAGTTAATATCCAATTATATCTAACAATTTGATCATTAATACAGATAATTGCTAACATTTATGCAAGGGGTCTAAAAGAGGTTTTTAGGGAAATTAGAGATGAGTTTGAGATTGCTTCTAATCATGGAAAAGAGATTGCATTTCTTCTTGAGGTTTACAAACCATCTTATCAATCAAGGCTTGCTGCATTTAGAGGTATCAAGGCATTCTTCGTTTATGTTCTTTTTTGGATTTGAACATCTCTCTAAAAAGAGTAAATTTTGAAAATAAAAAATAAAAACGCAACTCAACCTGTGCGAAGCACGGGTTAGTAACTAGTTTATAAATACAACCAATCCAAGAGACGGGTGTGTTTGTTTCAAGTTATATTTATATATTTCTGGGAATAAAATCATAAAAATGGTTATGCCTATGTTTGTTACAAGTTTACTAAATTTTATTCCCGGGTATAAAATGTTCCTGGGAATAGAAAAGTTTTCCCAAAGAAAATGGTGGGAATAAAGTTCTCATGAGATGGGAATAAAATTATATGTAATTACCTATTATATTCCCTATTTTTAAGGTTCCTTGGAATATTATAATGTTAACCAAACATCTTTTTTCTAAATACCTGAGAATAAAATTCCTATCTTTCTTTATATTCCAAGGAATGTTATTCCTAGAAATAAATTTTATACACTTGAAACAAACACACCTTAAGAACTTGGCATCTTATCAATAAGAGTAATCAAGTAATTAGAGAATACATTGACAAGATAAGCATTAATGAAAAAAATTATTAAATAATAGTTCAACATCCTCCTTTATAATCGCCCAATAAGATTTAATAAAAGTAATATTTAAATTGTCATGCCAAAGACACTTATTATCGTTAAAAGCCTAAATCACCCTCTCCAATTAATAACAAAGAATTCTCCTAAACAAGCAAGAAGGTTAAACAACAAAAAAGAGTGGAAAAAACAATCAAATAATTAATTATGAACACATCATTATCCTCAAAAAAAAGTAATAGGGTCAAACATAAAAAAGTGAGGAAAAATTGGTCAGAGCAACAAGGTTGACACTAACCAAGCAAGCACAACTACAATGATACATGATATAAAAAAATGGAAAGTACTCAGATACATGGTGAAAAAAATCTCATAACTACCACAATGACTTCCAAGAAAGGAAACACAAACTCCCTTCTTAAGACAATCTCATATAAGAAAGATAAATAACCAAGACTTCAAAGGAGTTGAAAATAATCACGGCACACGTGTCAACGATCAACGAAGAAGGAATAGCCTCTAGTCAGTAGGAATTCAGTATCAACAACTCCCACTAAGAGTGATATTCATCTTCGACAACGAACATGTATACTTCTATCCCGGAGTCTCCCTGATTGAATGTCTTAGGGCCAACTTCAAACTTGTTTCCCTTAAATCTCATACGATAAAGACAGTAAAGGCTTCCTGGGATGAGACTGAGTTTGAGACCATGAGTATAAATTACATGAAATAATAGAAAAGTTGTATTTCCTATGAGAGTTTATTCAGGACTCGCATGCAAATGGATGTATCCCTTCAAAAGATAATACGACTAATGTGAAAATATGGAATTGTGATATTAAATTTCTTGATTGATTTATATTGCGTTTCATTGATGTTGTTGGGAATAGGTTACTTGATTGGTCTTATATTCTTGATTTAAATTGTGTTTGCACTATGTCTTCGATGATGTTTAAATACTTAAATATGAAATGTTTGTTCAAAACCGGGTGGATGTTCTAGTGTTATTTCTCGATCAATAGATCTTTCACAATGACATTCATGACTGCGGCTGTCCTCCGTTTTGAATCTGAGTCAATCACACAACAACTAGAATATATTTTGAGTATGTGGAAGTGATGAGTTATTAATTACTAATTTTAACTAATAATTTATAATGACCTTTACCTAAAATCTAAGCTAATTAAAATTCTAATCCTAACTTAGACTAATTCTACTAGACTGTTGTTACTCATAAAAATTCTAGACTCGGACATTAGTCTAATCTGTACTATATACAAAGAAAGTACATGGATTTGGGCTAAATTTTTCTCTTTTCAATTTTACTATTTTTTTTTTGATAAGTCGGGAGAAACGACAAGCATCAACAAGAAGCAATGATATTCGAAGAACCTCCATCCTATGCTGCCAATCTCAAAATTTTATTAAAAAATGGGGGAAAATATATACAAGAGGGGGGACTTTACCAAAATCAAAACAAGAAAGGAAAGAAAAACAACATACTAAACTTCTGCATTCTCTTGATATCATCATGAAGATGATTTTACAAAACATGACTGCCGAATTTATTAGACCTCATCATCAACTCAAAAACTTCCCATCTAATGTTTGGGATCTCTATGTCCATTGCATCCTTCTCCTAGAAAAGTAATATGGTATCCTTACCACGTTTAAAAAAAGGGTTGTTTTCAAGGATTGATGATAGACTTAATGATCTCATCATTTAGAACGATCACATTCTCTGGCTTTCTAATAAGTTCCTTCAAAATGGAATGTAGAGTCAACCGTAGCTCCTTGACTAAGACATCTGTTTGGGCAGGTGCATTCAATTATACACTTCAACGCAACAGTCAAGTTTGCAATAAAAGATGTCAGTAGTCTATATATGCTCAACACAAGAAGCACAGATAATACGAAATCTGCTAAAATCACCATCTACAAAAGATGCATTCTCTAACATTCCAAAAAAATATATTCATTGGGAAGGAGGTGAGGCTTCTTCCGTAGAGTGGGTACAATACATCGGCTTTCCGAGGACATGCGCTTGATCTGAGAAGGCTTCAGTACCTTCAGCTTGACTTGAATCTTGTTCCACGACTGGGTCACTTAATGGATAAAAATTGAAGATAAATAATAAAAAAAATATGCATATAAAGCAATGAAGATAGGTACACTATGTATTTATGGTGACAAAAAATTGAGACCTTTAATGAGTGAAGTTGCTATTGTGTTAAAAAATATCCTTGATTACGCTAACGACGTGCCTTGTTATCGTAATAAACAAAAGGAAACACTTAACAATAAACCTTATTTTATTCCAATTGCATGACATTATTATTTTATGCAGAAAACAACAAAGGGAAACACATAACAATATTTTTCATCTTGCAGCTATATGTGAGGAGTGGTTCAACATCATGACATCACTATCTACTTTGACTGATTTGAATTGTCATCCAAACCATCTAAGTCTGGCATATCAACAAAAATGTTGTTGGATTCATGTGCAACATGATCAACATTGTTGATGACACCATTAGCATATATTCGGTCATCCTCTTCAATTTTTTGAAGAGTTACATTGATAGGCATTTCCGTATAGAACTCTGGTTTCTTGAAAAGAGTAGACTCAATCCAAAACAACACCAGCAACATGAACCTTTTCGCCCACAGTTCCACCAAACATTTGTCTGCCACTGGCAGAGAGGAAATGGAAAAAGACGAGTATGTTGGATCAGTGATAAATCTTGGGGGAACACGACCACAATTGAAATTTACATGTGTTCCAATTAGAGATGTCATATGGAACGGTCCTTCCATGGAAAAATTTGGGGCACAAGTTACCAGGTATAGAAGGGTAATGTCAGAGATAAGACTTTTACTAGTGATGTTATCGTTTAAGGTCTTGCAGGATGGCCCTTCCTCTTAAACATAAAAACACCAGTAGATGATGTTAGAAGAGGAAGTGTCATCCCATAAGACCTTAAATGATAATATAACCATTAAAGGTCTTTTCTCTGACGTTACCCTGCTCCACTCGGTAGCTAGTGCCCCAAATTTGTCCATGGAAGGACCGTTCCAGATGACATCTCTAATTGGAACACATGTAAATTCCAATTGTTATCGTGTTACCCCAGGACTCAGCACTGATACAACATGCTGCTCTTTTTCCATTTGCCTCTCTAGCAGTGGCGGACAAATGTTTGGTGGAACCGTGGGTGAAAAGGTTCATGCAGCTGGTGTTGTTTGGATTGAGGTTACTCTTTTCAAGAAACCATAGTTCTATACGGCAATGCCTATCAATGGAACTCTTCGAGAAATTGAAGAGGATGACCCAATATATGGTAATGGTGTCATTGACAATTTTGATCATGTTACACATGAATCCAGCAACAATAACATTGTTGCTGATATGCCAGACTTAGATGGTTTGGATGACAATTGAAATCAGCCAAATTAGATAGTGATGTAATGCAGCAGAACAACTCCTCACATATAACTAAAGATAGCAAATAATGTTGTGTTTTCCTTTGTTGTTTTCTGGATAAAATAATAATGTCATACAGTTTGAATAAAATAAGGTTTATTGCTATGTGTTTCCCATTGTTTATTATGATAACAAGACATGTCGTTATTGTAATCAAGTATATTTTTTAACACAATAACAACTTCACTCGTTAAAGGACTCAATTTTTTTGTCACCATAAATACATCGTGTAACTATCATCATTGATTTATATCGTATGCATTTTTTTTTTATTATTATTATTTATCTTCAAGTTTTATCCATTTAGTTTAAATGGATTGTGTTGCTGGCTTAGGATTTTTTGAAAACACAAATTTATGGGAAAGCGAAGGAAACAAATAAATCATTAGACATAATCGTATCATTGTTGAAAATTAAAACTAATCATAATAATAATTATAATATTTTACAATTTTTTCATTAATGAAAATTTTATATCATTTAACTTGGTGTTTTTTTCAAGGTATGTGCTTTTATAATTTAATTTGAATATATTATGGCTCAAAGAAAATCTCCTCTTATAACATGTAAAATTTCTTTGTTATATATAAATGTCATAAAATAATTATAAATAATATGTTATTATAAGATATTGGTAGAGGACAAAAATGTGATAAATTTTAATAGAAAATTATTTGTATTATCAAATTGAAAGTTCAAAATTATTGGTATTATCAAATAATTGTGTTCGTTTCAACTCATTCATCGATACAAAATGAGAACTCACACACACACACACACCCCCCCCCCCCCCCCCCCCCCCCCCCACACACACACACACACACACACACACACACACACACTTGTAAGTTTAAAATATATGTAAAGAAAAACAAAAATAAAATAAAAATAAAAATAAAAATGAGAATTTCGTGTTAATTGCATACCTTTGGTACTTCGTCGATTTGATAATTATAAATTTATGTTTATTTTGAAAATATCCTGGTCATTGTCCTGCTCCCTTTCATCTTCATCAATGTTTGTAAAAGTCATGCTTGATCGAGAGGAAAAAGTTGCTTGACTTCAAATATCGCATGCCTCATGTTCATCATCGACATCTTTGGTATCAGATCGAGAATATCACATGCCCCTATTTGACTTCATAAAATCATATGTAACATTGATTAAATGAGTTCGGCTCAAAAATCTAATTTTCTTAGGAAGTTAGACTCACAAAATAAATTAGATCTTTTAAGAATACATCAAGAAGAATCAAGAAAAAAGATATTGAAAATGGAGAAGAAAAGAAGAATACATAAAGTCGAAGATGGAATGGAGAAAAATGAGATGCAACGGCGTCTTATATAGAGAACGAGTATCAAACGAAAACAAGAACTTTATGGTTTTGATTTTTGGGCTTGGGCCTAGAAATTTGACTTTTTTTTAGTGGGGTTTTAATATTTGCACCTTCTATGGTTTACTAAAATTACATTATTTAAAAATAAATGAATGTTTCATCCGTAGACCACTAAGTCTTTACCATATTTATTTACCTAGTTCACTAACTCATTCATGATCAACACCACATCCTCCATGTATCTTTGACGAATAAATCATGACTGACTTACGAAAATAAATTATCCATAACCTCTCCCAACCTCTTACTCAAAACCTCTCCTAACTCTTCCAAAGCACAAAGGCTTACCCAATTCACAAATACAACTAATGGAAACTATTATCGCCAATATGGTTTATAATGAAGACCATCTGACTCCATAGTCACCCTTGGGAAGCCAAGCACATGGCTCACATTCTTGAACCTCATTAGGTGACGAAAGTCCAATTCATATTGAACACATATGTATAACTTTATTTTGGATTGGTTCTGACTGCTATTTCCATTGCGGCTTGGTAACACTACTCCCATCACACTCATCCATACCTCAATCGTAACTCCTGTCAACATCCTTTTTATCACTATTAATATTATATTATTAATTTATTTATCACTGCCACACATCTCTCTTGCCTAAACCATCATATTCCACATACAACCAACAAAGCTTCCTCCCTTTTCACCTCTATCATAAAAATCCTTACGACATCATGTACCTATTGGTGATGGTAGTGCGACGAGGCAACTAATCCTCCGCATCACCTTAAACCACAACTGAGGTGGTTGAGTCAGTGATGTTGCACCGCCGTTTTTGGTCACGTTCCCTGTTTTTGGCAGTAGCACGCTCGTTGGTTGAAGGATCGATATCAGATTCTTTGAAACCCGTGAGGGTCGTTTGCTCTTAACTTGGTGTGGCTGATGGGTTGTTCACCGGCGTGGTTGTTCGTAAAGGTACTAGTTCATGAAACACGGGTTCTCTGTTACTGGTTCGTGAAACCTTTGGTTTGGTGATTGTTGCTTGCCTAATTTCTGATTTGTCCAAATCTGTTGAGATCTGCAGCTTTCGTGGCATTGGGCAGTTGTCACCGTTCCACTGGTTTTGCTGTTGCTAAGACTCTTCGCAGCTGTTCGTTGCGGTGATAGTTTGTTGTGCTTGAAAGAGCTATGATGCTTGCTGATTTTGTTGCAGGGATAATTGGTCCATGAACCCGTCTGTGTTAGCGGTCAGTTCATACGCCATTTTGCTGTTATTGGTACGTCTGTGACACCAAGAATTGTTGAGTAGACGTGTCATATTAGACACTTCCTCTCCAACGATCAAACTTTAGCTCAGATTTTGAACCTACCATCGTCGCCATCCTCAAGGTTGTCGTTGTTCTTCAAAGTCTGATAAGGGATACACTGTTGTGTTGATCCAGATGTCTCTGGATGGTGGTTGTGATTCTTTTCTTTGTTTCCAGTATTCCTCCCCGCGTCGGATGGATGGTCTTATTTGGTCTGTACTTTGGGGCTCGAAAGAGCGTTTATCTTGTTGTGTTTTGCAGGGAGAGGATGGTACGTGGATCTGCTCCGTGTTGACGGTTGGTCCATTCACCGCGGTCTAGACCTCTACTTAAGATGCTATTATAATCCATTTGTGTTGCTTTTAATTTTCATTTTACTCGTTTGGGTAGACCTCTATTTTATGGATAAACTGGTTAGGTTTATGTCCCCCAGTTTTTTATTATGTATTTTTTCCCTTTTTTTAATAATATATTTATGAGCATTTGGTAGAAGATTAGAGTTGGGTACCAACTTAGTTGCAAGCCACTCTTTTTTATGTCATTTGCTCTTGCCTTATCAAAAAAATAGTACATAAGGCTTCTATTGTTTCTGGTTTCGAACTCATACATAATCCTCACTTCAATTATCCATTTTACACAAAAAATATCTAGCATAACAGGCCACCGTCGATTATTATGTTATTCTTCAAATTCCTATCAAATGGAGATGAGAGTAACAAGACTTATTGACAAAAACCTATGATTACCCCTAGAAATAACTGTCTACACTTACACATTTAGCAGAAAACTCAAGGGAAGTCTTGAAGAATTTATACATGAGTGTTTTATCTTGGTTTTCGGGTGTCAAACATTGATTACGTTTGAACCTTTTTAACCGGTGATATCTTATTTTTTCTTGGGAAGGGAAAAAGTAAGCAAAACCCTTGAGAATCGAGGTCCGGGAGTTGTTTTCGCTACGGGAAGGTGTTAGGCACCCATAACGACTATAGTATCCTATAGGAACCGTCTTTAATTTCTACGCGCGCGCTTTATTTTTAAATGCTATTTTGAAAGTGATTATTAAACCTAAGAGTTTCTAAGTGAAGAATTGGAGGGAGAAGAATGTGTTTGAATTTTTATTTTATTTGAATTGAAGGAATTTTGTTCCTTGCCTACGTACCCGTTTAAGGGATCAAATCCACCGTAGTTCTCTTCCAAAAAATGTTTTTGTTTTTGTTGGTTGATTTTAAGTTTGAAAATTGGAATTTTGAAGAATGAGAGAGAGAGGCCTCTAGGGCATAAGGTTGTGAAATTGTGAGGTTGAATTAGTCATTTGCAAAATATGGTCTAAGTATGATTAAAATTCATTAAGTTTTTATTTAAGAAAAGAAAAGGAAAATTCAATGGGATTTTGATCCCAAGGTTTATTAAGAAAAATATTTGAGTGATGTTGTTCATATTTTTTTTGGAAAATTGATTTTTTCTAAATGTAAATCCTAAGCATTCATCTAAACATACAATCCTAAACATACATCTAAACATGCATATTCTCGCCATATACCTAAAGTGATGTGTGTGCATGTGTCGGTGCTTGTGTCGGTGTACATCATTAGAGTCCATAGTCCATATTACATCATGCCCTAGTTTACATTCTATGGTCTTGCAAGAAATTAAAAGCATAAAAGTAAAGTACAAGAATCCCTAGGTTTTTACATTCTAAATATTGCATGAATTGTAAATTGCAAGAAAATTAAACTAAAATTGAAGGATGAAATATGCTCATGAAACATGAAAGGAAAGGGGTTAGTAGCACAAAAAAAATATAGGAAAGAAATAGGAACAAGTAAAGAGAAAGAAAGTAACTAGAAATTAACAAAGAGATAACCAAAAACTTAATCAAAAACATGATGAAATAGTACTTGAAAGATTACTAAAATTCTAAGGCAAAACTAAGGCTTAGAATCTCCACATCAATGGTAACATTTCAAAAGTTTTAATTCAATCATGATGTGAGGAATCAAGGGAAATTAGTATGCAATACAATCATAGTATTTTCAAGCCTATTTGCACTTTATTTAACACAAGAATCATACATTATTCACAAGGTGAAAGATCCATAACAAGAACAGCAAGCACATACTACAAAAAAAAGAAGTAAAATCACTCCAAGTATGACATGCTCAAAGCCACGTTTATGTACCAAAATTCAAGAACAAAATCGCATCACAATTTTCACAAAATCATACCAAAAAGGCGCACAAACTAACGAAGCTCGAACACATATATTTTTGAGGCAATTTTCCACATGTAAAAACAAGTATCCAATACCAATAATTGATCACAACAACTTCACAAGAAGGTTTTAGAAATTTTTCCAAGGTTTGAACAAAAATTGACACAAAGCATTAATCAAGAATCAAAATATTTTTCACATGCTGTGATCAAGATTTGGCATGTAAGATACATCAAAAATTATCAAAAATGTGTCAAGAAACTAGTAGAATTTTTGTGGAATTTTTCATGCAATTTGAGGCAAACGGGGGGGTGCAGTAAGCAGCACTGGGGGGTATAAACAGCAAAAGAGTAGAGAAAGGAAAGGAAGGCAGAATCTAGTAATGGACTTAGGTACATGGGTTGGTAAAAATTGAAGGAAATATAAAAAGGGAAGTTACTGTGTTTGAAAAGAAGACAATTTCAATTGTCTTTCTTTGCTGTTTCACGCTCCATAGTCTCTCTCACACAGTGCCGCCCCCAACCTTCTTCTCAGGCCGGCAATGGTTTTCCGACGCGGTGGCCGGCGGTGGCACCACCGCGTCGGAGTTTTTAAACTCCTCCTTTTCTGAATTTTTTTACATCAAATTAAAGCTCTCTCACTCCTCTATTCAAATCTTCACACAAAATTGCAAAAAACTAAATATCAAAGCCTAGATCTACAAATTTCAGCAAGCATTTTCACACCAATCTTTCAAACAATATGAAATATTAAAACGACAGAGAACTAGAGAAAAGAATGTGATACCTCGAGTTTAAAATCGGAGGAACATTAACTTGACATGGAAAACTTCCGCTTGGTTTTGGATTCTTCTTCTTTGATGAGAATGAAATCGCCTCTGTTTGGTAATAAAATGCTCAAATCCGATTTGCTTCAAGTGTTGTTGAGGAATCCGATTTTCTTCTCTTCTTTGCTTCGGCTAGAAACTTGTTGTTGTTCCTTCGCCTCTGATCTTTCCTTCACTCTCGGCCGCTGTAAAAATGGTTACGGTGATGATGTTCTTGCGAGACTCGGTTTGCTATGAGATTATGAGCTTACGGTTGCAGCAGCTTCGAAGAGGGCAGCAACGTTGTGATGATCTTGGACGAAATTGGAGCTCGAATGTGGATGAATGGATCGGTTATGATGGAAATGGTGATGAATTTGGGTGGTTATGGAGGATATAGAAGGTGGTGGAAGGTTGTTGTGGTGGTTGGAGGTTGTTAGGGATGAAGAAAGTGGTGGAAAGTAGTTGGTTATGGTGGTTAGAGTGGTGGAGAAAAGTTGTTACGGTGGAGGAAAAGAAAGAGGGAAAAGAAAAAGAATTTTTGTGACTTTTTTGTATTTGTGAAAAATGATTAAAAATAATTGGTGAAAGAAAAAAAATGATTAGTTGTGAACCTTGACCATGACTTGGACCTATTTATTGGTGATGTGGTAAGCTTTGGACCAATGAGACAATGCCATGTGTACTTGACTTGTAACAAACCTTGACTTTGACTCTAACAAACTTGAAAAAGGATTAAAATGCAAATAACAAAAATACAAGGACCAAAATGAAAATTAAAACTAAAATTGAAATGAAAACGTAAATTGAAAATTAACGTAAAGCGAGACGATTAAAAACAACAAAGCAGATTAAAATGAATCAGAGATTTCATGTGAAATGACCAAAATGCCCCTAGGGATTAAAATGACTCGAAACGACTCAAATGCAATTTAAAAATGATTTTTTTAACAAGGGATTTAAGCATGAGTTTATACAAGCGAATTAAAAGACTCAGAGACAATTTTTAGAATTTAAACAGGGTTTTAACACATGAAAAGACTAAAATGCCCCTAGCGGCAAAACTGACTCAAAATGACTTCAAACGCAATTTTTAAAATGGATTTTGACATGGAATTGCAATAGAAACTTATCCAGACTTTTTGAAAGGACTCAAACAAATTTTCAAAGATTGAAAGAAATTTTAACATGAGAAATGACTAAAATGCCCCTAGGGGCTAAACTGACTAGAAAATGACTCAACTGATATTTTTTGAAATGAATTTTGACATGAGATTGAAATAAGGACTTATACAAACCAATTTAAAAGACTCAAACAATTTTCAAGGATTAAAATGAGTTGAATGCAGGAAATGACTAAAATACCCTTTTATGTGAATTTTGCAAGTAATATTGAAATAAAATGCAGAGAAAGATGTAATTGATCAGAGACAAATCAAATGAAAGATAAGAAGAAATGAGTTAGTATTTTTAGGTCCAAAATTAGGGTATAACAGCTGCCCCTATTTAAGTTTCTTTGTCCGGAGAGTCAAGAGACGAAGTCTTTGATTTGACGGGACGAAGATACTTAAATATTAACATTTGCACTGTCTTTGGACATAAAAATACGCTCTTAGATTTTCAAAACATGCATGCCATGCAACATTTTGATTATGAATGCAAGACAAGCAACTGGAGTCTAACAGAGCATGTCATATCACTAGGGATTTAGGCAGACATTGACAGGGTAGACAAACCAGGGGACAAAAGATAGGTACAAGCTGTTCTTTGGATCGAACCTGCCACTTGACCGAGAGACACAAACAAGAGATGCGTACAAGATATTCTTTGGATCGAACCTGCCACTTGACCAAGAAATATAAACAAAAGATGGGTACAAGCTGTTCTTTGGATCGAACTTGCCACTTGACCAAGAAATACAAACAAGAAATGGATACAAGCTGTTCTTTGGATCGAACTTGCCACTTGATTGAAAATATAGCCATATAGGCAGATACAAGCTGTTCTTTGGATCGAACTTGCCACTTGATCGGAGATATAGACAAAGGGCAGATACAAGCTGTTCTTTGGATCGAACCTGCCACTTGATCAATACCACAACATGTAAATAGGTGCAAACTGTTCTTTGGATCGAACTTGCCGTTTGACCGATAACAAAACATAAGCAAAGGGTACAAACTGTTCTTTGGATTGAACTTGCCGTTTGACCGGAAACATAGGCGTATAAGCAGGTACAAGCTGTTCTTTGGATCGAACTTGCCACTTGACCAGTAACAAGATATGTTGGAAGTCTGATTTAACAAGATACCTATTGACGGTAAATTGTCATTGACTTGGTTTGAAGATAAACATGACCATTTTGTTGGCCCAAAAGCAAATTGAGAGTGAATTGACATTGACTTAAATTGAATTGAAAGTTTGAGATTGAATGAGAGATTGAGAATTGAGATTGAGCAGAGACATAGACATTGGATTGAGAGTTGAAATCGAATTGAATTGGAAATTGACATTGAGATTGAATTGGAATTGAATTGAAAATTGACATTGACATTGAGATTGGATTGAAAATTGAGATTGAATTGAATTTGAAATTGAGATTGCTTCGAATTTGAATTGAATTGAAATTGAAATTGGAAATTGCTTCGAATTGACACTTGAAATTGAGATTGCTTCGAATTTGACACTTGAAATTGAGATTGCTTCGAATTTGACACTTGAAATTGAGATTGCTTCGAATTTGACACTGAATTGAAATTGAGATTGCTTCGAATTTGACATTGAATTGAAATGAAATTGAGATTTGAGAGTTTGAAATTGCATCGAATTTGACAATTGAAATTGAATTTGACAGTTGGAATTGAAATTGAGATTGGAAAGTTGAGATTGCATCGAATTTGACAGTTGAATTGAAATTGAGATTGGAGATTGAAATTGGAAGTGAGTTGAAATTGACATTTGGAATTGAATTGAACTGACCTTAAGATTGAAGATTGAGTTGAGTTGGAAGTTAAAATTGGGTTGAATTTGGAGTGGAAATTGAACTGGATTGAAAATGGAAATTGATTTAGATTGAAAATTGAAATTGGAAATGCAACATGTATGTATGGTATAACAAGATTATTGTATGTATGAGCACATAAAATGCATGATTATACATGTATGAATGCTTGAAATCCATGATTGGTTTGTAGTTTGACAGGGAAGTTTCACGAAGGCAGACAAAACATTGGAAGATTGGGCACGTAGTGGCTCGTGCTGCTACATATTCACAGGAGAAAACCTCTTTTGGAGATACCGTCGTTGAGAGACGTATCAAAACCATGGCTGAGGGCAATAAAACTTGTAAAGGAAGGACCCTTGGAAGATTCTTGGATACAGGTCGCCGTTGCTAGGCGTGTCAGTGCTGAGTAAACATTGGATGTTCGCATCTGTGGTCAACGCTTTTCAATATTTCATTCTTTCATTCTTTCATCCCTATTTTTGCCTGAACCGCCCTTTCGGGTTTTCGATTCACCGGGGAATAAGATTCTTTTCATTGCCCCATTTTTGCCTGAATTGCCTTCATAGGTTGTCAATCAGCGGGGTGCTCATTTTTGCCTAAGCCGCCCTTTCGGGTTTTCAACTTAGCGAGCTTTTCATTTGCATTTTTCAAAATTTTTTTTTTATTTCCATTCTGTTTTTTCATTCTTGCCATTGACCACAGATCATCCTGGGGAGTAACCTGCTTGTAACATGTATTGAAATAGGCATTGACATTCATTTATTCATGCATGTTTCATTGAAATGTACCCTATTGCTCAGGTTTGTTTTCAAAATAAACAGGAAAAGAGTTTTCAATTTTCAAAAATGTTTGTTTCAGACATTGACATTATCAATATAGAAAGAAAATATTTTGTACATAGCATTGAAAGTAGAAAGAAAAATAGAGTTTCAAACAAATAGCACAGGCTCAAATTGATGTAGAAGAGTGAGGGTCAGCCAAAGGCATGACTTCACGGATTTACAAAGCTTGGAAAACGGTAATTTTATTGGTTGGTGATACATTGAACACGATGACCGCTACATTTCATAGAAATTTTGAATTCACAGGTACGGAAGCTTCTGATGAAGAAAATCATTGACAGTTGCAGATGCCCCAAGGGTGATGGTGATTTGCCAGATATAGTTACTTGTCTTTATTGTTAACCTCATTTTTGCATGAACCGCCCTTTCGGGTTTTCGGCTCATCGAGGCGCCCATTCTTGCCTAAGTTGCGTACAATCTCAGCGAGCTTTTTCATATTCATTTTTTTTTGTCCCTAACTTTTGCCTGGATCGCCCTTTCGGGTTTTCGATCCACCGGGAAGCGCATTTTTGCCTAGGCCGCCCTTTCGGGTTTTCGACCTACCACGCTGTTCTTTTCTTTCTAGACAAAGTATTTCTTGACTATATCGGCATTAACAGGATTTGGAAGCTCAACACCATCCATGTGTGTAAGAATTAAAGCACCACCAGAGAAAGCCTTCTTGACAACATAAGGACCTTCGTAGTTAGGTGTCCACTTGCCCCTTGGGTCGGGTTGCTGGCTTATCCTTCTTTTCAATACAAGTTCGCCTTCCTTGAATTCTCAAGGTCGGACTTTCTTGTCAAAAGCATTCTTCATTCGCACTTGATACAACTGTCCATGAGTCATAGCATCCATACGTTTCTCTTCAATCAAATTCAACTGGTCATACCGACTTTGACACCATTCAGCCTCAGTTAACTTTGCTTCCATGATCACTCGAAGAGATGGAATCTCCACTTCCAAAGGGAGAACTGCTTCCATACCATATACCAAAGAGAAAGGAGTTGCCCCGGTTGAACTGCGCACCGTAGTACGGTAACCATGTAAGGCAAAAGGTAGCATCTCATGCCAGTCTTTGTAAGTAGTGACCATCTTCTGAACAATCTTCTTGATGTTCTTGTTAGCGGCCTCAACTGCACCATTCATCTGGGGTCTATAAGGAGAAGAGTTGTGATGTTCAATCTTGAATTCTTCACATAAAGCTTGCATCATGCTATTGTTCAGATTGGATCCATTGTCAGTGATGATCTTGTTGGGAACATCGTATCGACAGATGATGTTATTCTTGATAAACTTCACTACTACTTGCTTGGTTACATTGGCATAGGAAGCAGCCTCAACCCATTTGGTGAAATAGTCAATTGCCACTAGAATGAAACGATGTCCATTGGAAGCTTTCGGTTCAATTCTTCCGATCATGTCAATGCCCCACATGGAGAAAGGCCACGGGGAAGATATAACATTGAGAGCGTGTGGAGGCACATGAATCTTATCGGCATAAATTTGACACTTGTGGCATCTCTTGGCGTGTTTGTGGCAGTCACGCTCCATGGTTATCCAGTAATAACCGGCTCTTAACAGTTTTCTTGACATGGTATGGCCCGAAGCATGGGTCCCAAAAGTACCATCATGTACATCATGCATTAATTTCTCAGCTTCTTATTCGTCAACACATCTCAACAAGACCATGTCGTAGTTCCTCTTGTATAGGATTTCTCCGTCCAGAAGGAATTTGCTAGCCCATCGTCTCAAAGTCTTTTTATCCCTGTTGGAAGCACCAGGTGGATATTCATGATTCTGCAAGAATTGTTTGATGTTGTAATACCAAGGCTTTTTATCATTTACATCTTCATCAGCCTGCTCCGGCATATTTTCAATAGTAAACACATGGGCGGGTCTATCAAGACGCTGCACTTTGATTACGGGCACATCATTCCAGTGATTGACACGAAACATGGAAGACAAAGTAGCAAGAGCGTCAGCCATCTGGTTTTCATCCCGAGGGATGTGGTGCAGCTCAACCTTGGTAAAGTATGTCAACAGACGTCTTGCATAGTCACGGTAAGGGATCAGCTTCTCATGATGAGTCTCCCATTCACCCTTTATCTGATTAATATCAAGTGCAGAATCTCCATAGATGTCAAGGTGCTTAATCCTCAGGTCAAGGGCTTCTTCAATGCCCAAGATGCATGCTTCATATTCAGCTATGTTGTTTGTGCATTCGAAAGTTATTCGAGCGGTGAAAGGAATGTGGTGCCCCTGCGGAGTTACAATGATGGCCCCAATTCCTTTACCATAAGCATTAACAGCACCATCAAACATCAATCCCCACTTGCTATTGGGATTTGGCCCTTCATTGATCAATGGCTCTTCACAATCTTTTGCTTTCAGATACATAATCTCTTCATCAGGGAAATCAAACTTAATTGGCTGGTAATCATCAAGAGGCTGACAAGCAAGATGCTCAGCAAGGATACTTCCTTTGATTGCTTTCTGAGCTTTGTACACAATGTCATATTCAGACAACAACATTTGCCAACGTGCAATCTTTCCAGTAACAGCAGGCTTTTCAAAGATGTACTTGATTGGATCCATTCGGGATATCAACCAAGTTGTATGATTCACCATATAATGACGCATGCGTTTGGCAGCCCAAGCTAAAGCACAACAAGTCTTTTCAAGCATTGTATACCGAGTCTCACAGTCGGTGAACTTCTTGCTCAGATAGTAGATAGCATGTTCTTTCTTACCAATTTCGTCTTGTTGACCGAGAACACAACCCACTGAATCATCTAACACTGACAGATACATAATCAAAGGCCTTCCTTCTACTGGTGGGACAAGGATAGGTGGCTCTAACAGGTATTCTTTAATGCTATCAAAAGCTTCCTTACATTCATCATTCCATACAACAGGCTGGTTCTTTCTGAGCAATTTGAAAATTGGTCCACAGGTAGTAGTCATGTGAGATATGAACCTCGAAATATAATTCAGACGTCCGAGGAAACCTCTGACTTGCTTCTCAGTTAGAGGGGCCGGCATCTCTCTGATAGCTCGGACTTTGTCAGGATCAACTTCAATGCCTCTCTGGCTGACAATGAAGCCTAGCAACTTTCCAGATCTTACACCAAATGTGCACTTGTTAGGATTCAATCGCAGCTTGTACTTTCTCAATATTTCGAACATCTTTTTCAAATACACCACATGCTGCTCTTCATTACTTGACTTCACAATCATATCATCAACATATACTTCAATCTCTTTGTGAATCATATCATGAAATAGAGTTGTCATACCTCTTTGATAGGTAGCGCCAGGATTTGTCAAGCCAAACGGCATTACTTTATAACAGAATGTTCCCCATGGAGTAATGAAAGACGTCTTTTCTCTATCTTCAGGTGACATTCGTATTTGGTTATAGCCAGAGAAACCATCCATGAAAGAGAACACCTTGGATTGAGCAGTACTGTCAACAAGCACATCAATATGAGGCAATGGGAAGTTATCTTTTGGACTGGCTTTATTCAGATCTCTGTAATCAACACACATTCGAACTTTCCCATCTTTCTTTGGTACTGGTACAATGTTGGCAATCCACTCAGGATATTCAGCTGTCATGAGGAAACCCGCATCAATTTGCTTTTGCACTTCAGCCTTGATTTTAAGAGCCATGTCTGGACGAGACCTTCTCAATTTCTGTTTGACAGGAGGACACTCAGGTCTTGTCGGTATCCGATGTTCTACAATCTTGGGATCTAGACCCGACATATCTTCATAGGACCATGCAAAGACATCTGGATAATCATGGAGAAGCTGAATAATCTTCCTTTTCACTTCTGGCTCAAGTGCAGCACCAATCTTGATCTCTCGCTTGTTCTTTTCAGTACCCAGGTTGATAAGCTCAATCTCTTCCTGGTGAGGCTGAATGGCTCTTCTTTCTTGCTCAAGCAGTCGAGTGATCTCATACGGTATCTCTTCATCCTCATCCTCATCTTCAGCTTCATATACAGGGAATTCAAAATTTGGAGGAACCATAGGGTCACTGTGTTCAACGGGTTTATTGTGGTTCAATCCGCATAATATGATTGGGATGATTTTAGAAAAATATTTTCTATGCAGATTTTTGAAATTAATAAGAAAATACAGATGTTTTGGTTTTTTCTGGCATTACCATTATTTCCAAGAAAAAGGCACTAAAAAGTAAAAACAAAGAGTCGTGAGAAAGACGACAACTTTTATTGATAACGGCAATGCCGAAACAAACACGCCCTTACAATGATATCACTTTCGCCTTGGGCAGAGCGAAAGGATTGTTATTTTGAAAACAAAGAAAACATGAGCAACGAGACACATTACATGGAAGCATGCATGACTAAAGGAACATCAATGGCCTCCCAATTTCTCACAGTGCCTCCTGGTACAACAAATGTAGGCACATGGCTTCTTTCAGCAGCATCTTCAGCAATAGCGTTGATAAACCCAGCACTGTAGAAAGTTCCTGTTGAAACACCGAATGTTGGGGAGAATCCAAGGCCCTCTTTACGCTTGTTTTCCAAAATCTGAATCACTTTGCCCCAGCCAGCAGCTTGCCCTTCTTGAACAGCCTTCTGGGCGTCTTTCAATGAAGCCATGCTAGCACTAGCTCTTCGGGGTTCTGCACCCTCAACAGTCAAGCCTTGAAATGACGTCCCTTCAGCAGATCCTGCTTCAACACAAGAGAAAGATGACGCTTGGCTAACCAGATATGCTTCTTCACTATTTACAGTGACAATCTTACCGTTCTTCACAAACTTGAGCTTTTGATGCAAAGTAGAAGTTACCGCCCCAGCATCGTGAATCCACGGTCTTCTGAGGAGACAACTGTAAGAAGCGTTGATGTCCATGACTTGGAAAGTAATCTGAAATGTCTCCGGACCAATGGTAATTGGCAAGTCTACTTCCCCAAGAACATCTTTGCGAGATCCATCAAAAGCTTTAACCAAGTAGCTGCTTCCCCTTAGAGAGATTCCATGATGGCTCAATTGTCTCAGTGTAGACTCAGGCATTACATTCAAGGATGATCCAGTGTCCACCAACACATTGGATATCATATCAGACTTGCAGTGCACGGAGATGTGTAGAGCCAAGTTGTGGTATTTCCCTACTTCGGGGAGTTCATCGTCACCAAACCCCAAGTTATTGCAAGCAGTGATGTTACCCACTATTCCATCAAACTGATCCACAGAGACTTCATGATCAACATAAGCTTGTTCCAGTACCTTCATCAACACTTTCCTGTGAGCTTCTGAGCTCAAGAGCAGAGACAAGATGGATATCTTTGACGGAGTTTGTAGCAGCTGGTCAACAATCTTATAATCGCTCTTTCTAATAAGCCTCAAAATCTCGTCCAGATTAGACTCTTCAATGGGCTGGCCCGAGGGGCTGGCGTTCTCTTCCTCAAGGTTAGCCATGTTTCTTCTCTTGTACAATCTTGTTTGATGAATTCTAGCCGGTTGGTAAACCTTACGAGCACGAGCCACCTTTCAGACTGCGGCGGAAAAACCAGGAGGCAATGAGCACGGGAAGCCATTTGTGACCGATGAATGATGCATATGATGCATGGTATGCAAATGCAAAAAGACTCTTTTTTTTGTCAGAGGACTTTGTCAAAGTGGTTTGTGAACATCACGGAGAAACACGGTTTTATTTGAAAATCTTGAGCAAAACTAAAAGTTTAGTTGAGATGGTATCACTTGGTGTTCACATCCGTGATGTTCAAAAGATGACTTGTCTAAGTCCTCCGATAAACGCATGAAAAAAAAGTTTATGCATGCATGCATGTATGCATGAATGCATGATTATGTTCAAGTTCGGAGAAAACATGGTGGGTTGAAATTCAAAGTCGAAGAGTCATGGGTGGACACGGTGTCCGGTGAATCTAGGGCTTTAGGATATAGTAACCGGGTTCTAAAAAGTTCCCAAGTTGCAACCTCTCCGACGTATATCACGGTGTCACGAGACAACACTCGCTCCATGATTATCCATGGAAGGTCTAACTTGAGTGTAGTATCGCGTGACGACTAAAACTCGAGACAACACTCGGTTTAGTCTCCGCACTACGTCCTAGAAAATGGCCATGGATGGGTTTGGTTATCTACGGTTCATAGCGTCATAGAACAATTAGAAGTAAAGTGCCTAAACGCGACAACACGCGCCGACAACATCACCCCTAAAATGCCTCAACTATGTGGGATTGATCGCATAATCCAAAACACGAGGCAACCCCCGGAATGAATTGTCGACTATATCCCTCCTAAATCCTAAGTTCACTCAGCCCGGGTGTAGGACTTTTGATATTCTCACCCCACACGTTTGCAAGAAATTAAACATTTATTCACATAGGAAAGCAAGTAAAAGAAACAAGTAAAAAGAGCGCAAGCGTGGAAATAAAGACTAGGCGTAACTCTCGAATCTCCCCAGTGAAGTCGCCAGCTGTTTTATCTTGGTTTTCGGGTGTCAAACATTGATTACGTTTGAACCTTTTTAACCGGTGATATCTTATTTTTTCTTGGGAAGGGAAAAAGTAAGCAAAACCCTTGAGAATCGAGGTCCGGGAGTTGTTTTCGCTATGGGAAGGTGTTAGGCACCCATAACGACTATAGTATCCTATAGGAACCGTCTTTAATTTCTACGCGCGCGCTTTATTTTTAAATGCTATTTAGAAAGTGATTATTAAACCTAAGAGTTTCTAAGTGAAGAATTGGAGGGAGAAGAATGTGTTTGAATTTTTATTTTATTTGAATTGAAGGAATTTTGTTCCTTGCCTACGTACCCGTTTAAGGGATCAAATCCACCGTAGTTCTCTTCCAAAAAATGTTTTTGTTTTTGTTGGTTGATTTTAAGTTTGAAAATTGGAATTTTGAAGAATGAGAGAGAGAGGCCTCTAGGGCATAAGGTTGTGAAATTGTGAGGTTGAATTAGTCATTTGCAAAATATGGTCTAAGTATGATTAAAATTCATTAAGTTTTTATTTAAGAAAAGAAAAGGAAAATTCAATGGGATTTTGATCCCAAGGTTTATTAAGAAAAATATTTGAGTGATGTTGTTCATATTTTTTTTGGAAAATTGATTTTTTCTAAGTGTAAATCCTAAGCATTCATCTAAACATACAATCCTAAACATACATCTAAACATGCATATTCTAGCCATATACCTAAAGTGATGTGTGTGCATGTGTCGGTGCTTGTGTCGGTGTACATCATTAGAGTCCATAGTCCATATTACATCATGCCCTAGTTTACATTCTATGGTCTTGCAAGAAATTAAAAGCATAAAAGTAAAGTACAAGAATCCCTAGGTTTTTACATTCTAAGTATTGCATGAATTGTAAATTGCAAGAAAATTAAACTAAAATTGAAGGATGAAATATGCTCATGAAACATGAAAGGAAAGGGGTTAGTAGCACAAAAAAAATATAGGAAAGAAATAGGAACAAGTAAAGAGAAAGAAAGTAACTAGAAATTAACAAAGAGATAACCAAGAACTTAATCAAAAACATGATGAAATAGTACTTGAAAGATTACTAAAATTCTAAGGCAAAACTAAGGCTTAGAATCTCCACATCAATGGTAACATTTCAAAAGTTTTAATTCAATCATGATGTGAGGAATCAAGGGAAATTAGTATGCAATACAATCATAGTATTTTCAAGCCTATTTGCACTTTATTTAACACAAGAAACATACATTATTCACAAGGTGAAAGATCCATAACAAGAACAGCAAGCACATACTACAAAAAAAAGAAGTAAAATCACTCCAAGTATGACATGCTCAAAGCCACGTTTATGTACCAAAATTCAAGAACAAAATCGCATCACAATTTTCACAAAATCATACCAAAAAGGCGCACAAACTAACGAAGCTCGAACACATATATTTTTGAGGCAATTTTCCACATGTAAAAACAAGTATCCAATACCAATAATTGATCACAACAACTTCACAAGAAGGTTTTAGAAATTTTTCCAAGGTTTGAACAAAAATTGACACAAAGCATTAATCAAGAATCAAAATATTTTTCACATGCTGTGATCAAGATTTGGCATGTAAGATACATCAAAAATTATCAAAAATGTGTCAAGAAACTAGTAGAATTTTTGTGGAATTTTTCATGCAATTTGAGGCAAACGGGGGGGTGCAGTAAGCAGCACTGGGGGGTATAAACAGCAAAAGAGTAGAGAAAGGAAAGGAAGGCAGAATCTAGTAATGGGCTTAGGTACATGGGTTGGTAAAAATTGAAGGAAATATAAAAAGGGAAGTTACTGTGTTTGAAAAGAAGACAATTTCAATTGTCTTTCTTTGCTGTTTCACGCTCCATAGTCTCTCTCACACAGTGCCGCCCCCAACCTTCTTCTCAGGCCGGCAATGGTTTTCCGACGCGGTGGCCGGCGGTGGCACCACCGCGTCGGAGTTTTTAAACTCCTCCTTTTCTGAATTTTTTTACATCAAATTAAAGCTCTCTCACTCCTCTATTCAAATCTTCACACAAAATTGCAAAAAACTAAATATCAAAGCCTAGATCTACAAATTTCAGCAAGCATTTTCACACCAATCTTTCAAACAATATGAAATATTAAAACGACAGAGAACTAGAGAAAAGAATGTGATACCTCGAGTTTAAAATCGGAGGAACATTAACTTGACATGGAAAACTTCCGCTTGGTTTTGGATTCTTCTTCTTTGATGAGAATGAAATCGCCTCTGTTTGGTAATAAAATGCTCAAATCCGATTTGCTTCAAGTGTTGTTGAGGAATCCGATTTTCTTCTCTTCTTTGCTTCGGCTAGAAACTTGTTGTTGTTCCTTCGCCTCTGATCTTTCCTTCACTCTCGGCCGCTGTAAAAATGGTTACGGTGATGATGTTCTTGCGAGACTCGGTTTGCTATGAGATTATGAGCTTACGGTTGTAGCAGCTTCGAAGAGGGCAGCAACGTTGTGATGATCTTGGACGAAATTGGAGCTCGAATGTGGATGAATGGATCGGTTATGATGGAAATGGTGATGAATTTGGGTGGTTATGGAGGATATAGAAGGTGGTGGAAGGTTGTTGTGGTGGTTGGAGGTTGTTAGGGATGAAGAAAGTGGTGGAAAGTAGTTGGTTATGGTGGTTAGAGTGGTGGAGAAAAGTTGTTACGGTGGAGGAAAAGAAAGAGGGAAAAGAAAAAGAATTTTTGTGACTTTTTTGTATTTGTGAAAAATGATTAAAAATAATTGGTGAAAGAAAAAAAATGATTAGTTGTGAACCTTGACCATGACTTGGACCTATTTATTGGTGATGTGGTAAGCTTTGGACCAATGAGACAATGTCATGTGTACTTGACTTGTAACAAACCTTGACTTTGACTCTAACAAACTTGAAAAAGGATTAAAATGCAAATAACAAAAATACAAGGACCAAAATGAAAATTAAAACTAAAATTGAAATGAAAACGTAAATTGAAAATTAACGTAAAGCGAGACGATTAAAAACAACAAAGCAGATTAAAATGAATCAGAGATTTCATGTGAAATGACCAAAATGCCCCTAGGGATTAAAATGACTCGAAACGACTCAAATGCAATTTAAAAATGATTTTTTTAACAAGGGATTAAAGCAAGAGTTTATACAAGCGAATTAAAAGACTCAGAGACAATTTTTAGAATTTAAACAGGGTTTTAACACATGAAAAGACTAAAATGCCCCTAGGGGCAAAACTGACTCAAAATGACTTCAAACGCAATTTTTAAAATGGATTTTGACATGAAATTGCAATAGAAACTTATCCAGACTTTTTGAAAGGACTCAAACAAATTTTCAAAGATTGAAAGAAATTTTAACATGAGAAATGACTAAAATGCCCCTAGGGGCTAAACTGACTAGAAAATGACTCAACTGATATTTTTTGAAATGAATTTTGACATGAGATTGAAATAAGGACTTATACAAACCAATTTAAAAGACTTAAACAATTTTCAAGGATTAAAATGAGTTGAATGCAGGAAATGACTAAAATACCCTTTTATGTGAATTTTGCAAGTAATATTGAAATAAAATGCAGAGAAAGATGTAATTGATCAGAGACAAATCAAATGAAAGATAAGAAGAAATGAGTTAGTATTTTTAGGTCCAAAATTAGGGTATAACAATGAGACACATTGAAACAAGGAAATTAAGTGAAAAAGATGTACAAACCATGGAAGCACAAATGCAGTGATACATGATGCAAAAAAAAATTACTTAGATATATGGCGAAACAAATCCCATAAATAGCACAACGAGTAATCATGCATATATGTCGTTGGAGATAGAGAAGGTGATTAATACCTGAGATTTCTTGATCGCAGCTTCTTTAACCTCCATTGAAGGACCTGAGTGAAGCTTTGATATCCCTTTTTAAGTGGAACTTCTAGCCTTGCAACCATTGGAACTGGAGTGGCTTTAGATGATGACGAAGCCATTTGATTGATAAATATTTGAGAGAAAATCTAAAGTTTTGAAGGATTTTGAGTTTGTTTCTGTTGCAGAAAAAATGGAAGTTGAGATTTTTTTTTCTTCTGAAGATAAGTGGGAGAAGTTGCCAAGGAGAAGAATGAACAGGGAAGAAAGGTTTTATACTTTATTAATAAAGTGATAGAAAAACCTTTGAGTTCTAGTCTTTTGAGAACACCGATCCCTGAAGTTAAGCAGTTGCATGTTGAAGCACTAAGTGATAATTGGGGAGTTCAAGGTGGAATTGTGGCCCACTAACTTCATAAGAAAGTGGTGCCATAATGAAACTTTTTACAAGATGTGAGTTGAAAAGACAATTTTTGAAAATAGCCATGATGATGACATCAGCATGTTTTTCATGGAAACATGGAAAAGTTTTAAGTATGTCACTTTTCTTTTTCATCCAAAATTAAGTCGAAAATGACATTTTTTGGGGGAAATTTGTTAGCCTGTATTTTCAATATGTGTTTTCGATAGGAAAAATTTCTATTCGAAACTAAGTCCCGCTCTTGGTGTTAATACATAAATAAGTTACTTCGACTGATTGTGATAGTCTTGGCATATTTGAAATTATTCAGTTTCGATAGAGGAAATTCAAATTGTATGTGAAGAGGCAGGTCAAAGGTTGAAGACATGTGGATGCATATTGGATTTGTCGAAGACTTGTAGTTTTATGACTGTTAGTTTCAGTTACTTCTTATTGTGCATATATAGGAATTTAAAAAAAAAATAGGGGTCACAAATCAAGAATCGAAAATCTTCACGCTCAAAGTACCCCTAGTCATAGCGAGAAACAAGTAACAAGAAATGTATACTTGATTTGATGTACCAACTTTCATTTATGCAATGCAAATCCTTTTTCTTTTAAATTGTCTACATTCATCTTTGAAGATTTATTTCATGTAAACCCTTTTTCAATCTACCGAATGAGATGGTTATCTTCTTGTTGTTTCATATTCAAACTTATGAACACCATGAACATTCAAACCATTTCTAGGAAACATTTGCACAATATTTCGTAGGATTTTTGGTTTCATCCTGCAAGTAATTAATTTAAAACTAGTGATTGTTTACAAAAAAACACCGGTAAACAGTGGGATGATGGTCAAAAAAACAACCGTTGCGTCTCTTTGTCTTTCTGGATGGCGCCTCAACTCCATTCATACTTATAGCAGATGTATTAATTCAATCGATTGATAAATCCAGTATCATCACTTGATTGATGTATAATAAAATTCAACATTAGCGAGCCACTGCCACTTCCTCACTTTTCTGTTGTAGTTTTGTTGTTATTGGTAGATTTTGTAGATCCATTCCTTGTTTCAGTTTTCAATTTCAATATCTCCGTTGATATCAATCTTGATTTTTTTCTTTCTGTTGTTCTTGGACTAGTTGATTTCATTGGACGGAGACCGACAGACGGCGCGGGCAGAACGAGAGGGAGAGGCAGCGACTATGTTGTTTCAGAGAAGAAGTAACATGGTGTTATTTGAGAGTGAGAGAGCGTGTAAGATTTTTTATAGTAAACAAATGCCTATTTATGATCTTTTAATCCGAGTCTGAGTTTGTTTTTGCCAAGTGTTGTACATCTATGTGGCGAACAGGCATAAATGGAGGTATCCTAATTGGAGCAAAGATGGACTCCCATTTTCTTTTGTATTCAGAGACTTTTTTTAAAACAAAAATATCCACCTCAATTTTCGCTTATATGAAACATAATAATTGAGAGAAAAAATTAGCTCAATTGGGACATTCCATAATTTATGTAGGGGCCGGGGTTCGAACCCTGGACACCCCACTTCTCCACAATTAATTGTGTGAGCTCTAGCCACTAGACAAAAAAAAATTAACTACAACGGTAATTCTCATTAATATCTTATGAAAGGTCAAAAGAATATCTAAACCAAGAGAAAATAATTTGATTAATTTACTTGCAATAAAAAGTAATAGTAAAAATTGGATGTTGGATTCATATTATGAATGTAAAAGAATGTTAACGCTCCATTTTGGTTTTTTTTTTTTTTTTGAACAAGCGCTCCATTTTGGATTAAACTCGAGATGTTAGCTTAACAATAAAACTTTAGCTTCTTTTTTTTGACAAGAATAAAACTTTAGCTTTATAATCTCAAGATTCATGCTTTTTAACAAACTGAAAAAATTCATGGCATTGAGTCTTAAAATTGAATGGTGCAAAATGAATCAATTAAATATCTATCAACCTCAAAACATGTCATGATTCAAAATTTATACAAATAACAACGACATACAAAACTTTATATAAAATGTATATATAATCTCAATTCTCTATAATAAGATTGTGATGCATCACATATCATATCTTATTTGATTTTCAACCACAAGGGCGATTTGGTGAAAGAAAAAGAGGGTGTACGTTTTTTTTAAGAATGGTATTCCCATTCAACCTCAACTTTGTTCATTTTCTAGCCTTCTTTCGTCATTGAGTTTTCGTCCTGTTAACATATCAAGGAGAAAGGATGAGCTTTAGTGTAATGGTAAAGTTGTCGTAGGTAATTGAAAAGTCACACAAACTCAATTCATGGGAACAACCTCTCGTGTTTTGGAATACAATTTTCACCATTTCATACTTGTCTAAATTTACTCTCCTCCCAAATTCTCTCACTTCCCTACATAAGCAAATCATATTAGGTTGCTCTATTTTAAAATAAAGAAAAAATAATAATCAAATTTTCAACTAATAGATAACAGAGATTATCAAACTATTCAAACTACTTTTTATCTTTCAATAATTAAATCTTTACATAAGTTAGTTTAATCAAATGCAGTTAAATATTTATTTATTTAATATTATATTGAAAAGTGAAATGAGTTAATTATTTGGGTCTTGCTAATCATTGCCCTCATGGCAATGGTTAAGGAAACCAAAAGTAGTATATTTACATTGAATTCAACAATGTTTTGACTTTTAAAAAGTTAAATTCTTCACTTTTCACCATTTTTCAATGCAATGTTTCTATTTTTATCATCTTAACCAATGCCCCAAGGGCACTATTTAGCATTTCCCTAATTATTTTTATAAAAGACTCATTTATTAAAGGATGGAGGGATCTATTGTCTTTGCAATTAGCGTGTGCTAAATCTCTATCTCACAACCGTACGTGGTTAGCGTGTCACAAATTCAAGGTATAAGCATTGAATACATATCCATGCGAGTTGTTTCTATGAGAGCTAAATCCCATGATTAATGTCTAGAAGTCCTAATTTAACTAGCAAATGCCGAAATTGTAAGACCGGACGTTGTGACCCGGGTTTGAATCCGGAACCTCACAGTTATGTGAGTTTAATTTCAGTGGATTACCACTTCACTTAAGACAAAAATAAATATAAAAAAATCCCATGATTAATTGTGGTGATATTTATTGGTTTAGCCAATTTCCTCCCTTAACGGTTCCACTACCCCAAATATCTGATAAAGGTCCAAGTCTAACTTATTTAGATCATCGATATCCACATGCATTGGGAAGGAAAACACAATCAAAATGACCCTTCGAATTCATCATAATACATGCATAGATTAAATGTTTTCCATTTCCTCACAAATTTGCTTTGAGTCGCCAATTTGGATAGGCGCTTTGCATTGATAACATTAGATCAAGCACTAAAATATTGATTCCAAGTATTAATTAAGATTTGAATCCTGATACATTCGCGATAGCAGTCGTGTTTTTTTAGGTCTTGCTAACGAGTGTTTAAGAGCATTGGTTAAGGAATCCATTGATAAAAATTTTGTATTGAAAATACAAGACTTTACTTTTGTCGTAGCAATAACCACACTACTTTTTAATACATTTACCTATTTTAGAAGTTTGACCAATGCTCAGAGGGGACTCGTTAGCATTTTTTTAATTCAAACATAATTGGCTTATATTATGCCCTGTATGACTCTCGCATCGCACGCGTCGGTGACTTAGTTCATGTATACATATATGACTCTTATATATATATATATATATATATATATATGAGGGGGGATATATTGACTCCAAGAGTAAGTGTAATAACTTACTCCAAATCTTGACCTTTAATTCGAATTTTGATTAGTGGTTTAGATTAATTGTTATGATAGGTTTTAATTCCATTTTCTATTGTAGTCAACAATTATCACCACAAAATAACAAAACTATAAATCTCTTTTAATTGTTTGATTATTTTTTTTTTGTTCTTCTCCCATTACTTTTTTTTGTTTTCACGTTAAAAGAATTTTTTAGGGTTATTGGTAAAATAAACATCAAAGTTTTTTATTTGACCACAATGTTTTTTTTCTCCCTTGACTTTTTTTTATACAACATATTTTATTTAGTTTCTTCATTATAATCCTCATCTTTTCTTATATTTTTTTGTAAACACACATTTTTGTACCAATCTGTCACGAAAAAATATATATAATAGAGGAAGTAACCCTGGTCTTTTATATCCAAATCATTTACAATAATTGCATAAAAAATAAATAAATTGGTGTATTTTCTTATATAAGTACGACAAATTAAAACAATCATTTTCATTTGATTAGATTTTACTGTCATGGACATGCAAAGATGATGATGTTATTTGAGAAAGACCTCAGGAGTTCAACGTAACAGTAAAGGAACATGTGAATCCAACATAACATAACTAGGGCTAAAAATTCCAAAAAAATTAATTTAGAAGTTTTACATTTCCAAAAAAATTAATTTAGAAGTTTTTACGTCTGTTAAAACGACTTCTGTATCTTTTTCTTATCTTTCTCATTTCTCTCTATAAAAAATGTCCCAAAAGCTAGAAAATCCTGATCTTTGAAAGAGAGGGAGTAGCATTGTGTTTCCACTTTTCCTAACTCACACAAACAATGGTACCTTATTTAAATACTGAAATTTTACTGATTTTATGAATCATCGCACTAAAACTTTGCCCACTTGTTGCAGGTACCTCTATGTCTTAGATGTGGTGATATAGGCTTTGAAGAGGCGTTGGTATATAGCTTCAAATGTGAAGATTGTGCACTGCATAGGTACTTGTTACTTACACATGAAGATTGTAGCAGATGCATATATTTTCATAGCCATATGAACATGCTTCTATTCTAATGATTTAGCAAGACTATTTTTTTCTTTAAATTTAAAATAAGTATATGGTCCTCCTAAATATACCAACATTAGATTTTAGCCCTTTAAAATATTCTTTAAGTTTTTAGGTTAAATAAATAAATGGTCCTTCTATACATGAAATTAGTGCCTACTTTTTAGTCAAATCATGTCTAACCTTCATATTTTTTAATGAAATTTTCTAGAAATAGGTAGAATATTGTGACCATTAATCTTTGTAAAGAAAAATTAGAAATTTTTACAAAATTTGAATTAAATATGAATTTTAATGTTTTTTGTGCTATATTAAATTCATGTTTTGTTAAAAATTCTATTTATTTATTTTTTTTATAAAATATTGTCATAATTTTATACATATTTCTGGAAAATTTTATTAAAAAACATAAAGTTTAAACATGAGTTGACTAAAAAGTAAAGACTAATTTTATGGATGGAAAATTTTGGAAGCAAAAAAAGCCTAAGAAATATTTTAGAGAAACTAAAATCAAATGTTGGTATATTTAAGGGGTCCATTTACTTATTTAAGCCTTTTTTTGTCCAAATCATATTTTTCGAAGTATTATGCTTTTGGATTTTTGTAAAGTTATATGGTTTCACATTCTTTAATGTGTTTAGGCCTTATACACCTCAACATCCCCTTTTCAGGTATTGCTTAGATGGTCCTGTGATTTTCACAGATCCAGTTACTTGGTTTTGTGAGGATTGTGAAGCAGAGGTAATAGACATAGATCAGCATGATAGTGAGATGGAAGATTCAGAAGAAGTCAAAATGGATTCCAGTCAGGATTGTGTTATAGTTGAAAATCCACAGCCTACTTCTGACTCAATCTGGAGGTAAGAATTTCATTGTAACTTTTATTACCTTCTTTTAGATCTAATTGTAGCTATACCCTAAGCAATGTCTGAAGTTGAATTTTCTGGAAAATAGAGGAATTTTGCAGCTTTCTGACAACAAAAGCTTCGAATTAATGGGTCATTTGTCTACTTTAGCATGCCCTAAAGTTCTTGAGGAGACAAGTCATCTCCCTGGTGTGATTTACGCTGATTTACTTCAAAGATCAGCTGTGTGGCCAAAGAGATTCAAGAAACGTGGAACAGATAATCAAAGCATTGAACTTTATTTCTTTCCTCAGGATGAAAGGTGACATTTTGCTCAAACTTAATATTTTTAAATGCGTAAGCAAAGTGACACTTTCTCTTCTCTATAAAAAATTTCTACATGTAGTTTTTATTTATGTCGGGTTAAATAAGTAAATGATCTTCTTAAATATACTAATATTTCATTTTATTTTTCTAAAATATTTTTTAGGTTTTTGGTCCCTCCAAAATTTTCCTTCCATAAAATTAATCCTTACTTTTTAGTCAACTCAAGTTTAACCTTTATATTTTTTAATGAAATTTTCTAAAAATGGGTAGAATATTATAACAATCTCTCCAAAAAAATATTTTTTTTAACAAAACATTAATTAAATATGAATTTTTATGTTTTTGATGCTAAGAAATTCATTTAAATTCATGTTTTGTTAAAAATTATAATTTTTTGGAAAATATTTTCATAATTTTCTACCCATTTCTTAAAAATTTCATTAAAAATATGAAGATTAGATATAAGTTAACTAAAAAGTAAAGATTAATTTAATGGATCGAAATTTTGGAGGGACTAAAAACCTAAAAAATATTTTTGGAGGACTAAAATCAAATGTTTGTATATATTTAGGATGATCATTTACTTATTTAATTCTTTATATTAAATCCAAATTTATAGAAACACAAAAAAAGACATAGTGGAAAAAGGCATATTAAATCCATAAAAATAAATTGGTTTCGGGTGAAACCAGCCAAAAAACCCACTTACCAAAAAGACATAGTGGAAAAAGACATATTAAATCCATAAAAATAAATTGGTTTCGGGTGAAACCAGACCCAAACCCCAAAAAACCCAATTACTAAATTCTGTCAATATTTTTTATCTTTATTTTCATAGGGTAGAAGAAAAATACTAAAGGTTATGCTCAGACCAAGTTACATTTCCAAAACATACACATTGTACTGTATGTAATGAAAATCAAAACATGTTAGAGTTACAAATCAAGATGTTGCACTTTTTGGTTATTTTATTACTAGTTACCAAGCAAACCCAAGCCATCTCACGTACACCCCTAGTTACCATTTATAATTTTTTTTGGAGAAGTTAAATTAACCCACCTAAATTGACACCAGTGAGAATTGAATCTGAGATCTCGAGGAGGAGAGTTACCATTATTAAGTAATATACAGTGTAATTTTGTTTTCAAATCAAATAGCCTGATTTTGATCTCTCTCCATGCATTGTTTTAAACGTTTATAACTTCTTTCAGAGTGGAGAGATCATTTGACAAGCTCGTTGATGAAATGATTCGCAATGACCTTGCCATAAGAGCTGTGGTTGGAAAAACCAAGCTTTTAATTTTTCATTCTACAGTGCTGCCATTGCAATATAAGAGTAAGTTACATTATATTTATTCTACATGTTCATTTAAACATTATTGTTTGTTAAATGCGTCTAAATTTTGAAGTCACTCATTTTGCAGGATTTCAATCAAAGTTTTACATGTGGGGGGTTTTTAATTGATGATGTTGTTTAAGGTGCTAGTCTCCCAAGTCCTAACGAGACAATGTTTTCTTGACTAGTTTGAAGACTAGTGGTATTTTTGTTGCAATGCATGGAACTAATTTGCATCTAACCATAGTTTATTAATGCATCCTAAGAGTTAATTTAATCGCCCTTTTGTTTAAGTTTGTTCTTAGAAGTTGAGATTGACATGGAACAGCTTCTGATCTTATATTACTTGGTCAATCTTATTCTTTAATTTTGTAGTGTCTATAAGATGGTTATGATCTCATTCTAAAGTGCTTCTCATCATTTTGAAGTCCTTCATATCACTCTGTAATGTTAAGATTTATATTTTTTGAATGTATTTGTAGAGTTTGGGTATGCTCCATTTAAACTTGTCATGGGTATTTTTTGGATGTATTTGTAATATCGTGTTTTAAAGAACACTCAAATAAACTTGTCATAATTTAACATGGATCGGAATCATAACGATCTATTTAGTTCAAATAAGTTTGTTGTCATTATTACATCAACTAATGAAGGATTTTATGATTTATCTGAATAATCTCCCCCTTTTTTCTATGATAAATCAAGATTTTGATTCTGATATTAACAATGCATCTATATGGGATGAATTATACTCCCCCTCAATTTATTGCATATTCAGAGAATTTTAGAACTAAAGTATCCCCCTCAAGTTAACTTGAGCACATATTCCCTCCGTCCCATAAAAACTGAGTCAATTGCAAAAAAAAAAAATCTCCCAAAATAACTGAGTCATTTCACTTTCCAATACAATATTAATTACCTTTTCCCCTTTATAACTCTAATTAATACTACTTTCATCACTTCCAATTCAATATATTTCACTTTGCATTTATGATAGTGGAGAATGCACCAATACTTAACAAAAACACTTAAAATTATTTTTCTCTCTCCTTCATTTATACATTTTTCTTAATATGTGTGAAATAATCTTTGCGCTCAGTTAATCTGGGACGGAGCAAGTATGAAACATAATAATTGAGAGAAAATCTTTGCAAAATCGATAATCTTTGAACTACAACTGTAATTGTCAATTCTCTCAAAAAAGTTTTTTGTTATCATCTGCCTATTGAAGACTCGACCTCGCTTTACTTTTTCATCGCCGCCTCCATCCTCCTGCTGTTCAAGATGTAGAAGGTGGTTTATGGTGGTGCGACGATGGGTCAGCCATCCGCACCGCCCCCGTTCCTGCTCTCTCGGCTGTTGTTTGTCGGCAGATCAGGTTCCAAGGTGCACGCTTTTTCAGTCCGGTGGTTTGAGTTCGCTTGGATCGCGCCGCCGCGATTGGCTCTTGTTGATCGGAATTACACGCCTGAAGATGCAGCTAGATTTTGAGTTCTGGATTTCTGTTTTGGTTCTTTGGTCTGCTATGTGTGCACTCCAAAGGTTGCCGCCGCCGTCGGCGGCTCAAACGGTGGTTTTAGCCACTACTCTCAAACCCATTCGGGTTGGACAAATTCTTTCAGATCTGGTTTCATGTATGCTCTCTGATCTGTTTTGCCCTTCGGTATCTCCTTTTGTGGTGGAACGAGCATCACATGTCGGAGGTTTCAGATGGTTTGGCTAGAAATGGTGTTATAAGCTTGTTGTTCATGGTGAGTTGTTGGTTGTGGACTTGTTATCGTGTTGGACCGCCTGCAAATAGGTTTGGAATTCGGTACTAGTGATTGAATTCGGATTGTTGGGCCAGAAATGGTTGTGAATTTGCTGTAAATCATCGCAGTAAACAGTTGGCGCGTGTAGATTCATTAATACCGTCTTGGCGGTCGAATCCACTCCCCTCTCTTAGGAATATTTTTGTTTTGCATCCTAGTCATTCTTTTGATTGACAGGGGACTGTGGTTAACTCGAAAGAGTCGTTAACGCTTGTTGTCATTGTTACAGGGAGTTGATGGTAAGTGATTCGATTTCGTGTTGACGAACATCTCATTCGCCAAATAATCGACCCGCTTGGTATTCACAAATGTCTATTATTATGGATAAGGGTTGGATCCACTGTGTTGCTCTTTTTTGTTGTATTACCCTTTCGGGTTGATTCACATTGATGAACTGGGTTGGGTTTTATGTCCCCCCAGTTTTTATGTATTTTTTTTCCTTTTTTTAATAATATATATGAGCAAGTGACAAATCATAGTAGGGTACCAACTTAGATGGACACTATTTTTTTTGTCATTTTGCTTTTGGCTTATCGAACAAAAAAAATCTCTCAAAAAAAAACTGTAACTGTCAATAATAACTTTTTTTTTGACAAAACTGTCAATAATAACTTATTGAATGTCAAAACAGTCTCTCTCTCTCTAAACCAATATAAAATAATTTGATTAATTTATTTCTATAAAAAAATAATAGTAAAAATTGGATATTGGTCAAAACAGTCTCTCTCTCTAAACCAATATAAAATAATTTGATTAATTTATTTCTATAAAAAAAATAATAGTAAAAATTGGATATTGGATTCACTATATGAATATTAAAGAATGTCAAAGTTCCATTTTGGATTAAACTAGGTTCAATAACGTATTCGATAAAAAAATTCTTTGAAAGAAGAGATGTTAAAACGACGGAACATTATGATTTATTATCAAATATGTATGGGCTGATTAAGAGAGCATATAATCAGTTCATGAGATTAGGAATTGACATAATATTTAGGATGAAAACAATTGGAACCAATAAAGGAACCAATGATGTGTGAATTATGATTACATATTATCCAAAATTACAAAAAAGAGTGTTGTTGTTATAGAGTTACCAAAAAAGGATTGATACCCATATTTACATCAGATGAAATCAAGCAAAGAAGTAGCATTGGTGAGTGAAGATAATCTAGTTTAGGATTATAGTTAAGGTGATCTGTTGAAAGTGCGGATCATGAACACCAAATCTTTATATGGGAACGTCATGAACATGCATATTTTTAGGTGGCTTCTCTAGATCAAAAATTAGCTTATCACCTACCTCTAACATATGTTCTCGGCAAAAGTTGAACCATTGGCCGCCTAAGTATTTTTTCGTAACTTGCTCTCTTTGCCGTTATCAAGCGACATTTATACCTTTTTTGAGCTTGTTTGTTAGAAATGTCCTTGATATCTCATTTGGGAAGTGCTAGGTACAAAACAAATTGCAGTGTTAATTAGATGTTATATATATATATATATATATATATATATATATATATATATATATATATATATTATATGTGTGTGTGTGTGTGTGTGTGCGCATTTCTAAAACATTTACCAAAGCATTATAAAAATTTGTTGTAGGAAAAGAGCATGTTCTATTTTGTTCAAGAGATTAGGAAAACAACATTATAATTAACATCATACTAATTGGAACCAATGAAGGAACCAACAATGTGCAGATTAACGTTACATAATAGTTTAGGTTTATAAAAGAGACTGCAAGTGTCATATACTAACCAAAAAAGGATTTTTGCCAATATTTACATCAGACAAAATGAAAAGAACAAATGACATCCTAAAGTCAAGATAGTTTACGATTACAGTCCAAAACGATACGTCAAAATAGTGGAAGTTCAAATAGTTCAGCAGCAAAGATCTACTTTGGAACAACTTGAACATGCAAGTTCTTCAGTGACTTTTCGATCGAGATCAAAGATGAGCTTACCACCTTCTTCCATCACACGTTCTCTGCAGAAATTAAACCACTGCCCACTCAAGTATTTTTCATAGCTTGCTCTTTCGGCGGTAATGAGGTGACACTTATACTTTCTCTGTGTCTGGTCATTAATGAGAGTGATTGTTTTGCACTTTCCTTTCAGAATTGTTCTTGACACCTCGTTTGCGAAATGTTAAACAGGGAAATAACTGCAATATTAGTCTAATGCATATTAACATGGATAAGATGTATGAAAATATAGTTACATATAATTTATAAAATAAAGGTAACATAACTAATTTTAAGCTAAAGAAAATGTACCATGACTTGTAATTTATCTTCCTATAAAGTCTAAATAAATGCATGCATGTGCATTATATGTACCCCGTTGACCAATTAAAATTGTTGAAACAAATGGAAATTAAGCATCACTCCCGCATGTGCATCTATAGCTAGCACAATTTGACATTGATGTCTTCGAACATTTGGTGCAACTCTCATAATACCATCCAAACTGGTTAGGATTGAATTTAGTTGTTTTCCAAATAGTAATGCAGTATGTATCCTAACACAAATTATGGACATGAAATAAAGAATAATGCAATATGTATTTTTAATTTGTGCGTAAAAAAACTCAAAGCATGTTTGTGCATAAAAAAAAAGACCTTGACTAAGTTTATAAATTCAGCAATTGGCCCAACTTGAGACAGATTGGAAAAATCGTTGTATGAAGTACATTGAGAAGAAGCCGAACTCTGACTTAAGTTCTGACTGAAGCTTTGACTTTGAACTTGAGAAGTGTTAAGGTCACGACAACAATTCAAGAAGCATGGTCAAAAACACAATCAAATCAGATTGTGAAATAATAAGTTAATCTAACACTGTATTCTGAAATCATAATGCAAACTTACTAAGTCTTAAATTTCTCAACAACCGGATGATGTAGGTTGTTGAGCAGTCTCGAACCTGACCAATTGTTACATATATTTGGGTTGCCGTTGACTACAAAATGGAAAAAAAGAACTCAAGGTAAATAGATGGTAAATGATAAAGCTACGAAGTATTTTTCCCATAGTGTTACATCAACTATATTCCTACTGCATAATGAAAGACATCTTTCAGGTCATTATCAAACTTATACAAAATCCAATAATCTGATGCTAACAAATTAGAAAATAATACCTTTTATCTTTCAACACAATGTTCGTACACAATTTCTTTCCAGTCCCAATTGGCGTTGTCTTGACAATCTCATGAAGAAGGCCGATGATTTCTTAAAAAAAAAAAAAATTACATCTGTAAGAACATTATAATCGGAGAAAACACAGAAATAAATTAAAGCACATAACAATACCATATAAAACATCAGTTTTGAATTTTCCATCTTGAATTTCCTTAAATGACTTAAAGCGAAATTCATGAGTAAGAACGTTAGTTAACTTGTCATACTTTTGCACCTTTGTAACATAACCAAAAACAACCTTAAAGAGAGCAATGTCATTATCAAACACATGACAATTATACAAAGTATAAGTCTTGTTTTCCTCAATCAAAGCCTTCCAATGCCCCAATTCTCTATATCGAGTTATTACATGAACTCGATCACCCTAAATCCGAGAAAGAAACCTAAAAATATAAATAAATAAAAATGTACACTAATGAGTAACATTGATAAATCATAAAGGAAATTACAACAAATCTTTACTAACTCATCTAACCTTTGCATCACAAATAATGAGCTTTATATGTTGATTCTCATTACTACCAGTCACAATCCAAGAATCCTGCACTCCAAATCCTATTTTCCAAATGTCCAAATCATTTTTGAGATCCTTAATGTTGTCATAATCGCTTGACATTGAAAGTCCTATATAGAAATACAATAATACATCATTTAATTTTATCCCCTTTGTTCATTCTGATATCGAAAGAAGCTAACATATTTCTATGTGATCAATTTTTGTATCATCAAATCAACCTGATCTTAAATGCACAAATTTCTGTATCATCAACTTTCTGGACCTTAATGATATGACCAAAACAAATTTACATCAATCAACTTTCATACGGCTCAATGATATAGGAAAGAATAAACCAAATATGAAAACTGTTACAGCTTTAGGATTACTCACAAAAACTAAAATAACCCACATGCATGCATCAATTTTTTTTCAACTGCAATACCATAAGCTAAAATAACAATTGTGTCAAAACCTTACCATGAGTTAAAATTCAATCATCATGACCTCTGCTATACTTCACATAACAAAGAAAGATTTTTCTACAGCCATGCAACACAATAATTGAAGAAAAAAAAACAAAAAAAACCCTTAAAATGCAGAATCATGAGAAAAGGAAGAAAACCACCTATGATGAAGCAAAAACTAAAACAGTGTCGAAAAATGAACCCCTCAAGCCATAAAAATCAGTCAACTCAAGTCATGCATGGTCTCAGAACCGTGAAAAAAGGAATAAAATGACCTCTTATGAAGAAGAAAGTGAAATAGTGTTTCCAACTGAACTTAGATACCGTTTGGTCAAAGTTTTTTACGGTCTAAAATTTACTTCAAAACAAAGTGAAAATAAAGGCCTTTAAGAAAGAAGCTAAAGTTGTTTGGTTTCTTTGTTTTTTTAATTTTAAAGCTATTTTTAAGTTAAATGTTGTTTGGCAAATTATTGTACAAACTTTGATTTTTTTTTTATGGTGTCTGGGGTTCGAACCCTGGACTTGACATATATTTATGCATTGTTCCTATCATCTGAGCTAAACTTACGAGGACAAAAGTTTGAATTTATCATGAAATAACATAATAAATAAAAAAATGTTTAAAATATTTTCTGAAGGCTAAAAATGTTAAAAAATAAAAGATATTTCTTTTACAAATACTATATTTACTGAATAACACTTTTTTTGTGTAACATGAATACAAATCTGTATCATCATATAAATGACTTTTTAAATATTTTAATAGCAAAAACAATTTAAGGGGCCTGAAATAATAACATAAATAATATCAAAATAGTTGGTTTATTCTATTTCAATTATACTCTATAACAAATTTCGTTATAAGAATGCCATATTTTTGGTGTCTTTCAAAAAGATAAGAATTTATATTATATGATATTATATTTGTTACATTGTTGGTGTCATGGAAACATATATGTTTAGTTTTTTTTAATAAGAAAAAGATATGCATAGTTTGTTACAATATAAAGGTGCAGTATATATATATATATATATATATATATATATATATATATATACACACATATATATATATATATATATATATACACATATATATATATATAAGTAAATAAAATTTAGGCATCTAGACCTTTTTTGAAGAAAAGACATCTACAATTTTACTTTTAATTTTTTATAAAAAAATAATCATACGCATTAGCGTAACAAAAAAACAGACACATATAAAGTATTACTCTAAACGCTAATATATGTGTGTATATGTTTGCGAGGTTGAAGAAAGAAAATAAAAATATTTGGTATCATTAAATGAAAGTGTGAATAAAAATATTTGTGAGGTTGTGATGATTAAAAGATATTGAAATTAAATATATAAGTGATAAAAAGATTAAAAGATATTGAAATTAAATATATAAGTGATAAAAAGATAATAAAATTCCTTTGAAAAAAAAGTAATAAAATTAAATGGAACCTCCTTAAAAAAAATTAAATGGAAGAAAAAAACATATTAAAATATAATATTAAAAAATAAAAGAAAAGGTTCCCAACGTAAATTGAAGAGAGATGCTTGTGAAATAAATTGTCGAGAAGTAGTTTTTTGAAGTAGAATTCAACAACTTTTGGCCAAAGCTCATTCCATTCAATTTTATGCATTATAAAAAAGTACCTTTTTTAGTAAGTACTTAATTGATATTGTACTTGGCCTAACTTCTCCTTAAAAATGTAGAGAAGTTGAAAAAAAACCAGGTCAAACGGTATCTTAATCTCCTACAACGGCAGTGTAGAAGCAAGTGAATTTGGGAGACAAAAATTGGAAAATAGTTAAAAATAAAAAAATTGAAAAATAGTTAAAAGTTTTTAAAAATATAAAAATTGAAAAATAGTTAAAAAAAATCGGTGAGGTAACACTCAACCAAGCAACACTAAAAATATTATATGCATTAGCGTAACAAAAAAAGATTTGGTATCATTGAATGACAGCGTGAATTAAAATATTTGTGAGGTTGTGATGATTAAACGATATTAAAATTAAATATATAAGTGATAAAAAGATAATAAAATTCCTCTGAAAAAAAATTAAATGGAACCTCCTTAAAAATTTAAATGGAATCGTTCAAAATAATAAAATAAAATAAAGTTAAATGGAAGAAAAAAATATATTGAAATATAATATTAAAAAAAAAAAAGGTTTTCAGCGTGAGTTGAAAAGAGGTGCTTGTGAAATAAATTGTTGAGAAGTAGTTTTTTAAAGTAACATTCAACAACTTTTGGTCAAAGCTCATTCCATTCAATTTCATGCATTCAAAAAAATTACTTTTTTTTAGTAAGTACTTAATTGATATTGTGTTTGGCCTAACTTCTCCTTTAAAATGTAGAGAAGTTGGAAAAAAGTCGGGTCAAACGATACCTTAATCTCCCACAACGACAATGTAGATGCAACTGAATTTGGGAGAAAAAATTGAAAAATAGTTAAAAACATAAAAATTGCAAAATAGTTAAAAGTTATTAAAAATATAAAATAATTAAAAAAATGGGTGAGGGGCAAAATGGAAAAATGCACCCATTTCATAGTGAGGTGGCAACAACCAAATTTCACTAATTAGGAAATTACAAAAATGCCCTTCCTAAGAGCAAAATGGGAAATTTATATTGCTTCAATTTTAATACTATAATAGTATATAGACTTTGTAAGTTAGCTTAGCGATAAAAGTTTAGCTTTATAGTCTCAAGATTCATGCTTTTTAACAAACTGAATAAATTAATAGCATCGAGTCTTAGAATTGAATGGACCAACATGATTCAATTAAATATCTATCAACCTCAATTTGTCTCATGATTGAAAAGTTACACAAATAACAATGACATACAAAAACTTTATACCTCTAAAAAAAAAAACTTTATATAAATTTTTTACAAAAAAGAATGAAAGATAATTAAAGTTTTGGCTTAAAAGCTACCCTTAAAGTATATACAATCTCAATTGTTTAAGATAAGATTTGTTACCAAAAAAAAAAATTTTGTTTAAGATAAGATTGTGATGCATCACATATCATATCTTTATTGATTTCAGCCACAAGGGGGGTTTGGTGAAAGAAAATGAGAGAGCAAGGTTTTTTCAAGTGTGGTTTTACCCATTCAACCAAAACTTCGTTCCTTTTCCAGCCTTAGTTTTCTTCCTATTAACACATCAATGAGAAAGGAGGAGCCTTGGTGCAACGGTAAAGTTGCCATCACGTGACTGAAAAGTCACACAGACTCAAGTCTTGGAAACAGCATCCCATGCTTTGGAATACAATTTTCCCCTTTCATACTTGTCTAAATTTACTATCCACTCAAATTCTTCCACTTCCCTGCATAAGAAAAAACATATTAAGTTATTTCAAAATATTGAAAAAGTATTAGTGAAATTTTCAACATATAGATAACAAAGACTATCTTTATCATAGGATTTATTTAATATGCACAGATGCAAACTACTTTTTATCTTTCAATAATTAAATCTTTACTTAAGTCAATTCTATCAAATGCAATTATATTTATATATATATATATATATATATATATATATATATATATATATATGATAGAAACTTTAATTTTTTGGCGCTCTGCTAGGGTTTGCTCAGGACTTCCGGCAAAGATTCTCTGACGACGGTACAGGGCTCTAGAATTCACTGACTTCTCTTCCTTAGGGTGTTGCAAAGGTTGGTTCACGTGTTTCCCATTATAAATGATATCACTGAGTTCCATCTGTATCGTTCTTTTTTTGCTGGAATTGTTTGCCTGCGGTATTTCGTTTTCTGGTTGTTCTGGAATTGTTCTGATTCTGCTGGAATTGTTGTTCTGATTGTTTGCTGCGATTGACCAAATTCTGTTCGGACTGTGTTGCCACTAATAGTTTTCGGAGCTTGATTTTTCCAAGTGAGGTTGTGCAACCGCGTTAATGTATTCGTGCATTACAAAGGTTGATTATCACGTGCTTCATTAATAAAATCGCTCTGATAAATTGTTAACGGTAACGGATGGCATACACGTGCCAATGGCCGTGTGTGTCTGATGCTGCGCCACTTGCCAAAACGGTGCAATCTGCAGCACCTGTAAACTCTAATTCAGCTGCACCTAAGTCATTTGCAGCAGCACTTGCGGGTGCTTCATCCTCGGATGACATACCCTACCCATCACCATGCATTAAAGGCGACACTTTGAGCATAAAAATCACTCAAGAGGAGTACCATAAGGGTGTGGAAGATTGCAAGTATGCGTTAAGGGCTCGTCTAACCCTTAACAAAGGGGAGAAGCCGTACTCAGCCCGTGATCTCAGTAGCAAGATTAGTAAATTATGGACAACAACGGCTAGTTGGAAGATGGTGCCTCTTGGTAAGGGGTATTATGATTTTCTCTTTGATTCGGCGGAGGATTATCGGAAGATTTGGGCAGTAGGCACGGTTGATCTTAAGCCGGGTTTGCTAAGGTTATCACAGTGGACTAAAGATTTCAAGTATCAGACACAAAAGCAAACACATGTATCGCTTTGGATCCGGTTAGTGGAGCTGCCACAGGAATATTGGCGGGCGAGAACGTTGAAGGAAATTGCGAGTGCGGTTGGGACTCCAATAGATATTGATGGACCTACTAGAAACCGTACTTTTGGGCACTGTGCTAGAATTCTTGTCGACATTGACCTTTCAAAGAAATTGTATGATGAAATTCTAGTCGAAAGAGAGGACTTCGCTTTCAAAGTGGAAGTGCAATATGAGAGAATGCCTCTATTTTGTCATCACTGTGATTCTATATGTCGTTGGTTGCATCCGCAACCGCCGAAGGACAAGAATGATCGTGGGAAACAGATTGTGGTTACTGACTCAGATCCTAAGCATCCTATTCGGCAAAAAGGAAGCAATAATGATGTGGGTACTTCTTCTGGTAACACTGGCACTTGGGTTCCGGTTCCGGTTGTTTCGACTGTTGCTACCACTCTTAGAGTTTCGGACACCGCAACTACTGCCCCTATACCCACATCATTGATCTCAGTTTCACTGGCATCACCGGCTCCATTGTCTACTTCATTTTTGGGTCCGGTTAGTTCATCATTGGTGGCCACATCTCAATTTGATAGGTCGAATAACTTCAGCATCCCTTTACATAATGTGTTTGATTTAATAACTCCTCGGGAGGTGCCACATTCGATGCCAGTGATTGAGCCTGTTTCCCTTGAAGCGCACGTTGACGTGCAATCTGTAGAAGCGGGGAGGTCGCATCAGATGCAGTGGGAGGAGTTGGAGAACCCCGTTGTAACTAATGTTACCAATACGCTTTTGGATAGTGTGCATCATAATCATGAGAGTCCTATGGAGCTGGGGGAGAGTCCTAAGGTTTCTAATGAACGTGGAGCACATTCATCCCCTCCTGGGCGTGAGGACGTACGACCTAACGGGGTGGATCAAACACATCAGACATCACGGGAGGTGTTGGAGAACCCCGTGATCGAAGATAAGTCTGAAACACTTCAGGATGGTGTGGAACATGATCATGTGAGCCCACAGGAGCTGGAGGAGAGTCCTAAGGGTGCTCGTGATAATGTTTCAAGACCATTCACGGATACGCATGAGGACATGCATGAAGAGTTGGATGATATACAGGAAGACCAAGAAAATTCAGCCCGTATTATTGGTGTCACTATTGAGAATTTTAATGGGTCTTTGGAAGGTACGGTTGAGGTTCCTATTTCTCAAATTCCACCTTTGCCAACCGAAACAACTTCTAGTGTTACAGTTGGGGGCAGCAGCGCAACACATGACCAGCATGTGGTAGTTTTACAAAGACATGAAGTTCACCCCAGTAAAAATATCCAACATGGGTTAGATTTGTGGGAGAGAGTTCGTGAGTATGATGCTCGTTCAGCAGCTGAAGCTTCGGAGGGTAGCATACAAATTCTCACCAGAAATCAGAAACAGAAGGTTAAGGTTAAGGAAGTCCTCAATCAGCAGCCATCCAAACCCCGTGCTCGGGGAGATAGAAAACAGCCTTCCCAATGAATTTTCTCTATTGGAATGCTAGAGGTATCGGTAACAATGATACTCAGATTGCTTTAAAAAATTTATTTTTGTCTCATAAACCTGTGGTTATTTTTATTGCGGAGCCAATGGTCAATTTTGATCGCATTCCTTCTTGGTATTGGCCGTCTATAGGTGTTTCAAAATACTGTATTAATAACAGGCGTCCCTTGTTGCCTAATCTCTGGGCTCTGTGGGGAAATGATTTATTAGCAACAGTAATATTTGTGTCTGATCAGTGCATTGCTTTGGAAATATCTTGTTATCAGTCAACTGTTTTTATTGCTGCGGTTTATGCAAGTACCTATTATTTGAAGCGGAGACAACTTTGGGCAGACCTCACCCATCTTCAAGGGTGTTTCCAAGGACCGTGGATGTTTGTTGGTGATTTCAATGCGGTTTTAGGAGCTCATGAGAAAAGGGGAAGGCGTCCTCCCCCTAATCTATCTTGTGAAGATTTTTTAAATTGGACAAATGCAAATATTCTCCATCATCTTCCAACATTAGGTTCCTTTTTCACTTGGACAAATGGCAGATTTGGTGATGAAAATGTGGCTCTTCGGCTCGATAGGGCTGTTTGTAATGATGATTGGTTAAATTTCTGGCGGAACTCTGCTTGTACAGCTTTGGTTGGACATCAGTCTGACCACAATCCATCGTTGGTCTTGGTTGTGTTCTCCGTGGTTAAGCACGCAACACCTTTCAAGTTCTTTAAAATGTGGGCTGCTCATGATGATTGTCGGAATTTAGTGATGGAGTGTTGGTCCAAACGTGTTAGAGGGCAGGGCATGGCTCGGTTTTAAGCTAAGCTTAGAAATGTTAAAAATGCTTTTAAAGTTTGGAACCGTACGGTTTTTGGTGATGTGGATAGACAGGTGAATCTTGTTGTGGATGAAGTGAATCGAATTCAACACTTAATTGATTCCGAAGGGTTTTCAGATCAGCTATATATGCAGACTTGGAGGCGCAACTTTTACTGACAAAGGCTTTAAATTTACAGGAGCAATTATGGAAAGAAAAGGCCCGTGATCAAAGCTTTGTTAATGGTGACCGCAATACGGCTTATTTTCATAGGGTCGCTACAATTCGCGAAGCTACAAAGTCCATTTCTTTTTTGCAGGATGGTAACAATGTTCTTACTGATTCCGCGGAGATAGAATTGCATACTCTTTCTTATTTTCAGGCAATCTTCAGCATGGACAACAATTGTGTTCAAAATACTCTGGTGGATGAGGTGATTCCAAGTTTGGTGACCGATGCTGACAATGATATGTTGGTACAGCTACCCTTGAGAAAAGAGATTAAAGATGCATTTTTTTCCCTGAATGCTGATGGAGCTCCGGGTCCAGATGGTTTTGGTGGCCATTTCTATCAATCCTTTTGGGATGTGATAGGTGATGATGTGGTGAACTCAGTTGAATATTTCTTCCGGAAAGGATTGCTTCCGGCAAATATTAACTCTAATATGATTGTGCTAATTCCGAAATGTCCAGGGGCTAAGTCTATGGGAGATTATAGACTTATAGCTCTCGCAAATTTTCAATTTAAAATTGTTACGAAGATTGTGGCAGATAGGTTATCTGTTATTACTTCAAGGATTATATCTGCTGAACAAAGGGGATTTGTGTGGGATAGAAATATTTCAGAGTGCATCATCCTGGCTTTAGAAGCGATAAATGCCCTTGATAGGAAACAATACGGTGATAATATTGCTCTCAAAGTTGACATCTCAAAGGCATTTGATACGTTAGATTGGAATTTCCTGGTAATGGTGTTGAATAATTTCGGCTTCTCTCCTCTTTTTGTGAATTGGATACTTGAAATTTTACAATCAGCTCGTCTGTCCATTTTGATCAATGGGAAAGCAGTTGGATTTTTCAGTTGTTCTCGTGGAGTTCGTCAAGGAGATCCCCTATCACCTCTTCTTTTTTGTTTAGCCGAGGAGGTGCTAAGCAGAGCTCTCTCAGTTTCTACAGCAAGGGGTCGCCTCATTCCTATGTCATACTGCCGTGGTACTAATCTTCCAACTCATGTTCTTTATGCCGATGACATTATGATTTTTTGCATAGGGTTAAAGAGTAATATCCGAGAACTTCTTCATATTTTTCGCAAATATTCAGAGGTGTCGGGTCAGATTGTGAACAATGCTAAAAGCCGTTTTTTCACGGGTAACATTTCTGTAGCTCGTAAAAATATGATTGCTGGTCTGTTGGGTTTCAATGCAGGGGCTGTTCCTTTTCTTTATCTAGGGTGTCCTATATTTCAAGGAAAACCAAAGGTGGCTCATTTCCGAATGATTACTGACAAAATTAAAAACAAATTAGCTACTTGGAAAGGAAATATTCTCTCAATTATGGGCAGGGTGCAGCTTGTTAAATCAATAATACATGGGATGCTGGTTTACTCCTTCCATGTTTATTTTTGGCCTCGACGCCTGCTGCGTTTGCTGGACACTTGGTTAAAAAAAATTATTTGGAACGGCGATGTGCTTACTAAAAAAATCTGCACTGTTTCGTGGAATGTGATGTGTCGTTCTTGGGAAGAAGGTGGGCTGAACCTCAAGCCTACGAGATTGATTAATGAAGCGCTAATTTTTAAGTTGTCGTGGGACTTATTGGACGACAATTCTCAATGGTCCATGCTCTTCAAGAGGCGTTACTTCTCTAATGGTAAGCCTAATTTACGTTATTTTAAATCGTCGGTATGGTCGGGCATCAAGGTACACATTGGCACGGTCTTGGCAAATTCTTTTTGGATTATAGGAACGAGGGAGAATATTAATTTTTGGACGGACAATTGGCTAGGGGAGCCGCTTGTAGATTTGATAAACATTGATAATAATCTACATCGACATCTTAAAGGGACAGTTTCGGAAGCAATAGTTGCTGGAAAGTTGGTGCTGCCTCAATCGGTCTTTGATCTTGGGGATGTGCAGGAGCGAGTGAATGGTTTAGTGCTGCCTAGAGGGCAGCTGCAAGACGTTTTGATTTGGCCAAACGCTGCTGATGGCAAACTGAGTTCGAAACAAGCTTTTTCTTTTCTTCGTCCAAGGGCCCCTTTGCTACCTTGGGCGGAATTTATTTGGAGTTCAGCAATACCGCCTTCGCATTCTTGTATTTATTGGAGACTCCATCATGGTAAGATGCCTACGGATGAGAATCTTAGAAGTCGTGGCTGCTACATGGTATCCATTTGTAATCTTTGTATGAATGCGGAAGAGTCATCAGAGCACCTTTTTCTCCGTTGTTCCTTTTCATTGCAGCTTTGGAACTGGATAGGAAACATGCTTCACCGGGTTATAGATTGTTCCTCGGTAGATTCTCTTCTTTCTTGCAGGCCGGTCAGATGCTCTTCTCAAGTTTCGAATATTTTTTTGGCGGCTATTTTACACACGCTTCAGGTTATTTGGTGGGTTAGAAATTCCTTGAGATTTTCTTATTCGACACCATCGTTGCATTCCGCCAAAATTCGTATACACTCCTTTATTGCAATGTCTGGAAATTTATCCAAAGGTAAGTGTATTCCTTCCGATCTAGCTTTTCTTGACTCTTTTGCGGTTTCTCCTAATTGTCGTCAAGTCAAAGACATTATTATGGTTTTGTGGAAAGCACCTACAACACCATGGCTTAAAGTAAACACAGATGGTTCTGTCATTGGTGAGAATGCCGCCTGTGGGGGGCTGTTTAGGGACAGTCTAGGTACTTTCCGTGGTGCTTTCTCCTGCAACATTGGCTCTCATTCTGTTTTTTATACGGAGGTCCTTGCCATTATTATTGCCATTGAATTTGCGGCCTGCAAGGGATGGAGACATATATGGGTTGAAAGTGAGTCATCTAGTGCTATTTTGATTTTTTCGAATCCTCTTTTGGTGCCGATTAAGTTACGTAACAGATGGCACAACGCTAGACAGTTGGGGATTCAGGTTATTTCATCTCACATATTCCGTGAAGGGAACTGTTGTGCTGACAAGCTAGCTAATATGGGGCATTCCATGGTAGGAGAGATTTATTTAGATGCCCTTCCTGCTGATCTCAAATATGACTTCTTTCGGGATAGATATGGCTTACCAAATTATAGAATCCCCTAGTTGGTTTTTGTAGTTTGGCTGTTTTTTTCTGTTGATTGTATAGATTTTTATTTCCTTGGAGGGTTTTGGTTTGGTCCCCCCTCCTTTTGTATTTTCCCCTTTTTTTAATAAAATTTTGAGTTAGGCGGTAGAGGATGGAGGTCTCTCGGGGTGCCAACCTAGTTGGGATGTCGACGAGGCCTCTTGATGCTTGTCCTTTCTCCTGGTTTATCAATATATATATATATATATATATATATATATATATATATATATATTTGTACAATATGAAGTATTAAAAACAATAAAATTTCATATTAAAATAGGTGATCCAAAACAAAAGAAAAAAAAATGATCTACATATAAGTTTATATAATGTAAATCAAATGCAAATTACATTAAGGATTTGGTGTTGATTGCATACCTTTGATTTTGGTACTTCGTCGATTTGATAAGTAGAAATTTATGGTTGTTTTGAAAATATCATTGTCATTGTCCTGTTCATTTTCATCTTCATCAATGTTGATAACAATCAAGCTTGATCGAGACGACAAAGTTTCTTGACTTAAAATCAAACACAAAGTTAGTTTGATATAAGATCGAGAATATAACATACCCATTTTGACATCATAAAATCAAATGTTACATTAATTAAATGAGTTTGACTCAAATCTAATTTGCTTAAGAGGTTGGACTCACAAAATAAATTAGATGTTGCAAGCACACATCAAGATCAAGAAGCAAGAAAAAAGTTATTGAAAATGGAGAAGAAGAAACGAATACATAAAATTGATGATGGAATGAAGAGAAATGAGATGCAACGGCGTCTTATATAGGGAGCGAGTAACAAAAGGAACAAGTTATTTTAGGGTTTGGACTCTTGGGCTTGGGCCTAAAAAATTGACTTTTTCTTGCGCGCTTTTAATATTTGCACCTTCTAAGTTTTACTAAAACTAACATTATTTAAAAAAATGAATGTTTCTTTTGTATACCACTAAGTCTTTACCATATTTCTTTGGAAAATGCTATTTGTCTCGAAAAATAGCATCAAGAATTTTTCAAGATACAGCTGGCAAATTTTAATTGCATGATTTATTTGTTCACTTCCTATTTTTCAGCTACAACTCCTTGAATTGTGGCAAATAGTGCATTGTGATTGGCTGTGATTTATTCTTAAAGAATTCTTGATGTTATTTTTCTAGATATATAGCATTGCTCTATTTCTTTTCCTAGTCCACTAACTTATTCACGATCAACACCACATCCACCATGACTGGTTGAGGGAAATAAATTATCCATAAGCTCTCCCAAACTCTTAGTCAAACCCTTAGCAAACAATTTATAAATACAACCAATCCATGATATAGGACGAAAATCACCTAGAGACTAAGAACTTGGCACCTTATCAATAAGAGTAATCAAGCAATTAAAGAATACATTGGCAAGATAAGCATTAATGTAAAAATAATCAAATAATAGTTCAACATCCTCCTTTATAATCGTCCAATAAGATTCAGAAAAGTAATAATTAAATTGTCAAGCCAGAGACAGTTATATTATCGTTAAAAGCTTAAATCACTGTTCCCAGGAGCTTAGCTCATTTGGTAAGGACTGAGGTTCGAACCCCGAACACCACAAAAAAAAACTAAAAAAGAAAGAAGCTTAATTCACCCTCTCCAATTGGTCGTATGTGGTAGGCCAAGATTGGCTACTGCCATAGTGTGAAGGTCGACCAACTCTGCCAAAGCACAAAGGCTTTCACTCTTCACAAATACAACAAATGGAAACCATTAACGCCAATATGGTCAATAATGAAGGCCATCTGACTCCGTAGCAACCCTTGTGAAGCCAAGCAAATGGCTCACATTAATGAACCCCATTAGGTGATAAAAGGTCCAACTTATACAATATGAAGGCTTCAACGACATCCCTCCTTTAATTAGTCATGTTATACTCAAAATTTCTTGCACAACAAGCCATTGTCGATTATCATGTTACTCATTGGCTTCCTATCAAATGGAAATAAGAGTAAAAAGACTAACTGACAAAGACCTATGTTCAACATCAAAAAATAACTTTCAACTCTTAACCATTTAGCGGAAAACTCGAGAGACATTGAAGAAAAGAAATCTAGAGCACACTGAGGAAAAAAAAAAGGAAATGAAGTGAAAACGTAGTTGCAAAATGTATGGGATGACATCCCCCCCCCCCCCCCCCCCCCCCCCCCCATTTATATCTATGAATTCTCTAAACAATCAAGAAGGTTAAACAACAAAAAAGAAAACCAAATAATTAATTATGAACACATTATTATCCTAAAAAAAAGTAATAGGGTTAAACATAAAAAAAAAGTGAGGAAAAATTGGCCAGAGCAACAAGCTTGACACTAACCAAGTAAGCACAACTGCAATGATACATGATATAAAAAAGAGTGTTGCTATATGCAGCGAACTCTTTTTCCCAAAATTTCCACGACGTGTTGTGTTAGTGTTAAATAGGAGTCTCATGGCAAAACAGTTTGATGTATTTTGATTCCGGATTTCACGGCATACAAGAAGGCAGTGGTGTTATATTACAAATACAATTGTTCGTGATCCTTCGTGAATTTTTTTCGCTATATCTAACATTATTGTATAAAAAATGGAAAGTACTCACATGGTGAAAAAAAATCTCATAAATACCACAATGACTAACAATCCCATGTCGGTCTACTTCGCTCGTCGGTTTCGAGGACTTCCAAGAAAGGAAGCACAAACTCCCTTCTTAAGACAATCTCATATAAGAAAGATAAATAACCCAGACTCCAAAGGAGTTGAAAAGAATAATCACGGCACACGTGTCAGCGATCAACGAAGAAGGAATGACCTCTAGTCAACAAGAATTCAGTATCAACAACTCCCGCTAAGAGTGATTCAGTATACTTCTATCCCGGAGTCTCCCTGATGGAATGTCTTAGGGCCAACTTCAAACTTGCTTCCCTTAAATATCCTTATATGATTAAGACAGTAAAGGCTTGGGGGGATGAGAGTGAGTTCGAGACCATGAAAAAAAACAATAGAAAAACTCAAATATAAGATTCCCCTAAACTTCATTCCCTATTCGAGACCAAGAAAATTTATTAAGTTAACTTAAATATAATATTTTAAAAAAAAATATGGTCACTATATATTTACAATGAAAAACTCACGTTCACATTCCGCTGATTCATAAATCAAAGATTGGATCATAGGATTGAAATCATCAGCTGCTAACAAACAATAGAAAAATATATTATGGATTGCATACTAAATCGATTGTCGAACTTCATTTTCATTATCAAATAGTGTCTAATATGTATGATATATTTTATAATAATGACATCACACATTAAAAAAAATAGGCTAGGACATAATACCTGGATCTTGAATATGTGAAAATGTAAAATCATCGTTTGATGAATGGTCAAAATCAAGTGTTACAACATGGAGATTATGTTTACATGTTGTGGTATGAACTGTCGTTTGCTTGGTTCTTTGCTCCTTAAATTACTGATAAACTCAGATAAAGGCGTAGTATCAGGACCTATACACAATGGTTCCTTTAATGATTATGTTGAAAGATGAATATATGTATATAATAATAACTAAATACCTAAAAAATATATAACTAATGTGTTCAAGGTAGTAGGTGTGTTGAACGCTGGCGTAGATTGACATTGACTTTTATTTCGCTTGCGGCGTAATGCTAGAGGATCGTCTATTTAAAATGGATATAATATATTCAATATTTTATTCTAATTCTATTTAGTAACTTCTGTTTCATTTCCTTGTCAGGAACAGAGATTTCAGGAATATTGAAGAGCATAGAAGTTTATAATCACTGTGATTTAACCAAATGTTATATAGTATGCATAATAATTCTCATATCAATCTTATTAATTTCAATATCATGTTAACAAGTCTTTTGAACTAATTAAAAAGATTTTTATTTTATCGGTAGGTCATACTTACATATGGAGTTTTGCGAGTTGGACGAACTGAATTGACACTGGTTATGATTAAAATGAGTTTTTGGTGTTGTGGCATTCGTTGAAGTATTTTGGTCTAGAAAAAAAACATTGGTATGTTAAACTTTAAATGTAATTAATATAGTACACAATGTACAACAATCACATTTCGATAAATTAAATTTTAACTAAACTAAATCAAATAACAATCAAATTAAACTCTTCTCCTTCTCTCTTGTGTGAGCCGTCACCGAAACCCTAGTTTCTTTTCCTTCATCCATCAAAGAGGGGTGATTTAGGGTCAATTTTTGACCCAAAAATCACCCCTCTAAATTGTTTTTAGCTTTCCCTTTTATTGAAATAAGTGATTTTCACATCTATTTCGTTTTTCTTCTGTGAGTTCGTCGTCTTAGTGTGACATTGTGTTGTTTGTCGTCTTTGTGCGGCGTTGTTTGTCTTTCTTGTTTTGTTCAGGTATTTGTTTGATTCAGATTGTCAGATCAGCTTAGATCCAGTGCAGATACAATCAATGACTTTGGCGTTTTCAATGTTGCAGATCCGGAGATATGGATATTCCGGAGTCATGGATATAGACATATGTGTAGGCTTTTGTACTTTGCCGTTTTATGCTATTAACATGGATGCTGTGAGTTTGTTTGCAGATTCATCCTTTTTGTTTTTAGCGAATTTGCATTGTATCGATGCACTCTATCAATTTTAATGAATGAATATCATTTATTTTTGTCAAAAAAAAACTAAACTAAATCAAATATTAAGGTATACATTAACGTTTTTTTGAATTTGCTTTGCTTCTAACGTTGATCACATCGGATAAGGGTGTTGTCCCGTGATTTGTATAAACAATTTTTAGTTTCATAAATAGTCAATGAAATGCGAATATATCAAAATATGTAATTAATGTCTATGATAAAAATTAACGCATATGTTGTAGATCCTGAATTGGATGGTGTTAGTAGAATTTTATGTGAATTTCTTTTTCTTTGTATTGACATATGCGTACATACACTAAAGTTGTGTGTGCTTTTTCGACATTTGGATTGTTTCAGTAGGATATATTTTCATGAAGATTGAAGGTTAACACACATTTGCATATATACTGACAAGTATACATTGTTATCTTATACATATGCTTATGTTTCATTAATGTTATTAACATTGAAAACACTTTTATTTTAAATTGTGGTTTGAACTGTATTCAAATCTATTGATGTTAATGCAAGGTCTTACTTACTTGAGGTGTTCTGCGAATTTGGCGAATTGAATTGACATTATGGTTAACACCAGTCACTGGTGGAGTGACATTGGGGTGGGCATTTTCATTTACAATGAAATGAACAATGGTATGAGAACTGTCGTGTTATGTGATGCATTTAATAAAAGATGTGATAATACAATAACACTGTAATACAATATTCATATTTAAAAAATAACACAAAGTATACATGTACTCTTTCGCAAGTGACCTGTTAACATATGAAAATATAAAGAATTCATACCCATTGCTCCAGATGTATTTAATTTCTTTGTAGTATGCTCACTTCTAAAATCTGACCGACAAATGAGTGAAATGTTGTCATGGTCTAAAGCATTATATCGTGTGTGTTGTGGTTGATAACAATACAGTCATGTGTAACAATCACATAAAAAAAAGATTTTGCTAATTATGTTTTTAAAATGGGGATGATATAAATAATCGGGTTGTTTATGTATTTCAAGTTGATTATGTCCTAAAAAACTAAAAAAAAATAACTCAATTTAATATGCACATTGGGAATGAATTGTTGACTGATAATACAATACATACTATTTGATGTATCAGAAAGTGGTGTTCTCCTGATATTGAATTCTAATGTATTACATGGAGTAGAATCAACCTTTTGATTGCTGAAAAAAGCATCTCAGGTTTTTACAAACCATGGTAGTTAAAAATATACCTTGATGGTGGGAAGGAATTATGTTAATGTACATGCAACACAGATAACCAAATCAAACACACATGAGTTAGTTGAACTGATTTATGCATCTAGTTGCATGTGTGTGTTTTGCTTTGCATATACATATATTTTTGATCGATAACATGCTTTACTATATAGAAAGCGAAATTTCAAAGTTATTGTTATGACCCTTTAATCTAAGATTAAAAACTTACTAAAGAAAATGTATCCCTTTTGAGGAAAAAACTGTGTGAACGCTGGTTGTGATTCCCCAGTTACGATGTAGAGTTGTACTTATATACAGAAGACATGGGTTTTCATTAAAGTACAACATTATGATTGATTCTATACGAAGTCAACTTGTGTGCCTGAAAAAAAAAACGTCAAATTTAGTAATGGGAGATAAAAACTGACACAAAATCACTCAAATATTTTGACAATAATGAATTGATGTTAATTCCTATTAATGATGATCTGATATATGAATTAGTAATCAATTAGGATAGTAACAATATTTCTATTTGGTCAAAAAAGAATTATCCTTAGAATTAATGATATTATCAATTATTAATGTATTATTATAGTTATTATGTTTATGTAATACTTAAGTGCTGACAATATTTTAGTAGGACAGACTCATCAATATGTATAATTTCCCAACCATGTCAGTAAGTTGTGTTGGAATATATATAGCCATGTCCACCTATACAAAAGAAAATTCAAAACCATTGGAACAAAATATTTTTAAATTTAAAAACTATTACTAAACAAATAGTAAGATTTAAAAAACTTTGTACGTCTGAAACTATCCGTCCAACTTGTTTAAGTATATTGTCATATGAAATCTTAAAGAGCTCAGCGGACATAGGATCAGGCATCATAAACATAGATGTTTCGGTATTTTCAGCAACCCGAAGCTTAATATTATACCTATGAATATAATGCTAACTATGTCATTTCAAATTTTACACAAATTATTGTCACTATTTAAAATTAATAGTGTATTGCAGATTGAATATTTGTTTCTCATTCTTACCTCAGAATAACCGTTAAGACGTGCCTGCCACACTTTTGATAGAAATACATACCATTGTCAGGAACAACTTTTTTGACCGAAATACCACCAGCCACTATTTGTGTCAATCATTTCAACTGTTCCCAGCGTAACATACTTGGATCCCTACGTAGTTACATGTTACAGATTATGTAATTAAATTAATATTATATTTATCTAGTGTGTAGTTGTATAGTTAAAAAAAATATTATGAAAATTTTAATAATTGAGGTAAGAGATATACCACAGGTCAAAAAAATTACAGCAGAGCGGTTGCTAAGATCATTTACAGTGGATCTAGTAGTGGAGTACACCCACAGGTCCAAGACGTGCAAGTTTAAATTTCCATTTGTTGCATAAATTGCCTTATATGGGGAAAAAGTTGCGCCAGAAATAATTTATTAGGCATGATAATATTTTTTATTTTAGTGGTGAATTGATATTACACAAAGATAACAAACATATATTTTTAAACGATAAAGTATATACCCATCCCTCGAAGTTGCAACAACATTAATTTCTAGATTGAACAACTTGGTATAGGGTTCAACATTCTGAACAGTGGGTACACTTGAATTGGACAAATGTAAGACATCAATGAGAAACCAAGTTGGAATTATTTTAATAGAATGCAGTTTTATACCTTTCCACAAATTAATTTTGACAAAAAGCATCATAACACAGGCATTGTCAAATGATCTAGACAACACAAAATCACTCAGTTTGTCCATGCAACTTCCATGGAGAACACACTTAAAAGATTGTCTAACAAAAAAAAAACATAAAAAATCGTTCAATGTTTTATCATAATTAATCTTAAAGGTAGAATAAAAAATTACAAATCCATTGTTTTGCATTTTCCCATCAATTAAACAATCATCCTCAACCTGAACCTTGGAGAGTATTCCAATAACATCTACGGTATTCAAAATTAAATTGTTTGAGATAGATTACCATTTAAACAAATACTGATGATGTAAGTGTTCATAACTTACACTTGGACGATTATCTCCAATAAATTATATATTTTATAAAAATATGTGTAAGTTTCCATAAACTTACAAACCAAAACCTTGGATCTGTAATTACTTGAAAGGAATTCGTCAGGATACGTGAGAAAATACGAATAAATTGGTGCCAAACCCATCATCAACCGGTTTGATTTTGGTTTCGTCCATAAAATGAAGAAATAATTGTGTCCAACAGGCTTAACTTCAAGGTTGTTAACCATAACTCAAAAGTTGTACATAAGACACACTTTATCTTCTTTGAGGACATTTTTGAACTTGTCAATTAATTTCCAACATTAGCACAGATCCTATGCCCCTACAATGTAATTAAAAAAAATCAAATTGTGTACATAGAAGTACATCGTATTTTTAAAATTGTTCAAAAAAAGAAATTACATAAATAATTAAAAACTCACATAAGAATTCATCAGAACCATGTCAATGGGAAAAGTATTAGCAGGTTCTTCAGAATCTATTGAGGGCCACAATCCTATAACCCTTGCTATGAAACACCATTGATCCTTTTGATTGATGATGCCAATGATTGAATCAAATGAAGGGGCCATTTTTAGTTGAAAAGTAAAAACCCTTTAAAAAAATAGTATCCTTTTTAAGAAAAAATATTGTTAGTGACAACTGTGATTGCTCAGCTAAAATACAGAGATATTTATACAGAGAAGAAATGAATCACCATTAAGTATAACTTTATAATTTGATTGTATAATTGTTATATGAATCAATAATTGACTAATCAGAATTGAAGTCAATAATCATGATTACATTAGTACTGAATTGATTCTAGCTTATTCGCTGCATTGATTTATAATCGAATGCCAATGTAAAATTATTTTTTTTTTGTTTTTTTTCACGGACTAAAAGGACACTTATTTTGGAATAAAGTGAAGGCTCTTATTTTTGTATATTAATTATGTGAAGGTTCTTATTTTTGTGTTATGAACAAAAGGGAACAAATTAATTAACTATTATTGTAGTTTTGATTATATTAATTCTTCAATTTATCGTACGTCCTAGTTATTTGGCATCAATTTGAATTGCAAACAAAACCTGTTTAGTTTTTCTTATGATAATTGAGCTATTTTTTTATAATATACTTGTACTTAATTTCAGTGGTAATATTTTTCAGATGACATAATCAAGTGGACATGTCACATATAATAATATAATTAATCCTTCTATTTTTGAAGATTTTTAAACGATGGACATAACAGTATTCATTGGGGTAAGTAATATGCAGGAATGTAAAGATTCCAAGAGATTTGAAATTTGGTTACTGATATAAGCTTTAAGTATGTTCTTAACAACGTTTTATGAATAGTTTGGAATATATTAAGTCTTCAACTGTTCGTACAGCTAAATATATGGCTAATTTAGCTATTTCATTTATAACTGTTAATATTATTAGGTGACGTAATCATGTGGTTCGGTGACAGATAAATGATTTAATCCTTTTATTTTTGAAGATTTTTAAAGGTTGGAGATAAAAGTCTTCATTGGGGTAAGTAATATGCTTCAATGAAAGGATAGCAAGAGATTTGAAATTAGATAGTGTAATATCCCGCCTGTCAGTATCGGAATATTACCCGCCGAACGCGTCAGATGACATGTATTTAAGGGAAATAAGTATGATGGAAATGTTTATAATGAAATGTCAGTCAACACGAGCTAAGTATCAGTGACGTATAAACACGTGCAAGGCAAGGGCATTATAGTAATTGCTCGAGAAAGGGGTATTTAAGTAAATTGGACCCAAAAATATCTCATTTTCTATAATCTTTCTCTCTCTAGGTTTTTGGAATTGGGAATTGCTCTCCCTTCTCTCTTCTTTCACGCCATTCCCTCTTCTCTCCTTCATTAATCCTTTCAAAAATTTCTTCCTCTCCCATGACAAGTTTATGCCAAGTTCCATCATGATCTCTTAAGCAAGGAAGCATGGTTCAAGTATGGTTTTCACCCTTTTCTTCACAAGGGGGAAGATTGAAGACTTAGGGTTTGTTCATGACAAGAGAAGGTGATGCTTGGAGCTTAAAATTGTTTATGGAATGGTTATTTCATGGTAAAGAATCCAAGAGGAAATGATTTGAAGTTGGAATCAAGAGCTAGGGTTTGGAAATTTCTTGAGCTTGGAGCTTGGAACAATCACAAGACATTTGTTAGGTGAGTTCCTTAGTTAGCTTCCTACCCTTTGGGATTGTGTGATTATGCTTGCAAGAAAACATATATGTGTAGGGTTTATACTTAGAAATTATTACCCCTTTTTATGTCATGCTTCCAATACATGTGAATACTTGTTCCAAGACTACTTTGCAAGTTCTTTATGGTCCATAGAGTCAATATATGCCTTGGGAAGCTTTGTTTTGAGGATTTTGGGACAAAAACATGTTTTAGGCAGGGCTGAGCTGCATCAACTCGCCACGGCGAGTAAAGAGCTCGCCATTGCGATCAAGAAAGGCCGGAAGGGGTGGCTGCTCGCCACCAGCTCGCCACGGCGAGTTCAAGGTGAGCAAACAGTGGCTGCTGCCCTGTTTTCTCGTCTCGCCTTTTTGTCGTGCTCCGGTTCGGCTTCCATTCACGTAATCTTTTATAAATGTAAACCCCTCAAAACAAGACTCCAAGGCATAGATTTCTAAATGTTTTATTGAAAGCAAAGCAAGTATTTATTTATATTGGAAAGCATGACATATGAGAGAAATATTCGTTTCACGATCGGGTAGCAAGTTATATTTCAAGTAACGGAATGAACTAGAGCCTCGACTAGTTGTCGAGAATTAGATTGTTAATCATGAATGCATGTATAATTTAGATTGCGAAGAATATTTCTACGCCCATGAACAAGAATGATCAAGTATGAGTTTGCCTTTAATCGGATCGATCAAGGTTCCGAGGTAACTCGCATGTATGATTAGGTTTAATCTTTCACGATATTAAGACTAAGATTATAACCGCATGGCGGTGTTCGTGTCTCTTGATATCCACGTCAGGGGGATACAAGAGGTTCTCGACCTAAGGGGAACGGTTCAAGCCGCAAGGGACCCGCACGACACCGAGGGAGTCTGATGTACGTACATCGGTCATGATGGGATTGTACTCGGGGTTACTCCACCCGGGACTTTCCATAAAATGAACCAAGATAATAATGTTTGTTCAACGCTAACATAATAAATGAACTTATGTATGAAATGTATGATATGAGTAGGTTTCTATGCACGATTATGTTTATGCTCACGAACGAGCCCATGTATGATTATGTTTAAGAACAAGAAAAGAGCATGAGATGCTATTAGGCAAGAGCAAAATATGTGTAGAACAAGTAGAGAAAGCTATGTCCGTGACGACCTTAGGTTTCCCCTAATCGTCCGGTTTAGAGTCATGTCATGAATATGCTATGTTATTTTAAGTTTAGGCCTTGTTACGTAAAGCATATACTTGGCAATGCGGTCCTAGATTTCCCCTCGGCCGCCATGACATGTATAGATGAGAAGCCTATAACAAGTAAGATAAGACTATGACGGCCCTAGTATGCACGACCGTCTAGGTATGCAAGTCCCCACACACGTATAATCAACCGTCAGGTTGTAAAGTAGTCACGTGGTGACCGTAGTTTTTCCCGTGGTTGCCTATAGCCTAGGATTTAGGGGAACTCACTGAGACATTATGTCTCATCCCAATCCTTATTTGTTTCAGATAAACAGGTTGGTTTAGCAAGCTAGTAGCCGAATGGATGATGCGACAAGTGTTCGTTTGTACCGCTGCAGGATGTATGGATAATCAAGGTTGCTTATAGTATATTTATGAAAAGCTGAGTTGTATTTTTTTTTGTACAAACGCATTTGTTGTAGAAGATTATTCATTCAAAGTTTTAAGTTGTAAATTTTAATGTATCCAGTACTCAATTTAACGCACGTGCTAGACTTTCTAGATACGTCTAGTATGGGTGTTACAATTGGTATCAGAGCAGGTCGATTTAGATTGTGCCGTGGGTCATTAAGTTACAACAAAGGTAGTGGGACCATTGGGTTCCGGGTGAATGTTCTAGTTGTTGTTGTTAGTTGAGCCTGATCAACTCAATTTAACACTCGACGATTAGAACGGATGCCTGAGAGCTGAATATGACCCAGGAAGAACGAAGTATGTGATGAAGAAGTTTGATCGTGCCAAAAGGTGGCCGATGAACTAATCAAGAAGAAGTATGAATCCTCCGGGAATGTAAGACAATGTTAAGAAGGTACGTTCCGACATCGTTGGGTAAGTTGTTAAGGATATTTTGTATACCCGAAGGTGAAGGATTTGGAAGTATCTAAGTTTGACTTGGAGATTGGTATGAGTTGTTGTTGGAACGGGATTGTAATTTGGAACGCAATTGCGAGGCCACAAGATAAGGAGAAGTTAACACATGTTGAAGGAAACGGTGAGCTTTTAGGAGTTACTATGTGAATGAAGTTCAAAGATGTGAATGCCCAAGGGGGATAAGGTTATAATGTCTGCAAGGTTGTCTAAGGAGACAAAGTTATGAGATGAGTTATGTGTGGTGGAAGAAGTTACAGTTTTATGTTAAGTGTTACTACGATTAAGACGACAATTTCTGATGTACCGAGGATTGTGTAGATTGATGTTAATGCTTGTCATGCAAATATTATGGAAAGTTTTATAATGTTAAAGGTAGATAATGTGCATTGTTACTTGTGAAATAAGAATTTTATGTAAAAGTTAGTTTTCTCTTCAAACATGGAATCGAAGAAACTCATTAATATCCAACCTGGGGACGAAACTTCAGTTTTCCTGAAAACCGTCAGTTCGTCTCTAGGGACTGCATTAGATATTGGGGGCTGTCTTCGCAATATGTTATACAATAAAAACTCCTTGAAACACCAAGTATCGAGTGCACATTACATCCTAAAGTTTTAATGGAAAGGCATGGACAACCATTAACGAAATCGATTTCGGTTCAAGGTAACATTGGAAGTTATGTGTTAGAAGTTAAGAATGGGCTTGAATCAGAAGTTTGAGGTTTCGGATTATGGGATAGACGTTGTGGATGCGAAGTCATGAGACGGAGAGTAGTAAGGTGAAAAGTTGTGTGTAGCCACAAGATTTTCGAATTATATGGAGTTATGCGTTTTCCTCGAATCTATGTTTAGCTTAATTAACTTGTTAAGGCTCGGCACGATGATGACTCATGAAGTTTACGTGGTTTTAGAAAAGATATATGAATATGAGTGATTGGAGTTGGTGTTCCTGAAACTAAAATGGAATTCTGCAGGTACCAGTCAGTTATAACTCGAGTAAAGTAAATTAAACTCACTGGAGCAAGTTGATGTCACTGTTGTGTTATCAACTCGTTCAGTGAAAATTTTATGGTAACGACTAGTACCCAGATTCACAATGTTTTTTTTTTTATATATAAGATAAAGAAAACATCAACGCCAATGACTCATGTGCTAATTTATGAAGTTTTCGTTAAAATAGAAAATCAACGAGCAAGCATTAGTATGATTAAGCAAAGCATAGCATGCGAGAATATGAAGATGCAATGTTGGATTTTCAAGAAAGGTATGTATGAGTACGTTATGAGTCTACTATGGGAATTCGTAAGGATGATTCATGGAAATGGTAAATATGTGGCGATGAGAATGTGCACCATGAGTCAAGATTGCTCGGGATTGAGTTTAAGTATGGCATCGTTATGACAGAAGATAAGTTCAACCAATAAGTGTGTAAAATCTATCCGCAAGGAAAGTAATGTGAACATATGATAAACTTATCATGAGACTTAATCTCGCAAGGTGGTGAAAGTGAAAGGTCGTAGCGTTGGTTACCACATGGAAGATTTTGGTAAGATAGTAAACATGGGTAGAAAGAAATGTGAAATTTTACCTGTCACAACGGATTAAGGTATTGGTTAAAGACAACGGGTGAGAATCAGAGTAGCACAATGGAAAATGATCAGTAAGGTCTTTGACGGCATTCACGGAGCCATGAGTCTGATAATAAGAACCTTCGAGAAGAATGGTAAGAAATGTCGAGTGTAGTGGCATGGTTTTGGTAATAGTGCTATGAGACGAATAAGAAGTTTCCGAAAACATTAAGTAACGGTATTGTGGATGTGTCTCCACCAAGTAAGACGAGGAAGGCTAGATTTACTACAAATGAAGTAATTGGGTTGTCTAATCGGTGATGTTGAACCCGTGCAAGAACTGTCAGTCGGCTAGGAAGAGTAGGTGTTATGGCAATAGGAATACATGTAAGGTTTAGAAGGTTTCTTCTTGTGACTTAAAGTAATGATTAAAGTTATCAAGTGTGATAATCGGTTTATGAAGAAGAGGTGTTAATCGGGAAAAGATAACAATATGCAACTATTATCCGAATATGGTGTTCCTAAGATTCAAGTTTAAAGTTCTTGGAACAAGAGAATGAGATATTGTCAAGTAGATTGAGGATCCTACATGATTTATGTTAAACAGTAACGTATGTCTAGGATATGCATGTAAGTTGAGGAGGAATAGAAGGGAATACACTTTTGAGATTTAAGAATTTCATCAGGAAAGGAGACATGATTCTTGGGCTATGCACGATGAGATTCATACCCCATATGCCATACTTATTAAGTAATGACGATACTTGCTAAGATAATTTCGAACCATGATTTTAAAACTCCTAAAGTAAAGATGGATATTGAGGGACTTGGGAACGAAGTTATTTTTAAAAGACATCCATTTATTCGTTCCAAAGACCCATATGCCAATGTTTAGAAAAAAAAATTATGAAGCAATATCTTGGAACAAGTATCGTTATTATCTAACAAGAGGTGGCACTTGGAATGTATGTAAGACGCTATGGAAAGTAAGTTGGCAAAGCGAACAACACTGTTATTCGAAGGGATATATGAGACATACGAGTTTAAGCTAAGAGTATTCAAGAGCAAGGGGTCTAGTCGAAATAATTAAAATCATGTGATCTAAAGGATTAGTTAATGGTTATCGGGTGTAACGGCGTGATTGATTTCACATCTCTATGCCAAGTTATAAGAACAGTTATGAATATGGAAGCAATGAGAAACCAAAGATTTTCTAAGATTTCAAGATGAGATCAGAGAATTGTAAGAATTGTTAGATAACCAAAGTAAGTAGGAAGTATGAGTCACAAGGTACAGTAAGGAAAACTAAATATGGACTACGTGTACATCCAATGGGATGCTTATGATGTAATTGAACACGGCAGGGCAAACCTGGATTCCAGAAGGACCCCAGTCGAAAGACAAATCCTGAGTGTTCCAGTTGATGGTAAGTTACTTCTATGAATGGATAATGTTAAGCGGATAGGTTACGAATCGAAACAGTCAGTCCACATGAAGCAAGGGTAAATTTTAATCACGATGTTTTAAGAAGACTCAAGGATATTAAGATTAAGGAGGTTATGTTCAGATTTATGCGGATGGAGAGAACAGAATAAAATTACATGTGTTAATTAAGAAAGTTTACATTGAACTCTTTCAAGAATGTATGACTAAACCAAAGGTGGTACGTTTGTTATGGGAAGTATCCTACGAAACTCTTTGTGATGGGAATTGATCAGACATTATATAACGGAAACCGAAGAGGGCAAGTTTTAGTTGCGATGTTTGGTTGGTGATTTCTAAATTTCGAGGACGAAATTTCTTTAAGGGGGGTAGAATGTAATATCCCGCCTGTCAGTATCGGAATATTACCCGCCGAACGCGTCATATGACATGTATTTAAGGGAAATAAGTATGATGGAAATGTTTATGAAATGTCAGTCAACACGTGCTAAGTATCAGTGACGTATAAACACGTGCAAGGCAAGGGCATTATAGTAATTGCTCGAGAAAGGGGTATTTAAGTAAATTGGACCCAAAAATATCTCATTTTCTATAATCTTTCTCTCTCTGGGTTTTTGGAATTGGGAATTGCTCTCCCTTCTCTCTTCTTTCACGCCATTCCCTCTTCTCTCCTTCATTAATCCTTTCAAAAATTTCTTCCTCTCCCATGACAAGTTTATGCCAAGTTCCATCATGATCTCTTAAGCAAGGAAGCATGGTTCAAGTATGGTTTTCACCCTTTTCTTCACAAGGGGGAAGATTGAAGACTTAGGGTTTGTTCATGACAAGAGAAGGTGATGCTTGGAGCTTAAAATTGTTTATGGAATGGTTATTTCATGGAAAAGAATCCAAGAGGAAATGATTTGAAGTTGGAATCAAGAGCTAGGGTTTGGAAATTTCTTGAGCTTGGAGCTTGGAACAATCACAAGACATTTGTTAGGTGAGTTCCTTAGTTAGCTTCCTACCCTTTGGGATTGTGTGATTATGCTTGCAAGAAAACATATATGTGTAGGGTTTATACTTAGAAATTATTACCCCTTTTTATGTCATGCTTCCAATACATGTGAATACTTGTTCCAAGACTACTTTGCAAGTTCTTTATGGTCCATAGAGTCAATATATGCCTTGGGAAGCTTTGTTTTGAGGATTTTGGGACAAAAACATGTTTTATGCAGGGCTGAGCTGCATCAACTCGCCACAGCGAGTAAAGAGCTCGCCATTGCGAGCAAGAAAGGCCAGAAGGGGTGGCTGCTCGCCACCAGCTCGCCACGGCGAGTTCAAGGCGAGCAAACAGTGGCTGCTGCCCTGTTTTCTCGTCTCGCCTTTTTGTCGTGCTCCGGTTCGGCTTCCAATCACGTAATCTTTTATAAATGTAAACCCCTCAAAACAAGACTCCAAGGCATAGATTTCTAAATGTTTTATTGAAAGCAAAGCAAGTATTTATTTATATTGGAAAGCATGACATATGAGAGAAATATTCGTTTCACGATCGGGTAGCAAGTTATATTTCAAGTAAGGGAATGAACTAGAGCCTCGACTAGTTGTCGAGAATTAGATTGTTAATCATGAATGCATGTATAAGTTAGATTGCGAAGAATATTTCTACGCCCATGAACAAGAATGATCAAGTATGAGTTTACCTTTAATCGGATCGATCAAGGTTCCGAGGTAACTCGCATGTATGATTAGGTTTAATCTTTCACGATATTAAGACTAAGATTATAACCGCATGGCGGTGTTCGTGTCTCTTGATATCCACGTCAGGGGGATACAAGAGGTTCTCGACCTAAGGGGAACGGTTCAAGCCGCAAGGGACCCGCACGACACCGAGGGAGTCTGATGTACGTACATCGGTCATGATGGGATTGTACTCGGGGTTACTCCACCCGGGACTTTCCGTAAAATGAACCAAGATAATAATGTTTGTTCAACGCTAACATAATAAATGAACTTATGTACGACATGTATGATATGAGTAGGTTTCTATGCACGATTATGTTTATGCTCACGAACGAGCCCATGTATGATTATGTTTAAGAACAAGAAAAGAGCATGAGATGCTCTTAGGCAAGAGCAAAATATGTGTAGAACAAGTAGAGAAAGCTATGTCCGTGACGACCTTAGGTTTCCCCTAATCGTCCGGTTTAGAGTCATGTCATGAATATGCTATGTTATTTTAAGTTTTGGCCTTGTTACGTAAAGCATATACTTGGCAATGCGGTCCTAGATTTCCCCTCGGCCGCCATGACATGTATAGATGAGAAGCCTATAACAAGTAAGATAAGACTATGACGGCTCTAGTATGCACGACCGTCTAGGTATGCAAGTCCCCACACACGTATAATCAACCGTCAGATTGTAAAGTAGTCACGTGGTGACCGTAGTTTTTCCCGTGGTTGCCTATAGCCTAGGATTTAGGGGAACTCACTGAGACATTATGTCTCATCCCAATCCTTATTTGTTTTAGATAAACAGGTTGGTTTAGCAAGCTAGTAGCCGAATGGATGATGCGACAAGTGTTCGTTTGTACCGCTGCAGGATGTATGGATAATCAAGGTTGCTTATAGTATATTTATGAAAAGCTGAGTTGTATTTTTTTTTGTTGTACAAACGCATTTGTTGTATAAGATTATTCATTCGAAGTTTTAAGTTGTAAATTTTAATGTATCCAGTACTCAATTTAACGCACGTGCTAGACTTTCTAGATACGTCTAGTATGGGTGTTACAGATAGCTGATATATGATTTAATTAATTTTATAATAGTGATTTTTAAACCATTGTTTTTAAAAACAAAGCATTAATTTTAGCATAGTGAATTTTAATCCCTTGTTTTTAAAAATACATGGCATCAATATGATTTTCAATTAAATTTGTTTATTGTATATTATGTTAATTGAACTATTTTGTTTATAATTTATATGTAATTTAGTTGATTGTAAATATTTCAGGGGACAACATCATGTGGATCAGTTGCAGCAAATGGCTTGTGGTCCTTCTAGTTAGGAAGATTTTTAAAGGGTGGACATAAAAGTTTTCGTTGGGCTAAGAAATGCGATTCAATGTAAATTTCTGAAGTAAGATTGCTGATACATGCCTTGCTTATTTCCTTAATAACGATTTATGTATCAATTTCAATCATTTTTCTTAATCGTCATATTAGAATAACATGGAACATAAGGATTCATAAGCTGGTAACACTGTTTGTGTTAAATATCAAACAATAAAAAACTTTGACTAAATAATTAAGTAGATTAATGAAAATAGGATATGTAAAAAGCAAATCAGTAGAATGATAATTTATTCAAAAAGCAAACTGAAACGAAATAGTTCAAACCAATTGAGCAAAACAGTAGCCAAATGTCACACAATTATTCGAAATGAAAATACTTGAAACATTCAAGAAAACTGCTGAAAACGAAAGGGAAATGACAGGGGAAACAGTTCAACAGTTGATAACGTCAAAAAGAATATCAATCATTTTCAACTTTGATATTCTTCAAGATCTTTGGGGGAATCAGATTGCTTGAATTGCCGCTGTCAAACGGAAATGACCTCTTTAGCGATGTTTCCACAACTGAATCAACAGTTAAATCAATTGCACCACCATCATGAGATTTGGTATTAGATGATGCAGTGGCACTAAACTTAGTCAGTAGGTCCTGAAAATGATTAAATTAATGTGAAAGGTGTGATAATCATTTCAAACATGATCGAAAATTAATAGTTAAAGTAATTTTGAATACAACCAATATAAAAAATAGCACAACACAACAAATCATAACGGGTTTACCTGAGCGACAAAAACTTCTGCATTATCACCATTCTCCACATTAATGTTTCATACAGACGATCCATCGATAGGAGCATTAACCTATATCACAAACCAGCAAATATAATTAGTAACAATAGGCAAAGGACAATATCGAAAAATATCCAGTAATAGTGTCTTTTGTTACATACGCTGACATTGGATGTTGCTAACTTAAACTTTTCAATCAATGCTTCATTGTTTGTAAGCTTCCTCTCCCTGTAAGATGTTTCAAACCTTGTATCATTGTTGTTGCTTGACACGACCTTAAATAGAAAGGTCGAATCCACCATGCTTGATATTTCTTTTGGAACATCTTCAGACGATATATCCTATATTATTGTATACATAAAAAAAGTATCAATTTTTTAATCCATGTTTAACGAATTAATTAAAAGCTTAGATACAATCAGGCATTGTACCCCAGCTGACTCGATCATTTTAATAGCTGTTTTATTGAATAATTTTGCTGCATCATGGTCAAAAGGGACAAACGTCGTAGAGTCGGCCGAGTCAATTACACGGATCTTGATTCGGTACCTAATCAAAATATTAAAAAAACATAGAGAATAAACATTAGATATCTCTTATCTCTTACTGTTATATGAATAACATAAACTTGTGAATATGTGTGTTACAAGTTACCTAGGACAAACATTCGCCACATGTTTGTTACACTTAGAACAGTAGTACATTTTTTCGTCCAGAATAACCTTTTTGTTACACTGACAAGCAGTGTACCACCACTCATCCTTATCAAGCACACATTTGATTGTTGCCAAAACAACAAAAGTAGACTCCTATATCAAAATAATTAAATTTATTATACAAAAAAAAAATCTTGATTGTAATATAATCACACTGTATTTTTGCCAAAAGGTCTGCTACGTTGAAAAATATTACCACTCCACAACCATTCAACCCCTCCAATGTTATTCGATTTGTGAACTTTAGGAAATCATCTTCTTCACTCAACCTAGTAGGATCCTAGATCAAGCAAATTCCAGGAGAAGGCAAATCATTTTTCTCAAGCATCTTGTGTGAGAATGAAAAAATGTTAATATCGACACAGTTTGATCATTTTGTATCTAATTATAGTTATTGACTGTAGTTACATTTTTTTCAATTCCTTTGCAGATGTCAGATCTGGATTAAACAACAACTTAGTCGTGTATATAGAATTCTGAACATAAGCAGAATCTACATAAAAGGTAATTGTGCATTTAATTATTAAAATACAATTGTATAAATTATTGAAAAAATTGAACATTTTATATATAGAATAAACGCAGAACCAAACTACCCTGCCATATCTTGATTTTAGCCATCAAAACAACAACCAAATTGTTTTCAGTTTCGCCAGCCGCGACAAAAGCATTTAGTTCATCAACATATTGTCCAAAGAGGGTGACTTTGAATTTGAAACTGTCAACAAAAAATGAACACAATAAAAATATGATTCCTTAAAATATTAGTTAGAGTATTTTAGGCATACAAACCCATCAAAGTCCAACTGAATAACATTCATCTTGGTTTTCACACAATTGCGTTCATACTCCCTCTGAGTTCCAACCTCGGTTAGCATTCCCATGATGTATAGAACATATAATAATACAAATCACAGTTAGATAAAAACAAATTTAACTGTGTGATTAAAAACAATTCAAACAATATGACATTTCTTACTGCACAAATAATCAGTATTGTAATCAGCAGCAAAAACTTGTGCAAGACTCAATAGTATAGATGTTAAAAGGAATTTTTTTTAATCACATATTTTAACCTTTGTGTTGACTGGAAATTGAGTTTATACTCATGCTTGGTGGTTCGATATGAACCACCTTTAAAGAAACTCCAAAATTGGACATTGAGTACACGTTATCCTCCTTCAACTTTTTTTCAAACTTATAAATTAAAGTCCGACAAACAGAAGCGTGTTTCTTGTTTCCCTAGCAAACATGACAATAAGTTAACATATGACATGAAAAATCCAACATAAATTACAATAATATGTGAAATATGATGCTTACAGTGGAATCCATGAGGATCATGTCAAGGGAAAATGGATGGCTGTCACGTGAAACATCACCAACCACAAACGAGTCACACGAACAACAATATTCCAATTCTCGTTAACTGGGCTAATTTCAGAGATAAAGTCGATTTTGGGAGACATGGCAAATTGGTTTCAATAGGACAACAAAAATTGGCACAGACAAATTTGATGAATTGTATGTGAGGTGTTCAGGAAAAGGTGAACAATTGTACACAATATCATGCTTATTATATAGATTTTTGTACTTCAGGGGCTTAATTGTGTTTAAATTATGTTGTATTTGGTTTCGGAGGGAATTATGTTTTTGCATTAAGTTGACTTCACAAAATCAATTTAGAAAAACTGTTTAAATCTTAAAAAGGAATTAATTAGTAGTCTAAAAATTATTTTTTAATTGACAAAGGTGACTAAAAATTATTGTTAGTGGTAATGTATTTAAAAAAATTGGTTCATATATATTGATTGTTGCTAATTTTGATGATTGTGAGACGACAATTAAATGCGGATTATATCATGTGACCACATATAATTTGAATGCAATGAGTCGACTATATTAGAAGGAAATGTGTAATTTGAGCATGATCATCTCACGCGTACCAAAGATGTAATATGATTGGAAGATCTTGGAATGATGACACTGAGAATTGACAACTTTACATAACATTAATGATTGTGAGAAAAAAATTTCTTTGAAGCATGACACGTACTAAGTGAATAGAGAACCTTTGAATTGTTTATATTGTAGATTCAAAAAGTTGGACTAATTAATGATTGCATCAGTTTTGGATGTGGGAGTGTGCTCCTCCTCGAGGTCTCATGTTCGATTCTCCTCAGTGCCAGTTTGAGTGGGTTAATTTAACTCGATTCTCCTCGGTGCCAGTGTGGGTGGGTTAATTTAACTTCCTAAAAAAACACCGGAGTGAGTAGATTTGAATTTTGAAAAAAGCAAATAAATCAAAATGTAGTGAAAAAACTAACCTCCTCAGTAGGGGTGTTCAGAACCGAACTGATCCAAAAAAAAACCGCCAACCGATCCAAAAAAACCGAAAACCGCAAAAAAACCGATTTTTTTCGGATGTGTTTGGGCCATATAGATTAAAAACCGACTGGTTCGGTTTGGTTTTCGGTTTATAACTTAAAAACCGGACCGAACCGAACTGAACCGCACTTATTTTAATTTTACTAGACTCTTCTACTACTCTAGACCGGTCCATTACCATTTGTTAACTTAAACTCTTCAATAACTCACCAATCACCAATGAATTTTGCTGTTTAATTCATTCACACATGTTTAAGAATTAGATAGTCCATTTCTTAATCCGCCAACACTCCAAACGCTAATCAAAAGTTTCTTTATTAGTTGGCATTGGTTTTTATTGCTACAGGTTACAAAAGTTTTTTTTTTATAATTGCATTATATTTGCTTAATAAATTGCTATAGGCTATATAATTATATGAAAGAAAAAGTTGTTGCATATGTATAAGGAATGTTTGCAGCAACTTATATGTACACAGTGTGTAATCTATGAAAAAAGAAATTATAATAAATCTTACTTATACTTTATATGTGTACAACAAAGGAAAAAGCTTCTATCAAAATTATTTTTAATAAGAGCATTACTATCACTTGTTTACAATTTGGATAACCGAAAACCGATCCAAATTAAACCGCGTTAAATTGGATCGGATCGGTTCGGATTTATTTTTTAGCACAAACCGAACCGAGCCGAACCGCACATATTTTATATTTTGGATCGGTTCACTTTTTGCCTCATAACCGAGCCAAACCGCACCGCGAACACCCCTACTCCTCGGTGCCAGTGTGGGTGGGTTAATTTAACTTCCTAAAAAAACACCGGAGTGAGTAGATTTGAATTTTGAAAAAAGCAAATAAATCAAAATGTAGTGAAAAAACTAACAAAATTGTTATCTTAAAAATTAGGCAAAAGCACACAATTAGTCCCTTAACTTAATTTTATGTAACACTTTCGTCCTTTATCTTTTTTTTTGTCACGATTTAGTCTTTATGTTATAAAATAACAACATAGCTATCCTTTTTTACGAAAAAAAATCAAAAACTCCAAAAAAAAAAATTCATCAACCTCATAGACAAACGCAAATCTTCATCATACAAGCCTAGAAAATCAAATTTCATTGAAAAAATCTCATAAAAAATGATAAGATATTGTCATTTTATAACATAAAGGAGTAAATAGCGACAAAAAAAGATAAATGACGAAAGTGTTACCTAAAATTAAGTTAAGGGACTAATTGTGTAATTTTGCCTAAAAATTAAGTTAAACAACAACGAAAGCAAGTTTACATATTAAAGAATAAGAATGAAAAGATTTGCTTTATTTTCCTTAAGAAAAAAAAAAGGAGATTTGCTGTATTGTTTTTTTTATTTGAGAGGAAAATATTCTCGCCTAAAAATAAAGAAGAGATTGTCCTATAATGAAACCTTGAATAAGGAAACAAATGATTGAACCATTAAAGACAAATATCTTTTCAAAAAAAACTGCATTCTCAACTAATCTTCACGGATTAACAGCCTCATCAACCGCTGTTCTTCTCCTTGTTGGATAACCCTAAACACCATGGTTAGTTTTTTGTTCTTTGTTTTTGTTAATATCATATCATAGTTGTTGTTTTCTCTTTTTTCTTTTTCGATGTTATTTTTCTTTTCTTTTTCGTAGAGTAGAGTAGACTAGAGTTTGAGTTTATGTATGTGAAAGTGAATTTGTAGATTGTAGTTTCTTCCTTGTAAAAGGTCTGTACCAGTACCTATATGATACTTGTCTATATTTGTTGTTTCAAGTTATTCCACGGGGAGTGAAATTTTAGGTTTTGTCATATATTAACAAACCCTAAACCGATGTACCCGACCCGACTCTTACCCGGTAGGTATTACTACTCGTCACTGGTATCGTATCCATACTTGCACTTCCTACTGTACCCGTACCAATGCATCCTATAGTAGTCTAGATCTCTTCTTTTGTTAATTATTTTTTTGAACTGTATTTGTTTTCAGTGAATTTTTGTTTAAAATATGTTTTGAAATTGGAGTTTTGGGAAAAGGTTAAATATGAATTCTTTCTGATTAGGTTAAATAATGCATGAATGGTTAAGGGTTTTAGAAAGAGGTTTTAAGTGGTAAAGGTTTCTTCTTTGGTTTTGGGTTATTTTGTTTAGTTTTGGGTTTGGAAAAGGTTTCTTTGTTGTGAAAGTTTCTCGTTCGATTTTGATATATTTTTCTTTTTTAATTTGTTGTTATTCAAGACTAAGACCATTGATTTGGATGTATCTGTAATGAAGATTTTAGTTCTGTAATAAGCCTGTAAATTGCAAAGCTACAAAGGGGGTTTGAAGAAATGTCTAAGGGCGGGTTTTGGAGTGCATGCAGATGAATGTTGGTTGTTCAATTATTCAAAACATTTCTAATGTTATCGTTCTTATTCTTCACTCAATCGTGTGTAATGGAAGAAAATTATGGCAAGTTGGTCAGTATAGTTGAACTCATCCAAGGTTTTAGGTCAATGGAAATTGCTCTATTTAAAACATGTTAAATCTGTCTCTTTGCACTGAGAAAATTTGGCTTGTTAAAATGCTGTGAAATCTAATGATTTTTCTAAAGTTAAATGCGTGTCAAGGCCGTGTTACTATATTAAAAAATGACAATATCATAATATTTAAATGAAGTTGCTTGTAGTCTCTGATGCATGGTTTACTTGTAAAAATGTGAAGTACCCGTACCGGGTAAACGTACGGTACTTGTGATACTCCTTTTTTGCTCATTATTTTTAATGTTAGTGAAAAATGTAGGTTGGGCGGGCTCACATCCGTTCAAATGCCTTGGGTTGCCGGTTAGGGCTAATCCCCGATCTGAAAGAACTTCTGATAGACTGATTATGTACTTTCTTTGGGATCCTTGCTCTTCTTTTCTAGTATTTATATATTTTTCTTTTGCCATTCAAAAAAAAAGTATGATAATATAGTATTAAATGTGCATGAGTTTTTTTGTTCTTGTAACCAACTCCAATTTTCGAATTTTTTAACTTTAATGGTGATTTTTTTGTTGTATTATTTTGTTGTAAATTTGTTGTATTATTTTGTTGTAAATTGAAGAACTTGGCACTCATGTTATGTTTTATACCAAAACTCCTGATTTGGTTGACAAACCCGTACCTTAACTTTTTTTTAAATTTCTGTTTTCTGGTACCGGATACCGTACCTGTACCTGGGACATAGGTTGTAGTAAATGTCATTAGAAACGAACTTGTGATATCAGTATGATAATATTCCAATAACTTTGGATGAATCTGAATGTTGATTTTTTAAAGTTTAGTTCAAATTATTGAAATTGTTAAGTGTTTTAACGTTGTTGCAGGAATGCCGAGCTTGTTGTTTCTGAATGTTGCCTCAATATCTATATATGCACACAATGTCATGAATCATTTTTTTCAAAAGCTTAAGCTGTTGTAAGGTGAAATACATGATTGGTTTTATATCTTACACGTTGCTTCGTGTTTGAATTTGCAGAATAGAAAATTTCGAAAGAATTATAGAGGTGGTTGGAATGATATGCCATTCAATGATTTCGGTCAGGAACAATTCGAAAAGAATTACAAAATTTCTCATGAAAGAACTCAACACTATGCTGAGGATAAGAGGAACTCATCACATCAAACGTTGGCAGACTATGCTGATGAGATAAACTTTCCACTTCAAAGGTGGAAACACTGTCCCGATGAGAGGCACTTGCCTTGTCAAAGGGAGAAGCACTATGCCGATGAGAGGCACTTTCCTCATCAAAGGGAGGAGCATCATGCTGCTGAAATGCACTTGCCTCGTGAAAGGGAGGAGCATTACGCCATTGAGAGGCACTTGCCCCGTCAATGGAAGGAGCACTTTGCCGATGAGAGAAAATTGCCCCGTCGTAGGGAAAAACACTATGCAGATGAGAGGCACTTGCCACGCTATACTGGTGACATGCACTTGCCTCGGCAAAGGGAGGAGCATTATGCCGATGAGAGGTTCTTGCCCAGTCAAAGGGAGGAGCACTATTCCGATGAGAGGCACTTGCCACGCTATACTGGTGACAGGCACTTGCCTCAGCAAAGGGAGGAGCATTATGCCGAAGAGAGGTACTTGCCCCGTCAAAGGGAGGAGTACAATGCCGATGAGAGGCACTTTCCATGCTATGCAGATGACATGCACTTGCCTCGTCAATGGGAGGACCATTATGCTGACGAGAGGCACATACCTAATCAAACATTGGAAGACTATGCTGATAAAAAGAGCTTACCAAATCAAAGGCTGAAATCAACTATTTCTGTTGTAGCCCCAGTACAATGTCCACAATCAAATAATAGAAAGAGACATCGAATGTTACTGGAACTGCGCAAGCCATCAAAGAAAACTTCAAATGGACAAGAGAGTAGGAAGATTCCAAAAGCTCAAATAAATCCAGTACTACCAAAATCTAAGAAAAATTGGTGCTCTTTAGAAAATGTGACTTATGAAGCTCGTATGATAGTTCTTAATGAAAGGTATGAAAGAAAAGTCAAGGATTACAACGGTGCCATGGATCACGGCTTCAGGCGCGATATTAGAGGAGCCAGAGAACGTAAATACATGAAAAAGAAAGTTGGGAAAACGAGCCTCATGAAGTCATCAAAACATGAGGTCAGTGCTCTGTCAAACTCCGGCTCTAATAGGATAGAATCTATGAAGACTGATTTTGCAGTACCACAAGTCCCTGTAACTTCTCCGGAACTCTCACCACCACCAGCAGTGAGGTCGAGTATTGAACCCGAAAATCATATTGATTCACAGAGAGAAGTTCAGAAGCATGGTATGGAAAAAAATGATGCGCTACATGCAATCTCTATGGAATTTAATGCCCCACCAGGTTTTGAACGGCTACCATCCGCCTTTTTGGATAATGATGCCGTTTCAGAGGTCAGTGCTGAAACTGAAGCTACAGACGGATGTTCTCAAGGTAAAGTGGAGATGGATGTTCTCACAGCTGAGTCCGAAAAAACTAATTTGCCTCAGGTATTTCTCATTTTTTTATTTTCAAATGGAAGTTTCAAATAATACTTCTCTTTTTATGAATCCTTGCCGTAAAACTTTGCCTTGTTGCAGGTATGTGTTTGTCGTACGTGTGGCAATAAAGGCTTTGAAGATACGTTGGTGTATTGCAGCAAATGTAAAGGTTGTACACTGCATAGGTACTTGCCACTTACTCTATTTCCATCTATTCTCTAGCATTGCATGTTTTCTTTTTATCACTGTGCTTTATTGCACATGCAAGATAAGGGCAGTATGCATCTAAAACATGATTTTTTATCACTTTACTATCTTTTGGTATTCTTTTCTGGACAATTCATTTGTATTAATAATTCCATGAACATGAAGTTTGGTTCCGTTTCAGATTTGGTTCAGCTTCACCAATATGTATCGGTGAAGAATCGATAGTCTTTTTGAAAATTTACTATTCTTCTCTTCTATTTCTGCATCAGAGATTTCAGCATGCTATATTTTTCTCCCCATCATACAAATCTCAATGCATGTCAGATCATTTGATACCTTTCATGTGGTCACTGGTGAAAAATTAGAAACATTTGGCGAACTGTGATACTTCGCTAGAAAATTTTATACTGAAGGTACTTAATATTGATTGATTGAAAGCCAAGGTACTGAATATTGATAGATGGTATAGGAATTTAAGTCACAATATGCAGTTTAAATAGTCTCTTTCAATACTTAAGCTGGCAAATTTATTTAATTGCTAAGTTGCAATTTTTCAATACTTATGCTGACTTTAGTCACACGAATCAGTTGCTTTATTTAATATTGATATCTTTTCTGTATATTGCTGAAATATAAAAATATGATCGACTTTCTTCTTTGATACCTCTTCTTAATTTAAACATATGTTCTTTGTCTTTGCATTCAAAGTATTTAAACATATGGCTTTGTACACCAAAACATCCCCTTTCAGGTATTGTTTAGATGGGCCTGTCATTTTTACGGATGAGGTTATTTGGTTCTGTGAAGATTGTGAAGAGAAAATTGACATAGTTTATTGTCTTGATAGTGCGGATTCAGAAGAAGGTGGAAAAGATTCAAGCAAGGAGTGTGATGCTGTCGTTGTTTCAGAGCCTATTGCTGCATCAATCTGGAAGTGAGTACTTTTGTTTTTGTAACTTCTGTTACCGTCTTTTTGAACTAATGAATTCTGTAGCTGCTACGGCGAAAGCATTATCTGAACTTGATTATTTTTGGGAAATAGGGGAACTTTGAAGCTTTCCGACAAAAGTTTTGAATTAATGGGTCATTTGTCGACTTCAGCATGCCCTAAAGTTCATGAGAAAACAAGCCATCTCGCTGATGTACTTAATGCAGACTTGCTTGAAAGATCAACTGTCTTGCCAGAGAGTTTCAGGAGATGTGGAACAAATAATCACAGCATTGACCTCTATTTCTTTCCTCAAGATGACAGGTGATATTTTGCACAAACTTGAGAACATGCTTGATTTTTTTTTTGGTAGAAAGAGAACATGCTTGATTTGATATTGTTTTTAAATTCTTGCACTAATTATTATAGAAAGGGTTAATTATGTTTCTAGTCCCTATAAAATAGCGACCTTGTAAGTTTAGTCCATACTTAATTTTAATAGCATTTTTAGTCCCTATAAAAAAAATTTACTTATAATTTTAGTCCCTGCTAAAACAAAGTTTGATTAATTATCCTTAAACTCTTAAATTTTTGAACGATTTTTTTGAGACAAGATTAGAACACTATGAAAGGTTCGTTTACTAAAATTTAGAATTTTCTGACATGAAATGAATTAAATATGAATTTTTTAAAACGACAAAAGTTAAAGATAAAAAGTAATAAAATCTGGATGTAGAAATCAAATTTTGCGATAATTTTTTGCGGACGAACTTTTAGTAATGTTCTAAACATGTCTGCAAAAAATTGTTCAAAAATTTAAGAGTTTAAGCATAAATTAAACAAATTTGAATTGAGTAGGGACTAATACTCAGTGCAGAAAAACAAAATTAGGGACTAAAAATGCTATTAAAATTAAGTAGGGACTAAACTTACAAGGTCGTTATTTTATAGGGACTAGAAACATAATTAACCCTTATAGAAATGTTACATTTATTTTTGTTTGGTATTATATTTTAGGGTTAAATATGTTTTTTGGTCCCTATAAAATTGGGACCTTTTAAGTTTAGTGTTTACTTAATTTTAATAGTTCTTTTAGTCCCTACAAAAAATTTCTGCACTCAGTATTAATCCCTACTCAATTCAAATTAGTTTAATTTATGCTTAAAACTCTTAATTTTTGAACAATTTTTTGCAAATGTGTTAAGAACATTACTAAAAGTTTCTCCGCAAAATTTTTTCACAAAATTTAATTTCTAAGTCCAGATTTTGTTACTTTTACCTTTAACTTTTGTCGTTTTAAAAAATTCATATTTAATTCGATACATGTTAAAAAATTCTAAATTTTAGTAAATGAACCATTCATAATGTTCTAAACATTTCTAAAAAAAATCGTTCTAAAATTTAAGAGTTTAAGGATAATTAAAAAAACTTTGTTTTAGCGCGGACTAAACTTATAAATAAATTTTTTTTGTAGGGACTTAAAAAACTATTAAAATTATGTAAGGACTAAACTTATAAATTCCGAATTTACAGAGACAAAAAACATATTTAACCCTATATTTTAAAAGTATTTGTATCAAGACATCAGACATCGATAACAATATTTTTTATTGATTTGAAAGATATGTACCGTCAGTGTAAACTAGATTTTCACCGACAACCAATAAAAGTTCACTATTTTGCCACATGAATCAACTTTTCTAAATTATTTAACTAATTGCATTCTTTTAAACTTTAATGCCTTCTTACAGGGATGAGAGGTCATTTGACAAGCTTGTTGATCAAATTATTTCCAATAAACTGGCCATAAGACTTAAGGTTGAAAAAGATGATCTATTAATTTTTCCTTCTACAATGCTCCCAAGCCCATCTAAAAGTGAGTTGCATTTGATTTACATATATACTACTTAATTTAAAATTTATTGTTTGTTAATTGTGTCTAAATTTCTGAGTTACTCATTGCAGGATTTCAATCAAAGTATTACTTGTGGGGCACTTTTATAGATGATGCTGGTTCAGATTAACTAGTATGATGATTTGGGGTATTTTTGTTGCAATGTATAGTACTAATGTGCAACTAAATGCTTCTTAACAATAATTTTATATAATTTATCCATCTTAATGACATATCAAATAATTTTATATAATTTTTGGTGTACATTATTTGATATTGATATAAAATTTTATTGCGATGATTTATATAAGGGTTAATTATGTAAATTATCCATCTTGATAAGAATCACTTGAATTTTAATCCCTTGCAAAAACAAATCCTTTTAATTTGACCTTGTTATACTAAATCACTTTTAACGTGGTCTCTCAATTGTCATAAGTTGACTGGGGTCTTTTGGGATTCACTTATTTAAGCATATCTACTGGCATATTTTGTAACATAGTTTTGGAGAATTTTCATGAGTCTTTTTCAACTTATTTTTTTATAAATTCTCTGATATATATAGCTTAAAAAACAACTATAGTATTTAGAAAAATAGTTTAACTATATTTTATCTTTTGCTATAAAAATATCGTATGCAAGCTTATACATTAGCGCTTATCATAACTACCGTTTCGTTCCGGCTACCATAACTACCTCACCGGAGTAGCACCAATAGGTTTTTCTTCGTCTTCTCAATCTCTTTTATGGCATTTTTCTCCCAAGTTTTGGTTCCTACTGCTTGCACTTTGTTACTTTGTGTCAGTTGGGAGTTTTCATGGTGGTTTTTTCCTGTATCAGAACTTGTCGTCGACTGAGCCTCCTCTGTGTTTTCCTATTCTCCAAATTGTACCTCTGAACTTCCTTGCGAGATTGGGAAGTACCACCCTAGGTCTCGATGATTTGTTGTTCGAAGTTTCTCGCTCTACCGGAGGTGACGGCACCAGATTCTGCAAATTCTTCCGGTAAGACTTTTGCTCAAGCAGTTCCTCAGGCATATGACATGCAATTTAGCCAATTATTGAAAAAAGTTATTAAAGGTGATTCATTGAGTGTTAAAATTTATGATTCTGGTAATGAATCTGGCTTGCAAGCTTGTAAGTGCTGCTTCCTTGGAAGGTTAACTCCTAGCAAGGGAGATCCTCCAATTACGGCCCAAATGTTGAAATTTATGCTCAATTTTTGTCAGGGACGGATCCAGGAATTTTAGAAAGTGGGGGCACACAAAAAAAAAATGAAGAATTACATTTCATTTTTGAAAGCAAAGATATACATGCATCATAACTTTTCTCTACAATTACCCATATTCTAAAAATATTGAATGATTTTTTTGTTGTCAATAAGCGCGAAGCGACCAAATTATAATTCGTTTTGTACTCTTGTGAAGGCAGGGAAGGGAGGGAACATAACAAACGAGAGAGATGTGTTTTGATTCTTTTGTGTGTATTGAGGGGTGTGTTGTTGGTTGTGAGAATAGTAACTTCTCTCATGTTTTCAATTTTTTGGTTGATAATAATTTTTTTATTAATTTTATATTTGGAAATAAAGAAAAAATTGTGTTGCTGTATCACGTGTGTGGGCAAAGAGAAGATGTAGGTGTGGGCCAATAGAGAGAAGTGGTGTGAGAGGTGTGGGCAATTTCAACAAAATATCAAATATTCCTATATTATAACAATTAAAAAAAATTCCCAAATATTTAGTGCAGGCACATGTCCACATAAACCCCAGCATGCATCCGTCCCTGATTTTTGTGTGGAAGGATGTGCATAACGGGTATGTGGTCCCTTTGGGAGAAGGTATTTTACACTCCCTAGGGTTATGAAGGCATTTATGCCGATGCATACAAAAATTAAATAGATCTCAAATCATAATTGAATAAAAGACTTGCATTAATAAAATCCAATCAACAAATAGAGGTTCATCTTGAACTCTACTCAAAAGGTGTTTAGTTACTAATGGTTAAGAAAGAAAAATTACAAAAGAAATAAAACATACCCTATAAAACAAATGTTGAGAAGAGAAACTCATGTTGATGCTCATAATGTTTGCCTTCCTCTTGAACCACTATCTTTTGAATGAATAATATTTGTGAATGAAAGTTGGACTTCAACTTAACAACTATGCTTTTTCCACTAACCAACAGGGAAAATACAACAGAAGCTAGTTGTATTTTTCCAGAACCACGTGCGCCTCACAAGTGGGGATACGTGCCTCGCGCGTGACAGCAAAACAAAGAGTTGTTTGCTTGTATCACGCTCCTGGGGCATGTGCCTTGCGCATTGCCTCGACCTCCTGATCCAATTTTTTCTTTTTATTCGTCTTTTTGGGTGTTTTCTTCTTCCAAGTTGGTCTTGGTACTTGCGACATAATTTCCTCAACTTGTAATGTCTTCAAAGGCCTCTTGAATCTTCATTACATTTCTTTAATTTCATCATGAAGTGTATTGACTTGTTGAATTACATGATTTTTCAATACAATACTTCCAAAACACTTATGAATTGCTTGGTTTATGAAATAACTATAATTACATGACTTAATATGAAAAATTACAAAATATCCCTTATATCATGAGCAACATCTTTAAGGCTATGTTTGCATTGATGGAATGTGATGGAATGGGATGGGATGGAGTGGAATGAAGTCATATTCTATTGTTTGAATTAGTAAAGTTTTAATAGAATGGAATGGAACATGATGGAATCCATTCCATCCTATACCACCGTTTCTTCTTATTTCCCATTCCATCCAATTTGGGAGGTAAACAATGGAATGAACTTTCTTCATTAAATAATTACCATTTTACCCCTATTTTTATTTCATCACTTTCATTATATTCCTCTTCTCGTTTTTTTTTTCTCAGTCTTTTATCGTGTGTGTCCTCTTCGTGTTTCTTTGTTCATATTTCTTCTACACGGATGTTTGATGATACACATACAACACAACATGGAACAAAATTTCAACTTATATACATTATGACTAACCAAAATCATCCTGAGTTGTAATTTATTCATGTACGGCTTGCTACGTTTTTATTACAAGGGAACGAAATCGACATATAATTTATTCAAGTACGGCTTGCTGCTTTTTTTTTATTATAAAGTGTATTATTAATTAAGTAGTGTTTATAATTTTTTAAAATAATTCTAATAATTTAAATGCAAGTATTAAGTAATCTTATATTTTTCATTTATGTATACATAATTTTTATTAAATACATAAAAAGTCTTGAATTAATATTATTCCCTTAACACGGTAATATTATTTTGTTAAATAGATAATGAGTTATACTTTTTTAAAATAATTTTGTTTTTAGATAAGGGTAAAAATGGAAGAAGAAAGTTATAATCTATTCCATTCCATCGACTTACCAAACGAAGGAGTAGAAACTTTACTTTGTTTTATTGTAAAATATCCAAACAACGGAAGGGTAACTTTGTTCCTTTCTACTCCGCTCAATTCCATTCTATTATGTTCCATTCCACTTCACTCCATTATATTTCATCAATCTAAACAAAAGCCTAAACCTCCTCTTTATTAACTCAAATCACTACTAAAATGATTCAAAAAAATTATGAAAATAATGTATGATAACACATCATCAAATTTAAACAAACAGTTAAAAAAACAAGCAGCATTAGGTAATATCAAAACAAGTTAATAGTTCTATTACTAGAACAAAAAAACAACACTAGAACAAAAAATAAATATAAATCACATGGGCTGAAAGTATAATTGCAACTTTGCCCCTACATGGGTTTTTTTTTCATTTTTATTCTTTTTTTTAACTGTTTTGTATTCCTCGGTGCCTTTATCGTCTTCTACAACATACTGTTTTTAACATCACTTCTTTTAATCAATATCCAATCAATCGGTAAAGTCTTATTTAGTCAAGCTAGTCAACTACTAGTGGTAACATGTCTTATTTAGAAAGAGCTTTTAAAAGAAACAGATATAAAAATATAATAATTTTATGATATTTTTAATAATATTTGAATTAATTAATAATCTAGTATACACTTATATTTTTATAACTCTACAATTTCAACCATTAAATCTTCAATAAAATGAAATTTCATTAAGATGAAAAAGAGACCAACTCATCAGCTAATACAACAAGGAAAAAGGTGGGCCTTGTAGAAACAATATATAATGAAGTAGCCCATATATCCATTATACTTCTTGGTCTCATGAAGCCCATGAATGAAACTTAACCTAATTTTATCAACAACTTCTCATGTTGCTCTTTATAAATGCATCCTTAGGTTCACTATTACAATACGCGTAGGCGGCGCCGTTTGCATTCATCCTCTCTGCATCCCTCTCTTTGTCCAACTTATTTTTCATTTAGCTTTTTAATATCTTTTCATCACTCATCTATATATAAGACATGTTCACAAGTGTCTACGTGTACGATTGAAGTGGCTATGATATGTAAGGGGAGATACATGCTTTATGATTTCATTCTTGTCAAATCAATTATGTGTGTGTGTTTGTGTTCAATACAAGAACTTTTATCTTATTTTTTCATATATTTTTGTTGGTTTCTTTTCTTTTGTTTAATCTTGAGTTTTTTTTATCTATTAGATCTACGGTGAGACAACAAAACCAGATCCATGGACTACCCTTTCATGCTTGACACGACTCAAATCAACGATTTTGTATTGAACTTCTACATCTTATCTACTTTGATCTGCATCAATAACAAATCATCGACGAGTGTAATTTCTTTGATTAAATATGAGGAAAAGGTAAGACCGAAGGAAACATGATAGTCTTTTAATTTCAAATAATAATTAAATTAATTTTTTTCCTAAATCTAATGTATTTTATTATGAGTTATTAAATTTTAGTTCGATGAGTAAGATTTTATATAATTTATCTATTTGATATTATTTGTTATTTTATCATTTTTTAAACTAATTGGACGGGGAAAACCCGGATAAAGGACACAATGCCCTTCATAAGGGCTCAGAATTCCCTCATTTGTTATTGTCTTTATTTGTTATTGTCTTTATTTATGTGTGTTAATTGTTCAAATATATTCACTTATGATATTATACAATTAAAAAACGATATAGGCTTATGAGGTAGTAGACATCATTAGGAAAGGATCTCTCACATGAGGTTAGGTCACTAGACTTTTTAGATTTATATATCATGTATGAATAAGGCATCGAAAGTCAGGCTTGGGATATTGAATTCAATCCTTATTCTTTGTATAAAATAAATTGAGTTTTTTTGTGTATATGATATCATATTCTCGGCACTTTAAAAGGATCACGTAACAAGAGATTTACTCAATAATCTATCGTTATTGTCTTTCTGAATATGAAAACTCTCGATCCAAACCATAAATAAATTTTTATTGCTAAAATTACTTGACTGTTAATGTGGTGTGATGATGGTTATTATATTCCTGTGATATGGTTTACAGTTACATATAGTTTTTCTCTTTCACTATACTTATTCAATTACTTGCAAAATGTGGAGCAATATCTAACCTGCTGTATATTTCATACATTTATGTATTATACATCTGGTGCATTGAATTTTGACTTTGCTTTAGTGTTTTTTCAAATTAGTTGCTGAAATAAGGTTTTATGAAAAGTATCTTCCTAAACACGCTCAATGCTGAAATTGTGGTGATGGTTTTGTGTTTGCAGCTCTGGCGGAGCAGAAGTAGCGGATACCGGTCATGAAGAGGATGTTCAAGAGAGAAGTAACAAGGCTGCTTTTGCTCAAGAGTTGTTTATGTCAGCTTTATTCTCAGAATAATTGATAGGACAATTAGTCAATACATTGCGAGGAACTGCTTAGTTACATCTTCAGATAGCTTTCATGCTTGTAAATTGATACATAGCAGGACATTCACAAGACACATAATTCTTTCATCTATGGATCTGCTCGCCAACTGCGTAAAGATACAAGAACACGGTTCAACAAAAGGAATAGAAAGAGCGCTGCACAACCGAAACAACATCACTCAAAACTCAAGAGAAGATTAACGATTAGGTTTTATATTTTACAATCTTTACGTGGATAGCGATTGTATATCTGACGTATTCCAAAAGGAATAGTATTAATTTTATGAGTTGATTGCGTCATTTATTTGGAATTATTTTCGGTGCATATACATAATATGTGGACAATCAGCTGACTTGTTATTATTCTTCACTAATATGTTTTAGCAACAATCTTTTGCGATTATTCTGAGAGGCGAGTAAATAGAAGAAGGACAAAGAGTAGTTAGTTTCCATTGAATATGATTAAATGCAATTAAGACTCCTTTATTTATATTGGTTACTTTGAAGTTTGGAAAATATTGTTATGTGTTCAGGTAAATCATGTCCACAATGCAAATAAGCTCGTCAAAGGCGAGATTAAAAAAGAGCATCAAATAGCACGCCAGAATTAAAATGTGAAAAAACAAATGCATATGGAAGCAACTGTCCCGCCATTAACAATATGAAAATGAAACGTTGAGTTATCTTAACCTTTTTCGACATTTGAGATTAGTTTTGCGGGTTTTTAACGGGACACCCTATTTTCTACATATTGCCTTTCCATCTTGTTACGACTTTTATTATACTTATCTACATTACAATGAAGACATCGTAACGCCTTCCCATCGGGACGCCGCCTTACCTTAGCGGGGTAAGGAGAGCAAAATTGAAGATGTCGTAAACGCCTTCCCACAAGGAAGCCGCCTTACCTTAGCGGGATAAGGAGAGAAAAATTGAAGATGCCGTAAACGCCTTCCCACATGAAAGCTGCCTTACCTTAGCGGGGTAAGGAGAGCAAAGACAGCGAATTTCGACCATTGGATCAGTAAGTTGGGCATCATACAATCACGCCTACCCATGGCATAAGGAGCTCGCCTATAACAGGATGAAAAGGCCAGAATTCTTATAGATAAAGCCCTTCGCCTCATACCGAGCCTCGTGCTTTGGGGGCTTGTGGACCGGGGAAACCCTGCCAAAGAACTTAGTGCCCCCTACAAAGCACATCCAAAATGAAATATTCCCGCAACAAAGGGCACATGTAAAGCGATATCTCCTATCAAGACTAAAAACACTTCGTCTTGTCCTAAGACTCGTGCTTGGGAGGCTTGTAGACCGAGAAAACCCGGATAATGGACACAATACCCTTCATAAGGGCTCAAACAAACCTAACCCGGATGGGTTGGATTTATTTAACAGGTATGGTCAAAATTTTAACGGAGTTTAAAGGGATCACTAAATTGTTTTGGTCATCCATAAAAAATTAAATACAAATTCATCCAATACATCTATTTTTCCACCACTAGACTTGGTTTTTTTTGAGTATTTATGATTTAGAGAGATAGTCAACTACTAGTGGTAACATGTCTTAATAAGTTAGGAGACAATCGTACCAGATTAAGTGTTAACTTAGACACTGTGTAAACTTTGGTTTAACATTTTTTTTCTTGCGATTATATAATCGAATAATTTGGTCGGATCTTTAGCACGAGAAACATTGTTTCTCTCAATAAGATAAGGATGCACAATTTTTTTTTTTTATCATAACCACTATCCTAATTTGTTGTGTATTAGAAATTTTATCATTAAGTCAATGCATTAATTGTTTTCAATAAGCAAGGGAGCAAGAAATATATTTATTTTTTTTGGACAAAAAGCAAGGGAGCAAGAAAAATTAGAAAGAGGTTTTAAAAGAAATAGATATAAAAATATAATAATTTTATGATATTTTTTTTTTATAATATTTGAATTAATTAATAATTTCGTATACACTTATATTTTTATAACTCTACAATTTCAACCATTAAATCTTCAATAAAATGAAATTTCATTAAGATGAAAAAAGGAAATTTTACCCAACACCCGTACATTTATACCCTCATCCTGACATTTTATCCAAAACTCAGAAATTGGTTGAAACATAATCAATTTTTTATAGGAAATGTTAACCAGTGCCTTCGGGGCACTAGTTAAGACCTTTAAAAGGTAACTTATCATAAAAATATGTGTAATCAATGCATCGAAAATTGAAATATTTGACTTTTTTATAAAATAACTTCTTCTTTTGGAATTCTTAAAGAGTGTCCCGGAGACACTCGTTAACATGACCCATTTTTTATTTCAGATTTTTGGAAAACTTCAAAGTCATCCTTTCTTCTTCTCCTTTGTTGACACCAAGATTTATCAATTATTATTCAACAATACAAAATTTTGATTTATCGTTGAACAACATCCACCGCCACTTCCATATTCATTCAATGCTATCACATAATCTGGATTGATCATCCAATAAATCAATCGCTAAGTCCAACCACACCCGTATTGTGATTTCGTTGTCGTGTTTTGTCTGATGTGGGTAACCCACCACCACCTCCCTCGTTTCGTGCAACCTCCACCATGTCCGTCTTGGTGTTAACTGCACTGGCTCCCTACCCCCCTTTTTGATCGTATATGAATGGTTTTTAATAAATCTTACCATCTCTGTCGTGGAATGGAGCAAAATAATTTGTAATCGGGACTTAGATTGATTAGTAATTAGTTTTGTATAAGAAATTAAAATAACCATTCAAATTCATTCCTAAAGAATCTTGCTTTGGTACATTGAAAAACATCTTATTCCATTAACCAAAAAGCTAACTCATCGCAAAAGATTTTAAAGTTATTTGGTTTTAAAAATTAATCATCCTAAAAATGTTTTGGAAAGCTTTCTGAAATATTGTGTAAATGGTTGCATGTGGGGGTGAACTCCTTTGTAAGTGGAAAATTGCTGTTGACACATTAGAGAAGGCTGGGACACACATGTAAAATACGCTTTTGCCCCCTCGGCAGTTAACTGCCGAGGAATTAAAAATCCGGCTGCAGTTAACTGCCGAGGAATTCCTCGGTAGTTAACTGCCGAAGTTTTCTGCTACAAGTCTGGCAGAAGCTCTCTCATCTTCATTATTCATCACATCTTCAAATTTTTTTTCTCAAATCTCTCTCACAAATCTCTCTAAAAAACCCAACCAAATCCAACCAAATTTATTCAACAAAATCACAAGTAAGTAATTATAATGCTATTAACTTAAATTTTAGTTGTTATAAATGTTTTTATTTTTTAGTTTTTGAGTATATTTATTTTATTTTAGTTTTTGAGTAGATTTACATAGTATAATTCATTTTTAGAGTAAAATGTTTGTATGATGTTTATGTTATAGTTTAAAGTTTATTGGTTATATTTTAATTTGGTGTTTTAAATTAATTTTTTATTTTAGTTTTTAATTAGATTTACATGTTATAAATCATTTTTAGATTAGATGTTAGTTGATTAATTTTGTTAAAATGTTTGCATGATGATTATGTTATAATTTAAAAATTTTAGGGTTATTTTTTAATTTGGTGTTTTATATTTTTAATTTTATTTTAGTAAGACTATATGATTTATTTTAAGAGTAAATATAATTTGAATAATTTTGCTATATTTTACGTTAATTTTTTTTTTTTAGACAATTACATTTTAGGGTTATTTTTATGATTTTTAGAGTCTATGTATAATTTGCAATGTTTGAATGAGTTTTTCATTGATTCTTTTAAATTTCTATGTGTGTAGATTTGAAACAATGGCCGGATGGATCGACGTTCATGCAACATTCAACGGTGGAGAAACTCATAGGTTGAAGGTTCGGTGCCTTGATGTAGCGTTAAGAGGTCTCAAGGATCAACTGAATGAATTCTACCAAGGAGTCAACCCCAGAGACACAAGGAGGGTGCAAAATATTCTGTATAAACGTCCAAAGCTCGACGAGGGGAGCGTATCATTCACTTGGGTGGAGTTAAAGAACGACGAAAACGTGACGAGCATGTTTTGGGAGCACACCAAGTTCCAGTGGATCGATATGCGGGTGACGTTGCTGAGATCAACTGAAGATATCATCAACAGCTTGATTCCACCAGAAGATCGTCATTAGTTAGGGTAAGGTGCATTCAAACTACAACATTTGTCTCACCTCTGAAATGGGGTAATTCAAACTTGCCAAACAGCGAGGACTCAAGCATTTCGCTCGCTATTCATGTTTTTCCTTTGAAAAGATTAAATTCTTGTTAGGCTGGTTTAGATGAAGGTATTAGGTGTCAAGGAATGGACCTCATTTCGGTGGCACTTGAATACCTTCATTTAAATCAAGCCTGACAAAAATTTATTCTTTTCAAAGGAAAGCATGAATAGCGAGCGAAATGCTTGAGTCCTCGCCGTTTGGCACACTACAAGAAAATGGTCATTTAGCTTCAGAAATTTTAGCTTCAGCGCATTTCTGATGCTAATAGCATCAGCTTAGCATCCACAAATGCTGAAGCCAATACACTTTTTCCAATTCATATTTCTTATTCAATTTAGCTTCAGTCATATGGACGCTATAATTTATGTTGTTGACGCTAATTTTTTTAAAATATTATCATCTAATTAGCATCCACAATTTCTGATGCAAAGCTTTTGTAATTTTTAATTTTAAAAATAGCATCCACGATAAATGAAGCTAAAATTTTACTATTAGTGGCAATATGGTAATTATCATGGGTTAAAGTAGTGGCAAAAGGGGCAAAAAGGAGAGAAATTTCAGACCTTATCTTCAATTCTCTATCGCGATCTGTTGTTACTTTTCTCCTTTCTCTCTCACGGTTCTCTCCCAAAATCCCCACTCACCCAAAAAATTCTCCATTTTTTACATCTTTGAAGATTGCATGTGTCATCCTCGTCTTTAATCTCTCATTGGAAGCAAGGTAAGTGAGAATAATTTCTTTCCCCTCTTTTCTTCCTCTCAAATCCGAAACTAACCCTAATTTTTACCCAATTCCAATTTCTTCAATTACATGGAATGAAAACATTAAATGTGTGATTTTTCTTGTATTGAACATGAATAATGGGTGTTGTTAAACGTTGAAGACTTGGAGAAGAACATGGAGTTTGAGGAAAGTGGGAGTCTTGAGCACTTTTGAAGCTATTGGAAGGTAATTTGAGGTGGGTTTCTAGTAGGATTTCAATTGATAAACTGAGATTTTTTTTATTGATTTTAATTGATTTATGAATAAGTTTCTCGAAACTACTCTTGGTGTAGTTAGATTCTTAATTGTAGTAGATTTATTTTAGTTTCTCCATGTTTGTTGGATATGTATAGCTATATATACTTGTTAAAACACGAATATGTTTTAAGTACTTAATACATGAAGTTTGTTGTGCTCCTGGTACTTCATATATATGTAGGTAATTAGTAAGTAGAAGTACTAGATGCCCTTGAATGCATGAACAATTATAATTGGGATGTGGCTTATTCTTCATAAATGGGAGATAGACAATTTAGAGTAAACATATGATGTTGAGAATTTTGGTGATGGTATTAAAATAAATGTAAGAGTTAACTTTAATCCTCATACTCGCTAGTTTGAATTAGGAAATTAGTGAATATGGTGTTAATTGATTTATGTTGAATACACATTGAGCTGAAAATTAGATTAGGTTGCTTGTGTATATGTATTGAAAGTTAAACTAATTTAGGTGACATATATAGTGTTGAACATGATGATGGGTGGCGCATATCCACGGTTCCTCGTCATAGATTTTGTTGTGCAGTACAAGGAGAACAGTTAGATTTTAGCTATTTTTATATTTAGCATATGTTTTTCATAAACTTGTAATTTAGTTTTGTATAATTGACATTCTTATTGTGTAATTGATCCTTTGGACAATGTGATGCCTGCAGCCTGCAGATTTGGTACTAGCATGTAATTGATCCTTAGAGCATGAATATCGGCCCTTTTTTTAGAGTGTCTTAGCAGATTTTGCAGATAGTTATGACATTGTGTCATATATTTCACCAAGTCCAACAAGTTGGGTGGTATTGCATTGCCACCCTCTCTTTCCTACTTTTTGAATGTTAAAAATAATATAAAATTAGAATATGATTTTAAATTATAGATTTAAGGTGTATTGTGTGATTAGGTGGGACCCAATTTAGAGTTTTGGATGAGTGGTATGTATATTTAGAAAATGTAGTTTAATGGTTTAAATAATTGAGAAGTGTAAAATAATATAATGTATTCAGTGGGACCTATTTATACCACCCATATTGATGGTATGGATGTGGGCGCTCTTAGGAGAGAGCTTATACATAAGATAGATCATGGGAGTCTTTGCAGAAGGTTGAGTTTGGACTTCTTCGTCCCATAAATACAATTGATACTCACCACGCCAATATCATAGGCGCCTTCACGCACTTGCTTCAAATGCAGCTACTATGCGAATTCTGAAGGGTTTGATATGATACTTATACATTGTTGTCGACATGTCCAAGGTATTAGTTTTATTACTTTACAGTTTATGTGGTTGCTTCTAAGTTATGTGTTATCTGGCATGGAACATTGCTTTAATTACTTGAAAATTTGGGTTTGATTGGTGGATGAGTAAGGTGGAACCTTTCATGAATGACAATTAAATTTATTTAGTTTTCTTTGATGGCATTTCTTCAAAACATGTTTTTATTGCCTTATTTTGCTACAGGTTCCAACTTTTAGTTTTCTGTTCTATAATTAGCTATAGTGTGTGTTTGGTTTGGCGGTGGCTTGATTTTTAATATAATTGAGTTTGAGAGAATTGATTTTGGATAAAAGTGGGTTGGATGTGAATTGATTTAGGTTTGGATACACGTTCTTACTGAAATCTGTGTGTTATGTGTTGTAATTTTTGTGCACATCATCTCTTGTGCACATATTTCTTTAACTAGAACAGGGTCAAAATGAAGTACTGTGATGTGATGGGGCCTCTTTGAGTGGAAACAGCCAAAATGAGGACAGAAAATATGGCTAACTACAATAGAAGAATTAATGTCCAATGGAATGAAGAACGCCAATCAGGTTTTCCATATTGGATTATCGTAATTTATTATTCAATCATAGATGTCCATGGATGCTAATTTTATTTTTTTAAAATTAAAAATTAAAAATTAGGCTCTTTTATTTGGATGTTTTGCGGGTGGTCTGGCATCTATACAACATTGTGATGAGTTCCAAAGGTTGTTTCTAAAATCTACCAAAGTGAAATGTTTGAGTGATGCAAGATTTTTTCTTCATGCGTAAGCAGTATATTTTGTTTCATATGACCTCTAACTTTCAACACTATCTATAAACTTTCATATGACCTCTAATTCTTTAACCGTTCAATCATGTAGAACTGCTGTATTTCGGGGGCACACATTGAGGAATCGGTTCAGACTCCATTTTTGATGGTGACTGCAGCTTATGATGCATGGCAAGTAATGTTTATATATACTCATTTACTTGTAGTTTTTTGTTAATGATATGCATGATTATATGCTTACAAACTTGTGTTTGTGGCCTCAGTGCTATGCATGGATGCCATAGCTTCGATTTTAACCAACTTGTGTTTGTGGTATAGACTAATGTCTTGAAATTGTTTTATTTAGTTCCAAGAAAGTCTAGCACCGCATTTAGCAGAACCTCATGTAATGTATCCTGGAATGATTGTAAATCAAATCATGCAAATTGTAATTCATTCCATTCATCCCAAATTTAGATCCTCCAAAGTAATTTTAACAGTCTCTACTAATGTGTAAATTATGAATAGCAATTGATGTATATTTATAGATATCCCAAACTCTATTCATGTAAGAATTTAAAGTCTTATTTTGATTTCTATAAAATTATTAAGTCATGAATATTATTTTATAAGTTTGATTAGGGGTTGTTAATCAACAAAAAAAAAACCACATGCATTCAGGTTTATTTGAATCAGGGAATCGAATGATATTGCATACACTATTTTTCATGACATCATCGGTTTTTTTTATTTGTATCCTAATATTAGCGTCCACAATTTTGAACTCTAATCCTTACAATTTAGCTCAAATTTTAGCGTCCACTTTTATAGATGCTAAGTAGCGTCTACATTATATACACATTTTTTATGTTTCTAGCTTCAATTTTAGCGTCCACTTTTGCAGATGCAATTTTAGCGTCAGTTGGAAGCAAGTGTTTAGCATCCAAGCTTTTACTGTCGTCAATTTTTTGGACTCTATACTGACTCTAAAAGGCTGTTAGCATCCACAATTTGCCTTTTAGCATCCATTTTCCTGCTGAATCTAAAACACAATTTTCTTGTAGTGGCAAGTTTGAATTTACCCCATTTCAGAGGTAAGACAGTTGTTGTAGTTGGAATGCCCCATTTATGTAATGTAACGAAACCTGTATCGCAATATTTATTGTAATATTTATTCGAATTCACGCTATCGCAAAATTTATTCGAATTCACTCTATCGCAATATTTTAAATAACATAAAATAATTTTTAAAGAATTCGTAATAATTTTCTAACACAATTCTATTCTAAACAAAATAAAAAAAAAATAAAAAACTCGGCAGTCAAGTGCCGAGGAATACCTCAGCAGTCTAGTACCGAGGAAAACCTCGGCAGTTTACTGCCGCCGATTTCATCATTTCCTCGGCAGTTAACTGCCGAGTCGTCCTGAAGCCAGAATTTCCAGAACCTGTTGAAGGCAGAACCTGTTACATGTGTTTTTACACATTGTAAACACATTGTTTCGATGCCAAACCATAAAGCTAGTCAAATAAAATTACAAACATAATTGAAATTGAATATATAATACGGAAACGAGCAAGTGTCATAAAAAAATGTCATCGAAACAACGTAAGAACAAATGTACTGGAAGTACTAACAAAACGGCCAAATGTCATGAAAATACACCAAGTCCTAAAAATAAATCCTAAAAATAAATCCTAAAAATAAGTCCTGAAAATACATGTTGTCCTACTGCTGGTCCTGGTCATGCAGGTGCTGTTGGTGCCTCCTCCTCGGTCTCTGGGCTCTCCTCCTGGTAATGATCGGCGCGATCTGCTGCCTAATATCCTGCAAGGCCGCATACAGCTCCTGAGGGGTCATGCTCGTCACCACCTGACCCAAAAACTGATCAGCATGGGCAACAGCGCCGCTAACCATGTCATAGGTGTCAGGGGAGCTTCTCGCCTCGTACCGCTCCCACTGCTCTGCAACGATCTGCTCCTCGTTTGGAGGCCTCGGAACATCTCCCGGGAGAAGTGGCAAAATCTGAGGGTGAGACACTACCGTGTACCATCATACATAGCCCTCTGCCATACGCCATGGTTGCTCTCCTGCCTGCTCACCCCAATCAGCCGCCTTAAGCGTGCGAGGGCGGAAGTCGATGAAGGCCTGCACAATCTCAGCCGGTGTCAGCTCTGCAACATCCGTCGGAGGTCTAGGGACCGACTGGACGTATCCGTACTGCCTCAATACCCTCTCCGGGAGGTGACGGTACACCCTAATATCGCCGCACATGATCCAGCCAGAATACCAGAATACCTCCTCGAAAGGCTGGTACTCCCTGTGCCCTTCGTATGACCTCCAACATACGTCATCAAAAGTAATCCGATCAAGTGCCATCCGATACGTGGCCCCCTCTCCATGACCCTTCTGAAGAGTCCACCTCGCCGCAACGGGTAAATTTTCAATGTAGTCCGAGTTTGGATCAACAGTGTAAAACTTAGGGAAGTGCGACAAAAACCATGCCTGCACAAACCATACAAATCACAGTTATAAATAAATTAAAGTTAACTAAAAAAATAAAATTTCAATTTAACAAAATAATAATAGTAATAATAGTTAAGAAACAAAATAAATATAACAAAATATAACAAAATAAATATAACAAAATATAACAAAATAATAATAGTTAACAAACAAAATAAAATTTAAATTTAATTTTTCTTACAGTGAGCAGTGTCACGCTTCCCCCAAGCTGTCTGTCTCCGGGCAAGCAGGCATGAGCTAACTCATCATAAAGGTATCCAAGTGCCATCCCTCCCCACGAATAAGCACGCATCCCCGCGTAGCCGTCCGCCATAGTCGTCAAATAAATCAACTGGATGCGCTTGTTGCTTCTATCCCCAAACAACAGACATCCAACCAAGTATAGAAGGTAGCACTTCACACAATAAGTCCTAACCCTCTCCAACTCCTCCAGCTCCTCTGGATCCTGTGTATCCGCCAAAAGGTTGGCTCTACCAAGATGCGTCGTATAAAACTCCCTCAGCTTTGGATAACTAATGTATCCACCATACTCTGTATTGCAGATTTTCTCTGCCTCCTTCCTCGACGCGCCCAAGTCAGTCATCAGTAGTGCCTCTCCCTCATGTCTCAGCATCTTCTTTCGGTGGCCCAACATCCGCCCTTCAATCGGGACATGCATAAGACATGCGACATCATCCAAAGTCACGGTCATCTCCCCCATAGGCATGTGAAAAGTGCTGGTCTCGGGATGCCACCTCTCGCATAGAGTCATCAGCAAAGCGTGAGGCACAGTGGCGTAGCCCAAGTAGACCAAGTCATGTAAGCCACTCGCCCTAAGCGGATCCCAAAACCATCTCTGATTGGGGTTTGGACGTCCGAGACTCAAAATCTTGGGGCCATGATTAATTGGCTTTACAACACGCTTCTTGCGGCACTGAAAAAATAGAAAAATAAACATAGTTTAAACAATGTAAACATTTAAAACTTAATAAATGCTAAAATAAAAATAAAGAAAACATATAATGAAAATCACATATTAATAAAAGTTGATATAATAATTAAAAAAAACATAGTAAAAAAACATATAAAAAAAACATATTAATAAAACATATTAATAATAATTAAACAAACACACACATAATTAAACATATTAAACATATAAAATGGAGAAAACATATTAAGAAAACATATAAAGAAAACATATTAAGAAAACATATTAAATCAAGAAAGAAAAAATAAAGAAAATAATTAAACAAACACACACATAATTAAACATATTAAACATATAAAATGGAGAAAACATATAAAGAAAACATTTTAAGAAAACATATTAAATCAAGAAAGAAAAAATAAAGAAAATAACTAAACAAACACACACATAATTAAACATAAAGAAAGAACATTTAAAAAAACAATACTTACGTCATCCTTATTATACCAAAGCGGCAATGCCACATGATTGGCATAAGAGTGAAGCAAAGATATGTCTTGCGGTCCTCCAGGAAAGGGAGCGTCCGTAGGCAACACCTCCGGGGCAGCCGCCATAGCAATGTCATCCTCGTCTGGCTCCCCTGGCATATGCGGCTGCTCTGGCATATGCTGCTCGTCGTACCCACCATTAGTCACATCATGGTGATCCTGATAGTTCAGGTACTCCACCTCCTGGGTCGGGTCAACCACCTGCGACTGTTCAGGATGCGCCTGAGAAGCCTCAGATGCCTGAGAAGTCCCTGAACTATCCGCCCTCCGACCTCTTCCCCTCTTTGGGATGTGCCCCCTTTGCCTCTCCCTCCGGTGGCTTTGAGTCATCGCACGCCTACCACCAATCATCTTAGATGGATCAATGGGCTCCTGATCGGCCATATCTACACATCATAAAATCAGTCATACAATCATCATTATGTTCATCATTCATAACCTAAACTAAAATCATCATTACAATCATCATTATGTCCATCATCCATAACCTAAAATCATTCATACACTAAAAAATCAATATACACTTAATATCATTCATTTCCATAACCTAATATCATTCATATAAACCTAACTAAACCTAAAACCATTCAATATAACCATCATTTCAATATAATCATTATTATCATCATTTCAACATCATTCACATTTCCATAAACATAAACATAACTAAACCTAAAACCATCCAATATAATCATCATTTCAATATAATTTGTGTGCAACATTTCCATCATAACCTAAACATCATTCAATATAATTCTCATAACATTAAAAATATTCAAATTGTCATTGAGGCATTTTATCAAACACTAAAACATATTCAAATTGTGTTCATTTGCCACCATTCAAAGCCACATTGTCATTTAAACAGCATAGGCAACAACTACATTCGTTTATCAATTCAAAAACTACACATGCAATCATTAAATTGTCAATTTTAAAATCAACCCTAACCACATGCAAACTACTCTAATTTTTTTTAAAAATAAACCTAAACAAACTAACATTAACATTGCAATGTTTAAGGGTACTTACTTGTGATAATGTGGTGATGATTGACTTTCAATTCGTGAAAATGTGCTTTGGAGTGAATTTGGATGTGTTTGAAGCAAAAGAATGCAACTGGAACTGCTTCTGTTTCGATCTGTTTATGTTCAGAAAACTTCGGCAGTTAACTACCGAGGAATTCCTCGGCAGTTAACTGCAGCCGGATTTTTAATTCCTCGGCAGTTAACTGCCGAGGGGGCAAAAACGTATTTTACATGTGTGTCCCAGCCTTCTCTAATGTGTCAACAACAATTTTTTTGTAAGTGAGGGTGAAAAATAAAGGTATAAAAGTTAAATAACAAAAAAGGGTAATTTTGGAATTATCAGTGATTTGTTGGGGTGAAAGTATGGATGTTGGGGTATAAGGTAAAATTTCTAATGAAAAAGAGACCAACTCATCAGCTAATATAACAAGGAAAAAGGTGGGCCTTGTAGAAACAAGATATAATGAAGTTGCCCATATATCCATTATACTTCTTGGTCTCATGAAGCCCATAAATGAAACTTAACCTAATTATATCAACAATTTCTTATGTTGCTCTTTAAGAATCCATCCTTAGGTTCACTATTACAATAAGAGCAGGAGGCGCCGCTTGCATTCATCCTCTCTGTGTCCCTCTCTTTGTCCAACTTATTTTTCATTTAGCTTTTTAATATCTTTCCATCACTCGTCTATATATAAGACATATTCACAAGTGTCTACGTGTACGATTGAAGTTGTTATGATATGTAAGGGGAGATACATCCTTTGTGATTTCATTCTTGTCAAATCAATTATGCGTGTGTGTTTGTGTTCAATACAAAAACTTTTATCTTATTTTTTTTTCATATACTGTTGTTGGTTTCTTTTCTTTCTTTTAATCTTGAGTTTTTTCATCTACTAGATCCACGGTGAGACAACAAAACCAGATCCATGGACTACCCTTTCATGCTTGACACGACTCAAGTCAACGATTTTGTCTTGAACTTCTACATGTTATCTACTTTGATCTGCATCTATAACAAATCTTCGACGAGTGTGATTTCTTTGATTAAATATGAGGAAAAGGTAAGACTGAAGGAAACATGATAGTCTTATAATTTCAAATAATAATTAAATTAATTTATTTTCTCCTAAATCTAATGTATTTTATTTTGAGTTATTAAATTTTAGTTTGATGAGTAATATTTTATATAATTTATCTATTTGATATTATTTATTATTTTAATCATTTTTTAAAGTCATTTAGAAATTAGGGGAAATTTAAAAGGTGTAATTCTCGACTGATTTATGAGTACTATCTATATTTTTTAAGTTTATAATTTTGTTGACCTGATTTAGACTAGATAGTATGTATTTCGATTTTGTCTTTTAGATCCATTTGATAAACTAACTTTCAAGACTTTATGTTTGGGTTGTAATATGACTGCAATTTGTAGCTATCTCGATTGTATACAGAACTTGTGCCTTATTTTTCTTAAGTTTGAACAATTGGAAACCTCTATGGTTTATTCAATGTTATTGAAAATTAATGTTCTCCAATTATGAAATTACACTGCTGATGATAAAGATTATTCAACTAAGATTATACATGTGTTTATGTTTGACTCAAAAGTTACTAAATCATATAATATTATTATGGCAAATTTTCAACAGATACTTGACACCAATGCTATGGAGACAATTGGAAAGAACTAAACACTTGGAAGTTAAAGCATTCACAATTGCCTCTACTATCTCAAAGTTCAAACGTCTCAAATTGCCTCTACTTTGAAGGTGTTCTTGAAATCCTTTCATAATGTCCTAAGCTTGAAAATTTGGATTTGAAAGGTTGCTGGTGTGTTAAACTTGATAACATTTTCAAAACTTATGGTTTCGGGGCCTCATGTTATTGGCTATTATGAGATGTGGATGATCGCTCATATATGGATTCTTTTTACTTAGAATATGATGATAGCGATATGGACGAGTATGATTACTATGATGATGAAAGTGATGATGGCATGTTGTATCATGAATGAGGGATTGAAGAGCTTGAGTTTAATATATTGGCCTCTATCTCCATGAACTATGTTGTTGTTTCCTTGTGAATGGTATGGTTTTTTTATTTTTTGTTATTAGCGCTTCTATGCTTTGTACTTTCTTTATGCTCTTTTTTTTTTTTTGGTGGAAAAAGAGGGCTAAAAGCCCCAAGCGAAAAAAAAAACTACAAAGTTACATGAATATTCTTAGGCATACAAGCCCCAGAAATATCATCAAAAAGGAGACTCGAAACCTCACTAGGAAGAGTCTCCATGACATGAATGTCAAAAGAATTTAAAGAGAAGCTAAAATTAGCAAGCCAATCAGCACTTCTATTTCCTTCCCGCCAGGTATGGTTGAATTGCACCTGCCAGTTTAACTTTAAAAGCTCTTGAATACGGCACACCAAGGTGGGTGCTTTGACATTAATTTTGACGTTCCCTTTGATCATGTCAACCAAAGTTTTAGAATCACTTTCTACTTGAAGGCGATGAAATCCTTGTCTCCAAGCAAGCTGCATTCCCAAGAACATTCCCCACATTTCAGCAGTGAGAGCATCACAAGTGCCTATTTTGCGACAGTACCCTTTAAGCCATCTACCATCTGAATTCCTTAAGAGACAACCACAACCGGCTAGACCCAAAGTATCTTTGTAGGATCCGTCACAGTTAAGTTTAATCCACCCCTCTTCAGGCCTTGTCCAACCAGTGAAAATGGTGTCGTAATATCGAAGGTTCAAATGATGGTTGGTGTAGTTGTCTATATCTTCCACCATCTTGAGAATAGTGAAGGTAGGATTTGTCGGACGCTGAAAATCATCTTCAAAAATAGCTTTGTTCCTCCACATCCACATGTACCAACACGTGACCATAAAAATTGATGTCCACTTCTTACTTTGAGCGCCAAACAGCTTATGATTAATATTCTTGAAGATCCAGTCCCTGCAATTAAAAGAAAAAAAGTTAGTGATTTGATTTGAAGGTACTAACATATTCCATGTCTGGGTTGCAATGGGGCAATCCCGCAAAACATGAAGAATAGTTTCATTATCCCTCTGACACCCAGGGCATACAGGAGACACTCCTACACCCCATTTGCTTCTCCGAAAGTTAGTGAGCAAACGCTCATGGGCTGCCATCCACATAAAAGTTTGGATTCTGTGAGGGCCTTTCCATCTCCACAAGGCCTTCCAATCACCCTCTATTGGTTGAACTGTACTACTCTGAGCAATGTAGGCACTTTGAACTGTGAAGTCCCTAGTGTTTGTTCCTCCCCAACCAATGTTGTCTCTTCCGTCTGTGTCTTTTGGTGCAGGGATGGCAAGAACCTGAAAGACAGAGGTAGAAGGTAGATTAGAAATAAGGAAATTATAATCCCATTCTCCTGAGGGGGTTACCACATCCCTCACAGAGAGAGTCGTGTCTATATAAGATTGATTAGTGATAGAGATAAGAGAAGTTCCATTAGGAGCCCATTTATCCAACCAGAAATTGATATTATTCCCATCCCCCAACTGCCACACAACCTGCTGCTGAAATTGGTCCCAAATGCTTGTTAACGATTTCCACAAAGAAGAATCATAGGGTTGAGATTTTATAGATACCCTAAGATCATTGTTCCTGCCATACTTACTATAGAGCACCTTACACCAAAGGTCATTCGGATTAGTAATCAGATTCCAAAGTATTTTCATAAGAAAAGCTTCATTCATATGATGAGGTCTCTTGATGCCAAGGCCTCCATCAAATTTAGGAAGGCAACACACGTCCCATCCCACAAGATGAGGTTTGCGGGAATGGTCTGTATCCCCCCACAAAAATCTCCTTTGAATTTTTTCCATCTCATCGCAAATAGTCTTAGGGAGCTTAGCATATTGCATATGATAATAGGGTATGGAACTCAAAACTGATTTAGATAAAGTAAGTCTTCCAGCAAAGCTCAAACATTGTTGTTTCCAGCCACTCAACCTATTTTGAATCTTGTCGATGATATTACTAAATTTTCCCCGGGTAGCTCTGCCTGGGTCAATGTTCGCCCCAAGATACCTGCCCATATTATTGACCTGTTTATAACCTGTGTGGTGTAAAATGTCCTCCCTGAGTTGTTGGTCGACATTCTTCGAGAAATAGATCTCTGTTTTTTGACTATTGATCTTTTGCCCAGAAGCTTGGCAGAAAAGGTCAAGGCAATGCATAATACAATGAGCTTGTTCAATAGATGCCTCTGCAAACAAAAGGAGATCATCAGCAAAAAGAAGATGAGATATTTGAGGGCCAGACTTACCTGCGTGCATGGGTTTCCAATAATGCGCTTCCACTTGGTCAGCAATAATATGAGATAACCGATCTATACAAATGACAAAAAGATATGGAGACAACGGATCTCCTTGTCTAATACCTCTTGTAGGAGTAAAAGTATCTGTTTTATCGCCATTCCATAAAATTTTGAAAGAAGGAGAAGTAATACAATGGTGTATGATGTTAATAAGATTAGGAGGAAACTTACAATCATTCAGACAATTTTTCACAAAATTCCAATTAAGACGGTCATAAGCCTTCTCAAGATCTATCTTAATGGACATAAACATCTTTTTACCTTTCATCCTAGACATAGAATGCACCATTTCTTGAGCCACAATAATGTTATGATGAATAGTGCGCACCGGAATGAAGCTGGATTGATAAGGAGATATGATCCCATCCAACATAGGCTTAACTCTATTAACAATTACCTTAGTGATAATTTTATAAATGACATTACACAAAGCTATAGGGCGAAATTGAGACACAAATTCAGGCCTATCAACTTTAGGAATTAACACAAGCAGAGTATTATTAATCGAAGAGATGAGGGAAGGGTTAACCCAAACCTGTTTAACATACCGAAAAAGAGAGTCTGACACAGTGGCCCAACATTTTTGAAAAAACAAAGCAGGGTACCCATCCTCTCCAGGAGATTTTAGAGGCCCCATATCAAAAAGAGCTTTCTTGCATTCAGTAAATTGAATATTAGCGCCTAAAGTATTTTGATGAGTCTCCAAGTTTGATGGATAAGTATTCCAAGAGATAATAGGCTCACGAACATCTTCATCTTCTTTAAATAGGTTGATGTAGAAATTACGACACAAATCTCTAAGGCTCTCGGGATCATCAACCCATGCTCTATCATCATTGCGAAGAGAAATAACCTTATTATGCCTCCTTCTAACAATAGTTTTTGAGTGATAATACTTTGTATTCCGATCACCATCCATAATCCACTGACTCCTAGATTTTTGAAACCAGAGGCACTCTTCCTGATATAAGGTGACATCAAGCTGATCATGTAACTCTTTTTCCAATTTCTCAAGAAAAGTGCTATGACCGTAGTTAGAGCTATTCTGAATCCCATTAAGTCTTCCCATGATCTCCTCCTTTCTTTTAAAAATATCTCCAAAGGTCTCTTTATTCCATTTCTTAAGATGAGTAGTAAAGTTGTGGAGGCTTTGCACAATATCTCTGTCTTTTTCCCATTTGGAATGCAAAAAGTCATTGAACTCAACATGTGAGGTCCAAGCTGCTTCAAAGTGGAAGGGGCGATTTCTATTGGAAGTAGACTGTCCCTCAAGCAACACAATAATAGGATGATGATCAGATTGAACCCTAGGGAGTACCTTCGCAAAACCTTCATGATACTTAAGTCTCCAATCAACATTACAAAGAACACGATCAAGCTTCTTGAAAACTCTACTCATCCCGTTCCACTTTGGACCTCTCCAAGTAAACCGAGTTCCTGTAGTGGTAACTTCAAGGAGGTTGCAATCATTGATCCAACTATTAAAATTTTGGCACCTTCTAACATCCACTGGAGCTCCTCCTTTCTTCTCATCTGGATAAGCAATTTCATTGAAATCTCCCATCATAAGCCATGGACTGGTGATAGAAATAGCCAGGTGACGCAGACGCTGCCAAGTTTCCTGTCTCTCATTTTCTCGAGGGCTAGCATAAACCACAGTAAGGAGCCAGGGCTCCATGTTTTTCTCGCTTACCTGCACATGAAGAAAATGAAAATCATTTTGGATTAATTGAATCTTAATATCTGGCCTATTCCACATTATCCATATTCCTCCAGAAAAACCCCTAGCTTCGGCCATAACAAAATGCTTAAACCCTAGCTTTTTGATAGTTTTTCTAGCGATGCTCCCACTACATCGTGGCTCTTGTAAGGCCACAATGTCAACTTTGTTTCTCCTGCAAAAATTATTAAGTGCTCGCCGAAAGTTTATTCCTTGAGAACCTCTACAATTCCAGTTAATAATAATCATTAAAAAAAATATAAGAAATAACCACTAAATAAATCCCTAAAAAAGGATACATCAGTTTAATATCATATTGGTGTCATGGGTCAAACCCATGATATTCTCGCCAATATCTTGATGCACGTGCTTGCTTGTCTTTCCATTTAGTGCTGCAGGCAACTCAACGTTAATCTTATCCTTGGATTCCATGTCATTAGGCTTTGCCCCAGTTTGGTTGTGCTGCAAAGAAGCATTGTCGAGCTGCACTTGATCTTGAACTTCATGCGTGTCCAAATTATGAGGTCCAGGATCATGTTGACCTCCATCTTGCTTACTATTAGGCCGCTCCACATGTGACAAACATGATCCCATCTTGCCTTTAGTTGCCGTGTAACCTCCTTTATTCACCCCATGAGAATTTTGGCTAGGTCCCACTTGAAATTTTAAAGGCACCGTTTTACTAATAGGTCCAACTTGAATTTCTCCATTTCTAGGCCTTTTTTTCTTTAAGTGATTTTTACTCATGGCATGAAAGGAGCCTGTTACATTCCCGTTTTTCTTTTGAACAGGATATTGCCTATTTAATTTTTCTACCATATTTAAAATAGCATTATTGGAATGTTGATTATGAACGTTCCACTGAATCCGCGCGCATTAATTTTATTATTCCTTTTTCTTCTCTCCACTTTAATCCAGTCCCCATGCAAGAAATCATGAGGAATTTCCGTAACGGGCTGAACCGGATTTGTAGAGATCTCCTCATTACTCACACCATGATTCACGGTTTGATTCTTCACTGGTTTTTCGCCTGTAACAGTAGCACCGCCGCCGCTGCTACCTTCGCCGGAGTTTTCTGTTTTCTCTGCCATTACACTCTTGATTTTCAATCCACAATCCTTAAGAACATGTCCATAGCATCCACAATGAGTACATATGATATGAAGACCTTCATATTGCACCCGATACCAATCACCGTTAATTCCGACTCGACCGACCACCGGTTTCGTGAGATCAATTTCAACACACATTCTAGCAAATCTTCCCCTAGCCACTTTCAATGTATGCAAATCAACTTTGACTGGATTGCCAACCATAGAGGCCAATGCCCAAAGAAGGCTCTCATCATAATAAACTAGATTTAAACTTGGAATTCGGATCCATACCATTGTTTTGTCAATGGTTGCAGTTGTAGCATTGAACTTTGAAGACCATTGGCTCACGGCTAAAATATGATCATATATCATCCAAGGACCTCCGTTAATCACCTTGTTCTTGTCTTCTAACCCATCAAATTTGACCATATAATAAGAATTGCCAACATCCATTAATTCAAACCCTCCTGTAAGTTTCCACACATTCTCAAGTTTAGCCTTCATGACGTTGTAACCCAAGGATTTGCCCAACAATTTAACCACAAGAGCATCCTTCCATGGCACACTAAGTTCATCAATCACTGAATTTTCCACATGAAGCATAGGCAGAAGCCTATTCCCTTGAACAAGCTCAACCTTAGCTTTGTTTGTTGCTAAGAGATCAACTTTTTCTCTTTCCATTATGCTTTGGTTGCCCAAAACTTTGTCTCGAAAAGAAACAATTTCTTTAGCAGCTTTTCCGTTAGCATTGTTGTCACCGACTACTTTTCCATCCGGAGGTTCCGGTGGTATGATTGTTGCCGTTGGTGGTTGTACGACTGTTTTGAACATGAAAGCCATTTTTAGAAAACCCTAGCAGAGCTCAATTCTCTAAAATAACTCTTATTTTATTTGATAGTACTCTATTCTATTCTTCTTTATGCTCTTTAAAATATGTGAAACAAATATATTGGTTAAATACACCCAAATATTAAATTCTCAAGTATACATGATGTAATAGTTATTCTAAAAACTTGTAGATGGTAAATATACTCGATAGTTTCGGAAAGCTATAGATGGTAAATATTTGTAGGGTTAATTATGTTTTTGGTCCCTACAAAATTGCGACCTTGTAAGTTTACTCCTTACTTAATTTTAATAGCATTTTTAATCCCTACAAAAAATTTCTGCACTCAATATTCGTCCTTACTCAATCCAAATTTGTTTAATTTATGCTTAAACTCTTAAGTTTTTCAACAATTTTTTACAGGCGTGTTAAGAACGTTACTAAAAGGTCCTCCAAAAAAATATCGCAAAAATTTGATTTCTACGTCCATATTTTTGTTACTTATATCTTAAACTTTTGTCGTTTTAAAAAATTCATATTTAATTTATTTCATGTTAAAAAATTATAGATTTTAGTAAATGAACATGTCATAGTGTTCTAAACTTGTATAAAAAGAATCGTTAAAAAATTTAAGATTTTAAGGATAATTAAACAAAATTTATTTTAGCAGGGACTAAAATTATAAGTAAATTTTTTTTGTAGGGATTAAAAAAGCTATTAAAATTAAGTAAGGACTAAACTTAGAAGGTCGCAATTTTATAGGGACCAAAAACATATTTAACCCATATTTGTATGCAGTGGCGGAGCCAATCATGCTTGAAGGGATGCACATGAACCCCCTGCCTTTCTAAAGTTACTCATGTATATACTCCCTCCGTCCCATATTACTTGACCTGGTTGACTCTGTCACGTATGCCAATGCACAATTTTAAACTTAAATTTCTTAAATAATCTAGTAGAAAAAATTACGAAAATTTGATATTTTGAAAATATTAATCGAGACGAATCTAACATCTTATATGCTATATTTTGTTTTTATATATTAGTAGAAAAATAGAGTCAAAGCATGTTACATGAATAGTGCAAATATTCTAAATAGGTCAAATAATATGGGATGGAGGGAGTATGATCTTTTTACACTCTGAACCTCCTGACATTTTGACTTTGCACCTCCTCAACTGAATACTCTCTTGCACTGGGGAAATACTTCCATGACATAGTTTTGGTGCCATTGGGGAAATTCTGGCCATTGATGTGTGTGGATGTGTGTGGGGATGTGTGTGTGATGTGTGTGTGTGGTGGAGATGCAAGCTATGGCACCAATGACACCAAAGCTATGGCACCAAAGTGCTACTCATCTGCCTTGCTTCTTTCAGTCTTTGGAGTTCCAATACAAGAGATTAACCAGCCAGTAGCTCTCAAATCAAGTTTCGTACATAATGATTATTGTACGTTTTGACTTTTCTGCCTTCGCTTTTATATTGATTTTTGTCTTTTACCTTTTATATATGGTTTTGTTTACAAAAGACAAATCTAAGGGTAGAACCCTTATTATGGGTTTGAATTAGGGGTGTTCGCGGTTCGGTCTGAATCGGTTTTGAGGTAAAAAATCAAACGATCCAAAATAAAAATCACATGCGGTTCGGTTCGGTTTGGATGATTATGTTAAAAAAATCCGAACCGATCCGATCCAAATATATGCGGTTTAATTTGGATCGGTTTTTGGATATCAAAAGTGCAACATGTAATTTTTTTATTAATATTAATATTACTCATACATCGTAAAATAATAGGTTTGATACAAAATATGACATAAATTTATTAAAAAAAGTTAACATTACACAATGAAAATGATTGATTATATTTGAAATAGAAGAAGTAGTAATAATATAGATTAAATTAATGCAATATATAAGATTAAATACCAATAATAAATATATTAATGCATTATATAATACTAATAAAATAATAAATAAGTATAAAAATTTACTTTTGCAGTTCGTTTGGTTCGGTTCGGTTTTGAAAAAGCAATCTGAAATCCGATCCGATCATAGTGGTTTTTCCAAAACAACATCCAAACACATCCAAAAATATTCGGTTTTTTGCGGTTTTCGGTTTTTTTGGATCGATTTGCGGTTTTATTTTGGATCGGTTTGGATTTGTACACCCCTAGTTTGAATTAATTAAACAGGCCTAGCCATTATCCTAAACTGCAAATACTGAAGTGTAATCGCATAACTAAAATATAAACCATATAATAATTCTTAATTGTTTACTATAAGTAATCAAAATGGATAATCATAAGAATATATATGTTTAATATTTAAGTTTAGTGTGTGTATATATAATAATTGTTAGGCAAAATTACATTTTTAGTCACTTAACTTAATTTTAGATGACAATTTGGTTCTTTATTTTTTTTAATTTCCATTTTGTCATTTTGGTCCATTTTTATACGGATTTTCAAGCTTCAAATCTAATATTCTTATGCAAATATAGATGAAGACCATAAATTTTGAAGATTGAAATGCCATGAGAAAATAAAACCATGAATTTGAAGCTTAAAAATTCATATGCAAATGGATCAAAAGGACAAAATTGAAATTAAAAAAAGATAAAAGACCAAACTGTTACCTAAAATTAGTTAAGGGACTAAGATTGTAATTTTGCATAATTGTTTTTATTAAGTGAAGTTAGAAAGCTTTCACCTATTTCAAGAGTTTTTAGTCTATTTCAAGACATGCTTTGGATTGGGAAGTTCTCGGTTTTTAGTCTTGTCAATGTTTTTGAAAGAAGATGGAAGTAAATATTTCTGGAAATGTTTTCTGAGCTTGAAAATCTTCTCTACGTTATACTAGAGCATGGTCCTGCTATCCTAAATTTTCCTTATGAAAAAAATTTTCCGCACCCCCTACTCTAGGGTCCTGGCTACGCCACTGTTTGTAAGGAACATTTGGGATGGAGTAAACGGTGTAGTGTTGGTGTGCATTTGGTTTCTGTTCGGCTTACCATGGCCAAATATCCACTATCAGCCACACAACAACAACAAGGAACAAGGTGCTCCTTTGCGCAAGCCCTAGTTAATCAAAGTTATGTTTTGATGACACAAATTCCTAGGCCATATATTAAGGAGACTCCATTTGTCTGAAACTTACTCAGACAATTTATGATCGTAGAGTTGAGGTTTACAAAAATAACTTAAACTGAAGTTTGGTTATGAGTAAATGGGGAAAACCATTAATATCCAATGATCTCACTTCGAAGCTCCAAACATTTTGGAAGGATCTTGGTCATAGGCATCTCATTTCTTTTGGACAAGTGGATGCACATGACACCATGAAGGACATGGATGTGGAACAAGTTAATAAATACAATTTTGCTAAAAAAAAATAAGACAAAAATTGAGGTAGCGCCGCAAGCACAGACCCTCCCATATCTTGGTCAAGTTGATGCAGATTACAGTGTTCTTCATGAGGATAGCACCTCATTGAAAGTACAGACTCGTATGCAGTGTCTTAACCACCGGGCCCTATGTTACAGAAGGTACTCACTGATGATATTCAGAAAATAGAAAAAGCTTTGGCAGCAGGAAATGGTTCCACACGTCTCATGACAATGAGGAAGGTTTTACTCCTTATATCACAAAAAAGGGAAAGAAAACGCAAGTCAAACTAGGGGTCAGTGCTAGAGGTCCTCTTCCAGAATATTCTCGATCGAGTTTCATGCCCCTGCAGGTTCTGATGCAGCGGGGTCAAGTTTTGAACCCCATAGAAAAATAGAACCTCAAGAAAGGGAAGCTTTGGCATATTATGAACTGTTAGTGCTATCATCCGTCTCATTGGAGATTGATGCCGCATCGGAGGTCAGTGCTGAAACCAAAACTACATATGAAAGTTCTCAAGGTGAAGTGGAGATGGATGTTCTCACAACTGAGTCAAAGAAAACTTATTTGCCTCAGGTATTTCTCATTTTCTGATTTTCAAATGGAAGTTTCAAATAATACTGCTCTTCTTATGAATCCTTGCTGTAAAACTTTGCCTACTTGTTGCAGGCATGTGTTTGTCTTACGTGTGGCGATAAAGGCTTTGAAGAGACGTTGGTGTATTGCAGAAAATGTAAAGGTTTTGCACTGCATTGGTACTTTCCATCTATTCTCTAGCATTGCATGTACTTGATCGAAATTTTTTTTTATCATTGTACTTTACTGCACTTCTGTTGCTATTTAGAACTGTGATTTTAGCAAGTTCATAAATTTGTAGCCCTATGAACATGCTTCTAAATTTCTTTTGGTTTTATAAATACATAAATAAGGGTAGTATGTATCTAAAACATGATTTAGATGTACTTTACCATCTTTTGGTTTCAGTTCGCGAACAACTCATTTGTCTAATAATACAATGAAAATCCATCTCTCAAGCAAAGATAGGTGAATTTTGGTTCCCCTTCAGATTTGATACGCCGACATAGATTATTATCTTGATAGTGCGGGTTCAAAGAACAAGGTGAAGAAGATTCAAGTGATGAGTGTGATGCACAAGGTGGAGAAGATACCAGCAGGGAGTGTGATGCTGTCGTTGATTCACAGCCTACTGCTGCTTCAATCTGGACGTGATTATTTTTTTTTTTGGTAACTTCTTTTACCGTCTCTTAAAACTAATGAATTTTTTGGTAACTTCAGCATGCCCTAAAGTTCATGAGAAGACAAGCCATCTACCTGATGTACTTAATGCAGACTTGCTTGAAAGATCAACTGTCTTGCCAGAGAGTTTCAGGAGATGTGGAACAAATAATCACAGCATTGACCTCTATTTTGCACAAACTTGAGAACATGCTTGATTTGATAAACATTTGTTCTTATTTTCTTGTTTCCACCACTAATAATTATAGAAACATTACTTTTATTTTCGTTTCGCGTTCTATTTTCAAGTATTTGTATCGAGACATTAGACATCATTGAAAATATTTTTGATGGATTTAAAAGATATGTACCGTTAGTGTAAACCAGATTTTCACTGACAACCAATAAAAGTTCACTATTTTGCCACATGAATTAACTTTTGTAAATTATTTTAAAAATAATGGCATGACATAGAAAAATGGATTGCTTCCTTTAAATGGAATTGTAAGTGTAATTACACTGACAGTTATGATAGATATGTATTTTGAAAATAAGATACTTTTAAAATTAATATGGATTCTTTTAAACTAGTATTAATTCTTAATGTTCACTTACAGGGATGAGAGGTCATTTGACAAGCTTGTTGGTCAAATTATTTCCAATAAACTGGCCATAAGACTTAAGGTTGAAAAAGTTGATCTATTAATATTTCCTTCTACAATGCTCCCAAGCCAATCTAAGAGTGAGTTACACTACATTTACATATATACTACATCATTTAAACTTTATTGCTTGTTATTCGATCGGGTCTAAATTTTTGAATTACACATTTTGCAGGATTTCAATCAAAGTATTACTTGTGGGGGATTTTTACCGATGATTCTGGTTCGGATCAACTAGATAACTAATGTGCATCTAAATGCTTCCCAACAGTTTTACTTATCGCCTTTTGTTATTAAGTTTTTAGTTAGAGTGTATTTTAAGAATTTTATGATAAGATAATTAAATATGTTTGTGGTGATTTAAAAAATTGTGAGGTTTGGGTAGATAGAATAAGGTTTAGAAATCGTGGTTATTGTTAACGGTAAAGAATAAAATTTGGAAAAGGGTAAAAAAGGGTTTCTAAGAAGTATTTGAGGTTTGGGTCATGTTTTCAAAATTAGAGTAGAATTAATGATGTTGAAATTGGTGTTCTTGGATTAAAATGATGAGAATTTACAATCATGATGTTGGGAGGATTATTTGTGGATTAATTTGGCTGAAAAAGGGTTAGGAACTTGAAAACTAGGGTTGTGAGAAAAAGGGGCCAAAAACCCTTATAAAGAGGTTAGGGACACGCACGCCGCACGTAGATTTATGCGCGCCACATGTCCAACTGTGAAAAAATATGATTGTTGCGTAGCCCGTGGCTGGGCAACACACGTCTTATTGAGCCTCACGCGTGTGTCCACGCACCCTTTGCATTTTTATTTTTTTTGCTATATTTGATGGATTGACTCTCATCCACCTCTCTTTTAAAGTCCATATATAGCTTGACACTTACCACATACCTTTTTTATTTCTTGCTTTTTAGGTCAAGATATTTAGAGATCTTGCAAAAACGTGATTTCTTGTGTTATGGTTTTCCCTTTTCCGTACATCTGATAACTTATCTTCTTATCTCAAATTATCAACAATAGTTCACCTGATTCCACTTTGATAAGGGCCCTTGCAGTTGCCAAAAAGGGTATTCATAGGATAAAAGGACATTCTTGATGCAAGAAAGGATGCAAGAAAAACGAAGAAGAATCAAGATCAAACAAGAAAATCTGCGAAGAATCAATGAACAACGCAAGAACTTTCTGCAAAAATGATGAAGAATCAATGAAAAAGATGAAGAATGAAATCGTAACAAACTTTGTAACTTTCTCCATGGAAGTGAGAGAAAAGGCTTTGATACCATGTTATGGAAAGCAAGAAATGGAAAATGATCTCATTCTCATCACTAGAAAAGTGAATTACATCAAGTATTTATAGAGAATACAATAGCCTAATTACATCGTAATATAGTAACTTGCAGTTCAAGTAACTAAGTAACTAAGTAACTTCAGTGTCCTTTTCTTCTTCCTCTAATATGATGTTCATTATTGTCCAATACGACGAAGTCAACATGGAATATAAAGTTAATCAATTTTTACCATAACATCATCTGCTACGTCATATGGTGTTTTCAACGTCCCATCTGTCAATACGACTTCATTTTTGTTGGTTTCACTGTCAATTCATCTAGCTTATTTAACATTGATAATGGCATCGAATTTATGCTTGCACCCAGATCACATGATGTTGTGTCGATGAATATTTTGTTGATTGAACAAGGAAGGGTGAAGTTTCCACGATCCTTCTTTTGAGGTAATTTTTTCTTCAAGGTCGAATTACAACTCTCTGCGATCACCACCAACTCCATTTCTTTTACGCCTTTCTTTTTCGATAGATGTTTACTCAAAAAAAAAAAATTGTAGATAAGACTTTCTTCTAATTTTTTTCACATAAGGGTTGGTCATTTTTGTTCTTGCCATGAGTTTCAGGAACTCCTTTTGTTGTTGTCCCTTTTCTTTCTCTTAACTCTTGTTGGGTTGACATTACACTATAGATTTAATTTTTCTTGGTTCTACCTTTGTTCGTATTGGATTCTTTTTTAATTTTTATTCCGTTGTTTTCTTGAATGTTTCTACATGCTCCCTTCGTTCCTAGGTGGGTGCATTCTACACCATAATACTTCTTTTCCCATTTTTACCTCCTGATGTCTTCCTTTGCTCGTGATTCAGCAAATAAAAAAAATTAAAAATTACTTTGCATTTTCCTTGGTCTTTATGAATGTGAGTTTCTACTTTCATAATGTCGTAGTTACGTTGACCATGGTGGTTTATATATAGGATATAGATGCATTTGTTTGCTCAAGTAGGGCTTCTTGATGACGTACTATTCTTTCCTAATAGTGGTTTAACCATTTCTTCCGGTGTCCCAATCTCTTCGTTATCATCTTGTTCTTCCTAGGGGTAGTGTGCAAGCCAATTTCTATGGTAGGGATTAATTCAAGGACTGAATTGCACAATATATAAAGGTAGAAGATGGAGATTACCTTTCTTTTTAAGAACAATCTTTTTAAAATTAAAAACTAAATAAGAAAAAGATACAACTAAAAAGAATACATAATCCTCCCTCCGTCTCACAATAATTGTCTCTTTACCATTTTTTCTTTTTCTCAAAATAATTGTTACTTTTTTGACAATCCAAAATAATTGTCACTTAAGAATACCAATGCAGCACTTATATTTTTTTCATTAATATACCTTTATTTATTGAATTTCATCCAACTTAACTACTCCACTAACTACAATTAATAAGAGTGTTTTAGTAAATGATACTATAATTTTACCAGCAAAATCAATATAATTAATCATTTACTTAATAACCGTGCACAAATCTTAAACGACTATAATATAGAGACGGATGGAGTACCTAAAATGAAATCAATTTTTTTGTATATTTTTGGAATAAGACAAAAAGAAATAAAATTAAACTTAATCTAAAACTAAAAAAATAAAAATATAGTGAATAAACTATGGTATCGATTATGAGATATCTATAGAAATTATTGTGTTATTGTGCGTTGACAAGGGCCGCACGGAGCAAGTTCTCAAAGGATGGATCATAATATAACAATCATACTTAAAAAACCATAATCGATTAAGATAATTAAGCAACTTTAAATATTAGTTATTATTTGGGTTAAAGCCTAGCCTTATACCATAACCTAGGTACCATACAAGGTACTCCTGGTTATCTATAGAATTTCTTTTGGTAATTGTGCCTTGAGAAGGGTGGCACGAAGCAAGTTCTCCAAAGATTAATCATAATATAACAATCATTCTAATTAAAACCCATAATTCGATTAAGATAGTTAAGCAACTTTAAATATTTGTTATAATTTGGGTTAAAGCATGGAATGTCATCCTTATACCTTAACCTAGGTACCATACAAGATACTCCTAGGTTTTAATTCTGCCTAAAGTCTATATTAGATAGAATTAGGGTTTATTTTTTCCTAGTGGTCTAGAAGCATTATACCGTTCGAAACAATGTAAAATTAAATAAGACTTAAATCATAACTTAAAGCATTATACCGTTCGATGCAATGTCTTGATTTACCGATTTACATAATTTCTCACTAAAATGACTTAAAACACCTACAGAGTTGCCGATTTTAGGAGAGAAAAAAATTTACATTAAATAATATGAAAAAAATACAAAATATATCTTAAACCATAAAAAAAATCCGCTAAAACATATCTAAAACAAATGACTCAAAAACATAGCTAATACTGTATATCATCAAATATCTGATCATCTACGCTGAATCAAATGTTTGCAACTGTTCCACTTTCTTTCCATCACACACGTCTTTGTTGTTATTTTTAACCCGCTCGACCTCGTAATTTTCAATATCATACCAATGACCTTCCACGTCTTTGAAGGTACCTACACTCGGTGTTTGACTATGTATGAGCAAGAGAGAAGCTATAAATCTTCATTAAAGGCAATATGACGACCAACGTTGATGATAGTGACATCAATAGGATGAACAACAATTCTCTCACTAGAATCCCCTTTCTTGTTTGAAATCCATCTTGAAATGGTTCACGCAATGAGCCCTATATTATTTGGAATTCGAGTGGTTTATTCAGTATTAGAATGAACAAGAGTGAGGGGAGCCACTTCAAAAGGCAAACTTCAAGAGGAAGATCTAGAGTGTCCTAAAATAACTATGTGATATTCATTCATTTAAATTGATACAGTACATATGCCTACAAATATGAGTATATTGATGCCACCGAAATACTCATGTTTCCGAATATGCAACGTTGACGATGCAAAAGTCATTGATTGAATATGCACTTGATAAAAACGAATATTTCAACCTGAATCAAATAAACACTGCACTAAGACGGAAAATAAAAAAAAAACACCGCACAAAGATGGAAAATCAAAATAAACCAAGTCGTGTTAAACGACGAAATCAAAAACCAACGAAAGACGGTTGAAAATATGTGAAAATCACTTATTTAACTAAAATAGAAAGAAAGACAATGCGAAGGGGTGATTTTGGGTCAAAACTGACCATAAATCACCCCTCTTTAATATATCATGAAGAAGATAAGTTGTGACGGCTAGGGTTTGCGAAAGATAAAAGAAAGAGAAACTTTTTTTTGTTGATAGAAACAGGCTTAATGCATTTCATTAATAATCAAGAATTCAATACATGATGGGATGTTATAATGAATACGAAAACTAGCTTCTGACAGAGCCGCCTTAGCTAAGCTATGAGCAACTCTGTTTGTTTGTCTCCTAATGAACTTCACATCAGAGTTCATAAGATCAGTGCCTAACAGGTGTATACAATTACTAATTAACACACTAAATTCTTATACACCAGATTGCGTTATGTATATGTTATCTGCTACCGTCTTCGAATCCACCTCAAAATCCATGTTCACCAACTGTAAATCCCTCACCCATTCCATACCCTGTAATAGACCAAGAGCTTCCCCAGTATCAACATCAATAATGGGAGAGAAATAGTCAGTCCGAGCTAGCACAAAAGCCTCATTCACGTCTCTGATGCAGATGCCTATACCCACTTTGTCAATACTCTCTGAAAAAGCAGCGTCAACATTGCATTTATACCTACCTTCAGATGGTTTTAACCACGTTTCGATTTGAGAACGAGTGTTATTTGTGGCAGCCGCAGCCTTAACCTCTTGGGCATTCATCCAGCTAGCTAAAAAAGTAGTAGCTCTATCGCAAATGGTTTGACATGTATCAGAGACATCATTCCAAATCTTGTTGTTTATGTTTTTCCAAATACTCTACATAAGCGTACAAAAGAGTGCAAGATTTGTTTGTTGTACCCGGGCAAGAATCTCAAGTAGATTCAGAGCAATGTCACTAGGATTAGAAACCATAGCTGCTATATCATTCCATAAACCCAAACGCTGCCAACATTGAGTGCTTTTCGGACAATATAACAAAGCGTTAATGTTGTCCTCTTGATCCGAGCAAAACGGACATTGAGTTGTGCAATTCACGCCCCGAGCTTGCAGGCAGACTCACGATGGGAGGTAGCCATGAGCAACTCTCAAGAGGAAATTCTTAATGCGAGGAGGAGCCTTGCAACGCCAAATCTGATTCCAGTTTCCATCGATTTCGTGTTGTTCCACAATTTGGTTTCTATCAATGATATTTCTTTATGCACTGCGGACTGAGTAAGTGCCATGCTTTTCAAACTTCCACACCAGTCTATCATGATGAACTGAAGGAAATAAAGGAGTTCTGCAGATCTGTTGTGCTGAATTATCATCAAAAAGAATATAGATGTTCTCTGTATGCCATTCCTTCGAATTTGGATAAAAAAGGTCTGAGACTTACATGGATGCCATAACCGGGTTCATGTTAGTGGGACGAGCGATGGAATAATTGTTACAGATCCACGAGGGATCCCACGCCGAAATATTTGCACCATTCCCTATACTCCATTTGAAGTCATTCCGAATAACATCTTTAACATTCCAAAGGCTTCCCTAGACCAAACTCAGATTATGTCCAGGACTTGTTGCGAAATAATCACTATTTGGATAATATATAGCTTTCAAGAGTCTAGTGATTAGATTGTCAGGGTGAGTGAGAAGTTTCCACGCCTGCTTCCGTAACATTGCCATGTTAAAAGCTTTCAGCCTTTAAATCACATTCCTCCATAGCTTTTTGGGACCGTAAGCCGTTCCCAAGCCATCCAATGCATCCCTATTATATTTCCGTTACCATGTCCCCACCAAAAAAGTGTTGAGCATTTTTTCAATTTCCTTAATCAGAGAATTCAGTTACAAAAATGTTCTCATTAAATAAGATGGGATGGATTGCACAACCGATTTTATCAAAACTTCTCTGCCTGCTTACGATAGACACTGACTACTCCAGGAATTGATTTTGTTCCAAATACAATCCTTTATAAATTTAAAAGTGGAAGCTTTCCTACAACCAACAATCTAAAGGACCCCTAAATACTTTCCTGTACCAAGCACTTGACGAACACCCATGATAGTTGATATGTCATGGTTCGTCTCAACGGGTGTATTGCGACTAAAAAGATCTCCGACTTTTGGAGGTTAATAGCTTTCATTATGTTTTTTGCTAAATTTTGTTTTGTACCTTTAACTATTTTTGAGGTTTCACTTTTATTTATCATTATTTCTCAAAAAAAAAACTTGTATTTATCAATTAGTTTTTATTCCTATTTTCTGGATTACTTGGAGCTCTGTCTGTTTACGAAAGAAGTTTGGAGGGTTGGGGGTGAGGCATTTGAGGGAGTTTAATAGAGCCTTACTAGGCAAATGGTGTTGGCGGATGTTGGTGGATAGAGGGGGTGTTGGTGGCGCGGTATGGTGAAGAGGCAGGGAGGTTAGAGGTCGGGGGCCGGAGTGGTTCTTTTTGGTGGAAGGAGTTAGTGAAGATTAGAGATGGGATAGGTGATGCAGATGGGGGTTGGTTTGCAAAGAGAGTGTTGAAAAGAGTAGGGGATGGATCTAGTACATTCTTTTGGTATGATAGGTGGTTAGGTGATGTGCCTTTGCGTACACGGTTTACTCGTTTATTTGATTTAGCGACTAATAAGTTGTGTACGGTGGCTGATATGTGTGCCCTTGGATGGGAGGTTGGAGGTGAGGCGTGGAGTTGGAGGAGAAGACTGTGGGCGTGGGAGGAGGAGTTGGTAGTGGAGTGTAGTCATGTTAATAATGTTATTTTGCAGACTAATGTGATTGACAGGTGGTAGTGGAACCCGGACAGAGTGGGGGTTACACAGTGAGCGGTGCTTACCACATACTGACTGCTCAAACCGACCCTCCAGATGTAGGAATGCATAATCTTGTTTGGCATAAACAGGTTCCTTTGAAGGTGTCCATTTTTTCTTGGCGGTTGATGAGGGACTGGTTGCCAACTAAGCTTAATCTTGTTAGGCGTGGATTGCTTGATGCCGACGCGGCTGGGTGTACAACAGGGTGCGGTCATGACGAATCGGCATCTCACTTATTTCTTCATTGTGACATGTTCGGTTCCTTATGGCAAAATGTTAGGTCGTGGATTGGTGTCTCAGGTGTCGAGCCTTATGAAATTCGCAATCACTTCTGTATCACCCAAGGCTGACGAGGCAAGACAATGAGCGGCTCCCGACAGCTTCTAGAGGAACCGAATCACATCGGAATGAGAGGGATCCTAAGGCCGTGTAGGTATGGGGCTACATGGTTAAAGGAAGGCTTATAAGAATTGTTTGGTATTACCTATATCACCAAGATGCATCTTCTTTTTGGTAGCTCATTTCATAAGAACTCCACGGTTAAGTGTGCTTGACTTGGAGCAATTTTGGGATGGGTGACCTGCCGGGAAGGTTTCCGGTAAGCGTGCGAGTGAGGACAAAACACGCTGAAAAGACTCGTGTTGGTTCGTGGGGTCAGTCGGCAATTCTGAAACCAATATGGGATGTTACAAATGGTATCAGAGTAGACCTCTCCCAGTACGGTGTGTGAAAAGACTCGTATTAGTTCGTGGGGTCAGTCGGCAATTCTGAAACCAATATGGGATGTTGCAAATGGTATCAGAGCAGATCTCTCCCAGTATGGTGTGGTTCGGGGACGAACCAAGCGGAACTGGTGGGCATGTAACACCCAAGGCTGACGAGGGTGGGGAGTGGTCGTCGGTGCACAAGGCACGACAATGAGCAGCTCCCGACAACTTTTAGAGGAACCGAATCACATCGGAATGAGAGGGATCCTAAGGTCGTGTAGGTATGGGGCTACATGGTTGAAGGAAGGCTTATAAGATTTGTTTGGTACTACCTATATCAACAAGATGCATCTTCTTTTCAGTAGCTCATTTCATAAGAACTCCACGGTTAAGCGTGCTTGACTTGGAGCAATTTTGGGATGGGTGACCTACCGGGAAGTTTTTCGGTAAGCGTGCGAGTGAGAACAAAACACACTGAAAATACTCGTGTTGGTTTGTGGGGTCAGTCGGCAATTCTGAAAGCTTGGTTTGTGGGGTCAGTCGGCAATTCTGAAAGCAATATTGGATGTTACAACTTCTTTCAATTTATTCATTATTCAGGTTCTGCGAAGAAGCGTACATCTTTTCTTCAGCTCATTTGGTTACTTTGTGTCTGGATGGTTTGGATTGGACGTAACAACAGAATATTTAATAATATCCAAACCACCATACACCAACTTTTATAGATGGTGGTTTAAGGCTAATAATGCCACATTTGTGTAGGGATCTCAGAGATGGTGGTCGGACCCTTAGTTATGTCTGGGTATCGATTGACCTTTGGTTTGTAAATATTGCATGACTGTGATTTTTTAGGGGTGGCTCTTTGGTACACCTTGTGCTGAAGTGGCTCATTGCCGGTGTTAATATATTCCATTTTTATGTCTTAAAAAAAATATAGTTTTTATTCCTTTTGAGTCCCTTAATTATATCTCTCTTAGCTAGTGAAATTGATTCCCACCGTTGGTTATAAATGTAATACCTCAGATTCCTTCAACAAAAAAAAAATGTAACACCTCAGATTTTGGTCTAAGAGATTCCATTCATTTCCTTAATATTAGAAAAACGTTGCAGTTTTTTTTTCTTTTTTTCTTTTTTATAACCCTCTCTATTTTCTTTTTATTTTCTTTCAAAAAAGTTGGTAAACGGAAAATGCTATTATCTCTATTTGTTTTCGTTATACATCATCTTTATCAAATAATATATCTATAGAAAATAGATTATTTTGGGCTGATCTTTTCTACTTTCAATTAAACCTTTAAGCAAATTTGACTATAAGAATTGTTGGGGTCATTCAAAAAGATAAGAATTTATATTACATTTAGTTTGTTACAATATGAAAATGTAAAATATCTATTATATCTACCTATAATTTTAATCAAAATCAAATTAATATTGAATAAAATTTTATAAAAACTAATATTTGTAATTTATACCCCTAACTAATGTTTTAAAATACTTAAAAATCGGCAAAAAAAAATGGGGAAATTATATAATTTTTTTAAAACAAGTAAGACACGTTCTTTTATAGTTGTGAGCCAATATAATAGCCCTATAATTATAAATAGGAAATTTTTTTTTTTTAGTGGCCGGGGTTTGAACCCCGAATATTTTATGCATTGTCCCAACCAACTCAGCTAAGCTCATGAGAACAGGAAAATGCTTAATCAAGCGACAAATATTACAGCGACAACATCACAAAGGCATATTAATGTTATACAATTGAAATTCCACTACCCTACCTTCCCTTTTTTCCGGCCAGCAAGAGATATAATTGGTTCCACGGCAATTCGGGACTAGTTCGGGATAAAAAGCCTCGCGAGAAATAGTATCACTTTTATAAATATTATATGACAATTGCTCGATTTTATAAATAAGGCAATATTTATTTTGGGCATTAATAAGGCAATAATACATGGTTGTTTCTAGAAAGAATCGTCACACGTTTTTAAATAAATAGTTTTGTTAGCACATGGAAACTTTGTATTAATAATATGATAATCAACAAAAATACTTATTTGGAAAAATTCCAAATTAAAAATGTTAGGCTAAAAAACACAAAATAGAAAATTATTAAATAATATTAAATGATATGAAGAATATATTATTTCATTTTTATTTTTTTTCATTTATGTTTGAACAAATACTTATAATTTGATTTTGTGTCCATGTAAGACTTGCTCGAATAAAGAAATATAACAAATTTTTTTGTTGTGGTTAACGAATTATGGAATATTAAAAAATAGAATTATTATAAATAAATAAAAAATATACCTCATTTAAACAATCGCGTCGATTCGTAATTGAAACTAAAACAGTATTTTCTAATCTGGTTCGTTCTTATCACATTCTTACAACAATAACTGTCATCATCGTTCACTTGAGTGCAAGTGTAAGTACTTTCACTATATAAGCATAAACACTTATATGTGTACACCTCATATTTTAAACCACTCATTCAGCATTTTATTCTCTCTTTCGCTCCCTTTATCATATCATCAATATATTGCATCATCCTCTTTATTTCAATCTCCAATCTTATATTTAAATATCCTTGATTTTTCTACATCTATTCAACACCTTATTTTTCCACTATCCGTTCCCTTCTTATCACTTAACTAGTCACATCTCTCTTTTATTTTTTCTCTCTAGGGAAAAGATTGAGTGTTTGGTGTGTAAAAATTACTTTTCAAAGCAAAAAAAAAATACAAGAAAATACAGTAATAACAACATGTATTTTCAAAATTCAAACCCTTCCACATCGCGCGCCATCGTTCCAGTTCCCGACGAGTTACAAAATTACAACAACAACACTCTGGCGGGAAAAGCTTCAAAATCTATGCAGAAGCTTAGAGGGCAAAACAAGGAGCTTGTTCGCACTGCGATGGATGCAGATCACCGTCCGTATCGTGAGATGGTCCGGAGAACAAGAATATTGTTTGATTCTATTCGTGTGTCAGGTTTGCTAGAAGAAGAGAATAATCGTAAGAACAAAAGGTATTTGAAAGCTTATTCTTTGTTGAACCAGACAGAAGAAGTGAATAACAGTAGGGTCCGAAATGACTTGATAGCTGCTGCTTTGATGAATGATCATGGTATGTATTTGTATCTTGATAAGAAAATCATTGGTCCAGTTCCTGGTGTTTGTATTGGTGATATTTTTCTCTATAGAAGTGAAATGTGTGTGATTGGTTTACACGGTCAACCACAAGCTGGGATTGATTATTTACATGCTAGTATGAGTTCTAATGGCCTACCCATTGCTACTAGTGTGGTTGTGTCTGATGGATATAATGATGATGATCAAGGAGACAAAATTATCTACTCTGGCCATGGTGATGTGAAGCAGGACCAGAAGTTGGAACGAGGCAACCTTGCTATGGTGACAAGTATGCAATATGAGATTGATGTTAGGGTTATTCGAGGTTTTCGGTATGAAGGTGGTACTTCTACTACTAGTAAGGTTTTTGTTTATGATGGCTTGTATAAGATAATTGAATGTTGGTTTGAAAAAGGTATATCTGGGTTTGGTGTTTATAAGTTTATGTTATCTAGGGTTCAAGGTCAACCTAAGATGGGTAGTATGATCCTTAAGGAAGCAAGTATGCTTAAGAGAGGCCAATTATGTTCTAATCCTATGTATGTCATTTCTGATGATATTTCCAATGGGAAGGAGAATATCGGTGTGAGACTATATAATGACATTGACAGTGATCGCTATCCCATGCAATTTGAGTATCTTCCGAAGGCAGCTTTTCCAAAATTCTTGCTTCCTCAGAGCATGATGGAGAGGAAAAATAAGAGGGTATTGGAGTGTTGTGAATGCGTTGATGGATGTTTTCCTTCAATCATGAATGACAACACTTTACCTTATAGTAAAAGTGGGTTTCTTTTAAAAGGGAGGTCATTAATTTATGAATGTGGTCCTTTTTGTAGTTGTCCTTCGCATTGCAGAAACCGTGTGACACAAAAAGGTATTAAATATAGGTTGGAAGTGTTTAGATCTAATGAGACTAGTTGGGGAGTTAGGTCTTTGGACCCTATTTTAGCTGGAACTTTTATATGTGAGTTCACCGGGCTTGTTTTGACTAGGGAGCAAGCTGAAATTTTAACCATGGATGGTGAACATAACTCTTCGATGATATATCCAAATCGACTTTTGAATAGGTCCACTCAAGAATGGGGTGATTTGTCGATGATTGATGCTAATCATGTGCATCCCGCATATCCTCCTTTAGATTTTGCATTGGATGTATCAACGATGAGGAATGTTGCCAGCTATATTAGTCATAGCCCAACTCCAAATGTGTTTGTTCAATTAGTTCTCTATGATCATGGTAATTGGATGTTTCCCCATCTTATGTTATTTGCAATGGAGAACATCCCTCCAATGAGAGAGCTTAGTCTTGATCATGGGGTAGAATTGACTGGAAAGCTCTCGATACGTAATTGATGTTTTATTATTGTCTTCAATGTAATTTATAGACTTTATGTTATGATGAAGCTGAGTTTTCATTAGCGTATTTATTTTTACTATTGTCTTCAATGTAATTTCATCGCACTTTTTTTTCTTCAAAAAATTTAATCGCATTTTTTTTTCTTCATGTTTTGTCCAATCTAGATAACATGAGTTACAAACATATTATTATTTATTTCAAAATGTTTGGATATTATGATAATTGTTTCGTAATTTTTAGGCGAATTGGTTATTTGAATATTTTATTTTATTACTATTATGTAAACTTTTCACTTTTATTACCATTGAATGAATGGGTAACACTAAGAGCACCATTATCGCCAAAAAACCAAAATCTCCTCACATTTACCCCAGACAATTGTGTCAATGTGTATTGGATATTTGATCCATATGCCACCAATAACTATTTCTACAACGGTAACTTATTTTTGAGAATAAATGAAGTCATTTCATCATAATTTATCATTAACATCTAGTTTAAATCTAAATTATTAATTTGATCTCTTTTTAAATTTTTCTTTTGCACATTTCTTTTGACTATGAACCCCAATATACTTTCACATTAAATTAATAAAGTAAAGAATGAGAGAAGGCGACTTGAGAGAGAGACCTAGCGGTGGCAGACCTTTCGAACGGTGGCAACCGCGGCGGAGTTTATCTCCGCATGAGAGAAGATTTGGGGGGGATAGGGGTCCAGCCTGGGTGGCAGAAAATGGGGGGGATAGGGGTGGTTGGTCTGTGGTCAGGTCTCGGAAGAGGAAAGCGACGCAACCGGTGGATCGAGGACGGGACAGGTCAAGGGAATCAGCGCGGCATGGAGGCATGGTGCATGGGAAGGGTTTCAGACGACAAGATTTTGGCAGGAAGGCTTGGGATTCGTGTGCACAATCTAGGGTTTATGATCATCAGGTTTCACGTCAGTATGATTTTGGCAGAAAGGAGAACGCATATGTTCAGCGTGAGTCTGTTCCTTCTGAGGACGGTTACCGCAACCATGGGGACAAGGCTTCATTCTACTTCACCAACATTCCAAAACATATTACAGGCTATCAGTTACGTCATTATTTTGAGGTATGTGGAATTCTTTCAGATGTTTATGTAGCTAGACGTCTCAATGCCCGTGGTCAGGTCTATGGTTTTGTCAGATATCTGAATGTTAAAAATAGAGACAAACTAGGGCAAGCATTAAACAATGTCTGGATTGGTGATTGTCGAGTCTGGGCTAGGGAAGCTAGGTTTGACAGGTTTGAGGTTTTTGATGAGGATGTTAGGGATGACAGGAGGGTCGGTAGTCATGTGTTGAAGGATGTGGAGGTTAGGCCGGTAGTGATTACCCATGGAGAAGGGATTAGGAATGTGAGAATGAGGAAGGCGGAGGCTGAGGAGAAGGAGAGTGAGGGAGAAAAAATTGTGAAGGTTGGAATGGTGGATGTTAAAGTAGGGCAGCAGAAGAAAAAAAACAAGTCGAAAATTAAAAAAAAAGAAAAGAAGAGAGAGGTTGAGGGAGTAGTCGTGAAGGAGGTAGGTGAAGAGAAGGCTGAAATAAAACATAAGAAGGTGGAGGAAGGAAAGTTAGTGTGGGAGATGAAGGTGCAGAAGGTAGGGGAGAGTGCTATTGTAAACCATTTGTGCTACAATTCGAATCCGGAGGATCGTTTGTGGGCTAGTGGGGGTATGGTGGCAAGGGTGTTGTCCGGAGATTCATCATTGTCTTTACAACATAGGATAGAAGATGCTGGTTTTCATAATGTTGTTGTAACACCAATGGGAAGTGATAGGGTTTTTTTGAATTGTTTGGGAGGCGAGGATATTTGGAAGGTGTTCAACGATGCTATTCATTTTTTTGGTATGTTGTTTACGGACTTACATAAATGGTCGACAGTTGACATGAATTATGAAAGGGGGGCTTGGGTAAGGATTTATGGCACTCCAGTGCATGCTTGGAACGATGTGTTTTTCAAATTATGTGTGTCTCAGTGTGGAAGATTTATTCGATCGGATGGTTGTACGGTGGATAGGGGGCGGTTGGATTATGCTCGTGTTCTTATATCGACAACGCAATTAGAGGTTATTAATTCTTCTTCTGAGATTGTTATTGATGGCATTAATCATGTTCTAAAGTTGGTGGAGGAGTGGGGGTTTAATCTAGGGGAGGATGCTTTTTTGTCGGAAGAGGAAGTGGAGTCACCGCAAGAAGAGTTACCTAATAATATTCATGATGATGTTAATGTGGACAATTTTAATGACGACATTGAGGCTTTGGTGGATGATTTGAATGATGATTGGCAGAAAGGCAAGGACCAGCATGCTGGTAGTGGTCACGTTGAGGATTGTATGTCTTTAAAAGATAGTCAGGCTCTCTTGGGACAGCAGAAAGAGCAGCCAGTTGTGCAGATTTTTAATCATGATCCAGTAACATTACATTCGGCTTCAGCAGAGGATTTTGATAGTAAACAGAATTGTGCTTTTGTTTTTGGGGCAAGTTCTGTCCAGGAAGGCAAAGATGGGCCAAAGTCTTCTACTACTTCATCAAAGTCGAATATTAAAAAGAAGAAACAAGTGGGGGTCACACTTAAACATTCAGCTGGATTTATCAAAAGGATAGCGCGACTACCTTCACATGATAGAAAGGAAATATTGAAAATTATGAAGAAACGTGACGGCAAGAGAAGGTCTCGGTCCAAGGATTCTTTAGCAACGCACTCATCAAATTCAGCTCCTACCAACATGTCTAATGTTTCGGTTTCTAAAGATTGGGAGCATTATGTGGTTCTTCATGATAAAAAGGAGTCGGTGGCGGAGGATGTGAGGGAGTTGGGTAAGACGATGGGTGTTTGTTTTAATGGCGACAAAAATAATAGTTTCAATTTGTTGACAAAGGAGGGTAGGAGAGAGTTGAGGGCGGAGCAAGGGAGTTTGGTGGTGGTAGGAAAGGAGGTGGGTGGCGGGAGTGTTAGGGAAGGGCTGTAGGGGATCGGTAGAGTGGTTGAGGGTGGGGGTGGAGAGAGGTGGCAATGAAGATTACTTCTTATAATGTAAGGGGTTTGGGTGGTTTTGAGAAAAGAGCAGAAGTGCGGCGTTTTGTTCAAGATAATCATCCGTATGTGGTTTGTTTACAAGAAACTAAGTTGAATTTGGTGGATAGTTTTACTGTTAAATCTGTGTGGGGTAGCGATCTTTGTGGGTATTCTTATCAAGCTTCTGTCGGGGCCTCAGGAGGTTTGTTAACTTTGTGGGACTCATCCGTGGTGGAGGTTTGGTGTACCATGAGTTTCAGACATGTTTTAATTATTAAAGGGAAGGTTTTGCTCACAGGCCAAGATTTTATTATTGTAAATGTTTATGCACCTTGTGACACAGAAGCTAAACAAGATTTATGGGTACGGTTGTCTCATTTTATTATTAATTTTGGTGAAGCGAATATTTGTGTCTGTGGGGATTTTAACTCTGTTAGAATGGCGGAGGAAAGGAGAGGTAGAAACATGTTTTTCAGACAGCTGGATGCAGATTACTTTAATAATTTTATTGATGGTTGTTTCTTGATAGATTTACCGATTTGTGGTCGTTTATTCACTTGGTATCGTGGTGACGGTATTTCGATGAGCAGGATTGATAGATTTCTGGTGTCTGCGAAGTGGAGTGAATCTTGGCCAAACTGTATCCAGGTTGCACATCAGCGGGGCCTTTCCGATCATGTTCCTCTTGTTTTATTTGTTGATGAGTCAAACTGGGGTCCTCGACCTTTGCGTTTGATGAAGTGTTGGTCTGAATATGTTGGTTACGGTGAGTTTGTTCGCGAAAAATTGAATTCTTTTAATTTGGAAGGATGGGGCGGACATGTCCTGAAAATGAAGCTCAAAATGATTAAATTATGTCTTAAGGAGTGGCATCAAAAACATTCCAAGAATATTGATGGCAAGATTTTGGACGTAAAGAATAGAATTTCTCTCCTTGACACTAAAGGGGAGGAATGCGAGCTGTTGGAGGAAGAAGCGAAGGAGCTTCGAGATTTGTCTGTTGAGTTACACTCCTTGTCACGAGTGCATACTAGTATGAACTGGCAGAAGGCGAGATTGAATTGGGTAAGGGAGGGAGATGCAAATTCTAAATTCTTTCATAATGTGATGTCTAGACGACAACGTAGGAATTCTTTGCATGTGATTCATGTTGACGGTGTGCCGGTGGAAGGGGTTCAGAATGTTCGGACAGCTGTTTACAATCATTTTGCAAGCCTTTTCCGTAGTCAAGATGCGGTGAGACCAGGTGTTGAAGGTTTAAACTTTCGTAAATTATCTGGTGCACAAGCAGGTAATTTGGTGCGTCCTTTTACGTTGGATGAGGTGAAACAGGCGGTTTGGGATTGTGATAGTTTTAAGAGCCCCGGACCTGATGGTATTAATTTGGGGTTCATCAAAGATTTTTGGCATGAACTTAAAGATGATTTTTTGAGGTTTTTTGTGGAATTCCATCGAAATGGGAAATTAACAAAGGGTGTAAATTCGACGTTCATTGCTTTGATACCGAAGGTGGATAGTCCTCAAAGGCTAGCTGATTTTCGCCCAATTTCTCTTGTTGGCAGTATGTATAAAGTGTTGGCAAAGGTCCTTGCAAACCGCCTTCGTCTTGTCTTGGATTCTGTGGTGTCGGATGCTCAGTCAGCTTTCGTCCGAGGTAAACAAATTCTTGATGGTATTCTCATTGCGAATGAAGTTGTCGATGAAGCTAAACGCATGAATAAAGAGTTACTGTTATTTAAAGTTGATTTTCAGAAGGCCTATGACTCTGTCGATCTCAATTACTTAAATTCGGTGATGTTGAGTATGAATTTTCCAACTCTTTGGAGAAAATGGATTATGGAATGTATTGGAACAGCTACAGCTGCGGTCCTTGTTAACGGGTGTCCGACGGAGGAGTTTCCTATTCAGAGGGGACTTCGCCAAGGGGATCCTCTTTCGCCATTTTTATTCTTATTGGCGGCGGAGGGTTTTGACGTTCTGATGAAGGCTTCTGTGTCTAATAATATTTTTCAGCCGTATGGTGTAGGATCTCAAGGGGAGGTTAGGTTGTCTCATCTTCAGTTTGCGGATGATACTCTTATTATTGGTGGAAAAAGTTGGTTGAATGTCCGCACGATTAGGGCTGTTTTGCTTCTTCTTGAGGAGGTTTCGGGGTTGAAGGTAAATTTTAATAAAAGTATGCTGACGGGTGTAAACATTTCCACAACATGGTTATCAGAAGCGGCTGCAGTGTTGAATTGTAAAAATGGTTTATTGCCTTTTGTGTATCTGGGGTTACCTATTGGAGGTGATGATAGGAAACTTTGTTTTTGGAAACCTGTGCTGGATCGTATTACTGCTAGATTGTCGTCATGGAACAATAAATATCTATCTTCTGGTGGTCGTCTGGTTCTTTTGAAGTCTGTCCTGTCTTCTCTTCCGGTTTACTTTCTTTCCTTCTTCAAGGCACCTACAGGTATAATCTCCTCTATCGAATCTATTTTTAAAAAAAATTTTTGGGGTGGGTGTGAGGTCTCTAAAAAAATTGCTTGGATTAAATGGGATTCTGTATGTTTACCTATGATTAGAGGTGGTTTGGGGGTTCGGAGGTTAGGGGAATTTAATTTTTCTTTATTAGGTAAGTGGTGCTGGAGGATGTTGCTGGACAAGGATGGGTTGTGGTATCGTGTCTTAAAGGCACGGTATGGGGAAGTTGGAGGTCGGTTACAGGAGGGGGGACGACATTCATCTAGGTGGTGGAGAATGATTTGTAATGTAAGGGAAGGAAGTGGGTTAGAGGTTGGAAGGTGGTTTGATGACAACATTAGGCGGGTGATAGGTAACGGTAGGAATACTTTCTTTTGGACAGATAACTGGTTAGGTGGAGTTCCTTTAAAAATTCAGTTTAGCCGCCTTTACGAGTTAGCTGTTCATAAGGAGTGTACGGTGGAGGATATGGCGAGAGCAGGGTGGGAGGAGGGAGGATGTGGTTGGGTGTGGAGGCGTCGTTTATTGGCTTGGGAGGAGGATGGTGTGAGGGAGTGTGTTACTCTGTTAAATAATATTGTTTTGCAGGATAATATCCAGGATCAGTGGCGGTGGTTACTCGACCCAATCCATGGCTATACGGTTAAGGGGACTTATTGTTTCTTAACTAATTCGGCGGTTCAAGTATCTACCGGCGCCGGGCTTGATGTGTGGCACAAATGTGTTCCTACCAAGGTGTCTGTGTTTGCTTGGCGCCTTCTCCAAGATAGAGTTCCTACTAGAGCAAATTTGGTGCGTCGTCAAGTGTTACCGACTGCTGACATTCTATGTGTTGGGGGGTGTGGTGTACCTGAGACGGTGGATCATCTTTTCATTGGGTGTACTGTCTTTGGGAAAGTTTGGTACCTAGTGTGTCATTGGCTAGGTATCCCTTGTGTGTTTCATGGTTCGGTAAAACAACATTTCGTTCAGTTTATTAATTTGGCAGGTTTGCCGCGAGCATCTCATGTCTACTTGAAGGTTATTTGGTTGGCTTGTATTTGGGCAATCTGGAAGGAGAGAAATAACAGTGTATTCAAAAGTACGGTTAGCGATCCTCTCAGCATTGTTGAAAGAGTGAAGCTAAACTCCTTCTTATGGCTTTCTTCAAATGTTGTTACTATTTCTTTTGGTTTTCATGACTGGTGGAGATACCCACTATTTTGTATGGGTATCATGTAATTTTTAATTTTTTTTTCCTTTGGTGCGGGCATTGTTGTTAGGTGCCCGTAGTTTGTATCAGACTTTGGGTGTTTCATCACTTTAGCACACCTTGTGCGGGGTGAACCACCTCTCTTTTGAGCAATATATTCCATTTTGATTTGTTCAAAAAAAAAACAAAAGAATTCATACTTTGTAAATGCACCTATTATGTCAAATCTAGTATCTACACCATAACCCAAATTTTAAAATTCTCCTTTTATCCCAAATCCACAAAATAACATAAATTTTCAAATTCTCCTTTTATCTCAACTCCACAAAACAACTCATACTTTGAAAATTACGCATATCATATATCACCTTATCCATGTCAATATCAACAATTTTCATCTCAACCAACAAACCCCATTAAGTGCAGTAAAAAACCCAGACAAACAGACACAGGAGTTCCTATCTGGACGCAAGTACTCCATTAATGGTGATATTTTCAAAATATTCATACGTTTTCAAAATTTTATCATATTATGACATAACAACTTATTTACGAAAATATAAGCACAAATTTACAAAGGCGTGGTGAAATTATTTAACAGATTTTACCATGTAAAACAAATATTTTATAGAAATACGTTGTTTGTATTTTAAAATTACTAATGGATTTTCTTTATTTTATGATATCGATCTTATATATATATATATATATATATATATATATATATATATATATATATATATATATATATATATATATATATATATATATCACCTACAAATGACAGACGTGTGTGAATACATGAGTCTTTTACCAGTTAGTTATAATATTTGAAACAATTTATATTTTGTATACACTTTTTTTTTCGACCGAGTATTTTGTATACACTTATGTTTTTTTATCTCTTTAATTTCAACCATGAACTCTTGAATAAATGAAATGAGTCTCGTATTTTCAATAAAATCAAATTTCATAAAGAAAAAGCGACCGTGCTTAGCCCCTTATTCTAAATCCAACTTAATTCATCAATGAAAAACAAATTATTCTAAATCCAATTATTATTTGTATATCTAAGAGAGCTTATTTAGCCAACAACATGGAAGAATTGTTGCCTACTCTACCTAAATAAAAAAGACTATTACTTTTCTCACCCTACTCATTTCATATGCGCCCTATTTTTTACAAAAATGCCCATGTGATTTTAGGATTTTATAATTCGAATTGAGTCTTTCCTTTATTATGGGGTTAAAAAAATGAGTATTTCACCAACTCCGACTTTATAATCCGAATACCTCAAAAAAATAGGGCATGTTCCTTGCTTTTTTCGAATTATAGAATTCAAACATCGTCTAAGAGCATCTCCAATGGGGGGTCCTTACTTAACAAGGACCACTCCCCGTTAAGGACCCTCCATTGGAGGAAGAAAAATTGAGTCCCTGTTAAGGAACGAGCAACTATATAAGGACCCTATCTCTTCTGAGTAACTAACGGGTCCCACATTTAAAAAAGTAATAAAATGTGTACTATTTGGTCCCACTTGCATAAAGAAGTAATAAAATGTGTACTATTTGGTCCCACTTGCATAAAGAAGTAATAAAATGTGTACTACTTGATCTCACTTGTAAAAATGAGTAATAGATAAATTATTTTTGTTTAATATGTAAAGATAGTGGGACATATTTAAGTACTTTTCATTGGAGTCCTTATTAGTGTATTGCCATTGGAGTCATTGAGTCCTTAATAGGTACTTTTATTAAAAAATTATAAATAAGTGATGTCACGTGAGGTCCATTTAAGGAGTCCTTGTTAGGGAACTACCATTGTGGATGCTCTAACCACACCTTTTCAGGGTAAAAACAATTCGGATTATATAATCAGAATTGTATCAACACAAATTACAGGTCTGTTTGTAACATGGATAACTAGTTTAAGGATCATATTAATCTTCCTAACTTCCATCCTTCTGTTTTCGATCATTGTTAGATGTTCTCAGTCGAATATCCGATTTTTGGGCTACTTGATCAGATTGCTCTGAAACTTCCTCAGAAAATCATAAAAAAATCAAGGATCAAAACTCCCATAGAAGAGACTTCTTACAGGACTCTGCCCTCAAAATCCAAATTTCCATTGTTTAGACCCATTTTTCATTTTTTTTCACGTTATTCGTATTCTTAGAAAATTCCGAAAAAAATTGCATTAGTTTTATTTGATTTTTAAAATTTTTTGGTGGTATTTTTTATTTTTATGATTTTATTTAATAGATTTTATCATTTTTGACTTTGTTTTTTCGATTGTTTTTAAAACAAGCATTCAAAACTGCTGAAATGGGAGAAATCTAATTGTTAATTATATATAAGTATATTTCATATTATATAATCCGAAAACATCCAAACTGTGTTTAGATTTTATAATATGAAATCCCATGAGAATTTTTGTAAAAGTTATGGGGCGCGTTAGAAATTAATATCATAGAAAAAGTAATAGTCAAATAAGAAACGACAGGTCATTAAAAAGATGGGCCTCGTCCAAACAAGATGTAATGAAGTAGCCTATATATCCATTGTACTTCTTGGTTTCGTGAATCCCATAAATGAAACATAACCTAATTAAACTAATAACTCCTCATGTTAGTTCTTTATAAATGTGTTTTTAGGTTCACTTTTACAATACGACCAATCGGCACCTCTCTCTCTCCCTCCCTCCCTCCCTCTGTCTCTCCATATATTTGAAGTGGTTTTGATATGTAAGAGGTGATACAACCTTTGTGATCTCATTTTAATCAAATAAATTATATGTGTGTTCAATATAAGGACTTTTATCTTCTTTTTCTTCATATTAATTGATATATATGTGAGTGTATATATATTGTTGTTAGTTTCTTTTCTTTTCTTTAATCTTGTGTTTTTTTATATACCAGATAAACCGAAGGAAACAAACCAAGTCAATGGACTATCCTTTCCTGCTTGATGGAATTCAAATCAATGACTTTGTCTTAGACTTCAACGTCTTGTCAATTATGATTTGCTGCTACATTTTTAGTTTTTGCCATGTCCAAAATAAATCTCTGACGAGTGTGATTTCTTTGATTAAATATGGGGAAAAGGTAATGAATTTTATTTTGAATTATTGAATTTTATTTCTATAAGTAATATTTGATATAATTAATTTTTTGATGTTATTTATCATGTTTATAATCATCTTTTTTGAAAGTAATTTGAAAACAGGAGAAATTGAAAAGGTGTATATTTCGACTAATAAGTACTATATATATTTTTCTATCAAATTCATAATTTTGTTGACCTGATTTAGACCGGAGAGTGTGTATTCTGATATTGTGTTTTAGATTCATTTTTTTAAGCTGAATTTCTAGAATTTATGTTATGATCGAACATATATATGACTCTATGAATTTTTAGATATCTTGACTGCATATAGAACGTGTGCCTAATTTTTCTTAAAGTTGAACAATAATAAATATTTATGGTTTCTTCAATGTTATTGCAAATGAATGTTCTTCAATTACACATCTGCATTGTTGAAGATGAAGATTATTCAATCAAGATCATACTCCTTAATATGTTTGACTCAAAAGTGTCTAAATCATATAATATTATTATGGAAATTTTTCAACAAATATTTGCAACCCCTCCCATGAATTATGATCATGTGAAAGTTGTGGCAGTTACATCACTTGAAGCTACATGATATTTTTTATCATTTAAAGATCTAAGAATTAGACAATGAAAATGAGCAAACATATAATAATCGAACATGAGATTTTGTAATATATGGCTAAAAATTGACATATATGAATTGTGATAAATTAATATATGCTAAATTTGTTATAGAATTGTTTATGCTATATGAATGCCTTAAACAAAAAAATCAATTCAAATCATGGAGTGATTCGATTCGTACTCCATACTTTCTTTGATAAATAAATTGATTTACTATAATATATGCTAAATTTGTTATAGAATTGTTTATGCTATATGAATGCCTTAAACAAAAAAATCAATTCAAATCATGGAGTGATTCGATTCGTACTCCATACTTTCTTTGATAAATAAATTGATTTACTATCTTTTATGTGATGTCATTATCTTGTAAACTATTAAATATGATAGTTAATTTACATGCAGGAAACGTTGAAACATGAAGATCAACTATTGATAATGTCATCGAAAATTTGTCTTATGATATTTGTCCTATGACATTTAGTCGTGACCCCTTGTTTTGGGCTAAGCTCGAGCTATCCTAACTTAGCTCAAATAATTTTAATAAAGTACTAGAGACTTAAAGAGTTTTCACCTTCATTGCTGAAAATGCTCGCTCTCGGCGAAATTTGTGCTTGCCAAGATGCAATATGAACGATTGTGCAGCGGAAGAGATAACCTGAAAGCTTTCAATGATTTCCATCTTAGATTTGAGCTTTGTACTGCATGAAAATCCGTGGCAATGCTATAGATACAATCGGAAAGAACTGCAAATACTTGTGAATTATATGGTTATTTGTTTTCTGTAATTAGTACTTCTATGCTTTAGACTATCAAAGTAATTGAAGTATTTGCGCTTCTTTGTAAGAACTTAAGATGGATATACATCTTAGGATATTTGAGAGTTTCGTAGGCTTGAAATTTGATCGAATAAAGATAAGTTTGTATAAAAAAAATAAGAAAAACTTCGAAATGAAATTCATTGGCAAGTCTGAAATATGTGAAGCACATATATTGGTTGAATACACTTCAAATATAAAGTTCTCATGTGTTCATAATGTAATAATTAATCTAAAAAATTTAGTCAATATACTCAATAGCTTCAAAAAGTTATAGGTGATAAATATTCACAACAAGAATTTTCCATATTTCTGACAAATTCAGTCTCCATATTTCTGACATATTCAAAATTGCATTACTAAAGAATTTAAACCCTCAATAATTATTGATGGAATGAGCCTTCAGTAACAAAGAAAAAGCCCTCAATAACATTATTGTCAGAATAAACCCTCCATAATACTGACGTCACTGAGGGATAAATCCCCCAGTAAAGTCATTGACGAATCTCCCTAGCATTACTGTCGAATCTGATCCGTCAATAATGATGGTACGAGATAGTTGCACACGCCATTGTATTATTGACGGATAAAATATATCAGCAATGCTCTGACAAAATAAAGAATTCGCCAATACCCTTTCAAATCCGCCAGTAATACCTATGGATTTAGAATCCACCACTAATGTGTATTACTGAGGGATATTTTACATTACTGAGGGTTTATTTCCCCCAATAAAAACCAAAATACTTGTAGTGATTTGTAAGTTTCATCTGGGATGGAGTAAGAGGTGTAGTGTAGTGTGTAACATCCTGATTTTTAGGATATTATTATTTTAATTGTTTATTATTTATTTGTTTATTTGATGTGTGAATTGTTGGGTTAGTTGGTTTTTATACGAGATTGATGAGTTAAGGGTGTTTTGGTAATTTGAGAGAGAAGTGCATTTTAATAATTTGAAAATGGATGATAATTTAGTGAAGTTAGTAGTAACTTTGAGGAATTAAGAGAATAGAAATATGTAAGTAAAAAGGGGGTTTAAGTGAAGTAAATATGTAGTGATATTTTTATGAGCAAGATTATTGTTTAAGCCCAATAAGAGTAAATGAACCAAGCCCAATTGATATGGATATATAAGAGTGATAGTCTTCACAATTTAGGGTTAAGAAATCATTTGATAAGTTTTGCAATATAGGAAAAGAGAGATAATAGAGCAAGAGAGAAGAGAAAATGGTTCTAAAGGGGGAAAATGAGAAAGCTTGAAGAGTCAAAGAGAAGAGGTAGATTAAAACTTAGGAGGCTAGCTTATTGGAGTAAGACGTAAGAGGGAAAGTTCTTTTCACCATATGAAACTTATGAACAATTGTGTGGTTGTGGGTTATGTGTTTGATTATGCTTTCATGAATTGTTGTTGAATTAAGTTTAATTTCGTGCTCCAATTAATATGATTATATGAGTATGTGAAAAGTTGTGAAATATTGTTGTTGTTGCATGAGAAGCTATGTTTAATTATAATAAGTTGGTGTTTATGAGCTTTTAGCTTAATTGAATGAAATTCATGAAATTGGTGATGAATGATGTTGAATTTGAATTATATCTTATTGCTATGATATTGGATATGTGTAAGTTCTATTTCTTTGAGTTTTAATCGATAAGTTCATAGTTGAATAGTGATTATGTGGTCTTCTTGAGTTTTTGCAAAAATGGTTGAAGAATTATGATTTTGGAATGTGAAATTGATGTTTTGGTGTGTGTTAAGTGTTTTTTTTTTGAAATAGTGTGTTAAGTGTTTATAATGTTGTGGATGAATTAGGGAAATGTTTTTGAAAGATTGGAATGTGTTGTGGTTGATTTAAGGGCTTTAGAAGTGATTATTTGACAAAAGTCGTGTTGTAGAAAGCTGAAAAACTGTTTTTTTTTATTTTGCAAAATTGTGCTGATGTAATCGATTACACTAGATGTGTAATCCATTACATCATGTCCCTGTTGCCTAGAACCTTTTTTTTACTGCGTAAAGCGTAATCGATCACACCCTGTCTTAAACCGTAAAAATGCATTTTTCTTCACTCCAAATGATTTCAAACTTGATAGGATGTGTAGGACTTATTTCTATCAATCAAAAGAGGTTTTTCATGATAAAAACAAAGTAGTGAGACATGTTTAAAGGTAATATATGTTGGATGATAATCGAGTGGATGAAATGCTTTAAGAGAAGTAAACTGCGATTGTATAATGAAATGTATGTGAGTTATAAATAATGAGTATGTATGCGTAGTTAATGAGGAGATATGTGAACATGCAACTTAGCTTATGTGAATATCGAAAATAGATCGATGTACTTTGTGAATATGAAAAATAGACGAACTTAGTGAATTGATGAATTATAGCATAGTGACTTGTAATTAGTTATATGATAACGATTAGGTGATGGATAATGGTTGAACTGGTTAATGATATGTGAATGAAATATTGATTAACTAAGTGTAAGTGGTGAATTGTCTAAGATGGCAATTGGCTAAATGAAGTGATGTTGTTTTATTGATGTTATATTGACGATGAAAATGATGATGATATTATATTGATGATAAAAATGATGTTAGTGTGATGAACATGATGATGTGAATATTATGATGATGTTGAATTATTGATGGGAATAAATGTTGATGATGAAATGTATTGATAGTGTATGGATGTATTGATTTGAGGATGCTTTGAATATTTGTGTGTTGTTATGCTATATGATGAAGTGATCATGTAACATGAACTAATGGAGTCGTGAATTGTTGAGTCTATACTTGTATCCATGCATCATAGTCGGACCTATTTAATGACGGGTATTTGATGACGAGGAAGGCGAGATCAGATGGGAAGGTGTTTGCTTTGAGTTCCGAGGAGGGTGCGGAACTACACAACTTGATTAGAGATATTTGTTTCATTAACAACACTCCTTTGATTGGTATTATTGATACTGGTGCGACACATTCGTTTATTTCTCTTGGTTTTGCTAAAAAATTGAATCTAGTTATGTCTCCTATGTTGAGAGGGATGGTCATTGATACCCCGACCAATGGCTCGATGACCACTTCCTTGGTTTGTTTTAGTTGTCCTTTGAATTTTGGTAATGTAGATTTTAAGATGGATTTAGTTTGTTTTCCTTTGAAACACATGGATGTGATTTATGGTATGAACTAGTTGTTGTCTTTTGGTGTTAATATTAACTGTTTAACCAATATTGTTACTTTTCCTAAATTGGAGGAGCGTGTGGAAAGTAAGTTTTTGATGCCGCGTTTGAGAGAGTTTTATTCGTGCGCCTTCTTCTCTCCCTCTTTGGGTCACACATTTTATTTCATGTCGTGTTCAAGAGAGTTCTTCGCGCGGCTTCTTCTCGCACTCATCATGTTACACATTTTATTTCATGCCGCGTTTGGGAGAGTTCTTTGTGCTCATTCTTATATCCCTCTTCGTGTTCCCCATTTTATATCATGTTGCGTTCATGAGTGTTTACCCGATATCTTTATTCTTTTGTCCTTCGCGTTTTGCATTTTGTTTCATGCTGTCGTAGGGGCTTCTGAGTCTTTGGTCCCGCATGTTTGGATTTTTTTGATGCCCAAGGGAACATTACCAGCCAAGGTTTAGCTTCCCCCCCCCTACAGAGCATTTATGGGGCGAGACATTCTACCTAAAAGGTGGCTACCCCCAGGTTGGTATGCCATGGTTGTTTAGGCTTTCGTTCCACTTAAAGGCAGAAGCCGTACCAATCGTTCGCCTTTCTATGCCCCATCGCACTTCGAGAATTAGGTCATGTCAACCACATACACAACAAACATATTTTTTTGGGAGGCATGCCCATTTCATTAACGTGTGAAGATGTTTATACAGAGATTTTATTCAAATGTTTTTCCGATTGAAAATACATGATCTGAACTTTCAGGAGTTTATTAGTACTTAGCTATCATATTGTCTCCTGGTCTGTCTCTTTTTCTTGCTTGCTTCATTATCATCTGGAAAGCCCTTTTCATCGAGCGATGTCTCATGTTCTGTCATTCTTTCCGAGCGGAGTGGGTCCGAATTCCTAGAGAGCTCGTAGCACCTATTGGTGCCGATCAAATCTGATTGATGGTTACAACCTCCCCATTCTCGTCGTGGTACTTCATCATTAGGTGGATTGTGGATATTATGGCATCCAACACGACAAGTGTAGGGCGCCTGAATATGCAATTATATATTGGGGTAACGAAAACCACTAGGAATGGGACTTCAATGGTCCACTTTCCGGTCCCATCACCAAAAGTGACGCCCAAATTGATGTATCCATGTGGACGTTTGGTTGTTCCATTGGGGACAGATGCTTCCGTCCCGTAACAGTACCTTATATCCTTTTTCTTCAGCCCTAGCTTCTTGAAGGCGTCTTAATATAAGATATCTACGGGGTTACCTTAGTCTATTAAGCACCATTCTACCTTGTGGCCTTATACATTAGCGGCTATGGCGAGTGGAAAGGTCTCGTTAGGGTCTCCCTTTATTTTTTCGTCGTCACTAAACCCCAAGGCGGGCCCATCTTTGTTTTCTTGGTGGCTGGCATCGTGGTATCTGTCGTTACCAGTTCAGAAGCCTTCCTCTTGGACGTCTCTCTTCTTGCATCTAGAAAGACGCACATTATTTCCTTCTTATCTTTGACGTGTTTGCCATGGGCGTCGACTCCTTCTTTCCCGTCCCTTTCCTGCTTCCCAGGAGGAGAGCGAGTTCTAGGGTGTCTTAGATTTGAGGGTTGGTCGGTGCCCACAACATTACCTGATAAGGATTCTTTGTACTTATCATCCTTTATCCGCACGTTTTTGATAAACTTACTCAATCTTCCTTTCTTTATTATTTCCTAAATTGTGTCCCGGAGTTAGTAACCGTCGTCGGTGTTATGTTCGTGGGATCAGTGGTAGTTGCAGTATCCTGTCATGTCCGTCCTCGCAGATTTTCTCGGTGGCATGGGTGGCATGATGCCTGCCACCCTGAACTCTGTGTTGAGGCATTCGTGGATGATGATTTCCGGAGATGAATTTAAAGGAGTATATTTCTTGCCTCATTTCCTAGCGCACTCGTGGGGCAGTTTCTTTTCAAGCGTTTTCCCCGCCAGTTTATTCTTTTCATGGATACGACCCCTAGGTCATTCGTACCTATCGTTATTACGATTTCTAGCTCACCCCTATTCGTGCGGCTTATGCGGAGGTTGCTTTCGAAGGCGATGTGGTTCGTAGTGTTGTGAGTGCTTGGAGTCTCGGTGTTTTGGCAGGCAATCTTCCCAATGTTCTTCTTCATACTTTCTTCCTTTATCCGTGTGGCGACTTTTAATGCAATTTCTTTCCCTTTCCGCCGATGTTCCGCGGTTAATCTTCTGCTAATGTCGTCACGTAGTGTCACGGAGAATAGTTTGCAATCCACCACTGTCGAGGAGATGAAGTATCCCTTTGTCCTGCGGGCAGAAGAATTTTCTGAGCACTGTGGCTGCGAGAGTCCTGGGAACGATCTACTCTATATTTGACGGTTTGAAGGTTTATTATGGTGAGTACAGCGGTGGAAGTGACTACTATTTTCTTTTTCCAAGTCGTCGGTCTTCCACCGCCCGTATGACGATTTGTCAGATCGGAGGAGGTGTCGTCTACCGCCATCGGCGTTTCAACAAGTTTCTTTCTATGAGAAACCTCGTTCTTCGCATCAACTTTTGTTGGAATCTTTCTCTGATTCTCTTCCATGCATTCGAGTCTATGATTTTACTACTAGAGCAGGTTCACCAGATTCCTCAAGATTTCATTCGTTTCTTGCCGCAGAGGAACCAGAAGAAGGAGTGAAGGCAGAGGAACAGAAGAAGCAGAGAAGGTAGAGGAACATCCTCCATGTGCAGAGGAGGTGGAGGGACGAGCGTTGCATTCATCATTGTGGATGGACGAGCGTCAGATGTAGCTTTGACAGCAGCGTCGTCATCGTCGTTTCCTTCTTAATTCACCGGTTCGAGAATCAGAACCGTTCGATCTTAGAGAATTTTAATCGCAAGACGCAATTCTAGTGCGGTGGAAGAGCGACTCGTGGTGGTTCTCCCACGAGTTTCAGCCATTACTTCGAAAAGTGGTGCAGTAACTGCCAACCGTTGTGGTGGAGGAACGTGTAACCAAAAATGGTTGCGTCGGAGGAGCGCGTAACATAAACGATTGCGGTGGAGGATAGTTAGACCGTGGCAGTTAGCGAATGACGCCCCTCCTTCTAGTGCCAAATGATCTGTCCGGTGAGGATAGATGAGAGGCAACAGTGCAGAAAGTGCTCCAGTACGGTGGCGATGAATATTCATGGTAGAACGAATGGTGCCTGCAGGTACATTAGCATTCCAACGCTCAAGTCAGCAATGAAACTGAGAAAGAGTGTGTAAAAAGTGTTTTGAAAAGTGAATCATACCTTGAGGGTGAAGCAATGTCACCCTTATATAGGTGAGCGTTGGGAATAACCGCCTCTGGGTTTTGCGACGTGTGATTAAGGACGGTTAGAGGACACGTGTAGGGTGATCCTCGCGCACGGACGTGCTTTTATGCTACATGGTGCATTAAAGAAGGTGTGTTCCTTCAAGAGCAAGGCCTTAAGGCGGTGTAAGTTTAGGCCACGTGTTGATGAGTCATAGAATAGTCTAATTTAACGCATTATTTAGTTTAGTTTTATTTAAGATTTGATTTGATTTTATTGCATTTTATTTCCTTTTAGAATATTTTACTTTAAATTGCTTTTTATTTTATTTTAGGAACGAATATATGGTGGAAGGTGTCTTGGAGCAAAAGAAAGAGGACTGGAGCAAATATAGTGCGAAAATATGAAGATACGGAACAAAAATATGTTCCCACCAAGTCAGAAGCTTGGCACGGCCAGTGCCAACATGTGGCACGGCCGTGCCACCTCCAGAGGCCTCTTTTGCTGCTTTTTCTTCGGGCCCAAGTTACCCTGTTGCAGCTTTACTGTTTTACCCTTTTAGTTGCTTAGTTTCTAAGTCGATATTAAAGCTATAAATAGAGTAGCTCTCCACCATAAACATTCACCTTTCCTTTGAATATTTCAAGTATTATTTCAATAAAAGTTCTTTACTTTATTTACTTTCTTCTTTGCAATTTACTTTTATCGTTTTCTCTCTTCTTCCCCCATGTCTACGATGAACATGAGTGAGTAGACTTCTTTGTCTTGGGATTGTTGGATAAGTCTAATGACGTAATCCGGATCAAGCCAAGCCTTAAACCCTAATTATTTGTTACCTTAATTCCTAATCTAAATTCACCGTTTTAACATGAATTAATTATTATCAAACTGTGGAAGCGAACGCGGAGGGTTTGATAATGGTTAATTCATCATCACAGATATCAATTCATAAAGCGAACGCAGAGCTTTGATATCCGATCAAGTGAATTTAGACAAGGTTTGCGAAACATGAGAATAGTCTAGCAAACCTTGGGACACATAAAGTTTCGACCTTCAAGGGTCCCAAAGGCAATCACCCATGAGAATAGGTGTGGTTGTTGGAGGGATACACTCACTGACTTCGAGAGGAGCTATGATATGCTAAAGAGAAACTTGTCCTTAGTAATTAAGATTAACGCATAATTATAAGTTTAAGGCTTGCTTGTGAAAAGATTCGTTGTTATGATGAACCAATGATCCCAAGGCTTTTTATTAATATTGTTATTTACCTTCAGCAAACAAACCTCCCTTTTACTAAACTTTCTCCTCTTCTAATCATTCTTTAAAGGTTAATTAGATTGACCAACTCCCTAGCGGAACGATACTCTACTTACTACTATTACTTCGATAGGCCGTGCACTTGCGGTTTGGCCCTATCAAGTTTTTGGCGCCGTTGCCGGGGAGTTAACTAATTTGATTAATCTTTTTTAGTGATTAGAATTCTCTTCTTCTTTTTCTCTTTCTTTTTCTTTTTCTTTTTATTTTTCTGTTATCGTTAACTTCTTGGGTTCTCAATTTTTTATGCGAAAAACCAGAAATCGAGTTGTAATAATCAACGAGATCGAAAGGTATTTGCATAAATGAAAGAGAGTCGCACGAAATAACACCGCCATGGCCAATCGCACTCTCAAAGAGTATGCAACGCCGTCTACGGCCGAGCCACAAGCTGTTATTGTGTACCACAATTTTGAAATTAAGCCTGCCCTACTTAACTTGGTGCAGCAAAATCAATTCTCAGGATCCCCCACTGAGGATCCCAATCTTCACATCTCTGTTTTCCTAAGAATTAGTGGAACCATAAAAGAGAACCAAGAGGCCGTAAGACTTCATCTCTTTCCCTTTTCCTTAAGGGATAGAGCTAGCGCTTGGTTCCATTCCCTCGAAGTCGGTTCCATTACTTCATGGGATCAGATGAGGCAAGCATTCCTTGCTCGTTTCTTTCCACCATCTAAAACCGCTAAACTTAGAGACCAAATCACGCGGTTCAACGAAAAAGATGGGGAATCTCTTTACGATGCGTGGGAGCGTTTCAAAGAAATGCTAAGACTTTGTCCCCACCATGGCCTAGAGAAGTGGCTTATAGTCCACACTTTTTATAATGGCTTGTCTTATACCACTAAGATGTCTGTTGATGCAGCTGCAGGTGGAGCACTTATGAACATAAACTACACGGAGGCCTATGCCCTGATTGAAGACATGGCTCAAAATCATTACAAATGGACCGACGAGAGAGCCATCACTAGTTCTTCATCCTCCAAAAAGGAGGCAGGTATGTACGAAGTCTCTAACTATGACCACCTTGCTTCTAAAATTGATACACTAACTGAAAAACTTGAAAAACTCGATGTTAGTGCTATCAATTCTGCTTCTACTCTTTCTTGTGAAATTTGTGGTATAACTGGTCATGCTGGTGTTGATTGCCAACTAGGTAGTGCTATTAACGGTGTTGAGCAAATGAATTATGCTCAATACAACCAAGGGATGAGACAAAATCAAAATTTTTATAAAAGCCAAAATCCCTATGGACAAGTAGCACCACCCGGTTATGCAAACAACCAAAGATTCGCTCAGAAATCCAATTTGGAAATTTTGTTGGAAAACTCTATTGCCAACCAAACCAAACAACTTCAAGAACTTAAAAACCAAACCGGATTTCTGAATGATTCTCTTTCCAAGCTCAATACCAAGGTTGATTCTATTGCTACTCACTCTAAAATGCTTGAAACTCAAATCGCTTAAATAGCCCAACAAGTGGCTACCTCTTCCCAAACACCGGGAGTCTTTCCTGGTCAAACCGAAGCCAATCCCAAAGCCCAAGTTAATGTCATATCTTTTGGGGGTAGTAAGTTAGGCGAAACTTTTCCTAAGGTTAAAAACATAGGGAAAGAAAATGTCAAGCCTTTAGGTGATAAAATTGTGATAGAATAAGCAAAACCGCTTGAAGAAAACAAAACTCCATCCCCCTTAAATATTGATAAGCTTAAACTAGAAGGTAAGTTTGAAAAATTTGTTAACATACTTAGGAAGATTTGCATTAAACTTCCCTTTGCTGAAGCTTTGTCTAGGATGCCTCTATATGCCAAGTTTTTAAAGGAATTTTTTTCAAAGAAAAGGCCTATAGAGCATAGTGAGACAATAGCTTTGGCTAAGGACACTAGTGCAATCATTCAAGAAGCACCCCCTAAGCTTAGAGATCCAGGTAGCTTTGCCATACCATGTGAAATTGGGAATGAAACCATAAACAAAGCCTTGTGTGACTTAGGAGCTAGTGTTAGTTTGCTGCCTTTGTCTCTTCTCAAAAGGATAGGGATAGGAGAATTGAAACCTACCGTAATAGAATTGAAGCTAGCTGATCGTTCTACTATGAAACTTGTAGGATTTGTCGAGGACATACCCGTTAAGATAGAAGGGATATATATCCCAACTGATTTTGTAGTCGTTGACATTGCGGAGGACGAAGACGTCCCCATAATCCTAGGTAGACCCTTCCTAGCCACTGCAGGAGCTCTTATAGATGTCAAGAGAGGTAGGATAGTCTTTCAAGTGAGTGATAAGATGGTAGGATTTGAGTTGGAAAATGTTATGAAGGGTCTCGCTCTTTACTCTTGTTGCATGCTTAACGATCATGTTGTGAAAGAACGTTTTATAATGTCATCTACACAATATGATATCTTTGATCCATTCTCAGGACTCTTTCTAACCGTCAAGCTAATGACATTAAAAGAGCGCTTCGTGGGAGGCAACCCACGCATTTAATTGCTTTTGTTTTGTTTTTCTTTGTTTTAAGTTGTTTTGTAGGTAATTGTCCAAGTGTGATTCGAAAAAAAATCAAGAAATTGAAAAATTCTGAAGTCCCCAGGACCAGAAAGGTGGCACGGCCCGTGCTAGGTATGGCACGGCCGTGCCAAGTTTTTAAGGAAAAAATGATGGTTGAAGTCAGAAAGATGGCACGGCCCGTGCCAATAGGTGGCACGGCCGTGTCCGACCTCTACACCCCATATATACACAAATTTTTCTTTCTTCTTCCTCATTCACAAACAACAACCCTCTCTCTACCTTCAAACTTCTCTCTAAACTCCATAACCTCCAAACCTTCAAACCCTCATATCTCCCTCAAATCATAACCAAATAACTCAATTCTTTGACCAATCAATCACAAACTTCTTCCTAAACACAAACCACCAATCAAAAACAACTTTCATCCATCCAAACCTATAATTCACCAAAACCCTAATCTTTCCAAAACCTAACCCAAACACCACAAAACCTTAACCAATCTTCACATCTAAACCCACAAACCTTACTTAAACATCAACCCCAAACCTAACCCAATCTTTTCCACAAAAAATCTTCCAAAACCCTAAACCTTAAAACCAATTCCAACAAGGGTCAATGGCTTCAAGAAGAAGTGGTAAGGAACCAGCAAGATCTCAAGGAGGACCTCCCCCAAAGAAGCAAGCACAAGTGATGAATCATGGAATCCAGTTCAAAGACAGCAAGCAAAGGGACAGGTATAAAAATCTAATCTCTAAACACTTGCATCCTTCTCGTTATCCTGATCCCAATACTTTGGATGTGCTAGAGCTTTTTGATGATGTTTCTAGGCTGATAGGAAAGTTAGGTTGGACTGATTTGCTGAAACCTATGCGGGGTTATGAAAATTTCACTTATGAATTCTTGAGCTCAATAGTTTTTACCAAAGATAAGTTGAATTTTGATAACCCTAACCATAGAGTTGTTTTCCGGTTGATGAATATTAACTATAATATGTCTCTTCAGCACTTTTGTGAAGCCTTAGGTTTTATTAATGAGGGGTATATTCATGATCATTGGGACCCTAGCCTAAAACCGGATAACTATGACCCAGCTGCCTTTTGGACACGCATCACCGGCGTTTCCAACTATGTTCCTAGAGCCAACAAAGCTAGCAACATTCACAACCCCGTACTTAGGCACCTCCAAAGGGTAATGGCTTGCACTATTTGGGGTAGAACCGAGCTAGGAAATACTAGAACCAATGAATTGTTCATGTTATGGGCAATGCTCCACAACCACCCCGTTAACACTTGTTTCTATTTGATTGACTACCTAGACTTCTTAGGTAATAAACCACCCGGTAGGGGAGACATAGTGGTGGGAGGCATCATTACGTACATAGCTAGGTGTTTTGGAGTAAGTGAAGATGAGGGGATCAAACCAATTGAGGGAAACAATAGACTCAACATAGATACCCTTATTGCTATGAACTTCATTAAACAACGTCCACCCATCCATTACCAACTCAAGCTAAATGTGCCTATCTTGTTTTTACTTCCTAACCCATCTCGGACTACCACCGAGGTGGAAGAAAATTGGTTGTATGTTGATGATGTGCAGGTTCTTGGTGAGCAACATGTGGGAGAAGGTGCTAACTTGCACCATGAGGAAGAATACCATGGCCATGATGCCAATGTGCTTAATGAGGATCAAAGATGGACGTGGATTCACAATGAAATCGAGAGGATGAGCACCGAGCAACAAAGGCAAGGTGTTGAAATCTCCGGCCTTCGCAATGAAGTTCAATGGGGCAACCGTGTCAATGATAAAAATAATGAGATGCTCCGTCGGATGATGCAACACCTCCAACTTCAAGGTCCTCCTTATGGATGATGACAGTCAATTATTCGCTATTTTTAGTGTCATTTTCATCACATTTTGGAGTTCACAAGCAAGATTAAGCAGCAAGAAAAGCAAGAAAAGCAAGAAAAATAGAAGATTTCGAAGAAACAGTTGTGTTGATGTTTTTATTGTGTCTGTAGCAATTTTAGACAGTCTGGGGGTGTGAAAAGCAGAAATTCTGGAAGTGCTGGAAATTGCAGAATCGTGGCTCGATTTTAAGTGGCGTGGTGCGATTTTGCAGAATCGTGGCGCGATTTTATGAGGCGTGGCACGATTTTGGGACGCAGAAAATTACAACATCCCTGTTTGAGTGAAATCGCGGCGCGCCAATTAACAAGGTGCGGCGCGATTTTGCAACTTCAGGCCCAAAACTTCTATAAATACTGCACTCAAACTGAAGAACAAGGGAGGTTACGATTTTGGAGAGCAAAGTGCGATTTTGAGACATCGGAGACGGCTAGAAGGGCGATTTCTTCATCCTTTTACCAATTCATGTATGTTTTAATTATTTCATTGATTATGCTATTTGTAAACTCGATTATGAGTAGCTAAATCTCTTAGAGATTAGATCCGAGATGAATCTTTGTAACCCTAATTGACACATGTTGCTGTGAAACTCTATTTTGTTTATGAATTCAATTCTAGTTTATTCAATTCAATTGTTCTTTATGCTTTTTATATCTTGATCACATATAACCTGATTTCGTGAGAATGAATGACCACTGACCATGGCTTTCAACTTAGACCTAATTGAATTGTTCTAATAAACAGGGTTAGTCTAGGAATAGATAATCGTTTGTTAGTGATAATAGGTTAACGTTCGGTAAAACCTTCAAGAATTATTAGACCACCTAAGGAATTAGGGGCTGTAGTTTAAGAAGAGGGTCCTAACTCAAGGGATTGATTAGGGCTATTTTGTTAATCATCGTAAATTAGAAAAGGATTCATAACAAATAGGTGCAGTAGACCAATTAGGGGAACTTAGAGGATTCGACGGATCTGATCTCATCTTTCTCTCATATTTTCTTAATCAAATCTAATTTCTTTTATTTGATTTCATAAAATCAAACCAAATCTTCTGCCTAGTGGCAAACTAAAAATAAACTTTACACATCCTAATTATATAACGAAATTGAATTATTGAAGTTAAAAACAGTCCTCGTGGGATCGATATTTTTACTACTTCGATAGTATTTGGTGCACTTGCCAAACGTCTATCAAGTTTTTGGCGCCGTTGCCGGGGACTGTTGATTTATTTCAACAAGGCAATTACGTTATTATTTAGGATTTCTGTCTTTTATATTTTTGTATATATATATATATATATATATATATATATATATTAAAAAAATTATTATGCTCTTTGTTTTCTTCTCATTGTACTGTGCTACTGAAAAGTTTATCCAAGTTTTACAGCTATGACAGACAGGGTACTCCTCTATGACACAGAAGAGATTGCTAAGTTGCAGTATGAAAAATATATGCTATCTTTTAAGATCAAAATTTTGGACAACAAAATCTCGAGTTGTGGTCATTATGAGGCGAATCAACCAGGTAGTGATGGTGAAGGGAAGAAAGAGGTGATCAACATCGATTACAATACTCAACTTCAGAATATTTTAGATGATTTCTTGGTGTCAAATCAAGTTTTATTTGAAAAGTTTAATGTTCAGTGTGGTGATCTTGTTGAGAAAGCACATGAGTCTCAGAGGAAGCCGGTTCAGATGGAGATTGAGTGTCACAAGGTTGTGGTGGAAGAAAATCCAAATGTGAGGAGTGCTGACATTTTCCCGAAGTCTGAACAAACAGGGGTTAAGGAAATCACTCGTGTGCAGATGGTTGCTTGTCCTTCTCTAAGGTGGGAGAGCTTAAATTCCAAAGGTTTAACTGTGAGCACATGGGAGCATCTACTTCTTTGTCACAAATTCATGGAATTCCTACCAAACAAGAGGAAGAAGAAGGATGATGTGTTCTTTCTGACATATTTGCCACCCTAACAGTGGTTGAAGCGTCGAGCTCAATGACGTAAAAAAAAGCGCTTGGTGGGAGGCAACCCATCCTTTTTATTATGTCTTTATTTTTAGTATTTTATTTCTATTGTTGAGTCAAACAATTTGTCTTTAATTTTCATTTTGGATTAACTCGGTTATGCCCCCCGTTGATGTAATTGTTCTTGAACTTGTTTATTATTAATGAATTTGCTTGTTTGTTGATTTTTTCCAGTTTAGTAACAAATATTTGTTCAAGTGGTATTCCAAAAGTTCAAAAGGAGGAGTGACTTGTGTTTCAAAGGCGAAGTGTACGGCGTTAAAGATAGGTAGTCACAACTCCCAGATATCTAAACTGTAAGGATTCATGGCCAAATTTTATTTTTCCAATTTACTTATATAGAGTGTTCCATTCATTTACATTTCTAGAACTTGCGATTTTTCTCTATTGTTGATTGATCTTTGTCATTAGCACACTGAGGCAAAAGTGCTTGGTCCTGTGAGCCTTTTGAAGCCTACCCTGATTATAACTGTTATATTTTATCCTTTTCTTAACCAATTTGAGCCGGTAGGATTAGAACTTTTTGTTCGGTGACAAACTACATTACAAGCTTAGAGACTTTTAGGACTTGTCCCATATTGCTTTTCTGAGTTAGGCATTGTAGAATGTTGCTAAATAATTAAGTTTGGGGTTGCTATTGGAATTTGCAACCAACTAAGTTTGGGGCTGGGGTACTAGAGAACAAAGAACATTATCATGAAAAATACACACAAAAATGGTGTATCAAAAAAGAAAAAAAAAAGGGGGGGAAGAAAAGAATAGAATGAAAAAGGGACAAAACATTGAAAATCTGAGTAACTTTAAACTCGATTGTCCCAATAGTTACAAGTGTTCTCTAGTACCTTTGCAAGAATTGTTGTTCCATAAGGTGAATGAATGATGGATTGAATTTTGTGCTTAACTTCCGTAGGAATGCCTAACTCAAATTTTGTGTAACCTACTTATCCAAATATTATCCCACCTTCACCTAAGCCCCGTTATAACCCTTAAAGACCTCAAAGTGTGCATTGACATTGATTTTGATTGACGTTTAGAAACTTTTCAAGCGTATGGTAATATGTAGATTGCATGTCGACTATGTGTGAACCCTTTCATATTTTTGCGTGGAGTTGTGAATTGGTGGATGCGTACAAGTCAAACTAGCTCATCTTTAGCTAGTAAGGTGTTGAACTTTTGGGTACTATCGCTTGATCAGATAATTGTTATTTTACTGTCGATTGTCAATATTGCAAGTAGATTCCTTGAGGACAAGGAATGGTTCAAGTTTGGGGCTGTGATGACAGTCAATTATTCGCTATTTTTAGTGTCATTTTCATCACATTTTGGAGTTCACAAGCAAGAATAAGCAGCAAGAAAAGCAAGAAAAGCAAGAAAAATAGAAGATTTCGAAGAAACAGTTGTGTTGATGTTTTTATTGAGTCTGTAGCAATTTTAGACAGTCTGGGGGTGTGAAAAGCAGAAATTCTGGAAGTGCTGGAAATTGCAGAATCGTGGCGCGATTTTAAGTGGCGTGGTGCGATTTTGCAGAATCGTGGCGCGATTTTATGAGGCGTGGCACGATTTTGGGACGCAGAAAATTACAACATCCCTGTTTGAGTGAAATCGCGGCGCGCCAATTAACAAGGCGCGGCGCGATTTTGCAACTTCAGGCCCAAAACTTCTATAAATACTGCACTCAAACTGAAGAACAAGGGAGGTTACGATTTTGGAGAGCAAAGTGCGATTTTGAGACATCGGAGACGGCTAGAAGGGCGATTTCTTCATCCTTTTACCAATTCATGTATGTTTTAATTATTTCATTGATTATGCTATTTGTAAACTCGATTATGAGTAGCTAAATCTCTTAGAGATTAGATCCGAGATGAATCTTTGTAACCCTAATTGACACATGTTGCTGTGAAACTCTATTTTGTTTATGAATTCAATTCTAGTTTATTCAATTCAATTGTTCTTTATGCTTTTTATATCTTGATCACATATAACTTGATTTCGTGAGAATGAATGACCACTGACCATGGCTTTCAACTTAGACCTAATTGAATTGTTCTAATAAACAGGGTTAGTCTAGGAATAGATAATCGTTTGTTAGTGATAATAGGTTAACGTTCGGCAAAACCTTCAAGAATTATTAGACCACCTAAGGAATTAGGGGCTGTAGTTTAAGAAGAGGGTCCTAACTCAAGGGATTGATTAGGGCTATTTTGTTAAACATCGTAAATTAGAAAAGGATTCATAACAAATAGGTGCAGTAGACCAATTAGGGGAACTTAGAGGATTCGACGGATCTGATCTCATCTTTCTCTCATATTTTCTTAATCAAATCTAATTTCTTTTATTTGATTTCATAAAATCAAACCAAATCTTCTGCCTAGTGGCAAACTAAAAATAAACTTTACACATCCTAATTATATAACGAAATTGAATTATTGAAGTTAAAAACAGTCCTCGTGGGATCGATATTTTTACTACTTCGATAGTATTTGGTGCACTTGCCAAACGTCTATCAAGTTTTTGGCGCCGTTGCTGGGGACTGTTGATTTATTTCAACAAGGCAATTACGTTATTATTTAGGATTTCTGTCTTTTATATTTTTGTATATATATATATATATTAAAAAAAAATTATTATGCTCTTTGTTTTCTTCTCATTGTACTGTGCTACTGAAAAGTTTATCCAATTTTTACAGCTATGACAGACAGGGTACACCTCTATGACACAGAAGAGATTGCTAAGTTGCAGTATGAAAAATATATGCTATCTTTTAAGATCAAAATTTTGGACAACAAAATCTCGAGTTGTGGTCATTATGAGGCGAATCAACCAGGTAGTGATGGTGAAGGGAAGAAAGAGGTGATCAACATCGATTACTATACTCAACTTCAGAATATTTTAGATGATTTCTTGGTGTCAAATCAAGTTTTATTTGAAAAGTTTAATGTTCAGTGTGGTGATCTTGTTGAGAAAGCACATGAGTCTCAGAGGAAGCCGGTTCAGATGGAGATTGAGTGTCACAAGGTTGTGGTGGAAGAAAATCCAAATGTGAGGAGTGCTGACATTTTCCCGAAGTCTGAACAAACAGGGGTTAAGGAAATCACTCGTGTGCAGATGGTTGCTTGTCCTTCTCTAAGGTGGGAGAGCTTAAATTCCAAAGGTTTAACTGTGAGCACATGGGAGCATCTACTTCTTTGTCACAAATTCATGGAATTCCTACCAAACAAGAGGAAGAAGAAGGATGATGTGTTCTTTCTGACATATTTGCCACCCTAACAGTGGTTGAAGCGTCGAGCTCAATGACGTAAAAGAAAGCGCTTGGTGGGAGGCAACCCATCCTTTTTATTATGTCTTTATTTTTAGTATTTTATTTCTATTGTTGAGTCAAACAATTTGTCTTTAATTTTCATTTTGGATTAACTCGGTTATGCCCCCCGTTGATGTAATTGTTCTTGAACTTGTTTATTATTAATGAATTTGCTTGTTTGTTGATTTTTTCCAGTTTAGTAACAAATATTTGTTCAAGTGGTATTCCAAAAGTTCAAAAGGAGGAGTGACTTGTGTTTCAAAGGCGAAGTGTACGGCGTTAAAGATAGGTAGTCACAACTCCCAGATATCTAAACTGTAAGAATTCATGGCCAAATTTTATTTTTCCAATTTACTTATATAGAGTGTTCCATTCATTTACATTTCTAGAACTTGCGATTTTTCTCTATTGTTGATTGATCTTTGTCATTAGCACACTGAGGCAAAAGTGCTTGGTCCTGTGAGCCTTTTGAAGCCTACCCTGATTATAACTGTTATATTTTATCCTTTTCTTAACCAATTTGAGCCGGTAGGATTAGAACTTTTTGTTCGGTGACAAACTACATTACAAGCTTAGAGACTTTTAGGACTTGTCCCATATTGCTTTTCTGAGTTAGGCATTGTAGAATGTTGCTAAATAATTAAGTTTGGGGTTGCTATTGGAATTTGCAACCAACTAAGTTTGGGGCTGGGGGTACTAGAGAACAAAGAACATTATCATGAAAAATACACACAAAAATGGTGTATCAAATAAGAAAAAAAAAAGGGGGAAGAAAAGAATAGAATGAAAAAGGGACAAAACATTGAAAATCTGAGTAACTTTAAACTCGATTGTCCCAATAGTTACAAGTGTTCTCTAGTACCTTTGCAAGAATTGTTGTTCCATAAGGTGAATGAATGATGGATTGAATTTTGTGCTTAACTTCCGTAGGAATGCCTAACTCAAATTTTGTGTAACCTACTTATCCAAATATTATCCCACCTTCACCTAAGCCCCGTTATAACCCTTAAAGACCTCAAAGTGTGCATTGACATTGATTTTGATTGACGTTTAGAAACTTTTCAAGCGTATGGTAATATGTAGATTGCATGTCGACTATGTGTGAACCCTTTCATATTTTTGCGTGGAGTTGTGAATTGGTGGATGCGTACAAGTCAAACTAGCTCATCTTTAGCTAGTAAGGTGTTGAACTTTTGGGTACTATCGCTTGATCAGATAATTGTTATTTTACTGTCGATTGTCAATATTGCAAGTAGATTCCTTGAGGACAAGGAATGGTTCAAGTTTGGGGCTGTGATGACAGCCAATTATTCGCTATTTTTAGTGTCATTTTCATCACATTTTGGAGTTCACAAGCAAGAATAAGCAGCAAGAAAAGCAAGAAAAGCAAGAAAAATAGAAGATTTCGAAGAAACAGTTGTGTTGATGTTTTTATTGAGTCTGTAGCAATTTTAGACAGTCTGGGGGTGTGAAAAGCAGAAATTCTGGAAGTGCTGAAAATTGCAGAATCGTGGCGCGATTTTAAGTGGCGTGGTGCGATTTTGCAGAATCGTGGCGCGATTTTATGAGGCGTGGCACGATTTTGGGACGCAGAAAATTACAACATCCCTGTTTGAGTGAAATCGCGGCGCGCCAATTAACAAGGCGCGGCGCGATTTTGCAACTTCAGGCCCAAAACTTCTATAAATACTGCACTCAAACTGAAGAACAAGGGAGGTTACGATTTTGGAGAGCAAAGTGCGATTTTGAGACATCGGAGACGGCTAGAAGGGCGATTTCTTCATCCTTTTACCAATTCATGTATGTTTTAATTATTTCATTGATTATGCTATTTGTAAACTCGATTATGAGTAGCTAAATCTCTTAGAGATTAGATCCGAGATGAATCTTTGTAACCCTAATTGACACATGTTGCTGTGAAACTCTATTTTGTTTATGAATTCAATTCTAGTTTATTCAATTCAATTGTTCTTTATGCTTTTTATATCTTGATCACATATAACTTGATTTCGTGAGAATGAATGACCACTGACCATGGCTTTCAACTTAGACCTAATTGAATTGTTCTAATAAACAGGGTTAGTCTAGGAATAGATAATCGTTTGTTAGTGATAATAGGTTAACGTTCGGCAAAACCTTCAAGAATTATTAGACCACCTAAGGAATTAGGGGCTGTAGTTTAAGAAGAGGGTCCTAACTCAAGGGATTGATTAGGGCTATTTTGTTAAACATCGTAAATTAGAAAAGGATTCATAACAAATAGGTGCAGTAGACCAATTAGGGGAACTTAGAGGATTCGACGGATCTGATCTCATCTTTCTCTCATATTTTCTTAATCAAATCTAATTTCTTTTATTTGATTTCATAAAATCAAACCAAATCTTCTGCCTAGTGGCAAACTAAAAATAAACTTTACACATCCTAATTATATAACGAAATTGAATTATTGAAGTTAAAAACAGTCCTCGTGGGATCGATATTTTTACTACTTCGATAGTATTTGGTGCACTTGCCAAACGTCTATCAAGTTTTTGGCGCCGTTGCTGGGGACTGTTGATTTATTTCAACAAGGCAATTACGTTATTATTTAGGATTTCTGTCTTTTATATTTTTGTATATATATATATATATTAAAAAAAAATTATTATGCTCTTTGTTTTCTTCTCATTGTACTGTGCTACTGAAAAGTTTATCCAATTTTTACAGCTATGACAGACAGGGTACACCTCTATGACACAGAAGAGATTGCTAAGTTGCAGTATGAAAAATATATGCTATCTTTTAAGATCAAAATTTTGGACAACAAAATCTCGAGTTGTGGTCATTATGAGGCGAATCAACCAGGTAGTGATGGTGAAGGGAAGAAAGAGGTGATCAACATCGATTACTATACTCAACTTCAGAATATTTTAGATGATTTCTTGGTGTCAAATCAAGTTTTATTTGAAAAGTTTAATGTTCAGTGTGGTGATCTTGTTGAGAAAGCACATGAGTCTCAGAGGAAGCCGGTTCAGATGGAGATTGAGTGTCACAAGGTTGTGGTGGAAGAAAATCCAAATGTGAGGAGTGCTGACATTTTCCCGAAGTCTGAACAAACAGGGGTTAAGGAAATCACTCGTGTGCAGATGGTTGCTTGTCCTTCTCTAAGGTGGGAGAGCTTAAATTCCAAAGGTTTAACTGTGAGCACATGGGAGCATCTACTTCTTTGTCACAAATTCATGGAATTCCTACCAAACAAGAGGAAGAAGAAGGATGATGTGTTCTTTCTGACATATTTGCCACCCTAACAGTGGTTGAAGCGTCGAGCTCAATGACGTAAAAGAAAGCGCTTGGTGGGAGGCAACCCATCCTTTTTATTATGTCTTTATTTTTAGTATTTTATTTCTATTGTTGAGTCAAACAATTTGTCTTTAATTTTCATTTTGGATTAACTCGGTTATGCCCCCCGTTGATGTAATTGTTCTTGAACTTGTTTATTATTAATGAATTTGCTTGTTTGTTGATTTTTTCCAGTTTAGTAACAAATATTTGTTCAAGTGGTATTCCAAAAGTTCAAAAGGAGGAGTGACTTGTGTTTCAAAGGCGAAGTGTACGGCGTTAAAGATAGGTAGTCACAACTCCCAGATATCTAAACTGTAAGAATTCATGGCCAAATTTTATTTTTCCAATTTACTTATATAGAGTGTTCCATTCATTTACATTTCTAGAACTTGCGATTTTTCTCTATTGTTGATTGATCTTTGTCATTAGCACACTGAGGCAAAAGTGCTTGGTCCTGTGAGCCTTTTGAAGCCTACCCTGATTATAACTGTTATATTTTATCCTTTTCTTAACCAATTTGAGCCGGTAGGATTAGAACTTTTTGTTCGGTGACAAACTACATTACAAGCTTAGAGACTTTTAGGACTTGTCCCATATTGCTTTTCTGAGTTAGGCATTGTAGAATGTTGCTAAATAATTAAGTTTGGGGTTGCTATTGGAATTTGCAACCAACTAAGTTTGGGGCTGGGGTACTAGAGAACAAAGAACATTATCATGAAAAATACACACAAAAATGGTGTATCAAAAAAGAAAAAAAAAAGGGGGGGAAGAAAAGAATAGAATGAAAAAGGGACAAAACATTGAAAATCTGAGTAACTTTAAACTCGATTGTCCCAATAGTTACAAGTGTTCTCTAGTACCTTTGCAAGAATTGTTGTTCCATAAGGTGAATGAATGATGGATTGAATTTTGTGCTTAACTTCCGTAGGAATGCCTAACTCAAATTTTGTGTAACCTACTTATCCAAATATTATCCCACCTTCACCTAAGCCCCGTTATAACCCTTAAAGACCTCAAAGTGTGCATTGACATTGATTTTGATTGACGTTTAGAAACTTTTCAAGCGTATGGTAATATGTAGATTGCATGTCGACTATGTGTGAACCCTTTCATATTTTTGCGTGGAGTTGTGAATTGGTGGATGCGTACAAGTCAAACTAGCTCATCTTTAGCTAGTAAGGTGTTGAACTTTTGGGTACTATCGCTTGATCAGATAATTGTTATTTTACTGTCGATTGTCAATATTGCAAGTAGATTCCTTGAGGACAAGGAATGGTTCAAGTTTGGGGCTGTGATGACAGTCAATTATTCGCTATTTTTAGTGTCATTTTCATCACATTTTGGAGTTCACAAGCAAGAATAAGCAGCAAGAAAAGCAAGAAAAGCAAGAAAAATAGAAGATTTCGAAGAAACAGTTGTGTTGATGTTTTTATTGAGTCTGTAGCAATTTTAGACAGTCTGGGGGTGTGAAAAGCAGAAATTCTGGAAGTGCTGAAAATTGCAGAATCGTGGCGCGATTTTAAGTGGCGTGGTGCGATTTTGCAGAATCGTGGCGCGATTTTATGAGGCGTGGCACGATTTTGGGACGCAGAAAATTACAACATCCCTGTTTGAGTGAAATCGCGGCGCGCCAATTAACAAGGCGCGGCGCGATTTTGCAACTTCAGGCCCAAAACTTCTATAAATACTGCACTCAAACTGAAGAACAAGGGAGGTTACGATTTTGGAGAGCAAAGTGCGATTTTGAGACATCGGAGACGGCTAGAAGGGCGATTTCTTCATCCTTTTACCAATTCATGTATGTTTTAATTATTTCATTGATTATGCTATTTGTAAACTCGATTATGAGTAGCTAAATCTCTTAGAGATTAGATCCGAGATGAATCTTTGTAACCCTAATTGACACATGTTGCTGTGAAACTCTATTTTGTTTATGAATTCAATTCTAGTTTATTCAATTCAATTGTTCTTTATGCTTTTTATATCTTGATCACATATAACTTGATTTCGTGAGAATGAATGACCACTGACCATGGCTTTCAACTTAGACCTAATTGAATTGTTCTAATAAACAGGGTTAGTCTAGGAATAGATAATCGTTTGTTAGTGATAATAGGTTAACGTTCGGCAAAACCTTCAAGAATTATTAGACCACCTAAGGAATTAGGGGCTGTAGTTTAAGAAGAGGGTCCTAACTCAAGGGATTGATTAGGGCTATTTTGTTAAACATCGTAAATTAGAAAAGGATTCATAACAAATAGGTGCAGTAGACCAATTAGGGGAACTTAGAGGATTCGACGGATCTGATCTCATCTTTCTCTCATATTTTCTTAATCAAATCTAATTTCTTTTATTTGATTTCATAAAATCAAACCAAATCTTCTGCCTAGTGGCAAACTAAAAATAAACTTTACACATCCTAATTATATAACGAAATTGAATTATTGAAGTTAAAAACAGTCCTCGTGGGATCGATATTTTTACTACTTCGATAGTATTTGGTGCACTTGCCAAACGTCTATCAAGTTTTTGGCGCCGTTGCTGGGGACTGTTGATTTATTTCAACAAGGCAATTACGTTATTATTTAGGATTTCTGTCTTTTATATTTTTGTATATATATATATATATTAAAAAAAAATTATTATGCTCTTTGTTTTCTTCTCATTGTACTGTGCTACTGAAAAGTTTATCCAATTTTTACAGCTATGACAGACAGGGTACACCTCTATGACACAGAAGAGATTGCTAAGTTGCAGTATGAAAAATATATGCTATCTTTTAAGATCAAAATTTTGGACAACAAAATCTCGAGTTGTGGTCATTATGAGGCGAATCAACCAGGTAGTGATGGTGAAGGGAAGAAAGAGGTGATCAACATCGATTACTATACTCAACTTCAGAATATTTTAGATGATTTCTTGGTGTCAAATCAAGTTTTATTTGAAAAGTTTAATGTTCAGTGTGGTGATCTTGTTGAGAAAGCACATGAGTCTCAGAGGAAGCCGGTTCAGATGGAGATTGAGTGTCACAAGGTTGTGGTGGAAGAAAATCCAAATGTGAGGAGTGCTGACATTTTCCCGAAGTCTGAACAAACAGGGGTTAAGGAAATCACTCGTGTGCAGATGGTTGCTTGTCCTTCTCTAAGGTGGGAGAGCTTAAATTCCAAAGGTTTAACTGTGAGCACATGGGAGCATCTACTTCTTTGTCACAAATTCATGGAATTCCTACCAAACAAGAGGAAGAAGAAGGATGATGTGTTCTTTCTGACATATTTGCCACCCTAACAGTGGTTGAAGCGTCGAGCTCAATGACGTAAAAGAAAGCGCTTGGTGGGAGGCAACCCATCCTTTTTATTATGTCTTTATTTTTAGTATTTTATTTCTATTGTTGAGTCAAACAATTTGTCTTTAATTTTCATTTTGGATTAACTCGGTTATGCCCCCCGTTGATGTAATTGTTCTTGAACTTGTTTATTATTAATGAATTTGCTTGTTTGTTGATTTTTTCCAGTTTAGTAACAAATATTTGTTCAAGTGGTATTCCAAAAGTTCAAAAGGAGGAGTGACTTGTGTTTCAAAGGCGAAGTGTACGGCGTTAAAGATAGGTAGTCACAACTCCCAGATATCTAAACTGTAAGAATTCATGGCCAAATTTTATTTTTCCAATTTACTTATATAGAGTGTTCCATTCATTTACATTTCTAGAACTTGCGATTTTTCTCTATTGTTGATTGATCTTTGTCATTAGCACACTGAGGCAAAAGTGCTTGGTCCTGTGAGCCTTTTGAAGCCTACCCTGATTATAACTGTTATATTTTATCCTTTTCTTAACCAATTTGAGCCGGTAGGATTAGAACTTTTTGTTCGGTGACAAACTACATTACAAGCTTAGAGACTTTTAGGACTTGTCCCATATTGCTTTTCTGAGTTAGGCATTGTAGAATGTTGCTAAATAATTAAGTTTGGGGTTGCTATTGGAATTTGCAACCAACTAAGTTTGGGGCTGGGGGTACTAGAGAACAAAGAACATTATCATGAAAAATACACACAAAAATGGTGTATCAAAAAAGAAAAAAAAAAGGGGGAAGAAAAGAATAGAATGAAAAAGGGACAAAACATTGAAAATCTGAGTAACTTTAAACTCGATTGTCCCAATAGTTACAAGTGTTCTCTAGTACCTTTGCAAGAATTGTTGTTCCATAAGGTGAATGAATGATGGATTGAATTTTGTGCTTAACTTCCGTAGGAATGCCTAACTCAAATTTTGTGTAACCTACTTATCCAAATATTATCCCACCTTCACCTAAGCCCCGTTATAACCCTTAAAGACCTCAAAGTGTGCATTGACATTGATTTTGATTGACGTTTAGAAACTTTTCAAGCGTATGGTAATATGTAGATTGCATGTCGACTATGTGTGAACCCTTTCATATTTTTGCGTGGAGTTGTGAATTGGTGGATGCGTACAAGTCAAACTAGCTCATCTTTAGCTAGTAAGGTGTTGAACTTTTGGGTACTATCGCTTGATCAGATAATTGTTATTTTACTGTCGATTGTCAATATTGCAAGTAGATTCCTTGAGGACAAGGAATGGTTCAAGTTTGGGGCTGTGATGACAGCCAATTATTCGCTATTTTTAGTGTCATTTTCATCACATTTTGGAGTTCACAAGCAAGAATAAGCAGCAAGAAAAGCAAGAAAAGCAAGAAAAATAGAAGATTTCGAAGAAACAGTTGTGTTGATGTTTTTATTGAGTCTGTAGCAATTTTAGACAGTCTGGGGGTGTGAAAAGCAGAAATTCTGGAAGTGCTGGAAATTGCAGAATCGTGGCGCGATTTTAAGTGGCGTGGTGCGATTTTGCAGAATCGTGGCGCGATTTTATGAGGCGTGGCACAATTTTGGGACGCAGAAAATTACAACATCCCTGTTTGAGTGAAATCGCGGCGCGCCAATTAACAAGGCGCGGCGCGATTTTGCAACTTCAGGCCCAAAACTTCTATAAATACTGCACTCAAACTGAAGAACAAGGGAGGTTACGATTTTGGAGAGCAAAGTGCGATTTTGAGACATCGGAGACGGCTAGAAGGGCGATTTCTTCATCCTTTTACCAATTCATGTATGTTTTAATTATTTCATTGATTATGCTATTTGTAAACTCGATTATGAGTAGCTAAATCTCTTAGAGATTAGATCCGAGATGAATCTTTGTAACCCTAATTGACACATGTTGCTGTGAAACTCTATTTTGTTTATGAATTCAATTCTAGTTTATTCAATTCAATTGTTCTTTATGCTTTTTATATCTTGATCACATATATCTTGATTTCGTGAGAATGAATGACCACTGACCATGGCTTTCAACTTAGACCTAATTGAATTGTTCTAATAAACAGGGTTAGTCTAGGAATAGATAATCGTTTGTTAGTGATAATAGGTTAACGTTCGGCAAAACCTTCAAGAATTATTAGACCACCTAAGGAATTAGGGGTTGTAGTTTAAGAAGAGGGTCCTAACTCAAGGGATTGATTAGGGCTATTTTGTTAATCATCGTAAATTAGAAAAGGATTCATAACAAATAGGTGCAGTAGACCAATTAGGGGAACTTAGAGGATTCGACGGATCTGATCTCATCTTTCTCTCATATTTTCTTAATCAAATCTAATTTCTTTTATTTGATTTCATAAAATCAAACCAAATCTTCTGCCTAGTGGCAAACTAAAAATAAACTTTACACATCCTAATTATATAACGAAATTGAATCATTGAAGTTAAAAACAGTCCTCGTGGGATCGATATTTTTACTACTTCGATAGTATTTGGTGCACTTGCCAAACGTCTATCAAGTTTTTGGCGCCGTTGCTGGGGACTGTTGATTTATTTCAACAAGGCAATTACGTTATTATTTAGGATTTCTGTCTTTTATATTTTTGTATATATATATATATATATATATATATATATATTAAAAAAAATTATTATGCTCTTTGTTTTCTTCTCATTGTACTGTGCTACTGAAAAGTTTATCCAATTTTTACAGCTATGACAGACAGGGTACACCTCTATGACACAGAAGAGATTGCTAAGTTGCAGTATGAAAAATATATGCTATCTTTTAAGATCAAAATTTTGGACAACAAAATCTCGAGTTGTGGTCATTATGAGGCGAATCAACCAGGTAGTGATGGTGAAGGGAAGAAAGAGGTGATCAACATCGATTACAATACTCAACTTCAGAATATTTTAGATGATTTCTTGGTGTCAAATCAAGTTTTATTTGAAAAGTTTAATGTTCAGTGTGGTGATCTTGTTGAGAAAGCACATGAGTCTCAGAGGAAGCCGGTTCAGATGGAGATTGAGTGTCACAAGGTTGTGGTGGAAGAAAATCCAAATGTGAGGAGTGCTGACATTTTCCCGAAGTCTGAACAAACAGGGGTTAAGGAAATCACTCGTGTGCAGATGGTTGCTTGTCCTTCTCTAAGGTGGGAGAGCTTAAATTCCAAAGGTTTAACTGTGAGCACATGGGAGCATCTACTTCTTTGTCACAAATTCATGGAATTCCTACCAAACAAGAGGAAGAAGAAGGATGATGTGTTCTTTCTGACATATTTGCCACCCTAACAGTGGTTGAAGCGTCGAGCTCAATGACGTAAAAGAAAGCGCTTGGTGGGAGGCAACCCATCCTTTTTATTATGTCTTTATTTTTAGTATTTTATTTCTATTGTTGAGTCAAACAATTTGTCTTTAATTTTCATTTTGGATTAACTCGGTTATGCCCCCCGTTGATGTAATTGTTCTTGAACTTGTTTATTATTAATGAATTTGCTTGTTTGTTGATTTTTTCCAGTTTAGTAACAAATATTTGTTCAAGTGGTATTCCAAAAGTTCAAAAGGAGGAGTGACTTGTGTTTCAAAGGCGAAGTGTACGGCGTTAAAGATAGGTAGTCACAACTCCCAGATATCTAAACTGTAAGGATTCATGGCCAAATTTTATTTTTCCAATTTACTTATATAGAGTGTTCCATTCATTTACATTTCTAGAACTTGCGATTTTTCTCTATTGTTGATTGATCTTTGTCATTAGCACACTGAGGCAAAAGTGCTTGGTCCTGTGAGCCTTTTGAAGCCTACCCTGATTATAACTGTTATATTTTATCCTTTTCTTAACCAATTTGAGCCGGTAGGATTAGAACTTTTTGTTCGGTGACAAACTACATTACAAGCTTAGAGACTTTTAGGACTTGTCCCATATTGCTTTTCTGAGTTAGGCATTGTAGAATGTTGCTAAATAATTAAGTTTGTGGTTGCTATTGGAATTTGCAACCAACTAAGTTTGGGGCTGGGGGTACTAGAGAACAAAGAACATTATCATGAAAAATACACACAAAAATGGTGTATCAAAAAAGAAAAAAAAAAGGGGGAAGAAAAGAATAGATTGAAAACGGGACAAAACATTGAAAATCTGAGTAACTTTAAACTCGATTGTCCCAATAGTTACAAGTGTTCTCTAGTACCTTTGCCAGAATTGTTGTTCCATAAGGTGAATGAATGATGGATTGAATTTTGTGCTTAACTTCCGTAGGAATGCCTAACTCAAATTTTGTGTAACCTACTTATCCAAATATTATCCCACCTTCACCTAAGCCCCGTTATAACCCTTAAAGACCTCAAAGTGTGCATTGACATTGATTTTGATTGACGTTTAGAAACTTTTCAAGCGTATGGTAATATGTAGATTGCATGTCGACTATGTGTGAACCCTTTCATATTTTTGCGTGGAGTTGTGAATTGGTGGATGCGTACAAGTCAAACTAGCTCATCTTTAGCTAGTAAGGTGTTGAACTTTTGGGTACTATCGCTTGATCAGATAATTGTTATTTTACTGTCGATTGTCAATATTGCAAGTAGATTCCTTGAGGACAAGGAATGGTTCAAGTTTGGGGCTGTGATGACAGTCAATTATTCGCTATTTTTAGTGTCATTTTCATCACATTTTGGAGTTCACAAGCAAGAATAAGCAGCAAGAAAAGCAAGAAAAGCAAGAAAAATAGAAGATTTCGAAGAAACAGTTGTGTTGATGTTTTTATTGAGTCTGTAGCAATTTTAGACAGTCTGGGGGTGTGAAAAGCAGAAATTCTGGAAGTGCTGGAAATTGCAGAATCGTGGCGCGATTTTAAGTGGCGTGGTGCGATTTTGCAGAATCGTGGCGCGATTTTATGAGGCGTGGCACGATTTTGGGACGCAGAAAATTACAACATCCCTGTTTGAGTGAAATCGCGGCGCGCCAATTAACAAGGCGCGGCGCGATTTTGCAACTTCAGGCCCAAAACTTCTATAAATACTGCACTCAAACTGAAGAACAAGGGAGGTTACGATTTTGGAGAGCAAAGTGCGATTTTGAGACATCGGAGACGGCAAGAAGGGCGATTTCTTCATCCTTTTACCAATTCATGTATGTTTTAATTATTTCATTGATTATGCTATTTGTAAACTCGATTATGAGTAGCTAAATCTCTTAGAGATTAGATCCGAGATGAATCTTTGTAACCCTAATTGACACATGTTGCTGTGAAACTCTATTTTGTTTATGAATTCAATTCTAGTTTATTCAATTCAATCGTTCTTTATGCTTTTTATATCTTGATCACATATAACTTGATTTCGTGAGAATGAATGACCACTGACCATGGCTTTCAACTTAGACCTAATTGAATTGTTCTAATAAACAGGGTTAGTCTAGGAATAGATAATCGTTTGTTAGTGATAATAGGTTAACGTTCGGTAAAACCTTCAAGAATTATTAGACCACCTAAGGAATTAGGGGCTGTAGTTTAAGAAGAGGGTCCTAACTCAAGGGATTGATTAGGGCTATTTTGTTAATCATCGTAAATTAGAAAAGGATTCATAACAAATAGGTGCAGTAGACCAATTAGGGGAACTTAGAGGATTCGACGGATCTGATCTCATCTTTCTCTCATATTTTCTTAATCAAATCTAATTTCTTTTATTTGATTTCATAAAATCAAACCAAATCTTCTGCCTAGTGGCAAACTAAAAATAAACTTTACACATCCTAATTATATAACGAAATTGAATTATTGAAGTTAAAAACAGTCCTCGTGGGATCGATATTTTTACTACTTCGATAGTATTTGGTGCACTTGCCAAATGTAGAAAATGGCATGAAATTTTTTGTTTTGTCTCTTCTTTAGGTTGCTTCTTGTACATGAAAGTAGTTTCTTGTGTTTCTTATGTTCTTGCTATACCCACATCTTGTTTTATTGTGAAAATCTCCAATGAGAAAAGCACCCAGTTGCAATCCTTGAGCAAATGTATGAATAGGTATTTTAAGGAACACGTTCTATCTGTAGTGTTAACTTAGACCCTTTAAAGTCTTAAGAGTAAAAGTAGTATAAGTTTGTGTGGGAAATTAATCAATTGTGCCTTATTGTTATATTCTTAATTGTTAAAAGTTGATTGGGGCGGGAGAATGGCACCAACATGTGGGGGAAAGGACAATCCCTAACTTCCTAATTGTGGTGGTGACTCCCTAATTTGAACTTAAAGTGAAACAAATTCATCAATGCTAGGGGGAAAGGACAATTACATCCAAAAAGACTTCCTACGCGGAGACGAAACAAATAAAATTTTGCAGCACTGCTTAGGGTGATTTTGAATCTAGGGGGAAAGGACAATTACATCCGAGAAGACTTCCTATGAGGATAGATAGCCCCTAAGCATCTGCAGCCCCTTGTGCTTAATTGTTAATCTAATTTAATTTTAACTCAAATTCCCATCACTCTTATATGAAATGAAGAAAGGACTTTTCTCGGTTACTTTAGCATTAAGGATAGAACATATTCCTCATAATATCTGTCTTATACAGGAGCAATAAAAGGGTTGGACGGCACACACACACACTCACTTGAGACTTGATGTTGGGTAGAATAGGTTCATGAAGAATGTTTGAAATTGTAATTGTGTACTTGAAGCAAAACCTTTCTTTTGAGACATGTGTTCTTAATATTGCCATGAATAATCTTTTGTTTGCTGCTATGTCTATTGCCTTTTGCTTGAGGACAAGCAAAGATTCAAGTGTGGGGGAGTTTGATGAGTCATAGAATAGTCTAATTTAACGCATTATTTAGTTTAGTTTTATTTAAGATTTGATTTGATTTTATTGCATTTTATTTCCTTTTAGAATATTTTACTTTAAATTGCTTTTTATTTTATTTTAGGAACGAATATATGGTGGAAGGTGTCTTGGAGCAAAAGAAAGAGGACTGGAGCAAATACAGTGCGAAAATACGAAGATACGGAACAAAAATATGTTCCCACCAAGTCAGAAGCTTGGCACGGCCAGTGCCAACATGTGGCACGGCCGTGCCACCTCCAGAGGCCTCTTTTGCTGCTTTTTCTTCGGGCCCAAGTTACCCTGTTGCAGCTTTACTGTTTTACCCTTTTAGTTGCTTAGTTTCTAAGTCGATTGTAAAGCTATAAATAGAGTAGCTCTCCACCATAAACATTCACCTTTCCTTTGAATATTTCAAGTATTATTTCAATAAAAGTTCTTTACTTTATTTACTTTCTTCTTTGCAATTTACTTTTATCGTTTTCTCTCTTCTTCCCCCATGTCTACGATGAACATGAGTGAGTAGACTTCTTTGTCTTGGGATTGTTGGATAAGTCTAATGACGTAATCCGGATCAACCCAAGCCTTAAACCCTAATTATTTGTTACCTTAATTCCTAATCTAAATTCACCGTTTTAACATGAATTAATTATTATCAAACTGTAGAAGCGAACGCGGAGGGTTTGATAATGGTTAATTCATCATCACAGATATCAATTCATAAAGCAAACGCGGAGCTTTGATATCCGATCAAGTGAATTTAGACAAGGTTTGCGAAACATGAGAATAGTCTAGCAAACCTTGGGACACATAAAGTTTCGACCTTCAAGGCTCCCAAAGGCAATCACCCATGAGAATAGGTGTGGTTGTTGGAGAGATACACTCACTGACTTCGAGAGGAGCTGTGATATGCTAAAGAGAAACTTGTCCTTAGTAATTAAGATTAACGCATAATTATAAGTTTAAGGCTTGCTTGTGAAAAGATTCGTTGTTATGATGAACCAATGATCCCAAGGCTTTTTATTAATATTGTTATTTACCTTCAGCAAACAAACCTCCCTTTTACTAAACTTTCTCCTCTTCTAATCATTCTTTAAAGGTTAATTAGATTGACCAACTCCCTAGCGGAACGATACTCTACTTACTACTATTACTTGGATAGGCCGTGCACTTGCGGTTTGGCCCTATCACGTGTCATCGTGGGATTGGTCTTCGGACCGGTTCAAAACAGGTGTTACACATTCTCAATTAGATTTAGTGAATTTAAAATAAGTGTGTCGATCTTCATCTAGTGCGATCTCTCTACTGTAATACTGCGTGTTTTCCCTAATCGAAATGAATCCATATTTGTATCAAGAGTAAACCCTGTTAATTTTATCATGCAAAAATTTGGTGTTAAATTTCTTTTTATAAAAATTTGGTTTCCCCTAATGGAGTTTCAAATACTACCAAATCGTCATGTACTTGTATCAAAATAAACTGCTCTCAAGAACCAAATATTTTACCCACGTTGAAACAAACCATTACGAATATGAAGCCTTGGGGATCGGCTTCATATTCTAAGTACTTTGATAGTATTTCTGTCAGGTTTTTGATGCCAACATGCTCCCTCACGACACAAGTCAGTCAACATTTGAGCCCAATCCGCTTCTGTTGGCATGTTTATGTTAATCCTTCTTCTCTAGTCACCAGATGCAGTTGGTTCTCTTTGACCGAGCATTGTACACAAGAAATTGAAGTGTAAAATTCCTATAGGTATCTGAATGACACCAAATTAGAAAAGCAATTCTATACACAAGTTTGATCATAACAGGTTGATAGACCATGTAAAGCATTTTCATTGAGAGAAAATCAACAATTTGGATACTAACTAACATGATCAACCAAATAATCAACAAGTTTAAAAAATATCATGACAATAGCATAGTGAGCCATGTGTTTCTAATAATTATTTATATTTGTATAACAACACAATAATCTAAGGCATCATTTTAGATTCTTGATCAAATATATATTCTATAAACTATTAAAAGTATAAACTAATACAATATACCATCAATCAAGCATAAAAAATTCATAAAGTAGGAAATATGCATTATTGTGAATTTTAGGATTTGCTCGAAGAAGAGTTCCTGCACCAATACTATGGAAGTGCTTATACTTCTCCAGAAACTTTCAAGCAATTTCAAATAAAAAAAGTGAACCAGGGGTGTACCTAAAAAGGTAATTTTTTTAAAACAAAAATAAAGAATTAACAACTAAACTATCACCTTATGAAAAATATGATATCAAGAGACTTTAGAAATATTATAACACGGGCAACAACAACAAATTGTTGTAAATTTAATATATATTTCAAAAGTTTCAAATATTTTGTGTCCCATATTTTTAATTGAGAAATATAGAAAAGTATTTTAATTAAAAATTATTATCATATGAGTAATTATTGTGTTTGACTTGGTTTTCCAGACATGCTTTTAAATCCAAATTTTTGTAACTGCCTTTCCTTTATATCTCTTGAATGTGGGAATATTATTGTTCTTTTTCTTAACTATTTTATTTGAGCACTTATTTGCCAAGTCAAAGTATAACGTTTCTTTTAATAGCAATTTAGAAGGAATTATTCTTGCTTGACTTAACAATGATATGGTGCATATAAAATGAATTCACGTATTGCATGGACAATGGCTTTTTATCACTTGGCTTTGAGTTTTATCAAAAACAAGAAACTTGTCCCTCACTTCCTATTGTTCTATGGGTTACATCTTCCTGAAAATAATTCTCCTTGTTAGTTCTGTTTCCTCGATTATACATCGAGAAGGGTCTGTTAAATCCTGGGGGATTAGCGTATAATTACGCGGAAAATCCTTAAGGACAGTGCGATCAGCACGTCTCAGACTACGTCCATCGTTTGTTCATCTTGCAGTCCTCTTATCAAATTGATGTTTAAAGATGCTAATGAATTATGTAGATGGTCAATTCTACAACAATATCAAGACAGATAAGTTTAATTGATCTTTCTCTTTTGTTTATTCTCATCAATATAAATTGATTATTATATTTATATATTGTTTATTATTTATAGATATAATATTATGCCTAATTTTACAACACAAAAAACCATCTATGCAGCTGAATAGTGCAGCTTAAAGGTTACACCATTCTGCATGTTCTGAATTGATGGCGCCATCCTCAACCTCATTATTAAGATTTGTTCATCATTCTGTTGCCTTAAGAGTTTTGAGATACCTTAAGAGCTTTGAGATCGTGGTTTATTCTTTCCCAGAGATTCTAATCTCCAACTTTTAGGATTCTCTGTTGCTGACTGGGCAGGTTTTATAGATTCAAGAAGACCAGTTTCTGGACATGCTTTTTCTACCTCAGCCTTTCAATCTCTTTTCATCCAAGTTGGGAACGATCAACATTTATCAGCTTCCAACTTGTGGAGGGATATTGCATCACGTGCATAATATAGAAGGATAGAGTAGTTAACACAGTTACTTACATAGCAAGTAACAAGCTTAGTTAGCCATGTACATGTTCAACATCCGAGAAGTCATTGTCTCTTTGAACCAATACTAAAGGGAGAAAAGTGCAACCATTATTTTGAAGATAAAAAAAAAGTTGGATATCCTTAAGGTGAAGGGGAGTGAGGTTCTTCCTCAAGTCTAAATATTAGTACTTTCTAGGTAAGGGAGATTGGCTTTTGGTTAGTTCAAAAATACACACATCACCAACTTTCAACTTCTTGTGTGCTACAAATTTCTTCCATCTACCATTAATTTTTCCAGAACACTATTTGGCCTCCTAAGCTCTCCCATCCAAGAGCTAAGGAAGAATGTCACTTTGCTCTTTCTTCATATGATTGTTAGCAAATTGTGATGGGACATACTGCATTTTATTTGGTATCTCTAAGAAAATGAGCAACATAGATGTTTATGAACATTACATTTCAAAAAATTTAATGGATAAATTAAAATTTAGAGAGCAAATCAAATCATGAATTATACCACTGGTTTGAACATGATGTTTACGCGAGTTTTCGAATATGGAGATTGTTCCAACGCCTTCACTTGAGTCACTTCTCAATCTCTTTTGTGGTTGAGGGCATTAAATTGGTGGTTTTGGTCTAGTTTTCTTTAATGAAGGTGGCTTATCCAAAATTTCAATTGAGTCGTCACCATTAGTTTGGTAAAGTTGTTTTGTTCATGTTCATTGTCATGAAATACTTTTTTTTGGAGAGGATTGTCATGAAATACTAACAACTGATAAGTTTAGTTTAGAAAAATGTTGTTTTTTAAAAAAATTATGTGCTAAATACGCAAAACACATTTCGTAAGATAATATTTGCACTTTAGACTTTTTAACAAATGTCTTTAGGGTATTTGTTAGCATTTTTCTTTCTCTTATGTTGCTGGTGAATTTCTTTATATATATGCTAACATAAGCAATTCCATGTGTTGCAGATGATACCAAAAGGTTTCACTAGGAGCCATGTGAATGACATGTCAAACCCAATGTTGAAGGTGAGAAAAACACTAGAAGGGGGGTTGAATTGTGTTTTGGAAAATTCTTCAATTCTCCTAAAAACTGAACACACTGATCAGAAGCTAAGTGAAACAGCTTCTGAAGTGATAATCAGAATCTGAACGCAGCGGAATAAAACAGAGAGAGAGAGAGAGAGAGAGAGAGAGAGAGAGAGAGAAGAAAGACACAAAGCAACTATACTGGTTCCTTCCACAATCAGGAAGTAGTCCAGTCCCCCTTGCACTTCCAAGGAGATTTCACTAGAATGTAATATCTGATTACAATTGCTCAAGCACACAGCAAGAGACTTCCTTTGCTCAAGCACACTTTGCAAGAGTGTTCCTATGCTCAAGAACACAATCAAGAGACTTCCTTTGCTCAAGCACAACTGCAAGAGACTTCTAGCTAAACAAAATTACACAGAAAATAGTTTAAGGTTGAACACTTGATATACAATTAGAGGTGCTCACAATACAAATCAGATACAGACTCTAAGACTTAAGAATTTCTAAGATATGACTTTGAGACACAGAAATTCTAAGTGAATGCAGAACAATTTCAGCAGAGGTTTGACACTTGTAAAAATGTTGAGAGTCTTTCGTTCAGCATTACCAAATCTCTAAGTCTTCACTCCTTTATATAGAGGTGTGAAAGAGACGTTGTGAAATTTCCAGCACATCAAAGAGTCGTTGTTGAAGCTTGATCTTTCACCGATAATCTTTTGCCTGATTTGGTTGTTGTCCTATGAAGAACCAATTTGAAATCCATTCCCATTGTGAAGGAACATCTTTGCAGGCATAGCTGTTATTCTGGAGTTGTTTTCTTGTCTTGTAGTGTGGACACAAAACAGAGTAGTGGAGAAGGTGGTTGTACAGTTCGTACAAAGTACAATGTCAACGCTTTTTGAAGATAAGGTTCCAATGCCTTCAAATCTTCACCAAAATGACCGTTGCAACCATCCACTAGTCTTTTGTAGTGTTTTTGAATCCAATAGACAGCTTTTAAAGAGTTGATCTTTGAATCTTCAGCTTGTGGTGATAATCAGCTTCTGATGAAGTCGCTTCTGAACTATCCGCTTCTGATGACTTTCAGCTTCTGATGACCTTCAGCTTCTGATGACGCCATCATTCTACAGGCGCACTTTTGTCTTCAGATGCTCTTTCATATTCAGATGCACTTCTTTTCAGATGCTTTCAAGCTTCCTTTTCTTGATTCCTTAGCTCTCTTTTTGTTCTTCAGAACCTTTACATGATGTAAATTTTTAACTATGGTCCTACATTTGAACAAAAATTAGCTAGTCCAATTTACAATTTTTAATACCTTATTATCATCAAAACTCTTTAAGGTTCATTGTCAAACACATTTTGTTCAAACAAATGTTTCTCAAGACTTCATATGGCAAAAAATGGGAAATGTGTACGACTAAAAACAATGGGGATTTTTGGTTTCAAAAGCGTTGGAATTAATTTGATACACATTATTCACTAGACCATATGGGCACATCGTATTGTTTCAATATTAAGAAAACTCTCATTTTGTGGTGCATATATATTTGGCAAGAGTACCATGAAATTGAATATCCTTTTCATGACAAACAACATGAACAAAACAACTTTACCCAAACTAGTGGTGACAACTCGATTTAAATTTTCGATAAAACATCCTCATGCAAACAGAAGACTAGAACCAATTTCATGCCCTCAGCCACATATGAAATTGAGAAGTGACTCAAGTGAAGGTGTTGGAACAATCTCCATATTCGAAAACTTGTCTAAGCATCATGTTCAAACCAGTGGTATAATATATTCATGATGTGATTTGCTCTCTATATTTTAATTTATCCATTAAATTTTCTTAGGTGTGATATTCATAAACATCTATTTTGTTCATTTTCTTAGAGGATATAAGTGTTAGCATTTTTCATGATCAGGGTTTATTTCATTCATTTTCTTAAAGTTAGAGGGATAACTAATGGCTTTGAGGTTACATAATTAATAGCGTTTTTGTAATGAGGAGAGATTATTAACAACGCCTCGAAACATGCAAACAATTAAACCCCCACAGAAGTTACTGGCATGTAATAGTGGGCAGTTTTCAGTGTTAATTTTTTTTTTTTTTAATAAGTGTAAGTTTTTTTTTAACGGATTTTAATTGTAAGTTTGTAACCTAAATGTAAATTATGCAATAAATAACCATCATAAAATATATCATAAGTGTGTATTGCACAATGAAGATTGAAATTCTAGCACACAGTAAAGATGTTATACATGATGTCAAGACATCGTGACAACATAGATAACAAACAACAACTTGAATGATAAAGGCAAGAAGTAAAAGGCACAAGTAATTTGTTAACCCAGTTCAGTGCAACGTCGCCTACATCTGGAGACTATCAAGCCAAGAAAGAAATTCACTATAATAGTATTAGTTTGAAGCATACATAAAAACTATCTCCAGTTTACTAGCTTCGCACCTAAACACTACCCGTACAATTTCTATCTAAGACTCTCCTAGATATGAGATCTCCCTCCCACTTCCTCTCATCCACAGCCACAATGATTGACTCAATAATAACAACAGTAATGGAGTCACACTCCTAGACAAAGAATCAGCTCTTGCTTACAAGCTTTTGAGTGATTCAGAGTTTACAACTTAACTACAGTCCAACTTTATGCATCAACGTGATACAAGAGGGGCTCACAAATAACAAGGGCAGATTAAAACCCTAAAACGACACTTTTACAAATGACGGCTTCAGTGGTGAACTAGGTCTTGACTCTTGAGTCTTCCTTTATATAGCATGAATGCATAATGGGCTTGATGCATAACTCGGGCCAAACAATCAGTTGAACCACACGGTTTTCAGCACAATATTCTAAGGTAGATCAAATGTTTCCTAAACTGTTACAACATCACAATTAAGAAACACGGCACAGATAAACCGCCTAACATTGCTTTTAGAAGCCACGTGCTTCTTGGTCAACTATACACGTGAATCAAATCTTTGGAGAATCTTCAGGGATCTCACGTTTAAAAGGAATGTCCAAGAAAGCGGAACAAGACACGCTATGATGTCGTACGAACATGTCAAGACATCTTGTCCGACATCTTGCTAGAACTCTTGTTTTAACAAAATGCAACTAATGCAACTCTACAAACCTAACAATCTCCTCCTTTGGCAAATTTTGGCTAAAACAACCTTTGCAGCTAGCACATATCTTCAAAAGCCTAGGAACTAGCATAGATAAAACAAAAGAGCAGGATATCATACAATCATACCTTCTTTCACTTTAACACAAATACTCATCACGAAATAAGATAACATGAAAGCTTCAACATTACTTTTAAAGAAATAACTTTAAAAATAATGCAAAGAGGACATGTTAAGACATCATCCAGCACATCAGAGGCATACACAGCAGAAAAGAAAAAAACTCAACCTCACAGAAGGAACGAACAGGAGAAATAAACTCCACAAAGAGAAATAAATTCGCATACAAACACATCAACCCATGGAGAAATAAACTCCCACATAGAATGCTTCAGAGTAAAATAAATTCTCATATCATCAGGATGTCAGAACACACACACCCACATGCATTCAATCATCAAGTACATACTAGCATTATCTTAAACATGGCATCATCAGGCTAATAAACAGATAAAGCTCCCCCTCAGTGGTAGATCAGAGAAAAAATTACTCCCCCTCAGGCAATACTTCTTTAACAAACATGCAAAAATAAATTCTACCATAACATATGAGCTACTCCCAATGGCGGAGCCAGCTCTATGGGAGGGTGTGCACTTGCACACCCTGAGATCTTAAATCCTACACTTAATATACTATTGTAAATGAACTTGCACACCCTCAATTGTTTAGTTTGCACCGAATTGCACCGATCTGCTGATTATTTAGTGTGACTTTTTTAACTTACTTTGGTCTTTTGCTTTCCTATATTAATTGCTCGCAGAGGTTAGACCATTTTCTTCTCTTTAACACAAACCATTGCTTTTTGTTTCTTCACTATTTTTGTCTTTTACTTTCCTCCAATTTATTTTTTTGTTAGTAAGGCTAAGATGAAAACCCGCTGATAGAACACTTGATCCTCAATTTTTTTTTCTTGTTCTCTAATTTTTCTCATTCTCGTTTTCCCCCTACTACAGCTTTATAAAGTAATTGTTGATTTATCACATATAAATGTTTTAAAATAAATATTTATTTTGTTTTTTTTTAATGTGACATACTGACATAAGTGTACGGCTAATTAAATTAATATTGTCTATACTCTTAAATAGTTATATTTTAGATAAAATTATGTCCCTTAACTTAATTTCTGATAAACGATTTGATTTTTTTTGTCTTTTTTTCCACGTCATTTTGATATTTTTGGTCCGTCTACAAATGGCTTTTTAAACTTTCAATTTATGGTTTTATTTATATTATAATAATTATTTTTACTTATATATTATAATAATTACTAAAAAAAGTAAGGAAAAAAGTCTGCACCCCCTGACCCAGGGTCCTGGATCCGCCACTGGCTACTCCCCCTCAGTTTCAGAACATCATACAATACTACTCCCCTTTTTCAGCCATAAATTCTAACAAACTACCATGCATAAGAAGTAGAAATAAAATAACTGAAGTACCAGGACAAAGTAGCAGGTCATAGGAGTGCATATATTATAGAACAGTCACATGTAATGCATATGAATCTAGGGCATAGCCCAAAAAAAAAATACAAATAAAAATGGAGACAAAAAGAGTCAAGCCTCAGCTTCTGACTCATCCCAATCATCATCATTGCCATTTCCAACCACATCCTCATCTTCATTTCTTGCGGCATCCTTATTCCCGGAGCCAAGTCTACATCTTCCTTTTGATTTGACAAAGCCTTAGTAACCTTGTCCACACTTATCTTTCTTTCAGTACTGATCCTGATAGTCTCCTCTAATGTCTTGGATATATCCTTGAGTTCATCAAGAATACCTTCCTTAGAAGTCAAGTTGGCAGCTCCCTGTCCAGGCGTTACGACAATGTTTGGGACATGTGTCCCTGCAAATAGCTTATAATGCAAAGATAAAGGAGTTTCCCTCTTGCTTGCTACATCAGTAGTCAACAAGATTCCAGGGTGTTGATACAGGATTATTCCACAGATAAGAGAGGGAAATGCAATAGGCAATTTCACAACAAAAGATTGGGCATGTTTCATTGTTTGATCAAAAACAAAAGAACCAAAGTCAAACTTCTTCTTAGTTCCAACAAAATAAAGAATTTTCCCAAACCAGTAGCTATAGTGGAAGTATGATTGGTAGGCACCCAATTTGCAACTCCTATCCTATGAAGCACAACATACTTGACACCTAAGTTGCTAGAAGACAACTTACCTTTAGCAGGCCATTGACTCACTTGATTTGCAGTTATCTCTTTGCGAACATGATTATTTGTCACCTCCACCTCATCACAAGCTTCCTCATCCTTACCCAAATACCTGTTGATCACTTCAGGAGAGAACTCTGAAGGTGAGAAAAACACAAGAAGGGGGGTTGAATTGTGTTTTAGAAAAATTCTTCGTTTCTCCTAAAAACTGAACACACTGATCAGAAGCTAAGCGAGACAGCTTCTGAAGTGATAATCAGAATCTAAATGCAGCGGAATAAAACAGAGAGAGAGAAGAAGAACGACACAAAGCAATTATACTGGTTCCTTCCACAATCCGGAAGTAGTCCAGTCCCCCTTGCACTTCCAAGGAGATTTCACTATGAGTAATATCTGATTACAAATGCTCAAGCACACAAGCAAGAGACTTCCAATGCTCAAGCACACAAGCAAGAGACTTCCTTTGCTCAAGAACACAATCAAGAGACTTCCTGCTCAAGCACAACTGCAAGAGACTTCCTAACTAAACAAAATTACACAGAAAATTGTTTAAGGTTGAACACTTGATATACAATCAGAGGTGCTCACAATACAAATCAGATACAGACTCAATGGACTTAAGAATTTCTAAGATATGACTTTGAGACACAGAAATTCTAAGTGAATGCAGAACAATTTCAGCAGAGGTTTGGTACTTGTGAAAATCTTGTGAGTCTTTCGTTTAGCGTTCTTGCATTACCAAAACTCTAATTCTTCACTCCTTTATATAGAGGTGTGAAAGAGACGTTGTGAAATTGCCAGCACACCAAAGAGTCGTTGTTGAAGCTTGATCTTTCACCAATGATCTTTTGCCTGATTTGGTTGTTGTCCTATGAAGAACAAATTTGAAATCCATTCCTTATCCAAAGGAACATCTATGCAGGCGAAGCTGTATTCTGGAGCTGTTTTCTTGTCTTGTAGCGTGGACACAAAACAGAGTAGTGGAGAACGTGGTTGTACAATTCGTACAAAGTACAATGTCAACGCTTTCGTCCAAATTGCAAGCACAAGCCTTCAAACACCTTTGAAATGACCGTTGCAAAACTCCACTAATCCTTCGTTTGTGTTTTCGAATCCAATAGACAGCTTTTGCATTGATAATTCTTCAAATCTTGAATCTTTTGTAAATCCAGTTGAGATTCAGCTTCTGGTGAAATAGCTTCTGATGAGGCAGCTTCTGATGATATGATTTCTGCAGCTTCTGGTGACGCAGCTTCTGATGATGTGGCTTCTGGACCTCTTGTCTTCAGAAGCACTATTCTTCAGGAGCGCTATTTCTTCAGGAGCAGCTTGACTTCAGGAGCGCTTTGCCTTCAGAATCATCTAAGCTTCATTTCCTTTGCTCTTTATTTGCTCATTCAGAACCAATGATGATGTAACTTTATAATTATGGTCCTGTACACTTGAACAAATATTAGCTAGTCCAATTTACAATTTTTAATACCTTGTTATCATCAAAACTTTTTAAGGTTCATTGTTAAACACATTTTGTTCCAACAATCTCCCCCTTTTTGATGATGACAAACAAAAGTATTTAAAATTGATCAATTGTTGTTAATCTAATTAACAAGTTGACTTTGGGGTTCTGAGGTTTGTAAGCTCAGAATCTGAGGTTTGTAAGCTCAAACTCCCCCTGAGTCTGATAGTCTTTAAGGTGAGGTTTGTAAGCTCCCCCTAAGTTCTATCCAGGTTAATTAAATTCATTTTTCGCACAATAAAAAATATCAGAGCTTAAAAACAAAATTGAATCATTGAAAGAATTAACTTATAGATAAGAAGAATGGTTCAATTAATTTTACTTGAATTTTGATACTTCTTCGTTCGTTCATAGCTTATACCAATAAGGTAAAAAAAATGATAGAAGTTTTTCAAAAATTTCAAATGCCATTAATGGGGCTCAGAGCCTTTAAATACTTGTCACATATACTCCCCCTTTTGTCATTATCAAAAAAAAAGGTAAAAAATAAGCATAAAAGACAAAAAGATTTGAGAAAAACTCAAACAAAAGAGAGTATACAAGAATTTAATCAGATCAAAAAATATATGAACATGAATATCTAAAAAATCAGAAGCAGCTAAACAGTCAGAAGCAGTAAGCATTCAGAAGCATAGAAAAGTAAAACAAGATGGTTTCAGAAACAAGGACTAAGAATTTAAAACAAACAACAAACAAAAGATAACACTAAGGTGTGCAACTAAGGGTTGGTTTGTTGTTGTTTCTTCATCTCCTCCATTTCTTCAATTTTCTTCTGCAACATTTCTTCAAGCTGTTGTTGCCTCTGGAGAAGAGCTTGTTCCCTTTCTCTGGCTTCTTGCTGCTGCTGTGCCATCTGTTTCTTCAGAAGCTTACACAACCTGGCTTCTCTGGTCAAGTAGTCCGTTTCTGAGAAGAAAGGCTGGTTTGCCAGGAGCAGTGTAGAACTTCTTACTCTGAGACTCTGATTCAGATGCTCCATTAACTTCCTGACAGAAGCTTCCTTGCTTCTGATGCACTTAGCCCTTAAGCTTTCAATTAGCTCAGTTGCCCGGTTCTGAAGTGATGCCCAGGAGTCTTCATATGCACTTGTGAGATCAATTGTCCTTCGTTGATCCACAAGATTATGCAATTGACTAAGGATTGTCAGAAGCTCAGAAGTAATATATCCAGATTCCAGGATGTTTGTGGGTGGTTGTTCAAGGATTTCAAGATCAGAATCACTGATTTCCAGATCTTGAACAGGGTTAGGAAGTGGAATGGTAAAGTGTGTTTGTGTGTTTGAAGATGAAGGGTGGTCAGAGGCAATGTGAGTGGTAGAGGTTGAGGCTTGAACATTGACTAGAGAGATGTCAACATCCATGGGAGTTGGTTGTGGGGAGTGTTCAATTTCAGTTGGTGGTTGTTGTGATGAAGTTGATGTATGAGTGTTGAGTTGGGGGTCAATGGTAGCTGTTGGTGATTGTGGGGGTGTTGTGGGTTTATGTGGTTCTGGTGTTTGTTGATGGGGGTTTTCTGAAACAACATTTTCAGAAGCAGCTGCTTCTGGAGTTGCTTCAGAGGCCTTTTCTGAAGTAGATTTGTCTATGGGTAACTCACCTGAGTAATGGAGAGCAAGATTGTCTAAGACAGAAGTGTCTTCTATTGGTTCAGGTACAGATGGTGAAGAGGGTGAAATGGGGAGAGAGGTGACTGGAATCTGAATTACCTGATCTGCAGGGCCAGCTTCAGAAGTGATCTTTTGTGGATCAGCAGCTTGAGGAACTACTTCTGAAGTTCCCTCTTCTGGAGCATTTTCAAAAATGAGCATCATATCGTCTTCCTCATTGTCTTCAGTGGGCTTACCAGTAATGGCTCTTACTTCAGCCAATTTATCTTTGTAGAACCTATCACAATCTTCCAATCCCAAGGCCTTGAGCTTTTCATTTCTTTGATGAGTGTATTGTGCTTTTAGATCCTTTTTGTCTGCAATAAGTTCAGAAGCACGTTCATCTGCCATCCTTTTCCTTATTGGAGTCATCTCAACCATAGGACTCACAAGTTGAAGGGGAGCCTTCTTCTTCTTCAGCTTGGGATCAGCCTCTTCTTTCTCCATTTCTTCAAGAGCTTCCTCCAGCTGCTCTTGGGTGATTACCAAATCTGCCTTACCTTTTCTTCTTTTCTGAGGAATAGAGGCAGCACCAACCTTCTGCATCTTTCCTTTTTCCTTGATAGAAACAGGTTTAGCAGCTTCTGACTCAGTACTAGTTCTGGCCATCTTTCCTTTAGTAGGAGCAGCATCAGATTCAGAACTAGTTCTGGCCCTTTTCCCTTTAGGTGCATCAGAAACAGCAGCTTCTGACACAGCAACTGCTTTGGCCTTCTTGCCTTTCCCTTTAGCAAGAGCAGCTTCCTCCTGAGACCTCGCATCTTCCTCCAAGACGTACTCAGCTACTGATAGAACTAGGAAATCAGAGTCACTTTCCTTAAAGATGGGAGGAAAGTCCCTGATTATCTCAGTTTCAGCAGTTGTCATCTCTAACCACTTTTCATCTTTAGGGGCTTCTTTGATGAACTTCATAGAGCATAAGCTCCTGCTACTGATAGTCCTTTCAGCAGTAGAGACTTCGAAACATCTATCAGAAGCACTCCTTGTCCTTTTTAAGAACTCCAGCACCCTTCCTTGATAAAAGATTTCAGACAGCAATCTTCCATAGGGTACTTGTTTTCTTCCTCTGATAGTGCTTTCATTTATGGCCCAGCAGAGATGATCCATTACATATCTTGGGAAGTTTATCTTTTCCAGAATAGCCATGAAGTAAATTGCTAGCTTCTGTTGATTGTTGGGTTGGTCAGATCCTCCTGCTCTTTGAAAGAAGCAATCATTACTGAATTTCACCAACATCCTGTTGTGAATCTCCATTTCAGAAGGCTTTGCATCTTTCTTCCCACCCAAAAGAGTGTTGTAGTAACCTTGTAGCAGGACATCTTCCTTCCTGACTATTTCTTGGAATCTTCCCTCTGCATCCATCCTACAAGCTTTAGCTATAACGTCCTCAATGATGGTTATAGGAATGCCCATCACTTCAGACCTTATTTCTAAGCTATCAAATGATGTAGGATTCATATCCATGATCATTTTCCCTTTCTTTGACCCAGCTTGTTTGCTTACGACTTTTGCAGGCTTTTCATTGTACACTTCAGCTTTTAACCAAAAGTCCTTGACCAAGTTCACATATGTTGGCCCATTTAGCATCTTGAAATACTCAGACAGCATCTGAGTCTCTATCAATCCTTCCATGTTTACTTCATACTTCTTGAGTGAAGCAAAATCCACCGGTGACTCTACTTGAACTACTAAGGATTCCCATGGAATATCCATAGTCTTCTCTTTGTAGATGGACCCAGATTCTGATACGCTTTGCTTGTTTGATGTAGATTCTGAGACTTTTCGTTGCGAGCTTGATGATGCCATTTGATGATTGACGAAGATTTGAAGAAGATGAAGATTTTAGGGTTCTAAGATTGAGAAGAATGCGCTTACTTCGCAAGAGGTTTGAGAGCAAATGTGTTTGTTGTGAGTGAGTAGTGTGTGAATTGACAAAGTGTTAAAAGTAAAACGATTGCAATTCAAAAGAGACATACAAACATAACATTAATGACAAAATTGGGGGCGCGTGAAAAGTACTTTCAAAGCTATTAAATCATCATTGCCCTTTTAGTTATACACCAACACATACAGGCCACGTAAGAAGTTCACAGAGTAACTACCAAGTTAGTGGGCCAGAAGTTACTTTTTAAAAGGTAACTTCCAACGTTTCCACTAATTCAACTATTCAGAAGCAACAAATCCAGCTTCTGGACTTCTGATGCTGACGTCATCATCAGAAGCGAGTTTTCCTCAGAACCTCAATAAAGAGCTTCTGATGGACTACCGCTTCTGAACTAACTTCAGAACCTAAAATCCTATTCAGGAGCAAGCAAGCATTTAATCAGATACAAAGTGCATGTTCAAATTTTTCTTTATAAAATCAAATCTTTCAACAGTTAAAGGCTTAGTAAATATATCAGCCCATTGATTTTCAGTATCAATGAATTGTATATCTAAAATTCCTTTTTGAACATAATCTCTGATAAAATGGTGTTTGATTTCAATGTGCTTCGCTCTTGAATGCAAAATTGGATTTTTAGACAAACAAATAGCAGCAGTATTATCACAATAAATGGGAATACTGTTAGCAGTTATCTGATAATCTTCCAACTGATGTTTCATCCAAAGTAGTTGTGTACAACAACTTGCAGCTGAAATGTATTCTGCTTCTGCTGTAGACATAGCAATAGTTGTTTGTCTTTTGCTAGCCCAGGATATAAGATTATCACCCAGAAATTGACAATTGCCACTGGTTGACTTTCTTTCAATCCTATCACCAGCATAATCAGCATCACAGAATCCAATTAGCTTATAATCTAAGGATTTCCTATAAAGGAGTCCAAGATTAGTTGTTCCTTTCAAATACCTGAAGATTCTCTTGACAGCAGTCATATGAGATTCTCTAGGATCTGATTGGAATCTTGCACACAAGCATACACTGAATAAAATATCTGGCCTAGATGCAGTAAGGTATAACAAAGAACCAATCATACCTCTATACAGCTTCTGATCTACTTTAGCTCCTTCATCTTCTTTGCTTAAGTTGCACGTGGGGTGCATTGGAGTGTTCATCACTTTACAATCTTCAAGTTTGAACTTCTTCAGAAGCTCCTTTGTGTACTTTGATTGATGAACATAGACTCCATCTTTGCATTGATTGATTTGAATGCCAAGGAAGAACTTCAGCTCTCCCATCATGCTCATTTCAAATTCATCCTGCATCAACTCAGAAAATTCCTTGCAAAGAGATGCATTAGTAGAACCAAATATTATATCATCAACATATATTTGCACAACAAGAATATCTTTCTCAAGGGTCCTTCTGAAGAGTGTAGTATCAACCTGTCCTCTTTTAAAATCATTTTTGATTAAGAAATTACTTAGTCTATCATACCAAGCTCTGGGAGCTTGTTTCAAGCCATATAGTGATTTCTTCAGTTTAAAAACATGGTCAGGATATTTAATATCCTCAAATCCAGGAGGTTGCTTGACATACACTTCTTCTTCTATGACACCATTTAGAAATGCACTCTTGACATCCATTTGATATAATATTATGCCATGATTAACTGCATAGGAAAGAAGTAACCTGATTGCTTCCAATCTTGCAACTGGAGCAAACGTTTCAGTGTAATCAATGCCTTCTTGTTGACTATACCCTTGTGCAACAAGCCTGGCTTTGTTTCTTGTTACTTCACCTTGCTCATTCAGCTTGTTTCTGAATACCCATTTTGTTCCAATAATGTTCTTGTGCTGAGGTTTGGGTACCAGATCCCACACATCATTTCTTTGAAATTGATTCAACTCTTCTTGCATAGCTAGGATCCATCCATCATCTGAAAGTGCTTCATCAACTGTTGTAGGTTCAATCATTGAGATTAGTCCAATCATTGACTCCTCTTGTCTGAAATGTGATCTTGTTCTTCTTGGACTATCTTTGTTTCCAATGATTAGCTCCTCAGGATGTGAAGACTTGTGTTTGAATGTGTTTCTGGGTGGATCTGCTTGATGTGAGCCATCTTGTGCTTCATCAGAAGCAGCTTCATCTTGCGCTTCTGATGTGGGTTCAGCTTTTGGACTATCTTCAGATTCAGCTATCTGATCAGGTTCTGGAGTAGCTTCAGGAACCTGTATCTCTGCAAAACTTTCACCTTGCTTTGAAGTTTTATCTTCAAGCTCCTTGTCATCAAATTTAACGTGCATAGATTCTTCAACACAAAGTGTTTCTGAATTATACACTCTGTATGCCTTTGACCTTTCAGAGTAACCTAAAAAGATTCCTCTTTGGGCCTTGGCATCAAATTTCTTTAGGTAGAGCTTGTTGTTCAGAATGTAACATGTACATCCAAATTGATGAAAGTAAGAGATATTGGGTTTTCTTCCTTTAAAGAGTTCATATGCTGTTTTCTCCAAAATAGGTCTAATATAGATCCTGTTCTGAACATAGCATGCTGTATTCACTGCTTCTGCCCAAAAATGTTTTGGTAAATTGTTTTCATGACTCATGGTTCTGGCCATTTCTTGTAAAGTTCTATTCTTTCTCTCTACAACCCCATTTTGTTGTGGTGTTCTAGGAGAAGAGAATTCATGGAAAATTCCATGTTTTTCACAAAAAGCTTCAAATGGCTCATTTTCAAATTCTCCACCATGATCACTTCTGACTTTCAAAATTTTTGATTCTTTTTCAGATTGAATTTGAGTGCAGAAGCTACTGAATACATCACACGCAACATCTTTACTCTTTATGAATTTCACCCAAGTCCATCTGCTGTAATCATCAACAATGACTAATCCATATCTACTTCCATATAAGGATGCAGTACTCACTGGTCCAAATAAATCAATATGGAGTAATTCTAAAGGTCTTGAGGTTGAAACAATGTCTTTGGTTTTAAAAGATGATTTCACAATTTTCCCTCTCTGACATGCACCACAGAGTGCATCTGAATGATAGTCAATGTCTGGTAGCCCTTTCACAAGTTGTAACTTACTAAGCTTAGAGATTAACCTCCAGTTAGCATGTCCCAACCTTCTGTGCCACATCCATTTCTTATCATTCACTGATAGTAGGCAAACCACCTTCTGATCAGCCAGTTCAGAAAAATTGATTTTATAGACATTGTCAATTCTCTTTCCCTTGAACACAATGGATTTGTCTTCCTTGTTGATTACTGTACAGTTGGGTTTTTCAAAAAGCACATCATAACCATTATCACAAAATTGACTAATGCTCAAAAGGTTATGTTCAAGACCATCTACCAACCATACATTATTAATTGAGGTAGAGGAATTACCAATAGTTCCTGTACCTATGATCTTGCCTGACTGGTTGCCTCCAAATTTCACATTTCCTCCCTCTTTCATTGTTAGGCTGAGGAACATGGACTTGTCTCCTGTCATGTGTCTTGAGCAACCGCTGTCTAGGTACCATGATCTTTGCTTTGGCACTGCTCTTAGACATACCTGCATCATTGACATTTTTAGATTTAGGTACCCATTGTTCTATGGGTCCTGGAAGGTTAGTACTTAAGGCTTTACTCTTCACTTCTTGTACCTTGTGCTGTGAGTTGGGTTGCTTCTGATTAACCATCACCTTAGGTTTTGGTACTTCAGAAGCAGCAACTGTCTTCTTCTGAAACTTAGACTTCAGAACCCCAGATTTTGGTTTCACCAGACTCTGAGGAATAGGTTCTGATCTTTTCAGGATCCTGACCTTTGAGGTCTTGGAATCAGATTTGATCATAGCCTTTGACTTAGAGTTCTTTGGCTTTGAAGTAACCTTAGCCTTAGAACTAGAAGCTTCAGGTTCTGATTGAACAACAGTTTCCAACTCAGCCCCTTCTGGTACAAAGAATGTTTTCAGACCTTCCTTGATGCATTCACAACAAGATTTTAGATTGGTTTTCTCAAGTTTCACTTCTGGAAAACCAATTCCTCTGCCATTGTTCTTGTAAATGCTATAAATCATAGAAGCCACTCTGCTTCTGTCAATGCCAGATATAATAAAATCTTCAAGAGCAATTTCATGGTTACTTAAAGGTTTTTCATTACACTTTTCTTGTAGCTTCTGACATAAGAACCTGAGCTGATCTTCATATGTTTTACACATGAAGTCAAAGCCCCTAAGTCCTTGTTCAGAAGCTTTCAGATCCAATAGAGTTGATTTTTGCTGTTGTACCAAATCAGCATATTTTTCTTTTAAATCCTTCAACTCATTGGTTCTTACTTCAAAATGTGTAAGAAGTTCTTTAAGTGACTCAACAAGTTCATTTCTGGGAATTTTGGAATATACCTCGTTTTCATCTTCTGAGTCTGAATCTGATCCAGCTTCTGAAGTTGCTGTTGCTACCAACCCAACAGCTACCTTTGCATCTTCATCAGCTTCCTCTTTATCAGATCCAGATTCACTACCCAAATCATCCCAGGTTGCCATTAAACTCTGCTTGATCTGCTTCTTGAGTTTGCTTGGTTTGAATGTAGACCTCTTTGACTTGTCCTTTGACTTTTCTTTTTGAAGATCAGGGCATTCAGCAATGAAGTGTCCAGGCTTCTTACAGTTGAAGCATCCCTTCTGATCTTCTTTCTTTGAGCTTCTGGAGTTACCCCTTCTGGAGAGAAACTTTCTGTTCTTCTTGGCCAGATATTGAAGTCTGTTTGAGAGCATGGCCATTTCAGCAGCATCTGGTTCAGAATCTGAACTTGACTGTTCTTCCTCTTCAGATTCAACTACTTTGAGAGCTTTTGATGACTTGCCTTTGGATGGAAGAGCTATTGATTTACTCTTCTTAGTAAACTCATGTTCATTAAGACTTAACTCATGAACTTTGAGAGAACTAACAAGATCTTCGACACTTAAAGTGTTTAAATCTTTAGCTTCCTCAATGGCAGTCACCTTTGGTCTCCATCTGGCAGGTAAGCTTCTGAGTATCTTGCTTACATGATCAGAAGCAACATAGCTCTTCTTTAGAATCTGTAGCCCAGAAACTAAGGTTTGAAACCTTGAGTACATCTCCTCAATGGTTTCATCATCCTTCATCTTGAATAGCTCATACTGATGTACAAGCAGGAGAGCCTTTGCTTCTTTGACCTTCTTGCTCCCTTCATAATTTGAACAGAGAGAAGCAAACATAGCTTTAGCAGTGGATTTGTCACTCATCTTCATGTATTCTGCTTTGGGTATGGCAGTGACAAGAGCTCCTCTGATAATATGATGCTTCTTGTAGAGTTTCCTCAGTTCTGGAGTATGTTTCTTTCTATCCACAGCAGCTCCTTCTTCATCAAGGACTAAATCACCAACACCATCTTCCAGAATATCCCATAATTCTTCATCCAGGCTCATGATGTAACTGTAAAAGTTGGTCTTCCACCAAGAGAACTCTTCAGCATCTCCATTGAACTTTGGAACTTTTCCAACACTGGTTTTCTTACTATCACTATAATCATGTGAGACATGTTTATAGCTAGTATCACTAGAACCAGTAGGAGGAGGAGTAGACATGTTTTTCTCAGATCTTTGACTGTTGCACGGTTAAGTGTTACACAACAGACCAAGGCTCTAGATACCAATTGAAGGTGAGAAAAACACAAGAAGGGGGGTTGAATTGTGTTTTAGAAAAATTCTTCGTTTCTCCTAAAAACTGAACACACTGATCAGAAGCTAAGCGAGACAGCTTCTGAAGTGATAATCAGAATCTAAATGCAGCGGAATAAAACAGAGAGAGAGAAGAAGAACGACACAAAGCAATTATACTGGTTCCTTCCACAATCCGGAAGTAGTCCAGTCCCCCTTGCACTTCCAAGGAGATTTCACTATGAGTAATATCTGATTACAAATGCTCAAGCACACAAGCAAGAGACTTCCAATGCTCAAGCACACAAGCAAGAGACTTCCTTTGCTCAAGAACACAATCAAGAGACTTCCTGCTCAAGCACAACTGCAAGAGACTTCCTAACTAAACAAAATTACACAGAAAATTGTTTAAGGTTGAACACTTGATATACAATCAGAGGTGCTCACAATACAAATCAGATACAGACTCAATGGACTTAAGAATTTCTAAGATATGACTTTGAGACACAGAAATTCTAAGTGAATGCAGAACAATTTCAGCAGAGGTTTGGTACTTGTGAAAATCTTGTGAGTCTTTCGTTTAGCGTTCTTGCATTACCAAAACTCTAATTCTTCACTCCTTTATATAGAGGTGTGAAAGAGACGTTGTGAAATTGCCAGCACACCAAAGAGTCGTTGTTGAAGCTTGATCTTTCACCAATGATCTTTTGCCTGATTTGGTTGTTGTCCTATGAAGAACAAATTTGAAATCCATTCCTTATCCAAAGGAACATCTATGCAGGCGAAGCTGTATTCTGGAGCTGTTTTCTTGTCTTGTAGCGTGGACACAAAACAGAGTAGTGGAGAACGTGGTTGTACAATTCGTACAAAGTACAATGTCAACGCTTTCGTCCAAATTGCAAGCACAAGCCTTCAAACACCTTTGAAATGACCGTTGCAAAACTCCACTAATCCTTCGTTTGTGTTTTCGAATCCAATAGACAGCTTTTGCATTGATAATTCTTCAAATCTTGAATCTTTTGTAAATCCAGTTGAGATTCAGCTTCTGGTGAAATAGCTTCTGATGAGGCAGCTTCTGATGATATGATTTCTGCAGCTTCTGGTGACGCAGCTTCTGATGATGTGGCTTCTGGACCTCTTGTCTTCAGAAGCACTATTCTTCAGGAGCGCTATTTCTTCAGGAGCAGCTTGACTTCAGGAGCGCTTTGCCTTCAGAATCATCTAAGCTTCATTTCCTTTGCTCTTTATTTGCTCATTCAGAACCAATGATGATGTAACTTTATAATTATGGTCTTGTACACTTGAACAAATATTAGCTAGTCCAATTTACAATTTTTAATACCTTGTTATCATCAAAACTTTTTAAGGTTCATTGTTAAACACATTTTGTTCCAACACACCCGCCACATAAAAAGACTTTTCTATACTCTATACTCAGAGGAATGTCACAATCTCTAAGAATGTTAACAATGAATTCCTTTACTAACATTTCATAGCAGTTTCCAAATCCACTGACACTCTTTCTCAACCCAACTTCATCAATAAGATCCATCACTTGTTTGCACTCAAGAGCATCCTTTACCGATTCCCTTTCCAAAGCTAATCTCCTTTGACAGACGTACTTCCATTTCTGAGCATTAGCCACATGATGAAAAGAGACATTATCTATAGGGGTCTCAGGAACATTAATAGGAACCTTCTTTCCTCCAACATCTCTTTTCTTACCAGGAGGCACGATGTCCAGGACATCTGGCTCGACATCATAGTCAGAGTCACTCACAGGGACTTCCTTCATTTTAATGGACTTTTTCTTTGTTGCAGGAACAATAACTTTGCTCCATCCTTTTTCAGGTCCTACAACAGCACCCTTCTAGGTAGCCTTTTAGGTTTGAGTTTCAGTAACAATAGCCTTATCTTTCCTTTTCCTTAATCTTTTTGCAATACTAAGAGTTAATCTTCTCCCAATAGGTTCATCATCAGAGTCCAGATCCTCTATATTCAAAATATCAGCATCTTGATCCTTATCAACACCAGCAAACTCATTATCCTTGCTTTCTTCATTACCAGAATCACCCGCATTCTGTTCTTCCTCAGACATGCTTTCATAAGCTTTTTCCTTGTCAGACTCATCACTAAACACAACATTATCATCCTCACTTTCTGAACCACTGTTTTTATCATCACCATACACAATCTTTTCACCTTTATTATCATAAACCTCTTGCTCTTCACCATCATCAGTAACCATCTTATGTTCAGAATTTTTACTCTCAGAGGCTGACTCAGATTCAGACTCTAAATGAGAATTATCTCGTGTGGTTTCAACATAAGCATCAGTTTGAGCCAAGGATGTCGTCATATCTAGCGCAACATTAGAGAGGGTTATGGTTTTCTTTAGAGATTCAACAATGGAAATATCAACAGTTTTAGGCACAAGATTAGTCACTACATTCTCAGAGGGTGACTCATTAACATTAACAACTGAATTATCAACAACATTTTTCTGACCAATCGTCTTAGAAGATCAAGGGTTTACTGGACTCATAGACTCAGAAGTGGGTTTTTCATATGTTCCAAGATAACCAATAATATTAGACACCATAGGGTCAAAATCAGATGTAGTAACATTATGATTGTCATCATGAATTTTGATAGGATCAATATACAGACTAGTCATGGTGTGAGGTTTCTTAACAACATGCAAAACATCTGTGGGGTCATTAGACTTGGTTTTACAAGTTGGAATAATAGGAGACACAAAAGGAGTTACAGAGAGACTTACACAGGAAGGATTGACCTTTTTCCCAGCATGAGTCCTAGTTTTCCTCTTGATAGGGACATGACTGGGAACCACAAAGATATAAGTGGCACTCGTTACAACTTCACAAGGATCTACTTTAGCACTAGAGCGAGTAACCCTAATCTTGGGAGAAGTTTGGGTTATTTGTTCTTGGTTGTGAGTCGAATCAGATGCCTCAAACATCTTGCAAACTTGATCCTTGGCAAAAATCATCTATGCGTGATTAAGTGTCATTAAGTGTGATTACTTGTTTATGCGTCATTAACGTTGTGTAATTTGGATCGTTTATGTGTGATTATGTGATTAACTACGAATTTGTAAAAGTTGGATCGATTAATTATGTGTTATTATGTGATTATATTGTTAAAATGGTGTAATTTGGATTAATTATAAGTGTGTAAAGATTACAGGTCATTAATGACTTATTTAATGACATTCAATGTTGTCTGGTGCTATATCAATATCCACCGTGAGTTAACTCACGCTAACCTATAGAACCACATCTCATTCTTCTTCTAAGGAATCTCCATTTCTCTTAACCTATGGAATGGAAGCCATCATACTAGTGGAAATCAAATAACTTAATTGCAGAACACCATATCCATCCCGCCTCAGGAAAACTCTGCCGGTGCCTTAATAAGGGAATGAGAGTTGCTTTTTTGACATAGAATATTTCCTATTGACACATAGAAATGACCAAATTACCCCCACGGTAGTTAACGACCGCTGATTAAAGCGCCGGTAGTTAACTACCGCTGGAATTGATTTTATGTCCCACTGTTTCTGCAACTTTTCCACTCACCTCATACAACTCTCCTTCCTCTCCCCGTGTCTGTGTTTTTTCATTTCTTGTATATTCTGGAGAAAAAAAAATGGCTCTTCCTCAAAAGCTTCATGAATCTTTCAAAGACAAAAGAAGCCAAGAATTGTCTCTCTCCCTAACAAACCAAGAAGTTTCCAGTTTAAACATGTTGATGTTGATCCACAACCTCCTTTACTTACTAAGCAAAAATATTCATAGATCCATAGAAATCAAATAATAAAAATAACACAAGCTCAATGGAATTTTGGCCATGGATGTTTTTTTTATCTTGGACGAAGTAGCAGATCGGATACAAACTTCAAACCCCATTAACAAAGCTTGTATCTTTTCCTCAATTCTAGATGGATTTTTTTTTCTATGATGTTAGTTTTAAGGCTTAAACGCAATTTTCACCCCCTAACTTTGCATAAGTTGCAATTTTGGTCCCCTATTAAAAAAAATAGCATTTTTGGCCCCCTTCGTCCAAAAACTGCTGAGAAGAGGCCACGTGTCCCAAAAAAGGGGCCATAATTGCAACTTTTTCTAAAGATAAGGAAGGGGTCAAAAAGCATATTTCCCTTATGTTAGATGGTCAAAAGAGCATATTTCCCTAAACATAGGGGATCACTTTTGCCATTTTTTTAATAGGGGGCCAAAATTGCAACTTATGCAAAGTTAGGGGGTGAAAAGTGCGTTTAAGCCTAGTTTTAATTTATTCATGTTTAATTATTTGTCACTTGTAGAGAGAATCACATGTCCTTTGTCACTGGAGAAAAGAGGTTCTTTGTTTTAGTTGTGAAATTTGTCATTGAAATTTCAATGACAATGACAAGGCAATGGTTTACAAAAGCAAACAGGAATGGGTTTGTGGAAGAAAATGAAATAGGACAGTAAACAAAATCAATTCCAGCGGTAGTTAACTACCGCTGAGTGTCAGCGGCAGTTAACTACCGACGCTTATACCAGCGGTTGTTAACTACCGCTGGGGGTAAAATGGTCATTTCCATGTGTCAATTGGAAGTATTCTTTGTCAGAAAAGCAACTCTCTAAGGGAATAGTTAGGCTTGATTAAGGAAGAATGGGCTCAAGCCTCATTGAGAGAATAGGAGACTTACTTTGAAGATACAACGTCGAGCAAAAGAACGCCCACCAAGGAAAACTTGCAAAAAATTAGGAAGACCCTTACCAAATTCCTATGAAAATGGAGAGGAAAGCATACATCATCAAAACGCTTAATGGGGAACCAATCTTAAGGACATGTGAGCATCAACCATGGTCCGAATCTGTAAGTTCAAGCAGTTAATAAAAAAACTTATGGTATTCATATTTTGTGTCAAACACTAATATTTCAAGTAAATATCACCCTTCCCTAAAAAAAAAAGAAGTAAATATCACCTAAAAAAAGTTGGAACAAATTGTGCCAACACGCAAGGCACAACTTTGCCCACCTCAAGCCAAGTTTTCAATATGGGGCAGGGAAGCGAAATATAACTCATGGTAAATGACATTTTCTTTTTTTTTCTTCTCCATAGGTAACAATCTAGTATCCAGGGCCGTTCCGATAAAATCGGAGGTCATGTTCAAATTTTAAAAACGGCTTCCAATGAAAAAACAAGTTTTTTTTTAAGGCAATAGTAATCATCTATTTAAGCTGTAAATAACATAAAAAATGTAAATTTGTATGGGAAGAACTAACTTGTGTTGAACTTTACTAATCACTAATTGTTTTATTAAAATTTCGGATCATAATAAAAAGAAACGCCAAAAATTCAAAAAGAATCATCAGTTTGCTTAGTGTAAAATGTATCTTCAGTATATTCGTTGTTACTTAAAAAAGTGTCTTTGCTATTTAAATAGTAACAAACTAGTACTAATATTGGAGAAAAAAAATAGTAGCAAATTAGCACTAGCATGCATGATTAAACGTAAAACAATAGAAAAAATACTAATTATTTAACGGATTTAATTTGTGTTGTTAATGGAAACAAATGACAAATAATTCAAGTATATAGTGGTTTTCTACATTCATAGATAACTCTGAAATGCATATTAAATTGTAAATTTGATAAAACAGAAATTGTAATGTCCTAATAGTTGTATATGTAACAAATACTCGGGATTGAACCTCAAGACCAAAGACCCAAATACATTTTATTTTACCACCAAACCATTACAAGATGTTTATTGATTTTTTATGTATATACTTAACACTTTTGGATGCTATATTAAAAAAAAAAAAATTGAGGCTCCAATAATTGCGAGGCCCGGCGCCGTAGCTCGCCTTGCACTTGCTAAGGGTCGGGCCTGCTAGTATCGACCATTCTATCTCTTTTTTGTAAAAGAAAACCTCTAACAAATGTTATTTTCGTAATACTTTTTTATTTATTGAGGACAATAAGCGGAAATTCTATTTTATTTTGACAAATTCGAACGGAAAAAAACTTCTAAAATATAAAATGTCTTTTTTTTTTCCGTATAGTTTTCTTTTGGCGTTGGACCCATTGTTGGGGAAAATAATAACGCAAAAGTAACAAAAAGAAATCAGAAGCAGTGTCACATCTTTGTAGTGCACATCTAGGTCATCCCTGCGTAAAGCAAAAGTCAAATGGTATTTATAGATATATGGATTATTGTAGTTTATAAATCAAGGATTATTGCGATTACTTATAAATAATTCCTCTAATTGCATATATAAAACCTTGTTAAAAAGTTAAAAAATTCATCAAAAAACATAAAAAATATAGTTTGGGATGAGAAATAAAAAAATAAAAAATGAGACTATGACGCAAAACGGAAGCAAGGGTTAGCAAACGCTAAACATAAAAGATAAACAAGCAGATTGCAAACGACAAACCTATCAAAGGAAATAACAAACCCGTATAAATTTTGTTTAAACAGCAAAGGAAATAACAAACCCGTATGAGCCGAAAAATAACAAAACGAAATAAAATAGAAAATTCTAGAAATTGTTAAAATAATAAAAGGCAGTTTCAGGCCTTCGATTCATGCTACTTGTCTACATGAGACTAGCACATAACTCTAATTTAACAACAATTACTTGAACTTGGAACTTCAAATAAAAGCTTTTCCTCATCGACCATCTTCAAGTATCTAGCACAACTATATTCATAAAAATGAACTTTTACAAACCACCAACTTTTCTTCCTGCACCAACATAACTAATTCATGTTGAATATAATTACTATTACAAAATTCGTTCATGTAGAATTTTCTACAATTTTTTAATATGTCAAAGTCAGCACGTGAAACTACTCTTCCGTCACAAAATAAAAGTAAAAATTGTTCAATAAAAAAGAATTTATTTGGCACAAAATTTCTATTAAGTTAATCAATTTAGGTTGACTCATTTTTTCTTACCTATTAGAACAGAGAAAATATAATACTTATTTTTTCGATGCATTGAATACACAAGTTACCGTAAAAACTTACTATCTAAAGTCAAAGAGTGTCAATAGGATACCCATTAGAATTTATCTAAAGTAAAAGATGGCAATTGAAAAATAGCGGCAAGTAAATAAATTACCTTCAAAATAGGGAGTGCTCATCTCCTTTTCGAGAGAGAAAATAGTAACTTGGAATGAAACTTTTCCATTGCATTTGTTTAATATAAAGACACAGATATCACCAAATTTTAAATTATTGTGAGCTCGGAATTTACTCCAACCACCACTTAGTGTAAATTGATTATTTGAAGTGAGATTCAAATCAACATTCCATGTTATGTCTTTATCAACAAAAAGAGTAACCTTTCTTCCTTCCATCCTGTGCAGATGTTTCTTGGCAAATTCAATTGGTATGACCTGTAATACAACTCAGAATAAATACAAAAAGGCCAAATGGATGCAATTTTCTAACTTTCAATTCACACACACATATACATATGGAGTTAATATCATTGAATGAATTAATTTATATGCATTATTTGTGTAACTTTTTTTTTTAAGCATGCAACCAATCACAATACATCGTGTAGATATTTGTATAGATGTTCTAAGAAATAATATATTAAAATGGAGTTATGGTATAACTTTATTGAATTATATGTCAAAATATTGTCACCATTAGTACATGACAATTAATCTAATTAAGGAATTGATATTGAGAGTTTTTTTTTTTTTTTGTCAAGTAGTATAGTGGTTAAAAATTCACTTTTTATAACGTGAAGAGGTTCGATTAAATTCACATGCACATAAAATATTTTATTTTTGTATTACTAATGAAATTGACTAAATGGGTGGCAGGAGATAGGAGTTTCTTGGGGAAGCCAACTGAGTTAGAATTTCTTAAGTCTCTTCTTAATGTTTAAACTCACTTTTAATTTACCAAAAAAAAAAATGTCAAATAAAATATTTTATTACCAAGTGATCTCTTTCAATGTATGTCTTTTGGATCACACAAAGGAAGAAGTTCTTATTAGAGTGAAATTTGTTCTTCAGTTTATTGTACAAAACTTTGCTTCGCTCCTTAAGATTATCACAACTACCTCCTGCTGAAAATTTGAGGAAATCACCAAAAAAAAAAAAAATTAAGTAGTAACACCTAAAAAAATAAGACACAAATAGAAAAAATATATAAAATGAAACATAACAGGAAAATAGAATAAACCTAACCATTGTCCACATCTTTAAAATTATGAAATCTTGCATGTGCTTGGACATTTCTCTTCTCATGCTTAGATTCTTTTTGTTCTTGATTGTTTTTCATCTTCTTAGAAACTATAGAAGACGGTGAAGGAGATTTTGGCCTCTTACCTCGCGATGATGAAGGATCGTCAACAATTTTTAAAGAACTATCGCTCTTTTCAACCTCTTCATATTCTTCAGTAGTTTCTTTCAAAGGGTATTTTATTTCTAACCCGCATTTACCCAATACAATCACATTAAAGAGAGAATTTTCTTGATATTGAAATATCAAAAGCTGTGAATCGCCCAAAGATAAATAATCTGCAAATTCCTTCCAACCATTGCAAAACCAAACATCATAATCACTGGTTTTCTCCCAAGTAACTTTCTTTTCGGTCGTATTTGGAAGCCTTAGAGTAACTGGGTTTTTTATTCCTTGCCAATGTCTTCTCACAAAACCTAAGGGTACTTTCTGTCATACACACAATCATTATTGATACAACAATCTTATTTTTATATAAAAAAAAATGTTTAGTATGATTTAAAAAGCAACTTTTAGTATGAGAGTTAGAAATAAAAAGACTAAATTGCACTTTTCGCCCTTAAGTTTCAAAATGTTGCGATTTTGGTCCCTATTAAAAAAAATGGCAAAGGTGGCCCCCTTTTTTTGGGACACGTGACGTCTTCTTAGCAATTTTGGGACAAAAGGGGCCAAATTTTCATTTTTTAAATAGGGGGCCAAAATCGCAACATTTTAAAACTTATGGGACGAAAAGTGCAATTTGACCAAATAAAAACTATACTCATTCATCACATTCAAGGAGGTCCTAAACTATATTTTACCAATGATTTATAGCCCTAATTTTGCAATTCATATCTAGATTGTTAAAAAAAAATAAAAGGAACAAACATTGTTACCAGTTTTCCTTCTTGAAGGCTACTTTGAAGAATGATTTTGAAAAAGTGGAGACCAATACTCCGATGATCAAATTCTTGAGAAGACATAGTTTTAGCTTCTTCCACTAACCAAAACTATGTAGAGTTAGTTTTTTAGTGGAAAGAAGGGTGTAATATATCAATGCACGTTTACACAAGAAATTGATGGTCAATTATGGGTTCCATGCCTGTAACGTTTCTAAATAAACACAACCTCAAACCGTCAATATATATAGAGAGAGAGGAATATAGGAAGAATAATCTGGTTTTATTGTTCAATAGACGAATTAATGGTTGGATACAAAACTTATATGTGCTTTGATTGCTCAAAACTTATGTGTAAGGAGCAAAGCAGAATCTCCACTTTAAACTAAATTTGTAGTGCCTAATATTGTAACCGAAAGTGCAACAAAGTTACTTTGATTTAACAAAAATATAACATACCCATGAAGTCAACCTTATGTGCATTTTCAAAAAGCTTTAACATAAACACATACCCCCCCGAAAGTGCAACAAAGTTACTTTGATTTAACAAAAATATAACATACCCGTGAAGTCAACCTTATGTGCATTTTCAAAAAGCTTTAACATAAACACATACCCCCCACTTATAAACACATTGTCAGGACATCACATATCCGATGTGGGTCTCTTAACACACACCCCTCACGACCACCCCTCACGACCAACACATTTAACAAAAATATAACATACCCATGAAGTCAACCTTATGTGCATTTTCAAAAAGCTTTAACATAAACACATACCCCCCACTTATAAACACATTGTCAGGACATCACATATCCGATGTGGGTCTCTTATAAACACATTGTCAGGATATCACATATCCGATGTGGGTCTCTTAACACACCCCTCACGACCACCCCTCACGACCAGCACTATTGGGCTTGGTTCGTGGACATAAATGGTGGGTCTCTTAATCTAACGATGTGGGTCTCTTAACACACACCCCTCACGACCACCCCTCACGACCAGCACACACACACCCCTCACGACCACCCCTCACGACCAGCACTATTGGGCTTGGTTCGTGGACATAAATGGTGGGTCTCTTAACTTAACACACACCCCTCACGACCACCCCTCACGACCAGCACTATTGGGTTTGGTTCGTGGACATAAATGGTGGGTGGCCCGATAGCGGAAACCTGATAGCAGGTGGCTCAATGGATGGATCTTTGAGAGGCTTTGATATCATCTTAAAAATCGTGATTGAGCCTAACACAACCCCACAAAACCAGCTTGTGAGGTAAGGATTACCCTCACTTATAAACACATTGTCAAGTCATCACCTATCCGATGTGGGACTCTTAACAATATCCAAGTCCATATATGACATGATTATATTACACAAATTTAACAAAAGTTAATAATGATGATAAAAAAAAAAAAAAAAACTTGGTATCTTATGTTTAAACAAACTCATGAAGTTAGACTTGCGTGAATTTGCAAAAGGCATTAAGACAAACACAATAGAAGAACCATTTTCTTTCATGATTGCAGACACAAATTGGCAAATATGACGTAGATATGAATTTATAATTACTCTCTTAAGTTCATTTATCTGTGTTTTTAGAAAAGAAAGAAAACTGATACATGAAAAAAATAAAAAAAATAAAAACTGAATTGACAAGTACAATGTGATGGATTATAAATTTATGAATTTGATTCATAGGATAATACTTAAATAATTAAGTGAATAAAACTTAAATAGTTCCTCTAATTGCATAGTAATTAAAAACTTGTTCAAAACAACTATAATTCATGTTGTTTAGAATTAAAAATAAAACATAAAACATTGAGAATGACACATAAGTCTAATTTAGCAGCCTCTTCTTGAAATTGTAATATCAAATACAAGCATTTTCTAATCGACCATCTTCAATAGGCAAGTATCACCCTCTTTGAAGTAACAATCCTTCACAAATTCTAGCCAACCCTGAGAGAGTTCACACATAAATTATATTGATAAGAAAAGGAACTTTACAAAGAATTATATTCCAAAATCGCAAGGTCACAATTTTTCCATTTTCTAAAATGAATTTCCTAATGTAGTTTATTGGTAGACACTGCACTAACATAATTAATTCATGAATAGAGTTACTAATAAAAATATTCCTTTATGTGAAACTTTTAAAAATTCAATTTTTTGAATATATCAAAGTCACGATGTGCATACAAATTCTAGTCGATAAAAAGATGCTTGATAGGCTGAAGTACTCGATTAAAGCGGAACATATATGATTTTACTTACTCGAGTACTTTATGAGTCTTGTATATAAACGGAACATCAAAAAAAAAAAAATCATAAAATCAACAATGGAAACACCACCTAATTGAGTACAAAAGTTTTGATTAAAGTGAAACATATAAGAAAAATATTGCATGTTTTGTGTCGTACAAAGAGTCTAGAGAGGAACTATATGAAAACTTATGATCAAATGAAAGAAAAAAAAATACTATAAAATATACAAGACAACAATAAGAAAACAATGACAAGTGAATAAATTACCTTTAAAATTAGGGAATTTTCATGTCCTCTTCAAGAGAGAAAATAGCAACTTGAACTAAAATTGTTGTTTTGCATTTGTGTAGCAAAAAAGCACAAACATCACCAAATTTCAAATTATTGTGAGCACAGAATTCACTCCAACCACTTGTTAGTGCAAATTGTTTATTTAGAGTGAGATCCAAATCAGCATTCCATGTTCTATCTTGATCAACAAAAAGGATAGCATTTCCTTCTTTCATCATGTGCATATGTGTCTTCACAAATTCATTTGGTATCACCTGTTTTGAATTATTGATTTTAACATAAAATACTCAGTAACATAAAACAAAATCCATTAGTATGCTATACATAACTTTTTTTACATATGCAACCAATCAAAATCCATAATCTAGGTACTTTAATAAACGTTTTAAATAATATAACAAAGTCCCATTATGGTATAATTCGATTGAATTATACATAAAAAATTATTTACATTGTCCCATGAAAGAATAGATAATGAAAATTAATCTATGTTGCTTTGATAATATTCACGTCTATATTTTTAAGGGTTAAATAAGAAAATAGCCCCCTAAAAAATTCAACAGTGATCAATATATTAGATGTTTCGTCTATATTCTTTAGGTTTTTGGTCCCCCTAAAATTTTTGGTCCCTTTAGGGTTAATCTATTACTAGATGTGATCAAATAAAATAGTTTGTTACCAAAAGATCTCTCTCAATGTGTGTCTTCTGGATCGAACATGCAAAAAAGTCCTTGTCATGGCTGAATTTTTCGTTCACTTTCTCGTACAGAACTTTGCTTCTCTCCTTGATATCATCATGACTATTACCTGCTACACCACAAAAAAAGCTAAGCACGAACCCCTAAAAAATAAGACAAAAAAATAAAATATATGAAATAAAAAGAAATATAACATTATAAAATAAGACAAAAAAATAAAATATATGAAATAAAAAGAAATATAACATTATAAAACAAAACCAACCATTGTTCATATCCTTAAAATTATGAAATTTTGCTTGAGATTGGAATATTTTCTTCTCATGCTTAGATTCTTTTTGTTCCTTAGGGTTGATTTTCACCTTCTTACAAACCTTCACACAAGGTGATGGAGATTTTAGCCTTTTACCAGGTGATAATGAAGGATCCTTAGTAACTTTCAATGAACCATCACAAGTTTCTCTTAAAGGGTATTTTATTTCTAATCCGCATTTACCGAGTACAATCACATCAAAGAGAGAATTTTCTTGATATCGAAACACCAAAAGTTGTGAATCACGCAAAGACAAATAATTTGCAAATTCTTTCCAACCATTGCAAAACCAAACATCATAATCACTGGTTTTCTCCCAAGTAACTTTCATTTGTGTCATATTTGGAAGCCTTAGAGTGACTGGGTTTGTTATTCCTTGCCAATGCCTCCTCGCAAAACTTATTGGCACTTTCTGTCAAACACACAATCAATCAAATTTAATATTGATCAAAGAAAAAATAATCAATATCAATCATTAAATAAATACAACAATCTTATTTTAGATCAAAGTATTTTTTTTCATGTTTAAAAAAGCATTTTGCAGAAAATTGAGAACTGGAAAAAGTAAATAGATAACAACATTATATGTGCAATTTCTATGCATAATTAATATAAAAAAATAACTACTCATTCAAAACACACAAAAGACATATGGACGATTAATATGTGTAAACTATATTTTATTATACTCCTAATTCATAAATTCATATTTTACCGTTATTTTATTATACTCCTAATTCTTAAATTCATATTTAGATTGTGAAAAAAATAAAAAAGAAAAAGTATTACCAGTTTTCCTTCTTGAAGGATACTTGCATGAATAATTTTGAAAAAGTGGACACCATTGTTCTGATGTTCAAGTTCTTGAGAAGACATTTCGTTGAAATATTTTGAAGGAAAACTATGAAGTTTTGTTTCTTAGTGAAAAAAGAAGGGTGCGATGATATATCAATGCAAAATTACACTAGAAATAAATGGTCAATTTTCCAATCTTTCAAATTCCAATACAAGTCATTGTTCACAGTATTGTTGCATTCAACTACTAATAAATAGGATACGGAAAATATTGAGAAGTTAAAAAAGTTGGTCTAATTCGTTGCATATTTGCTTGAAAAAGAATCAAGTAGGACTAAGTTTAAAACAACTTACTTTCTTCTTCTTTTTTTTTTTGACATAAAACTTACTTTTGAATAAAATACCCTTTAAGAGAAAAATATTTTTTGATCAGTAAAAAAAAAAAAAAAAATTTTGAATACCATTTAATCAGTAAAAAAAAAAAATTTTGAATAAAATATCGAACTATCTATAATATTTCCTTCAAATATTATTCAATATTCTAATTTTATTGTAGAGTGAAGACTCCATCACAATTTTCTTAAGATCCAATTAAGTCTATGATAGAGATAAAACTCCAATTAGTCATTGACATTTTCATAACTTAAACAAATATAGTAGAAGTATTAATTTGTCCTCGTTATGCAAATGTCAATTACCGATTTGAGTTTTATTTTTATTAAGGACTGAATTGGATAGTCAGAAAATTGTGAGGGATCAAAATGAATTTTCTCTCTAAAATGGGACTAAAATATGTCTTTATTTGCATAACTGATGTATTTGAACTATATTATAAGTCATATACATCAATTACTCAATAAAGCTAAACAATAATATTTGTTTATAATAAAAACCGGAAGGAATAATGTATATTCTTGGCACTACTTCGATACTTTTTTTGGTAGTGTTACAAAGTAACGAGGCAAAAAGAAAAAGAAAAAAGAGAGAGACAAAATTAAGTTCCAAGCTTATCTCTCAGAATGAGAGAGTCCATGTTAGGCGGAGGACAGTTCCAACGAGCAGAGCACCTTGCATGTGATCCTTCGTTAGTCATAAAATATGCACACATATTTTGTTTCCTAAGAACGTGCACCAATGTTCTATTACCATTTTCATGTAAAGCATCTCTAATATGAAGGATGTCAATAGATATATATAAGATTGGTGTTTGTGTTCAGGGCCGGCCCTAGGCATAGGCCGGGGGTGCGACGGCCTAGGGCCCTTGCCGGTAGGGGGCCCATAAAAAAAATTAAGGAGGGGGGTGCGTATAGAAATATTTGATTTACGGGAGGTATATATGGTAAATTGCATTGAAAGGCCCAAACATTGACAGGATGAAGTGCTGGGCCGAAGCTTGTTAATTATTTTGGCCCCTTTGGTAAAATTTGCTATATATACCCCATATATCACAGATTTCTTACTACACCCTCCCTTAATTTTTTTTTGTTTTTTCTTAATAATGTGCCAAAAAAATTATTATCAACGAAATTGGTTATATTTTTTTGGGCCCTTTGTTCCTAATAATGTGTCTTGCTAATATTATAAATATTGGTTATATTTGTTGTTAAAGCTTTGCAATTTTATACGACAAATATGGACCAAAAATTAGAAGAAGTGTTCTAACAAAAATAAGACAAAAAAATTTATATTGTGTTTTTGTTTGTAAATATATAATCCAATAGGTTGGAGGTAGAAAGACCACCTCGAATCCATAATAAATTACTATATGAATTGTTTCATGCGTTAACTCGTAGGTCACTCGTTACTAGTAGGCCACTCATTATTAGGGAAAAACGAAAAGGAAAACAAAAAAACGAAAAAAAGAGCTTATAAAAACACAAGAATGAGCTAAAATAAATTATGATGTATCATATAAGGGGCCTTTTCTCATATTATGCCTAAGGCCCATAAAACTCTAGGAACGGCCCTGTTTGTGTTATGCATAATATTTAATAAAAATCCATATATCTTAGAAATAATAAAAGAAAAAGATAATTCATATTATAACCCGTAATTTATTAAGCGAACTATTTACATATGCATAAAATATCAAATGAATGAATCATAAGTTGTCTAACTTGAAATATAAATCAAGATTATACGTCACTTAACGTCCCAATATATATTACTCAATATATATTACTCCCCCTAGATTTTTTTGGTGGTGGTCGAGGTTTGAACCTCGTACCTTGCGTATATTATGCATTGTCCCTACCAACTGAGTTAAGCTCACGAGGACTCCCTCTTAGGTTATTCATACAAGAAAGTGACTCTCATTACTCAATCACACAAGCAAGAAAATTCATTTGCTCAATCACACAAGCAAGAACACTTATAAAATCCCTTAGAAGTGCAAGGGGACTGGACTAATCTCGATTTGTTGGAGGAACCAGTATAATTTGCTTGTGTCGTCTCTTTCTCTCTTCTCTCTCTTTGTGTCTAATTAATTTCGCTGCATAACTTTGCTTCAGACTCTGATAAGAACTCTGCTTCTGATCAGACCATGCACTGTTTTTATAAACACTTAGAAAAGTTTGTGAAAAAAGCAACATAATTCAACCCCCCCTCTTTTTGTGTTTTTTTCTCACCATTAGTTGGTATCAGTGTTTGGTCTGTTTCTAAATCACTTAACAATGTAACAGATAAAAGATCCTTAGAAAAACATGTATGCTTCAAGTGCTAGCTCTGGTTTTGGTACTAGTGCACTGGTGATATTAATATTGATGTAGCTTATGATTACAACAACACAAATTCAACCTCAGAGAAAAATTCATATTCGGCTATACCTTCATCTTTCAATAGAGATTTTGCAAAATTTTCTTGATGGAAAAGCAAAATTTACAGTCATATCATTGGTGTTGATCGATGATGAGTTGTGGGACATCATTGAAGATGATGTCTGCTTTCAAGTGGACTCTAAGGGTCTGGTTCTGTATAGAAAGAGCGTAATTGATGTTCAGAATTTGTTTTTACAGAAAACTTCATACAATTCATGGTATTCTGGTTGAAGATCTTCCTAACTCAAAGTACACTAAAATTGTTTATAGATCTTCCTGCCAAGTGGAGACCGAGGGTTACTGCTATTCAGGAAGCTAAGAACTTAAACAAGCTTAGCATGGAGAACCTTATAAGCTTTCTTAAGAGTCATGAGATGGATCTTATACGTGATGAACCAACTAAGAAGTCTAAGTCCATAACTCTGAAGTCTACGGGTAAAGCTGTAAAAGAACTTCAAGATGTGGGATCAGAAGAATAAGCTTCAAAAGGAGACTCTGAAGATGATTCTGATGTTGAAGAAATGGCATTTCTGAACAAGAGGAAAAGGTTTCCTGAGAGAAGTAGTGGATCCAAAGGGTCAAGCTAACAAAAGAAGGATAAACCAAAGATTTGCTTCAACTGCAAGAAACTTGGTCACTTTGATGCCGATAGTCCTGATCTTCATAATGATAAGTCAAAGAAGGAAATTATAAGCAGGAGAACTTTAATAGTAGAGTCAAGAAAAGTCTCAAGGAAACATGGAAAAATCTTGACAAGGACTTAGATGATGAGGAAGCAAGTATGGCTCTTAGTGCATCAACATCTTCTGATGTAGAATTTGAAGCTGACTCAGAAGACGAGAATAAGGTATTTTATGAACTCACTCGTTAAGATTTAATCACTTTTGTTAAAGATCTCATTAGTCATTGTTATAGTAAATCAAAACGTTTTAAAAAATTTAAAAGACAATATGATTTACTAACAAATGAAACTAATAGTCTAAACATAGAGATTGAGAATCTCATAATGAGAAATGAGATTCTAGAGAAGATTCAATCCTTTGAAGTTTAGAAGAGGTTTGATAAACACTTCGATAAGCATGAAACTGGTCTTCAAGAGTTTATCATAAATGGTATTGAAAAAAAAAACAAATTAGCTTTTATGGTTTAAAATGTTAGTAGAAAAAAAAACGGTGAAGGCATTGGCTATTTAGAAGATGCACCTCTTTAGAGGATGCAAGTTCTAGATAAACCAATGAAAGCTCCTTATGCTAATTGTGTGAAGAAAGGATAAGACTTGTATTCATGCTTTGTGCCATAAGCTTCAAAGGCTAAGGTTATAAACAAATCAAAACCAAAGGCACCAAAGCCTAAGGTTTTGAACATATCAAATCCTAAGACTCTGAAAAATTCAAGACCAAAACTTTCAAACCTAAAGTCTTGAATGATTCAAAGCATCATAGTTTAAAGCCTAAAGTTATGAAAAAGGAAAAGTCTTTCGGAACTAACCCCCAAAGGACCCATGAAAATATGGGTGCCTAAGTCTGAAATTTTCTATTTCTCATATGTGCTTTACAACAAGGTGAAAGCTCCAGTTGTAACAGCCCGTTTTTCGCTAGAGTTATTTTATTATTTATTTATGTGTGTTATATGTGCTCTTATGTGATTAATTGCCTCTGTGTATTTTTGGTCGGGAATTGTAGAATTCAGTATTAGAAGGGTATTTTAGTCATTTTGGACTTAGGGGTATTTTGGTCATTTTGAGAGTAGGGGTAATTTTGTAATTTTGCTGAGGATTATTTTTAATACTTAGTAAGAGTGGTTATTTTACTAAGTGCTAGGGAGTTGTAGTAATTTATTTTTGATTACCGGTAGTTGACCGTTAGTATTACATTTTGTCGTTAAGTGAGTAGTGACATTGTTGGGTTAGAATAGAAATGGGTTAGGCCCATTAAGGTGTTGTGAGTTAAGCCCAATTAGGTGAACCTATATAAGCTCTAGTTGGTAGAGGGAATAGGGTTTTGCCAACATTTTCATTTTCAATTGAGAAGAGATAGAGATAGAGATAGAGATAGCGAGAAGACAAGGGTTGGAGAGGAGATCTAGAGAAGGCTAGAGGGAGGTCAAGCTTCAAGGATTTGAGCTAGGATTGGAGCTAAAGTGAAGCCTTAGTTGGTGTTGAGAAGAATTAAGGTAAGGGGGTTAAGGCTTTAATCATAATCGTTTAGTTTAATTCTACTCCAATTCTTTGCATAATTGTGGTTAAGTGCTTAATTTGATTTTGGTTGTAGAATTTCGTGCTTAATTTTGTTGACATGATTATGTACATGATATGTTTTTGTATGAACATGATATGTTTTTGTATGAAATTGATGATGAATGAAGTTGTGGTTGTTGAATTGTTGATGAATTCATGTTCAAATGTTGTTTTTGTTGTTTTAACATGTGTTGTTGATGAATTGATGCAATGGGTATCATTGAAATGATGAATTATGATGAGATTTGTTGTTGTTGTTCAAATTGGTGAAGTTTGTGTTAAGTTGTTCATGTGAAGGACCCAAATGAAATTTTGATATATGAGGTAGTTGACTGAGTTTTTGATGTTTTTGGATGAATTGGAATTGGTAGAATTTCTGTTTTCATATTGTGATTGTGTTAGTCGAGTTGTTTGGGAGAAAACGGGTTTTTCGTGTGAAATATCGATGTTTAAGCGTTTTTGCAAAAAAGGTGATTATGTGAGGTTTGGGAGAAATGATTTTGGGATGGTTGAAACTTGAATTTTTCTGTAGATTATTATAGAACTAAGTGTCAGGAGCGTATAGGCGAAAACGGCATCGAAAACGGATTAACGATTTGATTTTTATGCGCGAAAACGTGAAGGTTGAAAATCTGCTACTGTTCAGAAGCGCTACTGTTCAGAAGTACTGTTCAGAAGCACTTCAGAAGCGCTACTGTTCAGAAGCGGTTCAGAAGCTGAACTAGTTCAGAAGCAGTTCAGAAGCTGAACCAGTTCAGGAGCTGATCCAGTTCAGGAGCTGCTGTTCAGACAGCACGTCTATTCTGTGTTCTCGCGTCTTTTTCTCACATTTCTGTTTTGATTTGGATTTTGACGTAAACATGAAAGTTGTAGATAATTTTGTTAGATTTCCAGAGGCTTTGGTTTGACTTGCAAATGATTTTTTGTTTGTGAGTTATGAGGAAAATACTCCAAGGTGGTCTTAGGGAAATTTTACAAAAATTCCGCATAACTATTTCTAAGTCAACCCAACCTCTGTGGAATGTCTCTTAACTTCAAACTTATGTTCTCTAAGTTCAATTAAGGTGTTTTAGAGTATTCAACTGGTGGTGTGATGGATCTAACTTGTTTTGAAATGAAAATGGAAATTTCTTGAAAAGTGATAAAGAGAGGCGAACTTTGTGATTTTCATGATTTTGTCGTTTTTGGCCGGTGAAACGTAATTGTATCCTCTACTGTACTTATAAGTAGCCTAGAGGTATACTTAGTTGAGGCATTGAATCTTGTTTACTTGGTTTTGGTTTAATTGCTTCAATTATTTTAAAATGGTGAAACTAGAGACGAACTTGTCGAAAATAATCTTGAAGTCCAATTACTTGACAAATCTTTTGTGGATAGTTTGATATGATTATATGAAGATGTGTGAATGGTTGTTAGGTGTTGAATATGATGGTTATCATAATGTGTTGTATTTTCTCCTTTATTTGATTGCGAGAAATTATATGGAGTTGTTGAGTTGTAATGATGTTGTTGATGTCGATTACTTGCATATATGTTAATTGATGGTGATATTATTGGTGAATGCATATATGCTAAATCATGATGATGAATTATGTTGTTGAATCATTATATGAAAATGACGTTGATTGTTGGTGGTGAGTTTATACATGCTAGTTTTGATGTGATTGGTGATGAATGCGTGTATATACATATAGCCGTTGATTATAGCCGTTGAATTGTTGTGAACATATGCATTGTGGATTGAGTCATATGTTCATGCATCATATGTCGTGTCAGATGTTATATCCATATTGTCGTTGACCGGATACTTGTATCCATATTGTCGTTGATTATAGCCGTTGATAATGATGTTTTTGTTGCATCATAAGGTGACGACCTTGGAGGAGTTTGGTACCACATGCATCTAGAAGAGTCTAGAACATTGCATGTATTTGAGTAGTTGATGAGTCGTGTCATATTTGAATATTTGACTTGGTGAATTTGTGCATTGGTGAAATTGTTGAATGTTGTGATTATGTGGATTGGTGTATATGTACATTGGTGGATTTGTTGACGGTTGTGAATAATTGAATTATGCTCTAACTGCATGTATTACTTGTTTGTGCTTATACACTTGGTGAATCAATTGAAGATAATTATTTTGATAATAATGATGATGTGAGATTTATATATGTATATACACTGTCATACCCCAATTTTTGACCTAAGGTCCCACTGACACGCGTCATGTGAACCTAATCGATTTGATGTTTCAGTTGAAAATCCGGCAGAGTGGTATTTTAAAATACCTCATATTTAATTCCGAGTCGGGCCCTCTTCTTCTTAATTTTATATTTTAATGTTAATTTCAATTTCCGTCTTTTTTAATTTTATTCTAAAAAAACCTTAATTAACTTCAAATTTCATTTTGTAAATATTTTTTATTTATTATTAATTTTTTTTTCTTTTAACCTTATCTTCTTTTTATAACTAGTTAGTCTTTATCTTGTTTTATTTTATACCTTTTATTATTATTATTATTATTATTATTATTATTATTATTATTATTATTATTATTATTATTATTATTATTATTATTATTATTATTATTATTATTATTATTATTATTATTATTTGTTTTATGTCCATAAAGAAGGAAAAATCAAAATTTGTCCCAATCCAAAAAGTATGTCACGCAAGCTTGTCCAGGTTCATCAATCTAATCCGAGTCCGAGTCCAGGTTCTTTTGCACGACATCTGTTCATCCCAATCCAATACACAAGCCTGATCTGCAACAAATTCAACAAGAGATACTTGTTCTACTCCCCAAGTCAAGGATTCAGTTATGTTTTTTAACCCTAGTCCAAGCCATATAAATAACGTTTGCAAACACAATCAAGAAGAGGCCAATTTTCAACGCACAATCACGGCCGGAATTCATCAGTAAAAAAACCAACTTTCACACCACAAACTCAACACAAAACCTGCAATATTCCAAACACAACGAATCAAACTGTAACCTACATCAAGAAACCAGTGAATCACGCTCATCATCGTCTCAAACCACCCAAACCTCATAAGCCCGATCGACGCATACAACATCACACAAACCATAGACTTTCGAACCATCCCACCAAAACCGAATCAATAACCTCAGCAGTTAACATCATCACGCGCGAGCACGAACTCAGCCGACTCAAACGTCGACAAAACTGAGATCAACAGACGAACCCAGGCTGTACCACCGTCGCTCCCTCAAAGACGAACAATCCAAAGAACAAAACCTTCACCGGTCTCACCACAAGTACCAGTATCCATCATCAATTCGGAACCCTCAAGTCATCACCCTCGACACACAACTCAACAGAATCAGTTCTAATAGCGCCAACAACATTGCGTCAACACCAATCGGCCATCTACACAGAACTAACGCAACGCAACCGACGGCACCGGTCACCAAATCACAACCCAGACGCGTCAGTACCACAATCGAACCCAAATTGAAAGGTAATATCTCTGTTTCTTTCTTTTTAATTTGTAGATCTAGGAATACAAGTTCATGTTTTGGGGTTTTTGGGTTTAGAATAGTGTAGAAGAAGTAGAGAAGATGAGAGCAAGCATCGTGAAAATTATATGAAAGAAGAAGAAAAATGGCGAGAGAGAGAGAACAGAGGAACGTGAGAAAGGAGAGATAAACGTAATGAAAAATGAAGGAAATGAGGGTGAAAAACGGGTTATATAATCTCCCTAATCCCATGCGTGCAAACACACGCTACTACTGTGCTCCCTCACTGCATTATCCTTGTGATCTAAATCCTGTGGCCACTGAAGCCTCTCTCCTGATCTAATCCAGGCCGTCTGATTAATCAGACGGCCCATTTCAAATTCATATACCCAATGACCCACCCAGCTCTTTAAACCAACCGATCCTATTGCTGACCCGACCCAGCCTGTCCCTTGAAGCCCAATTCCTTTCTTTTTATTTTTGCATGCCCCATAACACTATAACACTACTGCACCCCTGCATTCATTTTATCTTCGTTTCTTTTCCATTATTATCATGTTTGTCTTTCCTTTCTAGGCATTTTTATTCCAATTACATTTTATTTCACTGCATCTCATACTATTTTAGGTTGCGTTTACATTTTTATTTTACTGTTAAGCATTTTTTTTTAGATTGTATAGTAGGCTTCAATGTAATTCATTCATGCTGGATTTTAGAATGTATATTTAGGCTTGATGTAAATTTATCATGCATATTTATTTTTTCGCAGACCTTAGCATGTATAATAGGTTTTATGTAATAGTTTAGGTGCATGTGTGCGTGCGTGTGTGTATGCCTTTATCCTACTTGGTAGTTTAGGTAAAAGGTCCTCGTGGTGGTCCAACGCCACCATAAGGTCCCTACGCTTTTATTTTTTTATGCTCTGTTAGTTTAATTTTTTTCTAATTATTCAAAAACAACAAAAACATGCAAATAGTTTCAAAAATACAAAAAAAAATTCATAAATAAACCTTGATCTTAAATCAAGTGACGTCTTTTTTTCATTTTATTTTCTTAATCAAATATCAATCAACTTAACTTTATTTTGAGTCCATTTTCTCTAATAATAAAAAACACAAACAAATATTCTTTTGCCACTTTGGCTTTTCTTTCATTTTAAAACCTTTTTTTCAAAAACATTAAAAAACACTCAACCAATCAAACGTCAATTTTTACCCCGAACTACGAGGTTTTGATCCCTCACGGGTACGTAGGCAGAGGACACTCGTCTTTCCAAATCAATAAAATGTAGATAAACTAGGTCTTCTTTCTTTCATCATTTCAAACTCTTTTTTTTTTCAAAACAAGCAAGTTATAGCACGTTATTTAGATAAAACCAAGAGGTTCCCGTAGAGTACTACGGACATAAAGGGTGCTAATACCTTCCCTTTATGTAACTAACCCCCGAACCCTAAATCTTTTCAAATATGGGGTAGTTTGAACTTTTTCCCCCTTTTATTAAAAATTAAATGTTCAGTCGTGAAATAAATTTAGTGAGTCAAACGCTAATCAAATAGCCTTGATCTCCGAAAAATGACGTGACATACACATATGATGTGGTGATTTCTTTGATGATGATGATTACTTGCTTATAACTTTGAAATGATGAACTGTACTTGTTGAGTTAAGTATGCTAAGTGAAGAATGAGGTGAGTAATCCTTTCATTGATTGTTATTGATAAATGATGAGCTTGTGTCGATGTCTTGATTTGAGATTGAATATGTCTGTTATGCTATGATTGCTTGAGGTGCAAGTAATGTGGGATATTAATCATGTGATGGTAGTATTCTAGGAGGGATGGTTATGTATATGTGATATGTATGAATCCTTGAATGCTATGTTTTTATATGTTGATTATGATTAATGTAATGCTTACCTCCAGTGGTTTTGACCGCCTACCTGTCTGTATGGATGGGTAGACGTTGTGCAGGATTAGTCGCCTGGTGAGTTGATTGGTGGATGTTTGGATAGCGGGAGCTAGCCTCCGTTATCATTTTGGCGTAGTAGTCTAGGGCTCTGATTAGGTTGAGTCGGTGTCCTAGTTTTGTTGGATTATTTTATTTTGAGATGTACGCATTGTTGAGATCTGGAGAATTTTTATGTTGATGTTATTTAACCATGGCATGTGTATTGATGGAGATATATGTTTGTATCCGCTGCTACTGTTGAGATATTATTATATATGCATGCTGATTGTTGTTTAGATGAGACGTAACGTCTATTTCTTGAATATTTGTTATATTCACGTGTTTTATCGCTTTAATAGAAATAGGGCGTTACACCAGTCATGGTACATGAACTGTGGTTGCTCAGGACACATAACACGAGAAAGGAATATGTTCCATACCCTAACAGTAAAACATGGAGGAATTGTGCGATTTGGAGGAAACCAGAAAGGCAAGATAATTGGTATGGGTACTATTGGTAACTCTTCTATCTTTATTAGTAATGTTTGGTTAGTAGATGGCCTAAAACATAACCTACTTAGCATAAGTCAATTTTGTGATAATGGTTATGAAGTAATGTTTGATAAGAACAACTGCACAGTCATCAGAACCTCTGACAAAACCATAGTTTTCCCTAGAAACAGGAAAGGCAAAATTTAAAAGATTAAGTTTTCTAATTTGGGTACAGGATAAGCTCCGCAAGGGGGCCCCGCATGTCACTGAGTAGTAGGTGTCGTGAGAACGGGATAAGCTCTGAAAGGGGGGCCCGCACGTCACTGAGGGCATAATGTAAGATGTAGGTGTTGTGTCTCTTGCGATCCACGCAAGGTTGGGATCCCAAGAGGTTCTCTCGCCAAGGGAATGGGATAACTCCGCAAGGGGGGCGCGCACTTCACTGAGGGAGTCTGATGTGCCTTAGCTAGGTTTTCATCGGTATGTATGGGATTGCACTCGGGGTTACTCCACCCGGGGCTCTCCGTAAAATGAATCAAGATAATGAATGTTTGTTCAACGCTAACATAATGAATGAATATGACTATGTATGACTATGATTATGATTATGATATGATGTTAGACATGAACAAGTCGTGCAATAGAACAAGATATGAATGATATACCGATGACGGTCTTAGGTTTCCCTAACTGTCCGGTATAGGACCGTGTCATGATTATGTTAAGTGCAGACCTCGATGCGTTTATCGTATCTTTGCATAGTGGTTTTAGGTTCCCTCAAACCGCCATGACACGTATGATGTTAGTAAAGACCTATGACAAGTTAAGATGAACCTATGACAGATCTAGTATGCATGACCGTCTAGGAAAGCATGACCACACACGTATAATCAACCGCCAGGTTGTATTGTAGACACGTGGTGACCGTAGGTTTCCCCCGAGGTTATCTATAGCCTAGGATTAGGTGAACTCATTGAGACATTATGTCTCATCCCAGTCCTTTTTTGTTTCAGCTAAGCAGGATGATTATGCAAGTTCGTAGCCGGATGGATATTTCAGCAAGTGTTCGTTCGCACCGCTGTAGGATGTCATGGTTATAAAGGATGTATTCTTTATGTATGGACAAGATGTATTATTTTATTATTTGTACGAACGTGATTGTTGTATATAATATTCATTCGGAGTTTGATTGTTGTAAATTTTAATGAATCCAGTACTAAAGATAACACACATGCTAAATTTTCTAGATACGTTTAGTATGGGTGTTACAGTTGTTGGTTGAGAAGGAGAGTTTGTGTTTTAGAGTGTTGTCGGCCCGATACGGTGAGGAGGGCGGCCATGTTTTAGATGGAGGCCGTGATGCCTCTTCTTGGTGGCGTGTTGTTACTGGTATTCGGAGGGAGGGTTCGTTCAGTGAGAATGTTAGTCGTTTGTTGGGTGATGGGAAACTAACCATGTTTTGGTCTGATGTGTGGGTTGGTAATGAGGCGCTTAGGGACATGTATTCTAGATTGTTCGATTTGTCCTAACAAAAGGATGTGTCCGTGTTTGAGATAAGTCAGTTAGGTTGGGGGGAGGAGGGTGAGGCGTGGCAGTGGAGGCGGGGGTTGTTTGTGTGGGAGGAAGAGTTGCTGGGGGAACTTTATTTATTACTTCATAATGTGACTTTGCAGGTTGATAAAGAGGACAGGTGGATTTGGAAGTTGGAATCGAGTAATGAGTTCACCGTTCGGAGTGCTTATAGAGTCCTTGTTTGTCAGCAACATCCTGCTTCTCCGGTCTCTTCGAAAGTTCTATGGCATAAGGATATTCCTCCTAAGGTTGTCCTTTTTTCTTGGCAGCACTTCCGTGACAGGTTTCCAACTAAGGATAATTTGTTTAGTCGTGGTGTCTTAGCTTCCGATGATAGATTGTGCGTTGGTGGCTGTGATTCAATAGAATCTTCCCCACATTTATTTTTACATTGTGATTTCTTTGGGGAAGTTTGGCATTTTATTCACTGATGGTTGGGTGTTTGCTCGTTCCTAGTGTGCCTACATATTATCTCAATCAATTTGGTTTTGTTGGTGGTAGCTATTCTAAGACGCATCAATCCATTTTGTATCTGATCTGGTATGCTGCTGTTTGGGAAATTTGGAAAGAAAGAAACAACAGGGTCTTTAATGGCAATGAATGCTCGTTTCATTAGCTGGTGGACAAGATTAAGTCTCTTTCTTTTGTGTGTTTGAAGGCGAAAATCCCTAATCTCTCTTTCAACTATCACACTTGGTGGCTTAGTCCGTTCACTATGATGGGAATTGGCTAATGTTTCTTTTTTTCTTTCTCTGTTTTTTTGTTTCGATTTCGCTGTTTTGTTTCTTTGTACATATGTTGTGACTTTAATTCTTTCCTAGTACATCTTGTGCTAGGGAGAATCCTTTGATTGGGTAATATATATTCCATTTTAGCCTTTTCAAAAAAAAAAAAGAAACCACCTTTAGTACAAGGTGTATTAAAGGAAGCTAAAGTATCCAAAAATGATAATAGAAGAAACCACATGCTATCATAAAGTAGTCAAGAAAACAAAATTATGATACAACCTCAAAACATAATAAAAGATTTAACCTCCAAACCGAATACACGAAATAAAAAAACAACATAATAAGATTTGAGCCACCCATATGCTTGGAGTTTAAGCTTTTCCAATAAAAAAAGAAGTTGTTCCAACTTATTGTGAAAATGCCTCTAATTGCGATCATTCGAAATAGTAAAAAGAGTCGTATTATATTAAATGTCAAACGAGACTTGTTGAAAAAATTCACAAGACCTCCAAACTGAAGAAAATGCTCAAATAAGAAACCTTGATGAGTGGTTGAGGTTCTTAACCGACCCGATATGAAAAGCCAAAGTTGACCATAAAAAACACAAGAAAAGAACATATGATCTTGATCCTCTATCAATTTGCAAGTAGCCGTACACAAAGAATCATTATAATCCAACAGATTCATCTTTGCTGCTAATCAATTCAGGAACAAATGTCAAATAAAAATATTGACCTTCAGTGGAATTTGCTTAAGTCATAAAACATGATTTGTTTAAGGTCAATATTTGTCTTTATTAAAAGTTACAATTTAAGACTCTTAAAGAGTGTCCCGTGGGCACTCGTTAACATTTCTCTAATAATAATAATAATAATAATAATAATAATAATAATAATAATATGTATAAAGAAATTAAACATCGCATGTCAAGAATAAAACTTAAATCAAATTAAATTTGTATCGTATTGGATATAAGAACTCGAGTTCGCTTCTTAGTGGAACAACTCTGATTAGACTTTTCTTACCTTTAATATAAACTTTGGATTACTAAGGCTTTTTTTTTCATAGAAATTGGAGGGTTAACACTAAATATAAGAGCATCTAACTTTTTCAAAAGGAGAAGAAATAGAAAAAAAAAAAAAAAAAAAACAAACTTAGGACAAATAGAAATGTCACAAATTTTGCCCAATAGTGCTAGTATTTTATCAATATCCAACTTAAAAGAAAAAAAACAAGAGGTAAGATTTTTTTATTTTAAAAGGAAAAAGAGGCAAAGTTTTTCAACTTTTCAAACAAACATATTTTTCATGTCTCAAAGGAAAGGGAGGCGGACTATCTTATCTTATTCATACAATATTTATTTCTTTAGATTACAAATTGATGCAAACATTAAATTTTTAATATATCTGATTTTATCCTCAAGTTATACACTTTTTTTGAGAGAGATCAAGTTATACACTTTACTATGCATTCATAATCTGATTAATTAATTAATTAATTAATAATAAAGACAAATTTCTTCAAAAAATAACAATAAACACAAATTAATAATTCATTCAAAATAAAAACAAATTAATAAACCAACATGATACTGAGGGAGAATTGTCAATATAACTTTTTGAGGAATGCTAGCAACACTCTCTTTTGAGCACTCTCTCTAGCACTCACTCGTTTATTGGGTGAAATCAATGTATGTCCCACCACTTTATGTGGGTTCCATTTCCAAAGTGTAGGTCCTACATTGATTTCATCCAATAAAAGAGTGAGTGCTAGAGAGAGTATTCAAAAGAGAGTGTTGCTAGCACTCCTCTAACTTTTTTTTCCAAGGAAAAAAAGTCAAACTCGATTTCTAGAGTACCTTATATATTACGGAGTATACCACCAACCCTAATAAAGAAAAAAAATCAATTATCTACTTGTCAATTAAGTTATTTGTTGGAGTCAATTTCCCAGTCAAAGATCTTAATTACTATTGTTAAATAAAAAATAATAAAATTATACCACATGAATATTTAAGTTTTTTGTAAAGAATGATTAATTAAGTTACAATAATCTATATAAGCAATAACAATAAGATAATTTGCATATTTGTCAAAAAAAATTGTATAATGTTTTTCTTTTTTTGACTGATATTTGAATACCTTAATTCTGAAAAATCAGATATGAAATGAAAGTCAAAAAGTAATGGAAAAAAAAAAAAACAGATACGATAAAAAGTCAGATATGATCCATCACATTGACTGAATTAAGGAAACATCAAAATCAACATTGAATGCACAGTTCCATAATACTAACACAATCACACCGACCATCCAAATGGATAAGCATTGTTCATAATCCATTTATTTCCCAAACGACAATTTAATCCCATAGTCTTTGCAAGTTATAAATTCACTACAAATCTCATCCTCATCTTTCTTACAAGACACAATTTTTCTCTCTCTTTTAGTGTCATAGTTTCAACCTCTTTCCCTAATGGATAATGCTGCCACCAATAACAACAACAATGGCTTTACTAGAACTTTGTCCCTTAATGTTGAAGCTGCTTCATCCCGGAAGCCCACCCCTTTACGTAAGATGGCTGCGGTCGCATCCATCGCGGCCGGTATTCAATTTGGATGGGCCCTACAGCTTTCATTGCTAACACCATATGTTCAGTTGCTTGGCGTCCCACATCAGTGGGCTGCCAACATCTGGCTATGTGGTCCAATTTCAGGTATGATCATACAACCACTTGTAGGCTACTACAGTGACCGAAGTCATTCACGTTTCGGTCGTCGTCGCCCTTTCATCTTTTTTGGTGCCTTGGCAGTCGCGATTGCGGTCTTCCTGATTGGCTATGCTGCTGATCTTGGCCACTCCATGGGTGATGATCTGACGAAGAAAACACGGCCCCGTGCGGTGGTCATCTTTGTTTTCGGGTTTTGGATACTAGACGTCGCGAACAATATGCTTCAAGGACCTTGTCGCGCTTTCATTGGTGACCTCGCTGCTGGTGATCACCGTCGAATGAGAATTGGCAATGGGTTGTTCTCTTTTTTCATGGCCGTCGGTAATGTCCTTGGTTATGCTGCTGGCTCATATGACAAACTCTACACAAAATTCCCTTTCACAAAAACCGTGGCTTGCAATGAGTTTTGTGCAAACCTCAAGACATGTTTCTTCTTTTCAATATTCCTCCTTGCATTAGTTTCTACATGCGCTCTACTTTATGTAGAAGATATTCCAATTACATCGTCGGAATCACAATCAGAATCAGAATCACAGGTTTTTAATTTCATTTAAATATTCAATAGTAATATTTATTTTTTTTTAGAACGAGAGTTGAATCCATAACCTTTTTATCGCTCTAATATTTTTTTTTCTCTCCTAATCACTAAACCAACTTTATAACTCGTGAATCATAGGTTTCGTGCTTTGGGAATATGGTAGGAGCTTTCCATGGCATACAAAAACCAATGTGGATGCTGATGTTAGTTACGGCTATCAACTGGGTTGCATGGTTCCCGTTCTTTTTGTTCGACACTGATTGGATGGGTCAGGAAGTGTACGGTGGCAAACCAGGAGATAATGCATATAGCAAAGGAGTGCGTGCCGGAGCGTTGGGACTCATGCTGAATGCTTTTGTGCTTGCTTTTATGTCGTTGGCCGTGGAACCGTTGGGACGTTTAGTTGGGGGTGCGAAGAGACTTTGGGGGATTGTGAATATCATTCTTGCCGTTGGTCTCGCTATGACGGTACTCATCACCAAGATGGCGGAACATGAACGCCACATAAGCAATGTCGTCGGAAAACCATCTACCGGTGTTAAGGCTGCCGCATTATCTTTCTTTGGCGTCCTTGGAATCCCTCTAGCGGTATACAAATTTCCTTACTATGATTATTCTTTTTATTTAATAATTTCCGATTCTTCCATTTTGACTATTGCATCACACATAGATAAAAACGTTTCAGTTTGGTTTTTGTTTTTTTTTTTTTTTTTGATACAGTTTCAGTGTGGTTTAAAATCATCAGAATACTATTAACATAATTTAAGAACAAAATACTTTGTTTTGTATAAGAATTAAGAGAATACTTTTAAATTATGGTACTGTCCAGTCAAAAAATAATTATGGTATATGGTATATATTATAATACTATAAGATAGTATATATGTCATCAATATTATACCACACTTGTTTTGTGGAAAATATTACACCATCCTACCAGGGTACATTGTTTTGGCAAATATTATACCACACTTCTCTTCAAAAATATTATACCACTATTTTTTTGTAAGATAAACACAATACTTTCATAAAATTAAATGATATAGTAAATGAAATAACTTTTGTCTTTGTCTTTGACTGAAAATAAATAAATGACCCATTCTACTCCATTAATTCTTTGACTGAAAATATATATTCGTGTAAATAGTCTATGACTTTATAAATATTTTAAAATAGTCTTTTTCTTTATCAAAAGTTTTTCAATTAGATCATTGTCCCGTCATATGACGAGATACTTAATTGAGAAACTTTTGACAAAGACAAATACTACTTTGAAATATTATTAGAGTCAAGGGCTATTTTGAGAGTGACTTACAAAGATATGGACCAATTTGATGATTTATTCCTTTATTTTTTTATAAGATATAACTAATACACTTTTATGCTACTTGGCTTAATATGATTCAACATAATATTTACTTCTTAACTAATACACTTTTTATGAACACTTGTGTAGATTAATTTCAGTGTCCCGTTTGCTCTAGCATCAATTTACTCTAGCTCATCAGGGGCTGGGCAAGGTAAAACAACTCATATAGCCTAGTCTTTTTTTTTTTGTTAACTACTATTATTACATTTTTCTAATAATGCTTCAAAATTTTCAGGTTTATCTTTGGGAGTTCTCAATATTTCAATTGTCGTACCACAAGTGAGATTTCATTCACTTTTCATATATTTATCACTTCTTCACTTTATTTTATGCTTCGAGAATAGCAATAAAATTCACACACACTAAATGCTGAAAAATGAAACATTTCGGATCTGAACTCGTGCACCTACATAGCAAGGTCTTTATGATCTTTTATCGTATAAGTTGTACTTACGAGATTGTCACGTCATTACTTTATTTAGTATTTATGAATATACACGCACATTTTTCAGATGATTGTGTCAGCACTAAGTGGACAATGGGACTCCTTGTTTGGTGGTGGCAACTTGCCTGCGTTTGTGGTCGGCGCGGTGGCGGCAGTCATCAGTGCTACATTGGCAATTATCCTTCTGCCTACTCCTAAGCCAGATGAGATGGCCAAGGCTTCAATTGGAGGTGGTTTTCATTAATTAACATTAGTTTAATTAATATATATTTGTTTGTATGGATAATATTATTGAACATTTTGATTCAAATGTATTGTGTATTGGATTGGATATATTATGTCCCACCAAATCTCATTTTGGATGATGCACTAGCAAAAATTACATTTAAATTATAAGGATAAGGATTTGTGTGGTCGTACAAAGTCGTCCAATCTTAAATTAATAGTGACAATGGTTTAGAATTAACTTAGTCAATGTATAATTTTAATCGTTTGATCTCAAACGACGACAGAGATCACCTATTGCATATAACCGTGTAAACATATTAAGAGATCCACTCTGTTTAGGTGGTAGATTTGTATGGTCACAAGACTACATTTTTTTTTTTTGAAGGAACAAGACTACATTTAGTGTTTACATTTACAAACAAAGAAATATTTTTTGTAATTCTAAAAAAACAATTTGATTTAACATTTTGGGTGATAAACACTATACATTTGATCTTGTGACCATGTAAAACTACCACTTTTTTTGTAATTTAAATTTGTGTTCGTACGCGGGTTTGTTAGATTGTGTATATGGTGTGTGGATGTCTAGCTCTGAATTAGGACTTGTTTATTTCACTGGGTCAGGCTCTATGTGCATCCACTCTTTTGTAGTTTTTTTTTTTTTATTTAATCTCCTTAGGATGTAGCAGATCCATCTGCACCTCATTTGCTTAAAAAAAAATGCGGGTGATGGATAAAAGGTATGGTATTCCTTTCTTTTTTTGTTTTGTAATGCTTTGATCATTAATGAAATTACACAGCTTTTTATCTGTTAATAATAAAAAATAAAATAAAATCACCTTCGCAAATTCAAATGTGAGTTGTTCAACAAATTTTAGAATATTTGACCAATAATAATTTGATATTGGCAGTAACTTCATTCAAAAGACTAAAAAAAAAAAATCAATTTCTCTTTATAGGTTTTTTTCCTACATATTTAATCAGCTCTTGATTCTATCATGAACAAAAATGCATTTCCTCTACTCTACATTAAAGATAACATAACATTGAATATTGATGAAGGAAAATCTCTAAGTCTCTTTGGTGTATTGGAGCTTGGATAATTTACTGTCTTGAGATGGTTTACAATTTTGCAAAATATTGTAGTTTAGAGAATTTGCAATTTTTTCGGGCAAAATACTGTAGTTTAGAGAATTTGCAATTTTTTCGGGCCAAAATTGTAATTGAGAGGATTTATAATTTTGTTCTTGTAAAAATCGCAATTGTGTAAGAGCATGAGAGAGTTTGCAACTTTTTGTTGAGTTTTTTTTTTGGCTTAATAGCAGTTTTGGCCCCTTATGTTTCAAGAAGTTGCGATTTTGGCCCCCTAACTAAAATAATTCGATTTTGGCCCCATATGTTTTGCCTCCTAGGCCAATTTTGACCAAGTCAATGCTGACGTGGCGCCACGTGTGTAATTTTTTTATTTTTTATTTTTTTTATAATTATTAAAAAATAAATAATTTCTTTTTAAAATTTTTTAATTAAAAAAATAAAAACAATTCTTTTTTTATTTTTTAATTAAAAAATACTTTTTAAATATTTTTAATTAAAAAAAATACTTTTTTTAAATTTTTTAATTAAAAAAATTACACATGTGGCACCTCGTCAGCATTGAGTTGGTCAAAATTGGCATAGGGGGCCAAAAGTGCAAAGGGGGAAAAACATAGGGGCCAATATCGAATTATTTAAGTTAGGGGGCCAAAATCGCAACTTCTGTAAACTTAGGGGGCCAAAACTGATATTAAGCCTTTTTTTTTCAAAATATTTTTTTATTCATCTTTCGTGGAGATGATTTCATAACAGCAGACATCAAAGCATGTGATGATCAAGAGAGGAAAAAATCATGAATAGATGTAAGTTATTTCATAAAGAACAAAAGAAATAACTACTTAAACAACGGAAACTTAAATTAAAGGATCAAGGCGTACCTCCAGCCATTGATCCTGCTTGAAGAAGTTGAGGCTCTTCTAAACCTTCCACAATCTCACTTTGATGGTGCAAGTCTTCTGAATAGAGATGTTAGGCTTAGGGAATCAAAACAAATGAAGTGCACTCCTTTATATAACTTCTGTCATTAAGAAGTTACTGAACGTGCAAAATAAAACTGCTCCCCACTCACTCATAATGGGCAGTTACTAAATTTAAGCGAAAGAATAAAGACCATTTTCTGATTAATGGATAATTACCACTATGTGCACTTAGTGGGTAATTATCACTTATTTATTTAAATAAATAAATAACTTAATTAGGGAAAAATCCAACATTTTCGCACTTGGCCGACATATTCTTTCATTTACAATAATAAGAAATAAAAACACACGGATCATAGCGACATGTCCTCTTTAATTGAGTATTATCTTCTATGTATCACAATGTATTATTATGTCTCTGACCAAATCATATAACTTAATGAATAAACTCATATCATTTATGTTTATTCTGGTTCCAAACTTAATTGATATTTCTCAAAATCAAATGTATACACTTTTAGAGATCAAATATGAGAAAATATCATACATAGAGTTTCATAAAACTAAAATCGTTCTTACAACGAAAATCAGATATGGGAACCAAGTCCCATACTTTCTACATGATCCTTAAATTTTGACGGTGGCATGCCTTTAGTCAACGGATCAGCAATCATCAATTCAGTGCTAATATGCCCAATAACAATTGTTTGATCTTTAACGCGATCTCTTATGGCTAAGTACTTAATGTCGATATGTGTAACGTCCCGGATTTAGATCCAAGACATTACGCCTAATTAATTTTCATTTTTCGAAAAACACTACTATTTTTTTTTACTTCATCAATAATAAATTCTTAGCTAAACCTATACAAAATTCTTAAAATAAATATCCTTCAAAAATATCTTCTAAAGTTACAATTCAATCAAAAACCCAATTTTTATCCCCGCGTACGCTTTCTTCACACATCAAACTTCATATATCATCTTTCGTACCTACAACATTATATTAATGTAAGGGTCAATTTCCTTATCCAAATTGGTTCATACTCAAAGCACAAGAAACAATGTCATAAAATAGATAATATCAAAACTTATCAATCAAAAAGAATTTAGAAAAATACATTCAAGTCATATGCTTCAAAGTAAGGTTCACAGACATCTTATTTGCAATAAAATAGTTTAAGTCAATAATCAATCACATGTATACAACAGACTCAATGTAATACAATGATGTGTAAAATGCATGCTCTTAAATACTACATGATCTGGATATAACCCGCCACACAGGCACCACACAGAAATATAATTTCAATTCCCGCCACTAAGGCATCCACACAGAATATAATTGCAATTCCCGCCACTAAGGCACCACACAGATGCATGTGCCATGCATGATCATGAAAATGAAGACAAAATCCCGCCACTTAGGCACAACAATGCAATATGATATTTGCCAGCCACAAAGGCACCACACATAAATAATTATGTATCTCACATCACCACCATGAACATGATCAAAAATAATCTTTTCAATAAAAATCACATTTTCATCTTTATCTTTTCTTTAATTCATCAAAAAATCTAACATGTCTTTCTCAGTATCACACAACGTATAAAACATAATATAATAATTATACAATTCAACATCACACAATTATCATATAAAACATTATTAAAATAATCACATTTAGAAAAGATTAATTTTTACTGTAAAAATATATTTTAATTATTTTTCTTTTTAAAAGACAAGAATTGCTACCACTATTTAATAACACAGCCCTAGCACTTAGTATGGACGTATGGGGAAAAAGCCTTTACCTCAAACCCTTTATTTTCTAACGAGGCTCCTGGTTCCACACATCCTAGTGAGACTTCTACTTCTGCACAAAGAGCTTGCAAGAGAGGAACGACTCAAAACTTCAAAAAAGAATACCCTAGTATTAGAGAGAAAATGTAGACAAGAGGAACAAGAGACAAATGATGGACATATCTTACCATGGTTCTACACGAATTCTGATGGGCAATATGACTTAGAATTTATTTTCCATGAACAAAGGAATCATTGTGAGAATTTCTTGATGTACCCGTGTAGCAGAAATAAGGTTAGAGCTATAAGGGGAGTTTGTGATGAATTAATATAAGGCCGTTGAGAGAAAAGAAGGAACCGAATAGTTATATAGATTGAAGGAGAGAAAATCATGTGTCGCGAAGGAGTTCAGGACATGGCATGGAGAAACAAAGTGGAGTGTTCCGCTTCTTTAGAAAGTGACCAACCGTATATGAAGGGATTTTAGTATGCACAATACAACAATCAAGAGGCCACTAAGAGGTACCGTGAAAGATAATGGGCAAGAGAGAGATATCATGCACTCAATTTAGGTAACTGTTCTATTAGTTCAAGAGGCATCAAAGGTAAATACTTATGCAGCCAAGTTAAAATCAATTATGCATGTTTCTCTCAACCTCCAATTACACGTGGGTATTAGTGGAATGATTCAAGGTGTATATATATATATATATATATATATATATATATATATATATATATATATATATATATATATATATATATATGCACCGTTTGGATACAACTTTCATCATAGATTATTAATTGTACCATGATACATTGCATCTCTTCAAACATTTACATCTCTTCCATATTATTTTAAACCTTTGTCACTTTTGATATATCTATGCACCTTTTGGATACAACTTCCATCATAGATTATTAATTGTACAATGATACATTGCATCTCTTCAAACCATTGCATCTCTTCCATATTTTTTAAAACCTTTGTGACTTTTAATATATCTATGCACCTTTTGGATACAACTTTCATCACAGATTATTAATTGTACCATGATACATTGCATCTTTTCATATATTTACATCTCTTCCATATTATTTTAAACCTTTGTGACTTTTTGATATATCTATGCAACTTTTGGATACAATTTTCATCATAGATTATTAATTATACAATGATGAATTGCATCTCTTCAAACCATTGCATCTCTTCCATATTTTTTAAAACTTTTGTGACTTTTGATATATCTATGCACCTTTTGGATACAATTTCCATCATAGATTATTAATTGTACCATGATACATTGCATCTCTTCAAACCTTTGCATCTCTTCCATATTATTTAAACCTTTGTGACTTTTGATATATTTATGCACCTTTTGCATACAACTTCCATCATAGATTATTAATTGTACCATGATACATTCCATCTTTGAAAACCTTTGCATCTCTTCCATATTATTTAAACCTTTGTGACTTTTGATATATCTATGCACCTTTTGGATACAACTTCCATCATAGATTATTAATTGTACCACGATACATTGCATCTCTTCAAACCTTTGCATCTTTTCCATATTATTTAACCCTTTGTGACTTTTGATATATCTATGCACCTTTTGGATACAACTTCCATCATAGATTATTAATTGTACCATGATACATTGCATGTCTTCAAACCATTGCATCTCTTCCATATTATTTTAAACCTTTGTGACTTTTGATATATCTATGCACCTTTTGGATACTACTTCCATCATAGATTATTAATTGTACCATGATACATTGCATCTCTTCAAACTTTTGCATCTCTTCCATATTATTTAAACTTTTGTGACTTTTGATATATCTATGCACCTTTTGGATACAACTTCCATCATAGATTATTAATTGTACCATGATACATTCCATCTCTTCAAACCATTGCATCTCTGCCATATTATTTAAACCTTTGTGACTTTTGATATATCTATGCACCTGTCATACCCCAATTTTTGACCTAAGGATCCTACATTCATACACTGACACGTGTCGTTTGACCCTGACCAGTCCCTGACTTTTCAGTAAAAAAAAATCGGCAGAGAGGTATTTTAAAATACCTCATATTTGGTTCCGAGTCGGGCCCTCATCTCTCAATTTTTATTTATTATTACTTTTAGTTTATTTATTATTATTATTATTATTATTATTATTATTATTATTATTATTTATTTATTTATTTATTTATTTATTTTAAGTCCAAAATCTGTCCAAAAATATCCAAGTCCAACACCAAGCAGCTGTCATGTTCCCTAAAGCAATTTCTGTCACCCCCTTGTTCAGACATAATGTCTCAATCAAGTCTATAAATACAAGCACACCTGCAACCAACAAAAAAGAAGAAATTTCCAGCAAAAGGAGGAAATATTCGATCCAACACAAAGAATTTTCCAGCAAAAAGAGGACGAAAATTTCCAGCGAAAAATTCCCAACACAGACAGACACGCATACACCATTCACAAACCAACCATCACAAACCTAAACCTCCAAATTATCAAAACCAAAACCTGCAACATCAGAATCAAATGAACCAATAACAGTCACCAAATCTCAAACCCAGTAGACCCTAATATTAACAGAACCATAAACATCAAGCACCAATTCTAAACTGATCTAAATCATCATCAACAGTACAAAGGCATCAAAAATTCGCGAACAAACAAACGCATCATCATCACCGTAAACCAAATCGTCACAAACCATTTCAAATCTCACAAAGGTAGTTTTTTTCTTTCTTTAGATCTAGGCCGTTTGGCCTTTTGTTTGGAAATTTGGGTTTTAAAAACGAAAAGAGGAGGAAAAAAGGGTAAGAAAGACAAAAAAAAAAAAAAAATGGAGTGGTTTTAACTCCGTTGCGGCGGCGCCGCCGCGATGGCTCGCCGGCCACCGCACCGGAGACTCACCGGCCGCCCTCACTCCTGTCGGAGAAGAAGAAGAAAGAAGGAGAGAGGTGAGAGTCTTTCTCTCTAGAAATAAGAAAGAGAGAGAGAGAGAGAGAGAGAGAGAGAGAGAGAGAGAGAGAGAGGGAATGATAAAAATGAAAAAAACCGGTCCCCTAACATATATATAAAGCTAAACCGGACCGGTTCAGCCTTTGAACCGGCCTGAACTGGTCCAACCCAGGCCCACTAGCGCGCTCTCTCTCTCTCTCTCTCTGTGGCCCAATTCCCATCTTTTAATTCCTGCACCCCCTTTATAACTCCTTGCACCCCCCGCTTTTCATTTTAATATATTTCATGCATTTTTTTTAATTTGTTTAACCTCTTTTATTTTTCTTCTCATGCATTTTTATTCGTTTAACCTCTTTTATTTTCTTCTCATGCATATTTAATTCGTTTAACCTCTTTTATTTTCTTCTAATGCATTTTTAATTCGTTTAATCTCTTTTATTTTTCTTCGCATGCATTTTTTTTTTTTTTTGCATTACCTTCTATTGACTACTATCATCATATGCATATTTAAATCTTGTCATTAAATGCACACCTCAATCCAGAGTACTCTGGTCCTAATTTAACTGTTAATATTATATTATTCTCCAGAACAATCTGGTCCTTGTTTAATTAAATTAATCCAGAGTGCTCTGGTCCTAATTTAACTGTTAATATTATATTATTCTCCAGAACAATCTGGTCCTTGTTAAATTAAATTAATCCAGAGCGCTCTGGTCCTAAATCAACTGTTATTTTCTTCTCATGCATTTTTATTTATTTAACTTTTTTTGCTTATATAATCATTCTCCAGAGTATTCTGGTCCGTGTTAAAATAACCTTATATTTTCAGCTTAACATTATTTTTTTCTCATTCTGCTTATATAATTTTCATTCGTCATTCCAAAATAACAAAAAACATGCAAATAATCAAAAATCACAAAAATATTTTTTATAAGCAAACCTTGATTTTTTTTCAATCAAGTGATCGTCTTTTTCTAGTTTATTTCTTAATCAAATCATCAATCAATTCTAATTCTACTTTAAGTCATCTTTCTTTCAATATAAAAAATACAAACAAATTCCAATTTGCCATTTGGCTTTTCATTTTAAAACCCTTTTTTAAAAACTATTAAAAAACACAAAACAAATCAAACGTCAATTTCTACCCCGAACTACGAGGTTTTGATCCCTCACGGGTACGTAGGCAACGGACATGCGTCCTTCCAAATCAATAAAAAATGTAGATAAATTAGATCTCTATTTTTCCTTTATCATTGCAAATTCCATTTTTTTAAAAGCAAGCAAGTTTATAGCACAAAAGTTAAATAAAATCAAGAGGTTCTCGTAGAGTACTACGAATATTTAGGGTGCTTAACACCTTCCCTAAATATAACCAACCCCCGAACCCTTAATCCCTTAAAAATGTGGTATTTGAACCTTTTTCCACTTTCTTTTGAAAAGAATTAAAATTTCAGTCGTGCAACCAATTTAGTGAGTCAGAAGCTAATGAAATGGTTTGATCTCCTAAAAATGACGCGACAGAAATGGCGACTTCACTGGGGATTAAAAGTAAGAGGGTTGAGCCTAACTTGGCATTATTTAAAATTTGTGCTATAAACTTGCTAAAAAAAATTAATTAATAAAAGATGGAAATTACGTGTATGTTTGTTCTCATTTCTTCTTTCTCATTTCTTTTAACGTGAGTGGTGAGATAAGTCCTGACCCGGGCTTGAGAGAAATATAAGATAGGAGTGGTAAACTCATAGTGTCATACCGAGGGTATACTCGTGTCTTGACACATGTGAGATAACCACACTTAGCGGAGGAGCTTGAAGTAATATATGTCGGCGTGTGTTTTCACGTTTAGACTTTATTACTCTTAAGTTTCCGTTGAATGCTAAGGACCTTTAGTAACCCTTAACCCATCTTGGATTTTTAGGACGTAGTGCGGTGGCTAACCGGGTGTTTTCTCGGAATTAGTCGACACGCGATACTATACTCAAACGAGACTTTCCTACGAACGTTGTTGGACTGGGTGTTTTCTCGGTATCCGATAAAATTCGGAGGGGGTTGTGTAACGTCCTCCTTTTTATTTAATTATTTTTATTAAGTTAGAGTCTATTTATGTGATTTATTTAAATATGTGAGGTGTTAGTATTTTATTAAGTGGCATTATTCTATTATTTATAAGAATATGAGAATTATTAGAGTAAGTAGATTTGGAGGTAGTTTTGAGATTAGATGTCTTTTTATGATTTAGTCTATTTATTTTCATGAGTGGTATTTTGTTATGTTATATTTTGGTATTTACTAGCATAATATATTTGTTATTTGTTAGAGATATATTTGTTATTTGGTGTAGAAATATATTTGTTATTTGTTAGAGATATATTTGTTATTTGGTGTAGAAATATATTTGTTATTTGTTAGAGTAGTTTTGAGGTGTAAGAGAAATAAGAAGGTGTTATAAATAGAGAAGTTAGGTTTTTGGAAAGAGTTTACCTTAAACCGCCTTTTGGAAAAGAGGATAACAAGAAAGAAGAGAAGAGAAGAGAAAAGTCAAGAGAAGAGGAGAATACCTTAGGAAAGAAGAACGTTGCTGCTGATTCAGGAATTAATCTAAGGTGAGGGTGAGACTATCTTACATTAATATTAAGTTGTTAAATCATTAGGTTACATCTAACAAGTTGGGGAGAGTTTGTGAGAAATTGAGAATTAGGGTTTTGAGAGAGATTTGATGATTAGAAGATGAAAACTTGTTGAATTGATGTAGAAATTATGTACAGTCCTTAGATAATCCATAGGATGATTATTGGAAGTAGTTTTGAGGTTAGAACCATGAGATTAGGTGAAACTTGGAGAAAATCTGAATTCAGTCCGAATTTTGATATTAAAACTGGAATTGATCGGTGCCGAATTGGTCTTAGGTGTAAACACGGAAGTTGTAGGTATGGATGTTAGCTTTCTAATGCCATTGGTCTCACGTCAAAATGATATATAGAACTTGAGTTATGGTCAAATTACTGCACGTAGGTCACAGTGAATTTTTATGGACTTTCAGCACAACTTTTCCGAATTTAAAATAAAAACTGGTATTGATCGGTACAGAATTGGTCTTAGACGTAAACATGAAAGTTTTAGATAATTTTGTTAGCTTTCTAGTGGATTTGGTTTGGCATGAAAATGATGTTTGGTCTGTGAGTTATGATGAAAATACTACAGGGAGGTCTTAGCAAAATTGTACGGTGACATCATTCTCTGTTTCATGTTTTTGCGTTTTGTTCATATGTTTCTGTTTTGAATTGATCTTTGTTGTAAACATGAAAGTTGTTGATATTTGTGATATCTTTCCAGTAGCTTTGGTTTGACATAAAAATATGTTGTGGATAATTTATTATGTTTTTACAAAGATACTTAGTGAATTATTGTCGACGTTTAAATACGATGTTATATGAAGTTGTTTATGATTGATGAATATGATGTTTTAAGATGTTGTTTATTATCATTTGATATTGTTATATTATGATATGACATGAATTATTTATGTGATCCATATGTTGTCAAGATGCTAAGATGTTAAGATGTTAAGACGTTAAGATGATAAGAGTTGTTAAGTCGTCGAGTCGTTATGAAGTCATCAAGTTGTTAAGATGTTATGTTGTCAAGATGTCAAGATGTTAGTGTAACACCCATACCAGACGTATCTAGAAAGTCTGGCACGAACGTTATTATTAGTACTGGATACATTAAAACATACAACAATAAAAGTTTCAAATGAATATTATTTACGTCAAGCCCCGTTCGCATAAATAAAAATATAATACATCTCATCCATACATAAAAATACATCCTTGATGTCCATCACGTCCTGCAGCTGTACGAACGAACCCTTGAAGTAATATCCATCCGGCTACGAGCTTGCATAAACATCCTGCTTATCTGAAACAAATAAGGATTGGGATGAGACATAATGTCTCAGTGAGTTCCCCTAAATCCTAGGCTATAGGCAACCTCTAGGGGAAACCTACGGTCACCACGTGTCTACTTTACAACCTGACGGTTGATTATACTTGTGTGGGGACTTGCATACTTAGACGATAGTGCACACTAGAGCCGTCATAGTCTTATCTTAACTTGTTATAGGCTTCACTTCCTATTCGTGTCATGGCGATCGAGGGGAACCTAGGACCGCAATCTCAAGATACGATATACGCATCAAGACTTAACATACATAATCATGACACAGTCCTAAACCGGACGATTAGGGAAACCTAAGTTCGTCATCGGTATAATATTCATATCATACTCTAATGCACGACTCGTTCATAGCTAACATCATATCATAACATAATCATAAACATTCATACATTCACAATATCAATGTTGAACAATCATTCATTATCTTGATTCATTTTACGGAAAGCCCCGGGTGGAGGAACCCCGAGTACAATCCCATACATACCGAAAATACCTAGCTAAGGTAATCGGACTCCCTCAGTGACGTGCGGGCCCCTCTCGAAAGAAGCTTATCCCGTTCTCACGTTACCTACGTCTTACTTACTCAGTGACATGCGGGTCCCTTACGGCTTGAATCGTTCTCATTATGAGAACCCCTTGTATCCCCCTGATGTGGATAGCAAGAGACATGTCACCTACACATATTAATCATGGTCTTGTCATGCATATAAGTTAAACATATACATACTTGCTTGTTTACCTCGGAACCTTGATCGATCCGATTAATGGTAACTTATACTTGTTCATACTTAACATGGTGGAGGGATCTAACCTATCAATCCACAACTTACATATTTGCTAAGTCATCTAGCTCATATGCGAAGAGATTACACTTCGCGTCTTACTTACATATGTATTCATATTCCTATACTTGACATACTTAGAGATTCATGCTATCTTGCTAGTTCTCAACAACTATGTCGAGGCTCTACATTCATGCCCTTCTTAAATCATTGCTACCCGAGTAATATCGGCTTAAACTCTCTTGTCTCACTCTTGCCATTCTTATTAAGTTTACCATGATTTTCATTTCAAGAATTGTTTGATGTTATGTGCATTGCCTAGATGTTGTTATGAAGTTATAAAGTTAAAAAACGTTGAAAGAAAAGCTTCGGAATGTGCCACGGACCCTGAACTGGGCCAACAGGCCAAAGCAAGTTGGCCAAGTCCAGAGAGCTGCGCTAATAGCTCAGCTGGGGCGTGGCTCATCCTGAAATTTTCGCTATTAGCGTAGATTTTACTAATAGCGTGGTTCTTCGGGTCTGAGGTACAAAATTTCCAGTTTTGACCCAAAACTTATCCAAATCGATCCTGCAATGCACCATAATCATCCAGCAACATATATATACATTTATAAACATATTTCATGGCAAACTAAAAAGTAACCAACAAGAATTTATCAAAAGTCCTTTAGGGTTCTAAACCTCTCATAAACATAAATCTATACTTTAAACATGGAATTTACACAACCCAAGGAAGGTAAACTATCTATGGAACTCACCTAATCATGTTTCTTGCATATCTACAAGCTTCAAGCATTAAACCCTAGCTTCCCCATCATTCTTGATCCAAAGCTTTTCAACCAAACCTTGCTTTAATCTTTTCCTCCATGTGTATCTTGCTTACCAAGCTACCAAAATCCATGTTTTAGATGAAGTTTGAATGATTAAGAGAGGAGAAGGAGGGCGGTTCCTAGAGAGAAGGAGGAGAGAACTTTCTTCCCAAAACCTAGAGAGAGAAAGTGAAGGAAATTATGAAGATTTCCACCCCAAAAATACTTATATACTCCCTTGTGCGTAAATAGTTAAATGCCCTTCGTCTTAGTCGTGTTTACCTGACACTGATACATAAGTTCATACTCGACTGATATATAATAATAATATCGTCCGTCGTACTTAACATTCTTCACCATAAGCATTTTACATAAATCTTAGTCCTCTGTTACATTTAACAGATAAAGTTTCCATTAGCTGACGAGCGGGATGTTACACTCTACCCCCTTAAAAAAAATTTCGTCCTCGAAATTTAGAGATCAACTATCAATCATCATGATCAAAAACTTATCTTCTATGGTCTGAGCCAAACGTTTTCCATTCATACATATCCGAAGGGTCCATCGCATCATGTTCTCCTCTTGTATCTTAACCCGCATGTAACTGAACATAGCCTTCTTGACCTTAATATCACTCATACTTAGAGTCTTCTTAACATATCATGATTCAGAACTTACCTTGCTACACATAAACTAATTGTCTCAGACTCGGATCTTACCCGCTTGACATTTACTGAGTTCAAAGCATAATATCTTAAAGTAATTCTCGTATGGTGGAAATTTATCTCTTTCAAAAACTTGGCCTAATTCGAATCATCTTGATCGTAACTTGAACACTCAGGATTTGCCTTTTAACTGGGTCCTCATGGAATCCAGGTTCGCCCTGCAGTGCTTGCTTGCAACATAAAACATCTTATCGTGTAACCACATAATTCTTACATCATTTTACTTACTATACCTTGATATACATGTGCCTCTTTCTTACACTACTTATCTTGTTGATTCTATGAATCTCTTTTCAGAGTCTCAAGAAATCTTCCGATTTCATTACCATTCTTATTGCACCCAAATTCATGGGTAACTCATATAACTTGTCGGGAAGGAGTAAAATTAAACACGCCGATGCATATATCATTCATCAACCCATCTTGTAACTTACATGCTCTTAAAACTCCCGACTTAGACTTCTTGCATTTGAATACCCTTAACATATACTTGTGCGTCTCATAAAACTTTTCGGATATCTTTGTTGTTCACTTCAACACATTTTGCTTTCCATAGCATTCACACACCTTCAAGTGTCGTTTCTTGTTAAATAATGACGATACTCATCGTAACATATTACTTTAAGAAGTTTTCTAAACATGAGTATTCGGATCCTTGGAACGAATAGAGACATAACCTTTTAAAAGAATTTGTGAAAAAAATATCATGTTAAAACAATTTCGTTCCCAAGTCTCTCAATACCCATTTTAAATTCAAGGGTTTTTTTTTTAAACCATAGTTCGAAATCTTCATAACAAGTATCGTGAACATTTAACAAGTTTGACATAAGAGGGTATGCACTTCATCGTGCATAATTCATGATTTATACCTCCATCCATAATGAAATTTTGGAACTTCAAAAGTAACTCCTCGCTTGTTCCATAATGCTTCTTAAGAAGACTCTTACTATCCAGTTGACCTTAACCAATACTCTAATCCATTGAGACGACTGAACTTCACATTCTTTTTCCCATATGAGCATCATTTTCTTGAGCCTTTCTCAAACCTTTCATGTGACAACCATTGCCATAAACATGCACCTCACAATACCTTGCAAGATTGAATCTCACTGGTTGAGTTCACCTCATAACATATACTTTTCATACATAAACTTGTTTCTGAGAAATCTCGAATCCCCATAATAGATTCATCATAAATTCATACATGTCTTTCTTGATCATACATCAGTGCATCCTTGTATTCTCACGTACTATGTTTTGCGTAATCAACTAATGCTTGCTCGTTAATTTTCTTTCTCAAAGAAACTTCACAATTAGCACGCGGGTCATTGGCGTTGACGATCCCTCTTTATATAAAAATGTAATAAGTTTGGCCCCAGTTGTTGCTCTAAAATCACAAAATAAGTTGACAACGCAACTGTGTCATCCAACCTTAGTTCCGGCGAGTTTAGCCCACTCTACGTGAGTCGTAACAACCGGTACCTGCAAAAATTTCTTTTTAAATCCAAGAACGCCATCTCCAATCACCCATATGCATGTATTCATTTTTTCAAAATTTTAGTAAACTTTAGAATTCATCATCATAACGAGTCTTAGCAAGTCAATCAAGCAAAACCTAGGTCCGAGGGGTACTCATAATTTCATAAAATTCGTGAAACTCATGCCCTCATATAACTCTTTACCATTTACTTTCCATCTCATGACTTTGCATTCACTTTATCCCTTCATATGCCGGAACCTTAAAACTCTTAACTCAAGCTCTTCGTTAGCTCTTGCCACATTAACTTTTAATGTTACCTTAAACCGGATTGATTCCGTTAATACTTGTCCATGCATTCTCCTCCTTATAAATCATAGGGGGTGATGTGTATTTGTTACTTGATGTTATAAAGAGTGTTTGTTGCATAAAATATTGTGAAAACAACCCTGTTATACCCTAATTTTGGACCTAAAAATACTTGTTCAATTCTTCTTTTCTTGCATTATAAGTCATTTGATATGTCTCTGATCAATTGCATCTTTCTCTGCATTTTGTTTCAATGTTATTTGCAAAATTCACATAAAAGGGTATTTTAGTCATTTCCTGCATTCAACTCATTTTAATCTTTGAAAATTGTTTAAGTCTTTTAATTTGGTTTGTATAAGTCCTTGTTTCAATCTCATGTCAAAATTCATTTCAAAAAATATCAGTTGAGTCATTTTCTAGTTAGTTTAGCCCCTAGGGGCATTTTAGTCATTTCCCATGTTAAAATTTCTTTCAGTCTTTGAAAAATTGTTTGAGTCTTTTCATTTGGTTAGAATAAGTCTTTGTTTCATTTTATGTCAAAATCCATTTTTAAAATTGCATTTGAAGTCATTTTGAGTCAGTTTTGCCCCTAGGGGCATTTTAGTCTTTTCATGCGTTAAAACCCTGTTTAAATTCTAAAATTTGTCTCTGAGTCTTTTAATTTGTTTGAATAAGCTCTTGCTTTAATCCCTTGTTAAAAAATCATTTTAAAATTGCATTTGAGTCGTTTTTAGTCGTTTTAGTCCCTAGGGGCGTTTTGGTCATTTCACATAAAAACTCTTGTCTGTTTCGTTGTTTTTAATCGTCTCGCTTTACGTTAATTTTCAATTTACTTTTTTCAATTCAATTTTAGTTTTAGTTTCCATTTTGGTCCTTGTATTTTTGTTATTTGCATTTTAATCCTTTTTAGTTTGTTAGAGTCCAAGTGCCACGTGTCCAAATGCTATTGGTCCATAAGAGTTTGTTACTACTTAGTCCATGTGGCATTTCCTCATTGGTCCAAGCATCCCTTTCATCACCTATATAAGTCAAACTTGTGGTCAAAGTTATTGATTCAATGATTTTTTACAAAATTCCACAAAAAATCACAAGCTTTTTTCTCTCTTTTTCCCTCACGTAACCGTTTTCCATCACCACCCTAACAAACCACCCTCCTCCTCCCTAACTAACCTTCAACCACCACAAAAAACTCCCATAACCACCACCTTCTTTTCATCTTCATTTCATTTTCTAACAACAACAATATACAAATTCCCTTTGTTCATCATCTTCGACAAACTCATCACCATGGACATGGCGGCACAATCACCTTCGTCCTCTCCAATGAACAAATGTCCGTTCTCCGATTGAAATACAAGCTGTAGCAAGAACAGGAATGGATCAACGCCAATTCGATCCAAAGAAGCAGAACTAAACCAAAGAAGGAGAAGGAAATCGAAATAAGCCAAACGGTTTCAAGCTACAAGCAACATCCAACGGAACCAGTCGAGTCACACAGATTGGAACACATGTAATTCGTTTCCTTCCCTTTTCTTAGAATTTCGAATCAGAATGTATGGATTCATGTGTTTGTGATTCCGTTCTGAAAATTCAAAAAACTAGATTCATCTTTAGCGTGAAAAGATTTGTCGAAAATGAATGAAGATTCGGATTCGGAGGAAGTTTTAGAAAACTCTGTCGCGGCGGTGCCTGCGGCCACCACCGTGCCGGAGCTATGAAGCTTCGCCGGATTCCGGTTTTTCTTACGAAGAAGATGAATCAGTTGCTTGAAAGTAAGAAGCAGGAATTCTTGTTTGTGTGATTTTGCACGTGATCCACTTTGATAGATAAAGGCTAGGACTGTTGTTTCTTTTAATTGGTGGTAGATCTTTAGAATAAGGGAATATGCAGCTCATTTTGTTGTTTAGAAAAGAAAGAAGAATTGGGAAGGAAGGAGAAGTCACGCTGTGCCTTTCCTTCTGGAATTGGTTTTTATGCTGCATACTTTTCCTCCAACCCATTAACCCATGCCAACTACCTATTAGAACCGATCCACTACAAATCCAGGCCCATGTTCCTCTTTCTGTTTTGAAATCACTACAGATTTGCTATATTCACCTCCCTTTCCTGCGTGTGTGTGTTATATTTTGCTAATTGCACCCCTGCGTGTTCAAAAAGTCCTCTAAAAATTCCTAAAAAATTCCTATAATTTTCTTTGTACTTTTTGATCAATTTTGACATATTACATGTCAAGATTGATCAAGAAATGCCGGAGAATTATTTTTTGCTTTGGTTCAAAGTGTTTCTTTTAATTTTGGTCGAAAATCTTGCTAGAAACTTGTAAAAATTGAGTGAGTTCTTGTCGCATTTGTTTTGGTGGATTTAGAATTGTTGCATAGGAATTTTGTGTGCTGGAAATTGCTAGAGAAGATACATGAAGAAATTGTTTAAATTTTGTGTTGTTTTGTCCAATTTTATGAAGCTTCTTTGCACATTTTAAATTCCAATTGTTTGGTTCATAATAATTGTAAGTTTGTTGAATAATTTTGGGGTATCATTTGGTGATCGATTGGTGGTTTTGGTGCTGTTTTGAATGTGTGATAATTGTTTGTTTAGTTAGCAAGTTACTTGTTATTTTTAATATGTGAATTAGTGTAAAATTGCCTTAATTTCATACCATAATTCCTTGGCTTACAATTTTTCTTGTGGCTTTCACATTGGGGCTGAACCTAAAAATCTTTGAAAACATCAAAATGTGAGAGTTATGGGCTTCTTGCTTGCTTAGGAATTTTTGGTGTTTTGTTAAGTGCATTTTGCCACCTTTTGTTGTTTTTACCATGTTGATACGCTTTACTTTCTTGCCACCTTTTTCTACGATCCAATGCCTATTATTACTAACCCTTTGTTCATTGTTTCATAAGCATCTCATATCATATTTTCATCTTTTATTCCTTGCACCTCAATTTCTTGCATATCAATTTCCACCAAGGCTTAGAATGTAAATACTTAGGAAATTTTTGTACTTTATTTTAATGCAATTTAATTTCGTGCAAGACCATAGAATGTATCTAGGCCAATGATGTAATATGGACTATGGACTCTAATAATGTACACCGACACAAGCACCGACACACGCACACACTTCACTTTAGATATATAGCTAGAATATGCATGTTTAGATGTATGTTTAGGATTGTATGTTTAGATGAATGTTTAGGCTTTTACACTTAGAAAAATCAATTTCCAAAAAATATGAACAAACATCATTCAAACCATTTTCAAAATAAACCTTGGGATCAAAATCCCATTGTAATTTTCCTTTTTTATTTTCTTAATCAAAATTCAATGAAAATTAATCATGCTTGACCATTTTGCAAATGACTAATTCAGCCTCACAATTTCATAAATCACATGCCCTTGAGGCCTCTCAATCTCCATTCTTCAAAATCCATTTTCAAACTTAAAATCAACCAACAAAAACAAAAAAACATTTTTGGAAGAGAACTACGGTGGATTTGATCCCTTAAACGGGTACGTAGGCAAGGAATCAAAATTCCTTCAATTCAACTAAAATAAAAATTCAAAAAACATTCTTCTCCCTCCAATTCTTCATTTAGCAAAATATAGGTGTAAATATCATCTTTTAAATAGCATTTAAAAATAAAGCGCGCGCGTAGAAATTAAAGACGGTTCCTATAGGATACTATAGTCGTTATGGGTGCCTAACACCTTCCCGTAGAGAAAACAACTCCCGGACCTCGATTCTCAAGGGTTTTCCTTATTTTTTCCCTTCCCAAGAAAAAATGAGATATCACCGGTTTGAAAGGTTCAAACGTAATCAATGTTTGGCACCCGAAAACCAAGATAAAACAGCTGGCGACTTCACTGGGGAGATTCGAGAGTTACGCCTAGTCTTTATTTCCACGCTTGCGCTCTTTTTACTTGTTTCTTTTACTTGCTCTCCTATGTGAATAAATGTTTAATTTCTTGCAAACGTGTGGGGTGAGAATATCAAAAGTCCTGCACCCGGGCTGAGTGAACTTAGGATTTAGGAGGGATATAATCGACAATTCATTCCGGGGGTTGCCTCGTGTTTTGGATTATGCGATCAATCCCACATAGCTGAGGCATTTTGGAGGTGATGTTGTCGGCGCGTGTTGTCGCGTTTAGGCACTTTACTTCTAATTGTTCTATGACGCTATGGACCGTAGATAACCAAACCCATCCATGGCCATTTTCTAGGACGTAGTGCGGAGGCTAAACCGAGTGTTGTCTCGAGTTTTAGTCGTCACGCGATACTACACTCAAGTTAGACCTTCCACGGATAATCATGGAGCGAGTGTTGTCTCGTGACACCATGATATACGTCGGAGAGGTTGCAACTTGGGAACCTTTTTAGAACCCGGTTACTATATCCTAAAGCCCTAGTTTCACCGGACGCCGTGTCCACCCATGACTCCTCGACTTTGAACTTCAAACCCACCATGTTTTCTCCGAACTTGAACATAATCATGCATTCATGCATACATGCATACATGCATAAACTTTTTTCCATGCATTGTTATCGAAGGGCTTAGACAAGTTGAATTTGTAAACATTGTAGGAATGAAGAGGACTAATTCCTACAAGTTCAAGGAAGTGGATTTGGCTAGTTTGAGAGATTTGGCATTCAAGGTTGAGGATCCGACTGGTTTTCGACGTCGTTACGGGGCCTTACTTCCTATTCTCCATACTAATGTGGATGAGAAGCTTGTGCACACTCTAGTGCAATTCTATGATCCGAAGTATCGGTGCTTTACTTTTCCGGACTTTCAGCTGGTGCCTACTCTAGAGGCTTATTCTTCCTTGATGGATCTGTCTATTGCTAAGGGGGTACCTTTCTCAGGACTTGAGCCTCCTCTTACTCCATTGGTTATTGCTAAGGATCTCTATCTCAAGACCACCGATGTCTCCAAGAATCTTGTCACTAAGGCACGTATCCGAGGGTTCACTTCAGAGTACCTTCTTGGGAAAGCCAACCTCAATACCACTTGTCAGGACACTCTCGAGGCTATTCTTGCACTTCTCATTTATGGGCTTATTCTCTTTCCGAATCTTGATGGCTTCGTGGACATGAATGCTATTATGATCTTCCATTCCAAGAATCCGGTTCCTACTTTGCTAGCTGACACATACCATGCTATTCATGATCGATCCGGCAAGGGTCGTGGATATATTCTTTGTTGTGTGCCTCTCCTCTATAGGTGGTTTATTTCGCACCTTCCGGAGTCTTTCCATGACAATCCGGAGAATTGGTCTATTTCACAGAGGATTATGGCTCTCACTCCTAATGAAGTGGTTTGGCTCACTCCCGCTTCTAGGGTTAAGGAAATTATCTTTGGTGGTGGAAAGTTTCTTAATGTACCTCTTCTTGGTACCCGGGGTGGAATTAACTATAACCCGGAGTTTGCTTTGCGACAATTTGGTTTTCCGATGAAAGATAAGCCCATCAATCTTGCTACAGCTCCTTACTTCTTTCACTACTCCAATGCTCCCACAGGCATAAGAGAGGATTTCATAGGAGCTTGGTCCAAGCTTCGGAAGAAAGAGGTGAAACACATGGGTGTAAGGTCCGGTGTTGCTCATGAAGCCTATACACAGTGGGTGATAAACCAAGCTGAGGATATTGGCATGCCTTACCCCTCTATGAGATATGTGTCTGCATCTGTTCCTACCATGCCTTTACCTCTACTCCCACCTACCCAGGAGATGTATCAGGAACATCTAGCTATGGAGAGTCGGGAGAAGCATCAGTGGAGAGCTAGATACTATGAGGCTGAGAACTTGATCATGACTTTGGATGGAAAGGATGAGCAGAAGACTCATGAGGTCTTGATACTGAAGAAAGAGTTAGCTAAGGCTAAGAGGGAGATTGAAGAGAAAGATAGGTTGCTTATGAGAGACTCCAAGAGGGCTAGGGGTGCCCGTGACTTCTATGCACGATACTGCAGCTATGAGTCTGAGTCTGAGGATTATGCTTCCACTTCCTATGCTTGAGGATCTCCATTTCCTGTTGTTATTTCCATTTTGTGTTGATTTACATTTCCAAGTCTATCCCTTGGCTTAGCATTTCAAAGGGAATCGTCTTGTAAAAACTATATATTGGTTATTTGTTTCCCGTTCATGTTAATCGTTGTTTAGTAATGTTTACAAGTTTCTAACTTGTCTAAAAACCCTTCGACAACACGTAAAAAGAATCTTTTTGCATATGCATTTACACATTTCATGCATCATATGCATTCATTGGTCACAAAAAGCTTCTCTCGTGCTTACTGCCTCCTGGTTTTGTCCGCCGCAGTCTGAAAAGTGGCTCGTGCTCGCAAAGTGTATCAACCAGATAGAATTCACCAAACAAGATTTCACAAGAGAAGGATCATGGCTAACTTTGAAGAAGAAAATGCTCGGCTCCGTGCCGAATTGGCTGCTATGAAAGAAGACTTGGCTAAGGCTCATGACACTATGTCTGCTTTGCTGGCTGCACAAGAACAACCAGCCACATCTGTCCCAGTTTCTACTGAAGCAATTCCGTCTATCCCACTATCTACTGTGGCTACTGATGCTCGTTTTGTTATGCCCAATGGGCGTCCTTATGGTCTCTCAGCTTACTATTCTCCTAATACTACTGCTGGTGTCTCTGGTTTTGCTGGACAAGGACAGATTCCTGTGTCCACTGCTATGCCTCAGGTGACTACCGTTGTTACCGATCCTATTGTACACACTGTGCAACAGGTAATTGATGTCGATACTCCGCGTGGACAAGATCCCGCAATGGAAGCTATGAGACGACAGTTGATGGAGTTGGCTGGAGAACTCCGTGAGGTCAAGGCTAGACGAGGAAACAATGGTGCTCCTGCTAAAGCTCGTGATCTATGCTTGGTGTCCCGATTTGAGGTTCCTAAGAAATTCAAAGAGCCAGAATTTGACAAATACAATGGGACTTCTTGTCCACACAACCATGTTATCCGGTATGTCCGAAAGATGGCTAACTACGCCGACAATGATGCACTAATGATCCATTGCTTCCAGAGTAGCTTGACAGATGATGCAGCAGATTGGTACACTAGTTTGAGTAAGGACAACATCCATACTTTTGAGGATCTGGCTGCTGCTTTTGAGAGTCAATATGAATTCAATACCCGTCTGAGGCCAAATAGAGACTCTCTTAAAGCCTTGTCTTAGAAATCAGATGAAACCTTCCGAGAATATGCTCAGAGGTGGAGAGGGGCAGCTGCCCATGTTTCTCCTCGACTTGATGAGGAAGAGTTAACACAGACATTCCTGAAGACTCTGAAGAAGGAATATAAGGAGAGAATGATAGTCTCTACCCCAAACAACTTCTCTGATATGGTTACAATGGGAACGCGTCTAGAGGAGGCCGTCCGAGATGGTATTATTGTCCTAGAGAAAGGTGAATCTTCAAACAGTGCATCAAAGAAGTATGGTAATGGTCATCATAAGAAGAAAGAATCTGATGTGGGGATGGTGTCTGGTAACCCATCTGCAGCTGCCACACAATTACCTATGCCTTATCATTACATGCAGTACTCTCAGCATCCTTTCTTCCCGCCATTCTACCAGCAATATCCTCTGCCACCGGGCCAACCACCAGTGCCCGTCAAAGCCATCGCTCAGCAAGTGCAACAACAGCCTCCTGCTCAACAACAACAGCAGCAGCAACAGGGTCCCCGACCCAAACCCTCCTTTCCACCAATACCAATGCGGTATGGTGAGTTGCTCCCAACTTTACTGGCCAAGGGACACTGTGTCACTAGACCAGGCAGGCCTCCGCCTAATCCATTGCCTCCCAGGTTCCGACAGGATCTAACATGTGAATTTCATCAGGGTGCTCAAGGCCATGATGTTGAGGGTTGCCTTGCTCTGAAGTATATTGTGAAAGACCTAATAGAAAAGGGACGGTTGACTTTTGAGAATAGTGCTCCTCATGTTCTTGATAATCCACTCCCAAACCATGCTGCTGTTAATATGATTGAGGCCTTTGAAAGGGTCCCTGTTCCTCAAGAGGATCCCATGTTGGATGTCCGCAATGTCGTTACTCCCTTGGTGCCATTACATGTCAAGCTCTGCCAGGCCTCTTTGTTCAAACATGATCATGATTCTTGCTCAGGATGTCTTCGGAATCCTATGGGCTGTTGTGTTGTGCAAGGTGATATCCAGAGCCTGATGGATGACAAACACTTGACCGTCAGTGATGTATGTCTGATTGTGCCAGTGTTCCATGACTCTCCTGTTGAAAGTGTATCTCAGGCAAAGAATGTTGAGCCTTTGGTGATCAGGTTACCTGGTCCGGTATCTTATACCTCTACCAAAGCAATTCCCTACAAGTATAATACAACCATGATTGAGAACGGGGTGGAGGTGCCTCTGGTATCCCCAGCTACAGTTGATAATGTTGCTAGTGAAGTTACAGCTCTCAGAAGCGGGAAAGTCCGTCCACCCTTGTTTCAAAAGAAGGTGGTGACACCCATTGCCACAATAACACCACCAGTTGCTCCTCCTGTTGACAAGAATACCGGCCCAGCAGGCCAATCTATCGAAGAATCCAATCTGGACGAAATCCTGAGGCTTATCAAGAAAAGTGACTATAAGATTGTTGACCAGCTGCTGCAAACCCCATCAAAGATATCCATCTTGTCTCTGCTCATGAGCTCAGAAGCTCATAGGAGGGTGTTGATGAAGATACTGGAGCAAGCTTATGTTGACCACGAAGTCTCTGTGGACCAGTTTGATGGGATAGTGAGTAATATTACCGCCTGCAACAATTTGGGATTTGGCGATGATGAACTCCCCGAAGCAGGGAAACATCACAACTTGGCTCTACATATCTCGGTGCACTGTGGGTCTGATATGATATCCAACGTTTTGGTGGACACTGGATCGTCTCTGAATGTAATGCCTGAATCCACACTAAGGCAATTGAGCCGTCATGGAATTTCCCTGAGGAGTAGCAGCTATCTGGTTAAAGCTTTTGATGGATCCCGCAAGGATGTTCTTGGGGAAGTAGACTTGCCAATTACCATTGGTCCCGAGACATTTCAGATTACTTTCCAGGTCATGGATATCAATGCCTCTTACAGCTGTCTCCTCGGAAGACCATGGATCCATGACGCTGGAGCAGTCACGTCCACTTTGCATCAAAAGCTCAAGTTCATGAGGAATGGTAAGATTGTCACTGTGCATGGTGAGGAAGCATATCTAGTTAGCCAAGTATCATCGTTCTCTTGTGTTGAAGCAGGGTCCGCTGAAGGGACATCATTTCAAGGATTGACTGTTGAGGGTGCGGAACCCCGGAGGGCTGGTGCTAGCATGACTTCATTGAAAGACGCCCAGAAGGCTGTTCAAGCAGGACAAGCTGCTGGCTGGGGCAAGGTAATTCAGATTCTGGAAAACAAGCGTAAAGAGGGCCTTGGATTCTCCCCGACATCTGCTGTTTCAAAGGGAACCTTCTACAGTGCTGGGTTCATCAATGCTATTACTGAAGATGCTGCTGAAAGAAGCCATGTGCCTACATTTGTTACACCAGGAGGCACTGTGAGAAATTGGGAAGCCGTTGATGTTCCCTTAGTCATGCATGCTTCCATGTAATGTGTTTTGTTGCTCATGTTTTTTGTTTTCAAAATAACAATCCTTTCGCTCTGTCCAAGGCGAAAGTGATATCATTGTAAGGGCGTGTTTGTTTCGGCATTGCCGTTATCAATAAAAGTTGTCGTTTTTCTCACGACTCTTTGTTTTTTTACTTTTTAGTGCCTTTTTCTTGGAAATAATGGTAATGCCAGAAAAAAAAACCAAAACATCTGTATTTTTCTTATTAATTTCAAAAATCTGCATGAAAAACTTTTTCTAAAATCATCCCAATCATATTATTCAGATTGAACCATAATAAACCCGTTGAACACAGTGACCCTATGGTTCATCCAAATTTTGAATTCCCTGTATATGAAGCTGAAGATGAGGATGATGATGAAGAGATACCATACGAGATCACTCGACTGCTTGAGCAAGAAAGAAGAGCCATTCAGCCTCACCAGGAAGAAATTGAGCTTATCAACCTGGGTACTGAAGAGAACAAGCGAGAGATCAAGATTGGTGCTGCACTTGAGCCAGAAGTGAAAAGGAAGATTACTCAGCTTCTCCACGACTATCCAGATGTCTTTGCATGGTCTTATGAAGATATGCCGGGTCTAGATCCCCAGATTGTGGAACATCGGATACCGACAAGACCTGAATGTCCTCCTGTCAAACAGAAATTGAGAAGGTCTCGTCCAGACATGGCTCTTAAGATCAAGGCTGAAGTACAAAAGCAAATTGATGCAGGTTTCCTCATGACAGCTGAATACCCTGAGTGGATTGCCAACATCGTACCAGTACCAAAGAAAGATGGGAGAGTTCGAATGTGTGTTGATTACAGAGACCTGAATAAAGCCAGTCCAAAAGATAACTTCCCTTTGCCTCATATTGATGTGCTTGTTGACAGTACTGCTCAATCCAAAGTGTTCTCCTTCATGGATGGTTTCTCTGGTTATAATCAGATACGAATGTCTCCCGAAGATAGAGAAAAGACGTCCTTCATCACTCCGTGGGGAACGTTCTGTTATAAAGTGATGCCGTTTGGCTTGATAAATGCTGGTGCTACCTATCAAAGGGGTATGACCACTCTGTTTCATGATATGATTCATAAAGAGATCGAAGTATATGTTGATGATATGATTGTGAAGTCAAGTGATGAAGAGCAGCATGTTGTATATTTGAAAAAGATGTTTGAAAGATTGAGAAAGTACAAGCTGCGGTTGAATCCTAATAAGTGCACATTTGGTGTAAGATCTGGAAAGTTGCTAGGCTTCATTGTCAGCCAAAGAGGCATTGAAGTTGATCCTGACAAGGTCCGAGCCATCAGAGAGATGCCGGCCCCTCAAACTGAGAAGCAAGTCAGAGGTTTCCTCGGACGTCTGAATTACATTTCAAGATTCATATCTCACATGACTACTACTTGTGGTCCAATTTTCAAATTGCTTAGAAAGAATCAGCCTGTTGTATGGAATGATGAATGTCAGGAAGCTTTTGATAGCATTAAAGAATACCTGTTAGAACCACCTATCCTTGTCCCACCAGTGGAAGGAAGGCCTTTGATTATGTATCTGTCAGTGTTGGATGATTCAGTGGGCTGTGTTCTCGGGCAGCAAGATGAGACTGGTAAGAAAGAGCATGCTATCTACTATCTGAGCAAGAAGTTCACCGACTGCGAGACTCGGTATACAATGCTTGAAAAGACCTGTTGTGCTTTAGCCTGGGCTGCCAAACGCCTGCGTCATTATATGATGAATCATACAACTTGGTTGATATCCCGAATGGATCCAATCAAGTACATCTTTGAAAAGCCCGCTGTTACTGGAAAGATTGCGCGTTGGCAAATGTTGTTGTCTGAATATGACATTGTGTACAAAGCTCAGAAAGCAATCAAAGGAAGTGTCCTTGCTGAGCATCTTGCTTGTCAACCTCTTGATGATTACCAGCCAATTAAATTTGATTTCCCTGATGAAGAAGTTATGTATCTGAAGGCAAAAGACTGTGAAGAGCCACTGATCAATGAAGGGCCAGATCCCAATAGCAAATGGGGATTGGTGTTTGATGGAGCTGTTAATGTTTATGGTAAAGGAATTGGAGCCATCATTGTAACTCCGCAGGGGCACCACATTCCTTTCACCGCTCGAATAACTTTTGAATGCACGAACAACATAGCTGAATACGAAGCATGCATCTTGGGCATTGAAGAAGCCCTTGACCTGAGAATCAAACACCTTGACATCTATGGAGATTCTGCACTTGTTATTAATCAGATAAAGGGTGAATGGGAGACTCATCATGAGAAGCTAATCCCATACCGTGACTATGCAAGACGTTTGTTGACATACTTTACAAAGGTTGAGCTGCACCACATCCCTCGGGATGAGAATCAAATGGCTGACGCTCTTGCTACTCTGTCTTCCATGTTTCGTGTCAACCACTGGAATGATGTGCCCGTAATCAAAGTGCAGCGTCTCGATAGACCCGCTCATGTGTTTACCATTGAAAATATGCCAGATCAAGCTGATGAAGATGTGAATGATAAAAAGCCTTGGTATTACAACATCAAACAATTCTTGCAGAATAAAAAGACTTTGAGACTATGAGACGATGAATATCCACCTGGTGCTTCCAACAAGGATAAAAAGACTTTGAGACGATGGGCTAGTAGATTCTTTCTGGACGGAGAAATCCTATACAAGAGGAACTATGACATGGTCTTGCTGAGATGTGTTGACAAACAAGAAGCTGAGAAGTTGATGCATGATGGTACCTTTGGGACCCATGCTTCGGGCCATGCCATGTCAAGGAAACTGTTAAGAGCCGGCTATTACTGGATAACTATGGAGCGTGATTGCCACAAACATGCTAAAAGATGCCACAAGTGTCAAATCTATGCTGACAAGATTCATGTGCCTCCACATGCTCTCAATGTTATATCTTCCCCATGGCCTTTCTCCATGTGGGGCATTGATATGATCGGAAGGATTGAACCAAAGGCTTCCAATGGACATCGTTTCATTCTAGTGGCAATTGACTATTTCACCAAGTGGGTTGAAGCTGCTTCCTATGCAAATGTGACCAAGCAAGTGGTTGTCAAGTTTATCAAGAATAACATCATCTGTCGATATGGTGTTCCCAATAAAATCATTACTGACAACGGTTCCAATCTGAACAATAGTATGATGCAAGCTTTATGTGAAGAATTCAAGATTGAACATCACAACTCTTCTCCTTATAGACCTCAGATGAATGGTGCAGTTGAGGCCGCTAACAAGAACATCAAGAAGATTGTTCAGAAGATGGTCACTACTTACAAAGACTGGCATGAAATGCTACCGTTTGCCTTGCATGGTTACCGTACTACAGTGCGCAGTTCAACCGGGGCAACTCCCTTCTCTCTTGTGTATGGCATGGAAGCAGTTCTCCCTTTGGAAGTGGAGATTCCATCTCTTCGAGTGATCATGGAAGCAAAATTAACTGAGGCTGAATGGTGTCAAAGTCGGTATGATCAATTGAATCTGATTGAAGAGAAACGTATGGATGCTATGACTCATGGACAGTTGTATCAAGTACGAATGAAGAATGCTTTTGACAAGAAAGTCCGACCTCGAGAATTCAAGGAAGGCGAACTCGTATTGAAAAGAAGGATAAGTCAGCAACCCGACCCAAGGGGCAAGTGGACACCTAACTACGAAGGTCCTTATGTCGTCAAGAAGGCTTTCTCTGGTGGTGCTTTGATTCTTACACACATGGATGGAGTTGAGCTTCCAAATCCTGTTAATGCCGATATAGTCAAGAAATACTTTGTCTAGAAAGAAAAGAACAGCGTGGTAGGTCGAAAACCCGAAAGGGCGGCCTAGGCAAAAATACGCTTCCCGGTGGATCGAAAACCCGAAAGGGCGATCCAGGCAAAAGTTAGGGACAAAAAATGAATATGAAAGAGCTCGCTGAGATTGTACGCAACTCAGGCAAGAATGAGCGCCTCGATGAGCCGAAAACCCGAAAGGGCGGTTCATGCAAAAATGAGGTCAATAAAAGACAAGTAACTATATCTGGCAAATCACCATCACCCCTTGGGGCATCTGCAACTGTCAATGGTCGTCTTCATCAGAGGCTTCTGTACTTGTGAATTCAAAATTTCTATGAAATGTAGCGGTCATCGTGTTCAATGTATCACCAACCAATAAAATTACCATTTTCCAAGCTTTGTAAATCCGTGAAGTCATGCCTTTGGCTGACTTTCACTCTTCTACATCAATTTGAGCCTTTCTATTGTTTGAAACTCTATTTCCTTTCTACTTTCAATGCTATATACAAAACATTTTCTTTCCATTTGATAATGTCAATGTCTGAAACAAACATCTTTGAAAATTGAAAAAATCTTGTTCTGTCTATTTTGAAAGCAAACCTGAGCAACAGGGTACATTTCAATGAAACATGCATGAATAAATGAATATCAATGTCTATTTCAATACATGTTACAAGCAGGTTACTCCCCAGGATGATCTGTGGTCAATGGCAAGAATGAAAAAAAAAAAGAATGAAAATGAAAAAAATGAAGAATGAAAATGAAAAGCTCGCTAAGCTGAAAACCCGAAAGGGCGGCTTAGGCAAAAATGAGCACCCCGCTGATTGACAACCTATGAAGGCAATTCAGGCAAAAATGGGGCAATGAAAAGAATCTTTACTCCCCGGTGAATCGAAAACCCGAAAGGGCGGTTCAGGCAAAAATGGGGTTTGAAAATGAAAAAATGAAAGAATGAAATATTGAAAAAGCATTGACCACAGATACGAACATCCAATGTTTACCCAGCACTGACACGCCTAGCAACGGCGACCTGTATCCAAGAACCTTCCAAATGTTCTCCTTTACAAGTCTTATTGCCCTCAGCCATGGTTTTGATACGTCTCTCAAACGACGGTCTCTCCAAAGAGATTTTCCCCTGTGAATATGTCGCAGCACGAGCCACTACGTGCCCAATCTTCCAATGTCTTGTCTTCCTTTGTGAGATTTCTCTGCCAAATTGCCAACCAATCATGCATTTCAAGCATTCATACATGCATAATCATGCATTTTATGTGCTCATACATCCAATAATCTTGCTATATCATGCATACATGTTGCATATCCAACTGTCAAATGCCAATGTCAATGTCAATGTCAATGTTAATGTCAAATGCCAATGTCAATGTCAATGTCAATGTCAAATGTCAATGTTAATGTCAAATGCCAATGTCAATGTTAATGTCAAATGCCAATGTCAATGTCAATGTCAATGTTAATGTCAAATGCCAATGTCAATGTCAATGTCAATGTTAATGTCAAATGCCAATGTCAATGTCAATGTCAATGTCAATGTTAATGTCAAATGCCAATGTCAATGTCAATGTCAATGTTAATGTCAAATGCCAATGTCAATGTCAATGTCAATGTCAATGTTAATGTCAAATGCCAATGTCAATGTCAATGTCGAATGCCAATGTCAATGTCAATGTCAATGCCAATCCAATGCCAATGTCAATGTCAATGTCAATGCCAATGTCAATGTCAATGTCAATTTCAATTTCCAAGCCAATGTCAATGTCAATGTCAAATTCAACTTTCAATTCAATCCAAATCAATGTCAAAGTACTTTTGGGCCAACAAAAATGGTCATGTCTATTTTCAAATCAAGTCAATGACAATTTACCCTCAATTGGTATCTTGTTAAACCAGACTTTCAATTTGTATCTTGTTACTGGTCAAGTGCAAGGTTCAATCCAAAAAGAACCACTTGTACCTGCTTATATGTCTATGTTTCCGGTCAAACGGCAAGTTCGATCCAAAGAACAGTTTGTACCCTTTGCTTATGTTTTGTTCCGGTCAAACGGCAAGTTCGATCCAAAGAACAGTTTGCACCAACTTACATGTTGTGATATTGATCAAGCGGCAAGTTCGATCCAAAGAACAACTTGTATCTACCTTTTGTCTATATTTCCGGTCAAGTGGCAAGTTCGATCCAAAGAACAGCTTGTACCCGTTTCTTGTTTGTATTTCCGTGGTCAAGTGGCAAGTTCGATCCAAAGAACAGCTTGTACCTATCTTTTGTTTGTATTCTCTCGGTCAAGTGGCAAGTTCGATCCAAAGAACAGCTTGTACCCGTCTCTTGTTTGTATCTCTCGGTCAAGTGGCAAGTTCGATCCAAAGAACAGCTTGTACCCGTCTCTTGTTTGTATCTCTCGGTCAAGTGGCAAGTTCGATCCAAAGAACAGCTTGTACCTGTCTATTTGTTGCCCGTTCTTTCTACCTTGATGTCTATAAATCCCTTGGTGGTGTGACACAGCCCGTAGATTCCGGTTCGATTGTCTTGCATTCATAAATGAAATGTTGCATGACATTCATGTTCTTGAAAATCTGAAAGCGTATTTTTATGTCCAAAAGCAGTGCAAATGTTTATATTTAAGTATCTTCGTCCCGTCAACTCTAAGACTTCGTCTCTTGACTCCCCGGACAAAGAAACTTAAATAGGGGCAGCTGTTATACCCTAATTTTGGACCTAAAAATACTTGTTCAATTCTTCTTTTCTTGCATTATAAGTCATTTGATATGTCTCTGATCAATTGCATCTTTCTCTGCATTTTGTTTCAATGTTATTTGCAAAATTCACATAAAAGGGTATTTTAGTCATTTCCTGCATTCAACTCATTTTAATCTTTGAAAATTGTTTAAGTCTTTTAATTTGGTTTGTATAAGTCCTTGTTTCAATCTCATGTCAAAATTCATTTCAAAAAATATCAGTTGAGTCATTTTCTAGTTAGTTTAGCCCCTAGGGGCATTTTAGTCATTTCCCATGTTAAAATTTCTTTCAGTCTTTGAAAAATTGTTTGAGTCTTTTCATTTGGTTAGAATAAGTCTTTGTTTCATTTTATGTCAAAATCCATTTTTAAAATTGCATTTGAAGTCATTTTGAGTCAGTTTTGCCCCTAGGGGCATTTTAGTCTTTTCATGCGTTAAAACCCTGTTTAAATTCTAAAATTTGTCTCTGAGTCTTTTAATTTGTTTGAATAAGCTCTTGCTTTAATCCCTTGTTAAAAAATCATTTTAAAATTGCATTTGAGTCGTTTTTAGTCGTTTTAGTCCCTAGGGGCGTTTTGGTCATTTCACATAAAAACTCTTGTCTGTTTCGTTGTTTTTAATCGTCTCGCTTTACGTTAATTTTCAATTTACTTTTTTCAATTCAATTTTAGTTTTAGTTTCCATTTTGGTCCTTGTATTTTTGTTATTTGCATTTTAATCCTTTTTAGTTTGTTAGAGTCCAAGTGCCACGTGTCCAAATGCTATTGGTCCATAAGAGTTTGTTACTACTTAGTCCATGTGGCATTTCCTCATTGGTCCAAGCATCCCTTTCATCACCTATATAAGTCAAACTTGTGGTCAAAGTTATTGATTCAATGATTTTTTACAAAATTCCACAAAAAATCACAAGCTTTTTTCTCTCTTTTTCCCTCACGTAACCGTTTTCCATCACCACCCTAACAAACCACCCTCCTCCTCCCTAACTAACCTTCAACCACCACAAAAAACTCCCATAACCACCACCTTCTTTTCATCTTCATTTCATTTTCTAACAACAACAATATACAAATTCCCTTTGTTCATCATCTTCGACAAACTCATCACCATGGACATGGCGGCACAATCACCTTCGTCCTCTCCAATGAACAAATGTCCGTTCTCCGATTGAAATACAAGCTGTAGCAAGAACAGGAATGGATCAACGCCAATTCGATCCAAAGAAGCAGAACTAAACCAAAGAAGGAGAAGGAAATCGAAATAAGCCAAACGGTTTCAAGCTACAAGCAACATCCAACGGAACCAGTCGAGTCACACAGATTGGAACACAGGTAATTCGTTTCCTTCCCTTTTCTTAGAATTTCGAATCAGAATGTATGGATTCATGTGTTTGTGATTCCGTTCTGAAAATTCAAAAAACTAGATTCATCTTTAGCGTGAAAAGATTTGTCGAAAATGAATGAAGATTCGGATTCGGAGGAAGTTTTAGAAAACTCTGTCGCGGCGGTGCCTGCGGCCACCACCGTGCCGGAGCTATGAAGCTTCGCCGGATTCCGGTTTTTCTTACGAAGAAGATGAATCAGTTGCTTGAAAGTAAGAAGCAGGAATTCTTGTTTGTGTGATTTTGCACGTGATCCACTTTGATAGATAAAGGCTAGGACTGTTGTTTCTTTTAATTGGTGGTAGATCTTTAGAATAAGGGAATATGCAGCTCATTTTGTTGTTTAGAAAAGAAAGAAGAATTGGGAAGGAAGGAGAAGTCACGCTGTGCCTTTCCTTCTGGAATTGGTTTTTATGCTGCATACTTTTCCTCCAACCCATTAACCCATGCCAACTACCTATTAGAACCGATCCACTACAAATCCAGGCCCATGTTCCTCTTTCTGTTTTGAAATCACTACAGATTTGCTATATTCACCTCCCTTTCCTGCGTGTGTGTGTTATATTTTGCTAATTGCACCCCTGCGTGTTCAAAAAGTCCTCTAAAAATTCCTAAAAAATTCCTATAATTTTCTTTGTACTTTTTGATCAATTTTGACATATTACATGTCAAGATTGATCAAGAAATGCCGGAGAATTATTTTTTGCTTTGGTTCAAAGTGTTTCTTTTAATTTTGGTCGAAAATCTTGCTAGAAACTTGTAAAAATTGAGTGAGTTCTTGTCGCATTTGTTTTGGTGGATTTAGAATTGTTGCATAGGAATTTTGTGTGCTGGAAATTGCTAGAGAAGATACATGAAGAAATTGTTTAAATTTTGTGTTGTTTTGTCCAATTTTATGAAGCTTCTTTGCACATTTTAAATTCCAATTGTTTGGTTCATAATAATTGTAAGTTTGTTGAATAATTTTGGGGTATCATTTGGTGATCGATTGGTGGTTTTGGTGCTGTTTTGAATGTGTGATAATTGTTTGTTTAGTTAGCAAGTTACTTGTTATTTTTAATATGTGAATTAGTGTAAAATTGCCTTAATTTCATACCATAATTCCTTGGCTTACAATTTTTCTTGTGGCTTTCACATTGGGGCTGAACCTAAAAATCTTTGAAAACATCAAAATGTGAGAGTTATGGGCTTCTTGCTTGCTTAGGAATTTTTGGTGTTTTGTTAAGTGCATTTTGCCACCTTTTGTTGTTTTTACCATGTTGATACGCTTTACTTTCTTGCCACCTTTTTCTACGATCCAATGCCTATTATTACTAACCCTTTGTTCATTGTTTCATAAGCATCTCATATCATATTTTCATCTTTTATTCCTTGCACCTCAATTTCTTGCATATCAATTTCCACCAAGGCTTAGAATGTAAATACTTAGGAAATTTTTGTACTTTATTTTAATGCAATTTAATTTCGTGCAAGACCATAGAATGTATCTAGGCCAATGATGTAATATGGACTATGGACTCTAATAATGTACACCGACACAAGCACCGACACACGCACACACTTCACTTTAGATATGTAGCTAGAATATGCATGTTTAGATGTATGTTTAGGATTGTATGTTTAGATGAATGTTTAGGCTTTTACACTTAGAAAAATCAATTTCCAAAAAATATGAACAAACATCATTCAAACCATTTTCAAAATAAACCTTGGGATCAAAATCCCATTGTAATTTTCCTTTTTTATTTTCTTAATCAAAATTCAATGAAAATTAATCATGCTTGACCATTTTGCAAATGACTAATTCAACCTCACAATTTCATAAATCACATGCCCTTGAGGCCTCTCAATCTCCATTCTTCAAAATCCATTTTCAAACTTAAAATCAACCAACAAAAACAAAAAAACATTTTTGGAAGAGAACTACGGTGGATTTGATCCCTTAAACGGGTACGTAGGCAAGGAATCAAAATTCCTTCAATTCAACTAAAATAAAAATTCAAAAAACATTCTTCTCCCTCCAATTCTTCATTTAGCAAAATATAGGTGTAAATATCATCTTTTAAATAGCATTTAAAAATAAAGCGCGCGCGTAGAAATTAAAGACGGTTCCTATAGGATACTATAGTCGTTATGGGTGCCTAACACCTTCCCGTAGCGAAAACAACTCCCGGACCTCGATTCTCAAGGGTTTTGCTTATTTTTTCCCTTCCCAAGAAAAAATGAGATATCACCGGTTTGAAAGGTTCAAACGTAATCAATGTTTGGCACCCGAAAACCAAGATAAAACAAACCCCAATAACTACTACTGACCCTGGAGACGAGATTACAATTTCCGAAAAAAACTGAGAATTTTCGCTCCAGGTTCGCTATTAGCGAAATTCTCTGGAGTAATTTCGCTATTAGCGAAATTTACGCTATTGGCGTATTTTCTTCAACTCAGTTTTCTAAAAAATTGTATTTTACATAAAAATCTTACTTCCTCAAGTACTCTAGTGCACATCATTCCTTCCAATCATCTTAAAAATATTTCTATAACTTTTGCATGGCAAGCATTAACATCAATCGATTCAATTCACTGCACATTAGAAACTAATATCTTGTTCATCATAACTCTATTTTCCAGAAAACATTCTTCGCATGAAATTTATATTCTCAAGTATAAAATGCACATCATTATCTCCTATCATCGTGGAATATTCTATAACATATGCATGGCAACATCAACCTTTTTCAACACAATTCTTGGCACGTCGGAAATCAATGCCTTAATCCTGATAACATAAATCTTTCTCTTAAATCCTTATCTTATAATCTTGTTCTGACATTCCAGAATATTATAAACTCATTCCAACAACAACTCTTACCGAACTTTCGGTCTTTCTTATACATATATCCAATTTATTCACTTACAGATACACCAAGTATCGCTAACATCTTACCTGACATTGTCGGAACATCCTGTCTTAACATTGCCTTAAATTCCCGGAGGATTCACACTTATACTTACTTAGTTCACCGGCCACCTACTGGCACGATCAACCTCTTACTAATACTCATTCCGAGTTCTTACTCTTGAGTTCACACTTTCCAGTGCATCTTCATCACATACTTCGTTCCTCCTGGGTCCTATTCAGCTCTCAGGCATCCATTCTAATCGTTGAATGCTAAATTGAGTTGATCAGGCTCATCTAACAACAACAACTAGAACATTTACTCGGAACCCAATGGTCCCACTACCTTAGTTGTAACATTAATAACCCAAGGCACGGTCTGAATCGACCTGCTCTGATACCAAATGTAACACCCATACCAGACGTATCTAGAAAGTCTGGCACGAACGTTATTATTAGTATTGGATACATTAAAACATACAACAATAAAAGTTTCAAATGAATATTATTTACGTCAAGTCCCGTTCGCATAAATAAAAATATAATACATCTCATCCATACATAAAAATACATCCTTGATGTCCATCACGTCCTGCAGCGGTACGAACGAACCCTTGAAGTAATATCCATCCGGCTACGAGCTTGCATAAACATCCTGCTTATCTGAAACAAATAAGGATTGGGATGAGACATAATGTCTCAGTGAGTTCCCCTAAATCCTAGGCTATAGGCAACCTCCAGGGGAAACCTACGGTCACCACGTGTCTACTTTACAACCTGACGGTTGATTATACTTGTGTGGGGACTTGCATACTTAGACGGTAGTGCACACTAGAGCCGTCATAGTCTTATCTTAACTTGTTATAGACTTCACTTCCTATTCGTGTCATGGCGATCGAGGGGATCCTAGGACCGCAATCTCAAGATACGATATACGCATCAAGACTTAACATACATAATCATGACACAGTCCTAAACAGGACGATTAGGGAAACCTAAGTTCGTCATCGGTATAATATTCATATCATACTCTAATGCACGACTCGGTCATAACTAACATCATATCATAACATAATCATAAACATTCATACATTCACAATATCAATGTTGAACAATCATTCATTATCTTGATTCATTTTACGGAAAGCCCCGGGTGGAGGAACCCCGAGTACAATCCCATACATACCGAAAATACCTAGCTAAGGTAATCGGACTCCCTCAGTGACGTGCGGGTCCCTCCCGAAAGAAGCTTATCCCGTTCTCACGCTACCTACGTCTTACTTACTCAGTGACATGCGGGTCCCTTACGGCTGGAATCGTTCTCATTATGAGAACCCCTTGTATCCCCCTGATGTGGATAGCAAGAGACATGTCACCTACACATATTAATCATGGTCTTGTCGTGCATATAAGTTAAACATATACATACTTGCTTGTTTACCTCGGAACCTTGATCGATCCGATTAATGGTAACTTATACTTGTTCATACTTAACATGGTGGAGGGATCTAACCTATCAATCCACAACTTACATATTTGCTAAGTCATCTAGCTCATATGCGAAGAGATTACACTTCGCGTCTTACTTACATATGTATTCATATTCCTATACTTGACATACTTAGAGATTCATGCTATCTTGCTAGTTCTCAACAACTATGTCGAGGCTCTACATTCATGCCCTTCTTAAATCATTGCTACCTGAGTAATATCGGCTTAAACTCTCTTGACTCACTCTTGCCATTCTTATTAAGTTTGCCATGATTTTCATTTCAAGAATTGTTTGATGTTATGTGCATTGCCTAGATGTTGTTATGAAGTTATAAAGTTAAAAAACGTTGAAAGAAAAGCTTCGGAATGCGCCACGGACCTTGAACTGGGCCAACAGGCCAAAGCAAGTTGGCCAAGTCCAGAGAGCTGCGCTAATAGCTCATCTGGGGCGTGGCTTATCTTGAAAATTTCGCTATTAGCGTAGATTTCGCTAATAGCGTGGTTCTTCGGGTCTGAGGTACAAAATTTCCTGTTTTGACCCAAAACTTATCCAAATCGATCCTGCAATGCACCATAATCATCCAACAACATATATATACATTTATAAACATATTTCATGGCAAACTAACAAGTAATCAACAAGAATTTATCAAAAGTCCTTTAGGGTTCTAAACCTCTCATAAACATAAATCTATACTTTAAACATGGAATTTACACAACCCAAGGAAGGTAAACTATCTATGGAACTCACCTAATCATGTTTCTTGCATATCTACAAGCTTCAAGCATCAAACCCTAGCTTCCCCATCATTCTTGATCCAAAGCTTTTCAACCAAACCTTGCTTTAATCTTTTCCTCCATGTGTATCTTGCTTACCAAGCTACCAAAATCCATGTTTTAGATGAAGTTTGAATGATTAAGAGAGGAGAGGGAGGGCGGTTCCTAGAGAGAAGGAGGAGAGAACTTTCTTCCCAAAACCTAGAGAGAGAAAGTGAAGGAAATTATGAAGATTTCCACCCCAAAAATACTTATATACTCCCTTGTGCGTAAATACTTAAATGCCCTTCGTCTTAGTCGTGTTTACCTGACACTGATACATAAGTTCAAACTCGACTGATATTTAATAATAATATCGTCCGTCGTACTTAACATTCTTCACCATAAGCATTTTACATAAATCTTAGTCATCTGTTACATTTAACAGATAAAGTTTCCATTAGCTGACGAGCGGGATGTTACAGTTAGGATGTCATATATGTTCATGATGTTGTTTAAGTTGTCAAGTTGTAGGAAGATTGAGTCCATTGCATACTCATTAAAGATGGGGGCTTTAGGCCCGACAACTTTATGCTCAAACTATGTTGGGGGCTTTAGGCTCGGCAGCTTTATGCTCAAATACGTTGGGGGCTTTAAGCCCGACAGCTTTATGCTCACTTGTTGAAGACCCTAATTACGCTCATATTTGTTGTTGAATGGTACCACATGAATTTGCATATCAAGAGGTTTCACGATGATTTAAGTTGTTAAGAGTTGCATTGTCAAGTTGAGTCGTGTTGTCGAGTCAAGTGTTAAGTTGAACATGATATATGTTGGTGATTTAAAAGATGATGAGTTGAACATGATTTAATGATAATATTTGATGATGATATTGATTATGATTGATACGACGCTAAAATGATAAATGTTTAATATGTTACTGATGTTTTATGTTGTTAAATGCATTTTGATGATGATGATGTTTGACGATGATGTTGTTCATGTTTAACGATGATGTTGTTTAGGATTGATGATGATGTTGATTATGATTTGTTTATGATGGTTGAATATGAAGTTGTTATGATAAGATGCTATGTGATTTATGATATGCTGATATGTGAATATGATAAGATGTTATGTTTACTAATGATGATGTATGATGATTCCTCGTGATTATATTTAAGATGGATTGTTTGTGATTATGTTTATGGTTGATATATAATGTTATGAGATGATTATGATTAGTATTTGATGTTATATGATGATGTTTATGTCTAAGTTGATGTATGATGCTATGATTAAAAAGGATATATGATAATGCTTATGACTAATATCTGTAGACATGTGATGATATAATATGAAGTATATGACTAATGTAGGAAGAATAATGACACTAGCTAAGGAAGTTTAAGTTGTTAGATATGATTAATGAATTATTAAGATGTTTAAATTGTTGAATGTACTTTATATGATTTATATGCTTAATATTATTGTTTGAGAAATCTCACCCCTCTGCTTGGAAATGTTGCTATTCGTATGGGTAACTTACAGATAACCAGGATTAGTTGCGGTCGTGAGTGGACTCCTCACAAGTGTGTCTTAGGTGCTCTGATATGTAACGGGATGGGATTATGTCTTCTATTTCTATTCCTTACGTATTACTTATGGATTTTTATGAATAAATGTTGAACAAGACTTGAGATTTTTATGATGAGGCCTACGTGCCAAAGACTTTTTATGTTGAATGAAATAATTCCGCTGCGAAGTTTTGAATTACTTATGTTAAATGATTTTGAATAATAAATTGTTATTTATTCAGTTTATGAATTTTTAAGAAGTGTAGCATTCCGTTTAAAGTTGAATTACTCTAATTTTTAATTATGAAATTTTTACGTTGGGAAAACGGGGTGTTACAGGTTGGACTTTGGGAACTTGGTAGAACCCTTGTTACAAGTACAAATGAAACCATAGTCCTTACCAAATGGCGTGCTTACCCTTGACTCCAACATTATGGACTTATACTTCACCATGTTTTCACCGTTTGTGTAGCATAAATCATGCATACATGCATTCATCCATAAATATTTTTTTTCCCATCCATTAAAATATCGAAGGACTTATGTAAGTTTTTGTAAACATCATAGGATATGGAAGGTGTTGGAAGGAGAACTCATGGGTATAAATTCAAAAGTCCGGATGTAGAGAGTTTAAAGAGTTTGACAAAGATGTTGAAGGATCCGGATCGTTTTCAAGAACGGTATGGTAATTTACTCGATATTCTCAGGACAAAAGTGAATGTGGTACTTCTCAATACTTTAGTCCAGTTCTACGATCCGATCTATCATTGCTTCACATTCCCAGATTTTCAGCTTGTCCCTACTTTAGAGGAGTACTCTCATTGGGTTGGTTTACCCGTACTCAACGAAGTACCCTTTCATGCCTCTGGACTCACTCCTAGAATTCCTACCATCGCTAAGGCCCTTCACCTTGAGGTAGCCTATATAAAAGATGAATTCACACCCAAAAATGGTCTCCAGTGCCTACCACACAACTTCCTTCACCAAAAAGCCACCACTTGTTTTGAGAAATCCCAGACCGTTGCTTTTGAATCTATCCTCGCCTTGCTTATCTATGGTATGGTCCTCTTCCCAAATGTTGACAATTTTGTTGACATGAATGCCATTCGGATCTTCTTAACCCAAAACCCGGTTCCTGTTTTGCTTGCCGACACCTATGTTTCTATTCATGAACACACTCGTAAAGAAAAAGGGACCATCGTTTGCTGTACACCTTTACTCCACCGCTGGATTACTTCACACCTACCCCGTCCCAAGCTTAGACCAGAACATCTCCCTTGGTCTCAAAAGCTCATGACTTGGACCCCGAAGGACATAGATTGGTTTAACCCAGCTTGTGACCCAGAGTCTGTCATTAATAGTTGTGGGGACTTCAAAAACGTACCTCTTCTCGGTACGCGTGGAGGAATTAGTTATAGCCTGGTTCTTGGTAGACGACAGTTTGGGTATTATATGAAGATGAATCCCGTGTACCTCATCCTAGACAGGGATTTCTTCCTCTACAAAAAGGATGATGGGAATCAAGGAGCGCAGTTCGAGAAAGCTTGGTATTCCATTGTCAGGAAGGATAGAAATCAGCTAGGAAAGAGGTCGGTTATCGCTCATGAAATTTATGTCCAATGGGTCATCGATCGAGCTAATAAATTGAAGATGCCTTACCCTCGACAAAGACTTGTGACCTCAACCGTTCCAGCTATACCTTTACCTTTACCTCTTGAGTCCTTGGGAGGGTATCAGGAGCAGTTGGACATCGAAAGGCGTGAGAAGTCCATGTGGGAAGGAAAGTACCGCGAGAAGGAGCGAGAGTATGATACTGTGAAGAATTTATTAGATCAGCAGATTCAGATTAATCGCAAGGAAAAGGATGAAAACACTAAGCTGAAAGCCGTTGTCCAAGAGAACCAGGATTTACTTGACAAGGTTTGTCCTGGGAGAAAGAAGAGACGCATGGATCTCTTTGCAAGTGCACACCCAGACTTTGGGGAGTAGTCTACTACAGGAGCTCAAGAGTTCCCCAGTTTGTTTTCTCTTTTTTATAGCTTTCTGTTATGTACTTTGGAGTCTATCCCTTGGCTCAGTTTTGTTAAAACAGGGAATTATCTTGTTTCTATTTTGTAAGTCTATCCCTTATCTTTTATAATGTTTACAAAATTGCTTTTATAAGTCCTTCGATAAATAAAAAAAATGTGTCTATTTTTGCATAACATCATACATCATTTTGCATTTCATAGTCTCAAAATTCAAAGTCTCACATAAATTTTTCTTTTCCATAAGTGGCCCGACGTATTCTCCACTAGTCTACGCGTACTCATTACACTCGAGCAACCATAAAGAGAAAGATGGATCTTCTCGAGCAAGAGAATCTAGCACTCCGTGAAGAGGTAACAACCATGAACACCAAATTGGATGAGTTGGCCGACATGAAAACAAAGATGGAAGAATTAACCAATCTGGTAAAGCTGTTGGCAGTAGCACAGACTCCACCACCTCCTCCTCCTATCAGGACCCAAGCCGAAGCTACTACCTCTGCTATCCCGGATTGGACGGTATGTGTTGAAACTCCAACATACTCTGCTCCACAACGTTCCACACCATGGTTTCAACCTCTGACTGCTGGCGAAATCCTCCGCCCCATTGCCTGTGAAGCACAAATGCCCACTTTTCAACATGCAGCTCATATTCCTCAGCAAGTTACTATGGTTCCTCCCACTGCTGTAACTTATTCAGCACCCGCTGTTCATACTACACCACAAGAAGAAAAACCCATCTTCCATTCCGGGAGTGTGTGGGGGGGGGGCATGACAGGGTTGAAGACTTACAAGCAAAGTATGAAGAGATGCATCAGGAAATGAGAGCCCTAAAGGGAAAAGAAGCTTACGGGAGATCTGCTTACGACCTCTGTTTGGTACCGGATGTCCAGATACCCCATAAATTCAAGGTACCTGACTTTGAAAAGTATAAGGGAGACTCCTTCCCGAAGGACCACTTGACGATGTACGTAAGGAAAATGTCTGCGTATGCTAAAGATGATAAGGTCCTCATCTACTTTTTCCAAGAATGTTTGGCTAACCCCGCTTCGAAGTGGTACATGAACCTGGACAAAACAAGCATCCAAAGTTTCCAGGATTTATGTGACGCCTTTGTGCAACAATATGATTACAACGTAGACATGGCGCCAGATCGAGGTGACCTCCAGGCTGAAACTCAAAAGGATAGAGAAACATTTAAGGAGTACGCTCATCGATGGAGGAATATTGCCGCACAGGTTAGCCCAGGGTTGGAAGAAAAGGAGATGACCAAGTTATTCTTGAGAACTCTCAGTCCATTCTACTACAGAAAAATGGTAGGGAACGCATCCAGGAGCTTCGCAGAGATGGTCGGCGTGGGTGTAAGTGTAGAGGAAGGTGTCCGAGAAGGACGAATAGTGAAAGATGGTGCGTCTACTAGTGGTACGAAGAAATATGGTATCAATTTTCCAAGGAGGAATGAACAGGAAGTCGGTATGGTGACCAACGAGAGAACCCGGCAACACTATCCGGCATATCAACATATTGCTGCCATCACACCTACTGCCAATACTATTCAACCACCAAATAGCCAGCCTCAATTCCCACAATATCCCCAACAATCATACCAACAACGTCCATATCAACAACAACCATATCAACAAAATCTCCCACAACCCTACCAACAACAACAACCTCGACAAAGATTGCAAATTGACCCGATCCCCATCACCTATGCAGAGTTACTTCCAGGTTTACTCAGAAAGAATTTGGTCCAAACCAGAGCACCTTCCCCAGTACCAGAAAAACTACCAACGTGGTATAGACTTGACCAAACTTGTACTTTTCATCAGGGGGTCCGAGGACATAATATTGAAAACTGCTATGGCTTTAAGAACGCGGTCCAGAGGCTGATCAATGACAAAAGATTAACCTTTACAGACTCAGCGCCAAATGTTCATACCAATCCATTGCCAAACCATGGTGCTGCAGCAGTCAACATGGTCGAAGATTGCCAAAAGACTCACCTCATTCTGGACGTTCAACACATCCGAACACCTTTGGTCCCACTACATGCCAAGTTATGCGAAGCAAACCTCTTTGAACATGATCACGATGTCTGCAAAGTGTGCCTCCTAAATCCCTGGGGTTGTCAGAAGGTAAAATATGATATTCAAGGACTCTTGGACCAAGGAGAGCTTGTTGTTGAAAGAAAATATGAAGATGTATGCGTTATAACTCCAGAAGAGCCTTTGGAGATATTTTACGACAGTTGGAAGTGAGCCACTGCCCCTTTAGTGATCTATTTACCAAGACCATTACCTCATGTTTCCCAGAAAGCCATACCTTACAAATACAATGCCACAATAGTGGAGGACGGGCACGAGATTCCAATACCACCTTTGCCTTCTGTAGACAGCATTGTGAAGATAGCAGAGTATTGAGAAATGGACGCGTCATTCCTACATTATTCCCAAAGAAAGCTAGTGTTCTGGTGCCTGAACCCGTACCAGCAAAAGATCCTAGTATAAACAAAGAAACGGGCCAGTCTAGCGGGACCAATTCCGATCTGGATGAAGTTCTCAAGATGATCAAGAAAAGTGAGTACAAGGTAATCGATCAATTGCTACAAACACCCTCAAAGATATCTGTATTGTCCTTATTGCTAAATTCTGAAGCTCATTGAGGTGCTCTGATGAGAGTGTTAGAACAAGCTTTTGTAGATTATGATGTGTCTATTGATCAGTTCAGCGGGATATTGGGGAACATCACTGCATGTCACAATTTGAGTTTCAACGACGAAGAGCTCCCGGAACAAGGAAAGAACCATAACTTGGCACTGCATATATCCGTGAATTGTGGGGTTGATGCTTTGACAAATGTGCTGATAGACACTATCTCATCACTGAATGTGATGTCCAAAACAACGTTTGATCGACTCTCCTACCAGGGTACACCTCTGAGACTAAGCTCGGTGATGGTAAAAGCTTTCGATGGTTCGAAGAAGACGGTTCGAGGAGAATTAGACTTGCATATTACAAATGGGCCAGAAGTGTTCCAGATTACTTTCCAGGTGATGGATATTCAGGCTGCATACAGTTGCCTGCTGGGTCGGCCTTGAATTCATGCGGCTGGGGCAGTGACATCCATGCTGCATCAGAGGCTAAAATTTGTGAAGAACGGGAAGCTAGTGACTGTTAGAGGAGAGGAGGCTTTGCTAGTGAGCCATTTGTCGTCTTTCTCCTTTATTGGCGCTGATACTACAGATGGAACGTCATTCCAAGGGCTAACCATAGAAGATCAGAGTACAAAGAAGCCTGGGGCCTCCATCTCTTCCTTCAAGGATGCGCAGAGGGTTGTTCAAGAGGGTGACTCCGCAGGCTGGGGACAAGTTTTGAACCTGCCAGGGAACAAGCGTCGAGAAGGTCTCGGTTTCTCTCCATCAACAGAGGTTCCCAAGACAAGGGTCGTTATCCAGCCAGCCAAAGGTACTATCAAGGGTGCTTTCCACAGTGCCGGGTTCATTCATCCCCCGTCAGAGACCAATGCTATTATTGAAGACAATCCTGAAGAGGTGCCACTTATTTTCGTCACACAAGGAGGGACTAGCCGTAATTGGGTGGCCATCGATGTTCCTTTTATTGCTCATGTGTCCAAGTAATGCATCTGCTTGTTTTTTTTTATGATTTTTCAAAAACAAAAAAAAAATCCTTTCGCCCCGTCCCAAGCGAAAGTGAATCTATCTAGAGCTTTTTGTTTCAAGAAATTATCATCAATCAAATAAAAATGTCATTTTGTTCCCGACTTTTGCTTTACTTTTCTTTTGTGCATTTTTTGAAAAAATGGTAATACCAAAAAAACCCAAAAAAATATATAATCACCTTCGAAAAATCTGCATTTCACTCATTTTCTAAAATCATCAATCATATGTGCAGATTAAACATCAATGAACCTGTTGAACAATATAACCCTATGATCTCTCCCAACTTTGAATCCTTTGTGTACGAGGCGGAAGAAGAAGAGAATGAAGAGATTCCCGACGAGATCTCTCGGCTGCTTGAACGAGAAAAAAAGACCATTCAGCCTGATGGGGAAGCCACAGAGATAATCAACGTGGGTACCGAAGAGGACAAGAAAGAGATCAAGATTGGGGCATCACTTGAAACAAGCGTCAAGAAACGAGTGATAGGACTTCTCAAAGAATATGTTGATGTGTTACTGAGATATGCCGGGTCTAGATACTGATATTGTGGTGCACCATTTACCTTTGAAGCCAGAATGCCCGCCGGCCAAGCAAAAGTTAAGAAGATCCCGCCCTGATATGGCCCTCAAGATTAAAGAGGAAGTACAGAATCAGATTGATACAGGTTTCCTTGTTACATCAGAATACCCTCAGTGGCTTGCCAACATAGTGCCTGTTCCAAAGAAGGATGGTAAAGTCAGAATGTGTGTTGATTACCGTGACTTAAACAAAGCTAGTCCCAAAGATGATTTCCCATTGCCTCATATCGATGTACTGGTTGACAGTACTGCAAAGTCCAAGGTTTTCTCCTTCATGGATGGTTTCTCCGGTTACAATCAGATCAAGATGGCACCAGAAGACAGAGAGAAAACATCTTTCATTACACCTTGGGGCACTTTCTATTACAGAGTCATGCCGTTCGGCTTGATCAATGCAGGTGCTACCTATCAAAGAGGTATGACTACTCTGTTCCACGACATGATGCACAAAGAAATTGAGGTTTATGTGGATGATATGATCGTCAAGTCGATTACTGAAGAGGAACATGTCGAGTATTTGTTGAAGATGTTCCAACGACTGAGGAAGTATCAACTCCGTCTGAATCCTAACAAGTGCACCTTTGGTGTCAGATCCGGAAAGCTTTCGGGTTTCATTGTCAGTCAGAAAGGTATTGAAGTCGATCCCGACAAAGTCAGAGCTATCAGAGAGATGCCTGCTCCATAAACGGAAAAGCAAGTAAAAGGGTTTCTCGAACGACTAAACTACATTTCTAGGTTCATTTCTCACATGACTGCAACAGTGGACCAATATTCAAGCTACTCCGCAAAGAACAAAGTATCGTATGGACAGAAGATTGCCAGAAAGCCTTTGACAGCATCAAAGAATACTTGCTAGAACCCTCGATTCTCATCCCTCCAGTTGAAGGAAGACCACTGATTATGTACCTAACTGTGTTAGAAGATTCCATGGGTTGTGTGCTCGGACAACAAGATGAAACCAGAAGAAAGGAGCACGCCATCTATTATTTGAGCAAGAAGTTTACTGATTGCGAATCTCGATATTCCATGCTTGAGAAGACTTGTTGTGCTCTAGCCTGGGTTGCCAAACGCCTCCGTCACTATATGATTAGTCATACTACTTGGTTGATATCTAAAATGGATCCGATCAAGTACATCTTCGAGAAGCCCTCCTTGATAGGAAGGATTGCCCGGTGGCAGATGTTATTATCTGAATACGATATTGAGTACCACTCTCAAAAGGCAATTAAAGGTAGCATCCTTGCAGATCACTTGGCTCACCAACCGATTGAAGATTATCAGCCAATCAAGTTCGACTTTCCCGATGAAGAGATTATGTATTTGAAAATGAAGGATTGTGATGAACCACTTCTCGGAGAAGGTCCAGATCCTGAATCAAGATGGGGTTTGATATTCGACGGGGCTGTTAATGCTTATGGTAGCGGAATTGGGGCAATCATTATTACTCCTAAGGGTTGTTTTATCTTGGTTTTCGGGTGTCAAACATTGATTACGTTTGAACCTTTTTAACCGGTGATATCTTATTTTTTTCTTGGGAAGGGAAAAAGTAAGCAAAACCCTTGAGAATCGAGGTCCGGGAGTTATTTTCGCTACGGGAAGGTGTTAGGCACCCATAACGACTATAGTATCCTATAGGAACCGTCTTTAATTTCTACGCGCGCGCTTTATTTTTAAATGCTATTTTGAAAGAAAATATTAAGCCTAAGAGTTTTTCTAAGTGAAGAATTGGAGGGAGAAGAATGCGTTTGAATTTTTATTTTATTTGAATTGAAGGAATTTTGTTCCTTGCCTACGTACCCGATTAAGGGATCAAATCCACCGTAGTTCTCTTCCAAAAATGTTTTTGTTTTTGTTGGTTGATTTTAGGTTTGAAAATGAATTTTGAAGAATGAGAGAGAGGCCTCAAGGGCATAAGATTGTGAAATTGTGAGGTTGAATTAGTCATTTGCAAAATATGGTCTAAGTATGATTAAAACTCATTAAGTTTTTATTTAAGAAAGAAAAGGGAAATTCAATGGGATTTTGATCCCAAGGTTTATTAAGAAAAATATTTGAGTGATGTTGTTCATATTTTTTTGGAAAATTGATTTTTTCTAAGTGTAAAACCTAAGCATTCATCTAAGCATACAATCCTAAACATACATCTAAACATGCATATTCTGAGCCATATTCCTAAAGTGATGTGTGTGCATGTGTTGGTGCTTGTGTCGGTGTACATTATTAGAGTCCATTGTCCTTTACATCATTGGCCTAGATACATTCTATGGTCTTGCAAGAATTTTAAATTGCATGAAAGTAAAATATTACAAGAACTCCTAAGTCTTTACATTCTAATTTTTGCATGAACTTTAAAGTGTAGAAAAATAAAAGGATGAAGATGTGAGATGGGAGATGAAATGCTCATGATATATGAAATTCAATAGAGGAAATTGTTAGTAATATAAGGCATAGAGAATAGAGGTATAGGTAAGTAAAGCCATCATAACCAAAAAGGAAAAAATGGATATATAAAATAAGCAAAAGTAATGCATAATAGACCTAAAATTCCTCACTAAAGCAAGGCTTAACTATGACTTATAATTCTCATGGTTCAACATATTTTCAAGACATGAAATCCAGGTTTAAAAATGAGAATCTAAGAGTTATAGTAAGCCTTACATTTTAATGTGAATTTAGGCCTATTTACACTATTTATTCACCCACATTGCTTGCAAAGCAAGCAAGTAAACAACATATGCACATGACCAGTAAAAACACATTCAAACCGAGGTAAACTTCTCACAAAATCACATATCATGAATCACAAGTGTAAATCAAGAATTGAAAACAAAATTAAGCCAATTTTCACCAATTTTTAACATGAAATTCAAGGAATGAAACAAGAAGTAGCATCAATATTCCCTATCAATTTTTCCAGTATAAAACTATCAAAAAAACATCACAAAATCATGAAGAAAACACTATGAATTTTAATGGAACTTTTATGAAAAATTTCAAGTTCATCAGAGGTGTGATTGGCAAAAAAAATGTGAGAAATAGCAAAGAGAATCAACAAAACACAGTATACACAGATTATAGGCCCAAACCCACGTGTATGGATACACCTGGATCATCCAAGAGCCTCAGAGGCGTTGGATTGATCCAGATCTTCCAAAACCTAGATCCAACGGCCTCAAGAACGAAGGAGCATGATAAACGGTGTGTGCACGCGCGCGTGGGATTGATAGGCTGGTATATAAGTCAAAACCAAGGGAAAAACCACACAAACCTCACTCGTTTCTCTCTCTACAATGTTCCTAGAGAGAGAGAGTCTGCAAACTCTCTCTTCTCCGACCTAACACCGGTCATCTTCAACCTTTCTCCGACGCAGTGGCCGGCGGTGGCGCCGCCGCGTCGGAGCCTCAAACCACCCAGATCTAAGACCTAATCACACGTTTCTAAAGCTCTTTCTCTCCTCTGTTTGATTCCAGCATCAGTTTTCTAAAAAGACTCTTGAATCAACGTAGATCGGAGGATTTGTCTTACGGCTTTGATGTTTTTTTCGTTAACTCTTCTTCTTTTTCCCTTGTTCAAATGATTCTTTGAAGGAAAGCTCTTAAATCGTTCCGATCTACTTTGATTCGTAGCAACAAACGCATGTATGAAGCAAATACTCTAGATTTTCAAAGGAAAAAAACGAAAAGAAAAGGAAAGAGAGTCTGATACCTGTGTTTAGGTCGGAGATGTGACGAACGAAGGAGATGTGAATTCTTCGATTGTTCTTCTTCTGATGAACTTCGTATTCTTTCTCTTCTCTGATGCGACTTCGAATTTGATCTTTCTTTCCCTCTTCTCCTCAAATCCTTCGTGATCGCGTGAGTCTCATCGTCGTTTGATGATGATTCCGCGTTGGAATTGCGAAGGTGAAGCTTGATGATGATGATTTCTTGGAATCTCTGAAAGCTTCTTCCTCTTTTTTGTGAATTCGAACTGTTTTTGTGAAATTGAGGAGAAATTTGATGCTTCTGTGATGCTTCTAATTCGGTTAGGGTTTGAATTTGGTGAAGATTGAAGGATTTTGAACGGTTTTATGGTGGATTGTGTTTCTGGAAATTCAGTTAGGGTTTGAGGATGATGAAGTTGTTCATCGTGTTCTTGAATTCTTTTAGTTTTTGATCTGTGATTTTGGAGAGAGAAACTGAGAAAGTGTTTGTGTGAGTTGGCATGAAGTGAATGGATCTGTGTGATTTTGACTGATGAGGTGGCCTTTTATAGGCTGCCACTTGTGAATGCTGGACCAATAGAATAGTGACACATGGACTGGACTTGTAACTGACTGGACAAATGAAAAAATGACACGTGGACTGGACTAATGACTTGGACCAAAAGGACTAAACTGAAAAATAATAAAAGATAAGGACCAAAAATGAAAAAATGAAAAAAAGACACAAAAGGACTAAAAATGCAAAAATTAATAAAATTGAATTTTAAAAAAGTAATTTGAAATAAACGTAAAGTGAAACGATTAAAAATGACAAAACGGACTAAAAGGAACCAATGGCTTAAATGAGGTACTTTAAAGTAACCTCTCCCTGCCGAAATTTCGTGTGAAATGACCAAAATGCCCCTGGGGCTAAAACGACTAAAAATGACTCAAATGCAAATTTTAAAATGGATTTTTAACACAAAATTAAAGCAAGAACTTATACAATCGAATTAAAAGACCCAGAGACAATTTTTTTAGAATTTAACCAGGGTTTTAACACATGAAAAGACTAAAATGCCCCTAGGGGCAAAACTGACTCAAAATGACTTCAAATGCAATTTTTGAAATGGGTTTTGACATGGAATTGAAATAAGGACTTATATAAACCAATTGAAAGGACTCAAGCAAATTTTTAAAAGACTGAAAGAAATTTTATCATAGGGAATGACTAAAATACCCTTCTATGTGAATTTTGCAAATAACATTGAAATAAAATGCAAATAAAGATGTAATTGATCAGAGACATATCAAATGACTTGAAATACAAGAAAAGAAAAAATTGAGTTTGTATTTTTAGGTCCAAAATCAGGGTATAACAGCTGCCCCTATTTAAGTTTCTTTGTCCGGAGAGTCAAGAGACGAAGTCTTTGATTTGACGGGACGAAGATACTTAAATATTAACATTTGCACTGCTTTTGGACATAAAAATACGTTTTTAGATTTTCAAAAACATGAATGTCATGCAATATTTTGATTATGAATGCAAGACAAATAAACTGGAGTCTATGGAGCATGTCATGTCACTGGGGATCCAGGTGGACATTGACAGGGTAGACAAACCAGGGGATAGAAAATAAGGTACAAGCTTGTTCTTTGGATCGAACTAGCCACTTGACCAAGGAATTCAAAACAAGAGATAGGTATAAGCTGTTCTTGGGATCGAACTTGGCACTTGACCGGAAACACAGACATAGAGGCGGACACAAGCTGTTCTTTGGATCGAACTTGACACTTGATTGAAGATACAAACAGATAGACAGGCACAAACTGTTCTTTGAATCAAACTGGCCGTTTGGCTGGAGATATAGACAAAAGGGTAGATACAAACTGTTCTTTGGGTCGAACTTGCCGTTGGATCATCACCACATCATGTAAGTAGGTGCAAACTGTTCTTTGGATCGAACTTGTCGTTTGACTGATAACAAAGCTTAGGCTGGGTACAAACTGTTCTTGGGATCGAACTCGTCGTTTGTCCGGAAATATAGGTATATAAGCAGGTACAAGTTGTTCTTTAGATCGAACTAGTCACTTGATCGATAACAAGATATGAATTGGGAATCTGATTTAACAAGATACCAATTGAGGGTAAATTGTTATTGACTCGATTTGAAGATAGACATGACCATTTTTGTTGGCCCAAAATCAAATTGAGAGTGAATTGACATTGATTTGAATTGAATTGAAAGTTTGAGATTGAAAGAGAGATTGAGAATAGACATAGACATTGGATTGACATTGAGATTGGATTGGAAATTGAGATTGAATTGAATTTGACATTCGAAATTGGATTGAAGGCTGAAATTGGATTGAATTTGACAATTGAAATTGAGATTGTGATTGGATTGAAATTGGAGATTGAGATTGAATTTGACAATTGAAATTGGATGATTGAAATTGAAGTTTGAGAATTGAGATTGCATCGAATTTTGAGATTTGAAATGATTTGAAATTGAGATTGAGATTTGAAATTGCATCGAATTTGACAGTTGAAATTGAATTGAATTGAAATCGAGATTTGAATTGAAATTGGAAGTGAGTTGAATTGTAAATTGAATGTTGGTTCAAATTGAAAGTGGAAATTGAACCGAATTGAAAGTTGAAAACCCGAAAGGGCGGCTTAGGCAAAAATGAGCACCCCGCTGATTGACAACCTATGAAGGCAATTCAGGCAAAAATGGGGCAATGAAGAGAATCTTACTCCCCGGTGAATCGAAAACCCGAAAGGGCGGTTCAGGCAAAAATGGGATTGAAAATGAAAGAATGAAATAATAAAAGCATTGACCACAGATGCGAACATCCAATGTTTACCCAGCATTGACACGCCTAGCAACGGCGACCTGTATCCAAGAATCTTCCAAGGTTCCCCTCCTCTACGAGTTTATATTTCCCTCAGCCATGGTTTTGATACGTCTCAACGACGATCTCTCCAAAGAGGATTTTCCCCTGTGAATATGTTGCAGCACGAGCCATTACGTGCCCAATCTTCCAATGTTTTGTCTGCCTTTGTGAAACTCCTCTGTCAAATTACAAACCAATCATGCATTGCAAGCATTCATACATGCCTAATCATGCATTTTATGTGCTCGTACATTCAATAATCTTGTTATACCATACATACATGCTGCATTTCCATTCATTTTCATTCTGTTTTTTCATTCTTGCCATTGACCACAGATCGTCCTGGGGAGTAACCTGCTTGTAACATGTATTGAAATAGACATTGACACTCATTTATTCATGCATGTTTCATTGAAATGTACCCTATTGCTCAGGTTTGCTTTCAAAATAGACAGAAAAGGATTTTTCAATTTTCAAAAAATGTTCGTTTCAGATATTGACATTATCAAAATGGAAAGAAAATATTTTGTATATAGCATTGAGAGTAGAAAGAAAAACAGAGTTTCAAACAAATAGCACAGGCTCAAATTGATGTAGAAGAGTGAGAGTCAGCCAAAGGCATGACTTCACGGATTTACAAAGCTTGGAAAATGGTAATTTTATCGGTTGGTGATACATTGAACACGATGACCGCTACATTTCATAGAAATTTTGAATTCACATGTACAGAAGCTTCTGATGAAGATGATCATTGACAGTTGCAGATGCCCCAAGGGTGATGGTGATTTGCCAGATATAGTTACTTGTCTTTTATCAACCTCATTTTTGCATGAACCGCCCTTTCGGGTTTTCGGTTCATCGAGGCGCTCATTCTTGCCTGAGCTGCGTACAATCTCAACGAGCTTTTTCATATTCATTTTTTTTGTCCCTAACTTTTTCCTGGATCGCCCTTTCGGGTTTTCGATCCACCGGGAAGCGCATTTTTGCCTAGGCCGCCCTTTCGGGTTTTCGACCTACCACGCTGTTCTTTTCTTTTTAGACAAAGTATTTCTTGACTATATCGGCATTTACAGGATTCGGAAGTTTGACATCATCCATGTGTGTAAGAATCAAAGCACCACCAGAAAAAGCCTTCTTGACAACATAAGGACCTTCATAGTTAGGTGTCCACTTGCCCCTTGGGTCGGGTTGCTGACTTATCCTCCTTTTCAATACAAGTTTGCCTTCCTTGAATTCTCGAGGTCGGACTTTCTTGTCAAAAGCATTTTTCATTCGCACTTGATACAACTGTCCATGAGCCATAGCATCCATGCGTTTCTCTTCAATCAAATTCAACTGGTCATACCGACTTTGACACCATTCAGCCTCGGTTAATTTTGCTTCCATGATCACTCGAAGAGATGGAATCTCCAATTCCAGAGGGAGAACTGCTTCCATACCATATACCAAAGAGAAAGGGGTTGCCCCGGTTGAACTGCGCACTGTAGTACGGTAACCATGCAAGGCAAACGGTAGCATTTCATGCCAGTCTTTGTAAGTAGTGACCATCTTCTGAACAATCTTCTTGATGTTCTTGTTAGCGGCCTCAACTGCACCATTCATCTGAGGTCTATAAGGAGAAGAGTTGTGATGTTCAATTTTGAATTCTTCACATAAGGCTTGCATCATGCTATTGTTCAGATTGGAACCATTGTCAGTGATGATCTTGTTGGGAACACCATATCGACAGATGATGTTATTCTTGATAAACTTGACAACCACTTGCTTGGTCACATTTGCATAGGTAGCAGCTTCGACCCACTTGGTGAAATAGTCAATTGCCACTAGAATGAAACGATGTCCATTGGCAGCTTTTCGTTCAATTCTTCCGATCATGTCAATGCCCCACATAGAGAAAGGCCATGGGGAAGATATAACATTGAGAGTGTGTGGAGGCACATGAATCTTGTCAGCATAAATTTGACACTTGTGGCATCTTTTGGCATGTTTGTGGCAGTCACGCTCCATGGTTATCCAGTAATAGCCGGCTCTTAACAGTTTCCTTGACATGGTGTGGCCCGAAGCATGGGTCCCAAAAGTACCATCATGTACATCATGCATCAACTTCTCAGCTTCTTGTTTGTCAACACACCTCAACAAGACCATGTCATAGTTCATCTTGTATAGGATTTCTCCGTCCAGAAGGAATTTGCTAGCCCATCTTCTCAAAGTCTTTTTATCCCTGTTGGAAGCACCAGGATTCATGATTCTGCAAGAATTGTTTGATGTTGTAATACCAAGGCTTTTTATCATTCACATCTTCATCAACCTGATCTGACACATTTTCAACAGTAAACACATGAGCGGGTCTATCGAGACGCTGCATTTTGATTACGGGCACATCATTCCAGTGATTGACACGAAACATGGAAGACAAAGTGGCAAGAGCGTCAGCCATCTGATTTTCATCCCAATGGATGTGGTGCAGCTCGACCTTTGTAAAGTATGTCAACAGACGACTTGCATAGTCACGGTATGCGATTAGCTTCTCATGATGAGTCTCCCATTCACCCTTTATCTGATTAATAACAAGTGCAGAATCTCCATAGATGTCAAGGTGCTTAATTCTCAGATCCAGGGCTTCTTCAATGCCCAAGATGCATGCTTCATATTCAGCTATGTTGTTCGTGCATTCAAAAGTTATTCGAGCAGTGAAAGGAATGTGGTGCCCTGCGGAGTCACAATGATGGCCCCAATTCCTTTACCATAAGCATTAACAGCACCATCAAACACCAATCCCCACTTGCTGTTGGGATCAGGCCCTTCATTGATCAGTGGTTCTTAACAGTCTTTCGCTTTCAAATACATAATCTCTTCATCAGGGAAATCAAACTTAATTGGCTGGTAATCATCAAGAGGTTGACAGGCAAGATGTTCAGCAAGGATGCTTCCTTTGATTGCTTTCTGAGCTTTGTACATAATATCATATTCAGACAACAACATTTGCCAACGTGCAATCTTTCCAGTAACAGCAGGCTTTTCAAAGATGTACTTGATTGGATCCATTCGGGATATCAACCAAGTTGTATGATTCACCATATAATGACGCAGGCGTTTGGCAGCCCAAGCTAAAGCACAACAAGTCTTTTCAAGCATTGTATACCGAGTCTCACAGTCGGTGAACTTCTTGCTCAGATAGTAGATATCATGCTCTTTCTTTCCGGTCTCGTCCTGTTGACTGAGAACACAACCCACTGAATCATCCAACACTGACAGATACATAATCAAAGGCCTTCCTTCCACTGGCGGGACAAGGATAGGTGGTTCCAACAGGTATTCTTTGATGCTATCAAAAGCTTCCTGGCATTCATCATTCCATACAACAGGCTGATTCTTTCTGAGCAATTTGAAAATTGGTCCACAAGTAGTAGTCATGTGAGATATAAATCTTGAAATATAATTCAGACGGCCGAGGAAAGCTCTGACTTGTTTCTCAGTTTGAGGGGCCGGCATCTCTCTGATGGCTCGGACTTTGTCAGGATCAACTTCAATGCCTCTCTGGCTGACAATGAAGCCTAGCAATTTTCCAGATCTTACACCGAATGTACACTTGTTAGGATTCAAACGCAGTTTGTACTTTCTTAATCTTTCAAACATCTTTTTCAAATACACAACATGCTGCTCCTCATCACTTGATTTCACAATCATGTCATCAACATATACTTCAATCTCTTTGTGAATCATATCATGAAACAGAGTTGTCATCCCCCTTTGATAGGTAGCACCAGCATTTATCAAGCCAAACGGCATCACTTTATAACGGAACGTTCCCCACGGAGTGATGAAGGACGTCTTTTCTCTATCTTCAGGTGACATCCGTATTTGGTTGTAACCGGAGAAACCATCCATAAAGGAGAACACTTTAGACTGAGCAGTACTGTCAACAAGCACGTCAATATGAGGCAATGGGAAATTATCTTTTGGACTAGCTTTATTCAGATCTCTGTAATCAACACACATTCAAACTTTCCCATCTTTCTTTGGTACTGGTACAATGTTGGCAATCCACTCAGGATATTCAGCTGTCATAAGGAAACCTGCATCAATTTGCTTTTGTACTTCAGCCTTAATCTTAAGAGCCATGTCTGGACGAGACCTTCTCAATTTCTGTTTGACAGGAGGACATTCAGGTCTTGTCGGTATCCGATGTTCCACAATCTTGGGATCTAGACCCGGCATATCTTCATAGGACCATGCAAAGACATCTGGATAATCATGGAGAAGCTGAATAATCTTCTGTTTCACTTCTGGCTCAAGTGCAGCACCGATCTTGATCTCTCGCTTGTTCTCTTCAGTACCCAGGTTGACAAACTCAATCTCTTCCTGGTGAGGCTGAATGGCTCTTCTTTCTTGCTCAAGAAGTCGAGTGATCTCATACGGTATCTCTTCATTATCCTCCTCATCTTCAGCTTCATATACAGGGAATTCAAAATTTGGAGGAACCATAGGGTCACTGTGTTCAACGGGTTTATTGTGGTTCAATCTGCATAATATGATTGGGATGATTTTTAGAAAAAGTTTTTCATGCAGATTTTTGAAATTAATAAGAAAATACAGATGTTTTGGTTTTTTCTGGCATTACCATTATTTCCAAGAAAAAGGCACTAAAAAAGTAAAAAACAAAGAGTCGCGAGAAAGACGACAACTTTTATTGATAACGGCAATGCCGAAACAAACATGCCCTTACAATGATATCACTTTCGCCTTGGGCAGAGCGAAAGGATTGTTATTTTGAAAACAAAGAAAAACGTGAGCAACAAGACACATTACATGGAAGCATGCATGATTAAAGGAACATCAATGGCCTCCCAATTTCTCACAGTGCCTCCTGGTACAACAAATGTGGGCACATAACTACTCTCAGCAGCATCTTCAGCAATAGCTTTGATAAACCCAGCACTGTAGAAAGTTCCTGTTGAAATGCCTGAGGTCGGGGAGAACCCAAGGCCTTCTTTACGCTTGTTTTCCAGAATCTGAATTACTTTGCCCCAGCCAGCAGCTTGCCCTTCTTGAACAACCTTCTGAGCGTCTTTCAATGAAGCCATAGCAGTACCAGCTCTTCGGGGCTCCGCACCTTCAACAGTCAAGCCTTGAAATGACGTCCCTTCAGCGGACCCTGCTTCAACACAAGAGAAAGATGACACTTGGCTAACCAGATATGCTTCTTCACCATGTACAGTGACAATCTTACCGTTCCTCATGAACTTGAGCTTTTGATGCAAAGTAGAAGTTACTGCCCCAACGTCGTGGATCCATGGTCTTCCGAGGAGACAACTGTAAGAAGCATTGATGTCCATGACCTGGAAAGTGATCTGAAATGTCTCAGGACCAATGGTAATTGGCAAGTCTACTTCCCCAAGAACATCTTTGCGAGATCCGTCGAAAGCTTTCACCAGATAGCTGCTTCCCCTCAGAGAAATTCCATGATGCCTCAATTGTCTCAGTGTAGACTCAGGCATTACGTTTAAAGATGACCCAGTGTCCACCAACACATTGGATATCATGTCAGACTTACAGTGCACTGAAATATGCAGAGCCAAGTTGTGGTATTTCCCAGCTTCAGGGAGCTCATCGTCACCAAACCCCAAGTTATTGCAAGCAGTAATGTTACCCACTATTCCGTTGAACTGATCCATAGAGACTTCATGATCGACATAGGCCTGTTCCAGTATTTTCATTAGCACTTTCCTGTGAGCCTCTGAGCTCAAAAGCAAAGACAAGATGGATATCTTTGACGGAGTTTGCAGCAGCTGGTCCACGATCTTATAATCGCTCTTTTTGATAAGCCTCAGAATTTCGTCCAGATTAGACTCGTCAATAGATTGGCCTGTCGGGCCGGTATTCTTGTCAATAGGAGGAGCAACTGGTGGAGTTATCGTGGCAATAGGTGTAACCACTTTCTTTTGAAACAAGGGTGGACGGACTTTTCCGCTTCTTAGGGCTGTAATTTCTCCTGCAACATTATCAACTGTAGCTGGGGATACCAGAGGCACTTCCACTCCATTCTCAATCATAGTTGCATTGTACTTGTAAGGGATTTCTTTTGTAGAGGCATAAGATACAGGACCAGGTAGCCTGATCACTAAGGGCTCAACATTCCTTGTCTGGGATGCAACTTCAACCGGGGAATCATGAAATACTGGCACAATCACACATACATCACTGACAATCAAGTACTTGTCATCCATCAGACTCTGAATATCATCTTGTACCTTACAACAGCCCATAGGATTTTGAAGACATTCTGAACAGGAAGCGTGATCGTGATTGAACAAAGAGGCTTGGCAAAGTTTGACATGAATCGGTACCAAGGGAGTAACAACATTACGGACATCCAACATGGGATCCTCTTGAGGAACGGGGATCCTTTCAAAAGCTTTAATCATGTTAACAGCAGCATGGTTTGGAAGTGGATTGTCAAGAACATGAGGAACACTGTTTTCAAAAGTCAATCGTCCTTTTTCGATCAGGTCTTTTACAATATATTTCAGAGCATAGCAACCTTCGATATCATGGCCTTGAGCACCCTGATGGAATTCACATGTAAGATCCTGTCGGAACCTGGAAGGCAATGGATTAGGCGGAGGCTTGCCTGGTCTAGTGACACAGTGTCCCTTAGCAAGTAGAGTTGGGAGCAGCTCAGCATACCGCATTGGTATTGGTGGAAAAGAAGGTCTGGGTCGGGGACCCTGTTGTTGCTATTGTTGTTGCTGAACAGGAGGCTGTTGTTGTACTTGTTGAGCAATGGCATTGACGGGCACTGGTGGTTGACCCGGTGGCAAAGGATATTGCTGGTAGAATGGTGCGAAGAAGGGATGTTGAGAGTACTGCATGTATTGATAGGGCAGAGGTAATTGAGTAGCAGTTGTAGATGGGTTACCAGATACCATCCCTACTTCGGATTCTTTCCGCTTATGGTGGCCATTACCATACTTCTTTGGTGCACTGGCTGAAGATTCACCCTTCTCAAGAACGATGATACCTTCTCTGACGGCCTCTTCTAGACGAGTTCCCATGGTAACCATGTCGGAGAAGTTGTTTGGAGCAGAGACTATCATTCTTTCTTTATATTCTTTCTTCAGAGTCTTCAGGAATGTCTGTGTTAATTCTTCCTCATCAAGCCGAGGAGAAACACGGGCAGCTGCCCCTCTCCACCTCTGAGCATATTCACGGAAAGTTTCATCTCAATTCTGAGACAAAGACTTAAGAGAGTCCCTGTTTGGCTTCAGACGGGAATTGAACTCATAATGACTTTCAAAAGCAGCAGCAAGTTCCTCAAAAGTATGAATATTGTCTTTGCTCAAACCAGTGTACCAATCTGCCGCATCTTCTGCTAGGCTGTCTTGGAAGCAATGTATCATCAGTGCATCATTATCTGCGTAATTGGCCATCTTCCAGACGTACCGAATGACATGGTTATGTGGACAGGAAGATCCATTGTATTTGTCAAAGTCTGGCACTTTGAACTTCTTAGGAATCTCAAATCGGGATACCAGGTGTAGATCACGAGCCATAGCAAAGACGTTGCTTCCACAGCTAGCTTTGACCTCACGGAGTTCTCCAGCCAACTCTCTCAACTGTTGTTTCATAGCCTCCATTGCGGGGTTTTGTCCACGCGGAGTATCAACATCAATCACCTGTTGCACAGTGTGGACAATAGGATCGGTAACAACGGTAGTCACCTGAGGCATAGCAGTAGATACGGGAATCTGTCCTTGACCAGCAAAACCAGAGACACCAGCAGCAGTATTAGGAGAATAATAAGCTGAGAGACCATAAGGACGCCCATTGGGCATAACAAACCGAGCATCGGTAGCCACAGTAGATAGTGGGATAGATGGAATTGCTTCAGTAGAAGCTGGGACAGATGTGGCTGGTTGTTCTTGTGCAGCCATCAGAGCAGACATAGTGTCATGAGCCTTAGCCAAGTCTTCTTTCATAGCAGCCAATTCGGCACGGAGCTGAGCATTTTCTTCTTCAAAGTTAGCCATAGTCCTTCTCTTGTGAAATCTTGTTTGATGAACTCTATCTGGTTGGTAAACCTTGCGAACGCGAGCCACTTTTCAGACTGCGGCGGACAAAAACCAGGAGGCAATGAGCACGAGAGAAGTCTTTTGTGACCAATGAATGCATATGATGCATGAAATGTGTTAATGCATATGCAAAAAAAAGACTCTTTTTATGTTACCGAAGGGTTTTAGACAAATTAGAAGTTTGTAAGCATTACTAAACAACAATTAACATAAACGGGAGACAAACAAACAACATACAATTTTTACAAGACGATTCCCTTTGAAATGCTAAGCCAAGGGATAGACTTTGAAATGTAAAACAACATAAACAACTGGAAATAACAACAGGAAAAAGGAGATCCTCAAGCATAGGAAGTGGAAGCATCATCCTCAGACTCAGACTCATAGCTGCAGTATCGTGCATAGAAGTCACGGGCACCCCTAGCCCTCTTAGAGTCTCTCATAAGCAACCTATCTTTTTCTTCAATCTCTCTCTTAGCCTTAGCTAACTCTTTCTTCAGTGTCAAGACCTCATGAGTCTTCTGCTCATCCTTTCCATCCAAAGTCATGATCAAGTTCTCAGCCTCATAGTATCTAGCCTTCCACTGATGCTTCTCTCGACTCTCCATAGCTAGATGCTCCTGATACATCTCCTGGGTAGGTGGGAGCAGAGGCAAAGGCATGGTGAGAATAGATGCAGACACATATCTCATAGAGGGGTAACGTATACCAATCTCCACAGCTTGGTTTATCACCCACTGTGTATAGGCCTCATGAGCAACACCGGACCTTACACCCATATGCTTCACCTCTTTCTTCCGAAGCTTAGACCAAGCTCCTATGAAATCCTCTCTTATTCCCGTGGGAGCATTGGAGTAGTGAAAGAAGTAAGGAGCTGTAGCAAGATTGATGGGCTTTTCTTTCATCGGGAAACCAAATTGTCGCAAGGCGAGCTCCGGGTTATAGTTGATTCCACCCCGGGTACCAAGAAGAGGTACATTAAGAAACTTTCCACCACCAAAGATAATTTCCTTAACCCTAGAAGCGGGAGTGAGCCAAACCACTTCATTAGGAGTGAGAGCCATAATCCTCTGTGAAATAGACCAATTCTCTGGGTTGGCGTGAAAGGACTCCGGAAGGTGCGAAATAAACCACCTATAGAGGAGAGGCACACAACAAAGAATGTATCCACGACCTTTGCCGGAACGATCGTGAATAGCATGGTATGTGTCAGCTAGCAAAGTAGGAACCGGATTCTTGGAGTGGAAGATCGTAATAGCATTCATGTCCACGAAGTCATCAAGATTTGGAAAGAGAATAAGCCCATAGATGAGAAGTGCGAGAATGGCTTCAAGAGTGTCCTGACAAGTGGTTTTGAGGTTGGCTTTCCCAAGAAGATACTCTGAAGTGAACCCTCGGATACGTGCCTTAGTGACAAGATTCTTGGAGACATCGGTGGTCTTGAGATAGAGATCTTTAGCAATATCCAATGGAGTAGGAGGATTCTCAAGTCCCGCAAAGGGTACCCCCTTAGCAATAGATAGACCAGTCAAAGAAGAATAAGCCTCTAGAGTAGGCACCAACTAAAAGTCGGGAAAAGTGAAGCACCGATAGTCCCGATCATAGAATTGCACTAGAGTGTGCACAAGCTTCTCATCCACATTAGTCTGGAGAATAGTAAGTAAAGCCCTGTAACGACGTCGGAAACCAGTCGGATCCTTAACCTTGAGTGCCAAATCTCTCAAACTAGCCAAATCCACTTCCTTGAACTTGTAGGACTTAGTCTTCCCCATTCCTACAATGTTTACAAATTCAAATTGTCTAAGCCCTTCGATAACAATGCATGGAAAAAGTTTATGCATGTATGCATGTATGCATGAATGTATGGTTATGTTCAAGTTCGGAGAAAACATAGTGGGTTGAAATTCAAAGTCGAGAAGTCATGGGTGGACACGGCGTCCGGTGAAACTAGGGCTTTAGGATAATAGTAACCGGGTTCTAGAAAAGGTTCCCAAGTTGCAACCTCTCCGACGTATATCATGGTGTCACGAGACAACACTCGCTCCATGATTATCCGTGAAAGGTCTAACTTGAGTGTAGTATCGCGTGACGACTAAAACTCGAGACAACACTCGGTTTAGCCTCCGCACTACATTCTAGAAAAATGGCCATGGATGGGTTTGGTTATCTACGGTTCATAGCGTCATAGAACAAATAGAAGTAAAGTGCCTAAACGCGACAACACGCGCCGACAACATCACCCCTAAAATGCCTTAGCTATGTGGGATTGATCGCATAATCCAAAACACGAGGCAACCCCCGGAATGAATTGTCGATTATATCCCTCCTAAATCCTAAGTTCACTCAGCCCGGGTGTAGGACTTTTGATATTCTCACCCCACACGTTTGCAAGAATTTAAACATTTATTCACATAGGAAAGCAAGTAAAAGAAACAAGTAAAAAGAGCGCAAGCGTGGAAATAAAGACTAGGCGTAACTCTCGAATCTCCCCAGTGAAGTCGCCAGCTGTTTTATCTTGGTTTTCGGGTGTCAAACATTGATTACGTTTGAACCTTTTTAACCGGTGATATCTTATTTTTTTCTTGGGAAGGGACAAAGTAAGCAAAACCCTTGAGAATCGAGGTCCGGGAGTTATTTTCGCTACGGGAAGGTGTTAGGCACCCATAACGACTATAGTATCCTATAGGAACCGTCTTTAATTTCTACGCGCGCGCTTTATTTTTAAATGCTATTTTGAAAGAAAATATTAAGCCTAAGAGTTTTTCTAAGTGAAGAATTGGAGGGAGAAGAATGCGTTTGAATTTTTATTTTATTTGAATTGAAGGAATTTTGTTCCTTGCCTACGTACCCGATTAAGGGATCAAATCCACCGTAGTTCTCTTCCAAAAATGTTTTTGTTTTTGTTGGTTGATTTTAAGTTTGAAAATGAATTTTGAAGAATGAGAGAGAGGCCTCAAGGGCATAAGATTGTGAAATTGTGAGGTTGAATTAGTCATTTGCAAAATATGGTCTAAGTATGATTAAAATTCATTAAGTTTTTATTTAAGAAAGAAAAGGGAAATTCAATGGGATTTTGATCCCAAGGTTTATTAAGAAAAATATTTGAGTGATGTTGTTCATATTTTTTTGGAAAATTGATTTTTTCTAAGTGTAAAACCTAAGCATTCATCTAAGCATACAATCCTAAACATACATCTAAACATGCATATTCTGAGCCATATTCCTAAAGTGATGTGTGTGCATGTGTCAGTGCTTGTGTCGGTGTACATTATTAGAGTCCATTGTCCTTTACATCATTGGCCTAGATACATTCTATGGTCTTGCAAGAATTTTAAATTGCATGAAAGTAAAATATTACAAGAACTCCTAAGTCTTTACATTCTAATTTTTGCATGAACTTTAAAGTGTAGAAAAATAAAAGGATGAAGATGTGAGATGGGAGATGAAATGCTCATGATATATGAAATTCAATAGAGGAAATTGTTAGTAATATAAGGCATAGAGAATAGAGGTATAGGTAAGTAAAGCCATCATAACCAAAAAGGAAAAAATGGATATATAAAATAAGCAAGAGTAATGCATAATAGACCTAAAATTCCTCACTAAAGCAAGGCTTAACTATGACTTATAATTCTCATGGTTCAACATATTTTCAAGACATGAAATCCAGGTTTAAAAATGAGAATCTAAGAGTTATAGTAAGCCTTACATTTTAATGTGAATTTAGGCCTATTTACACTATTTATTCACCCACATTGCTTGCAAAGCAAGCAAGTAAACAACATATGCACATGACCAGTAAAAACACATTCAAACCGAGGTAAACTTCTCACAAAATCACATATCATGAATCACAAGTGTAAATCAAGAATTGAAAACAAAATTAAGCCAATTTTCACCAATTTTTAACATGAAATTCAAGGAATGAAACAAGAAGTAGCATCAATATTCCCTATCAATTTTTCCAGTATAAAACTATCAAAAAAAACATCACAAAATCATCAAGAAAACACTATGAATTTTAATGGAACTTTTATGAAAAATTTCAAGTTCATCAGAGGTGTGATTGGCAAAAAAAATGTGAGAAATAGCAAAGAGAATCAACAAAACACAGTATACACAGATTATAGGCCCAAACCCACGCGTATGGATACACCTGGATCATCCAAGAGCCTCAGAGGCGTTGGATTGATCCAGATCTTCCAAAACCTAGATCCAACGGCCTCAAGAACGAAGGAGCATGATAAACGGTGTGTGCACGCGCGCGTGGGATTGATAGGCTGGTATATAAGTCAAAACCAAGGGAAAAACCACACAAACCTCACTCGTTTCTCTCTCTACAATGTTCCTAGAGAGAGAGAGTCTGCAAACTCTCTCTTCTCCGACCTAACACCGGTCATCTTCAACCTTTCTCCGACGCGGTGGCCGGCGGTGGCGCCGCCGCGTCGGAGCCTCAAACCACCCAGATCTAAGACCTAATCACATGTTTCTAAAGCTCTTTCTCTCCTCTATTCGATTCCAGCATCAGTTTTCTAAAAAGACTCTTGAATCAACGTAGATCGGAGGATTTGTCTTACGGCTTTGATGTTTTTTTCGTTAACTCTTCTTCTTTTTCCCTTGTTCAAATGATTCTTTGAAGGAAAGCTCTTAAATCGTTCCGATCTACTTTGATTCGTAGCAACAAACGCATGTATGAAGCAAATACTCTAGATTTTCGAAGGAAAAAAACGAAAAGAAAAGGAAAGAGAGTCTGATACCTGTGTTTAGGTCGGAGATGTGACGAACGAAGGAGATGTGAATTCTTCGATTGTTCTTCTTCTGATGAACTTCGTATTCTTTCTCTTCTCTGATGCGACTTCGAATTTGATCTTTCTTTCCCTCTTCTTCTCAAATCCTTCGTGATCGCGTGAGTCTCATCGTCGTATGATGATGATTCCGCGTTGGAATTGCGAAGGTGAAGCTTGATGATGATGATTCCTTGGAATCTCTGAAAGCTTCTTCCTCTTTTTTGTGAATTCGAACTGTTTTTGTGAAATTGAGGAGAAATTTGATGCTTCTGTGATGCTTCTGATTCGGTTAGGGTTTGAATTTGGTGAAGATTGAAGGATTTTGAACGGTTTTATGGTGGATTGTGTTTCTGGAAATTCAATTAGGGTTTGAGGATGATGAAGTTGTTCATCGTGTTCTTGAATTCTTTTAGTTTTTGATCTGTGATTTTGGAGAGAGAAACTGAGAAAGTGTTTGTGTGAGTTGGCATGAAGTGAATGGATCTGTGTGATTTTGACTGATGAGGTCGCCTTTTATAGGCTGCCACTTGTGAATGCTGGACCAATAAAATAGTGACACATGGACTGGACTTGTAACTGACTGGACAAATGAAAAAATGACACGTGGACTGGACTAACGACTTGGACCAAAAGGACTAAACTGCAAAATAATAAAAGATAAGGACCAAAAATGAAAAAAAGCACAAAAGGACTAAAAATGCAAAAATTAATAAAATTGAATTTTAAAAAAGTAATTTGAAATAAACGTAAAGTGAAACGATTAAAAATGACAAAACGGACTAAAACGAACCAATGGCTTAAATGAGGTACTTTAAAGTAACCTCTCCCTGCCGAAATTTCGTGTGAAATGACCAAAATGCCCCTGGGGCTAAAACGACTAAAAATGACTCAGATGCAAATTTTAAAATGGATTTTTAACACGAAATTAAAGCAAGAACTTATACAATCGAATTAAAAGACCCAGAGACAATTTTTTTAGAATTTAACCAGGGTTTTAACACATGAAAAGACTAAAATGCCCCTAGGGGCAAAACTGACTCAAAATGACTTCAAATGCAATTTTTGAAATGGGTTTTGACATGGAATTGAAATAAGGACTTATATAAACCAATTGAAAGGACTCAAGCAAATTTTTAAAAGACTGAAAGAAATTTTATCATAGGGAATGACTAAAATACCCTTCTATGTGAATTTTGCAAATAACATTGAAATAAAATGCAAATAAAGATGTAATTGATCAGAGACATATCAAATGACTTGAAATACAAGAAAAGAAAAAATTGAGTTTGTATTTTTAGGTCCAAAATCAGGGTATAACAAGGGTGCACACATCCCCTTCACTGCTAGACTAACATTCGACTGTACAAACAACATGGCAGAGTACGAAGCATGTATTATGGGTATCGAAGAAGCCATCGATCTGAGAATCAAGAACCTCGACATTTACGGTGACTCAGCTCTCGTAATCAATCAAATCAAAGGAGAATGGGAAACTCGCCACCCCGGCTTGATCCCCAATAAAGACTATGCAAGACGATTGCTGACCTTCTTCAACAAAGTTAAGTTGTACCACATACCTCGTGATGAGAACCAAATGGCAGATGCTCTAGCTACTTTGTCTTCAATGTACCAAGTGAATCGTTGGAATGAAGTGCCATTGATCCATATCAGATATCTCGAGAGGCCTGCTCATGTATTCACTACTGAAGAAGTTGCTGATGACAAGCCATGGTTCCACGACATCAAGTGTTTTCTTCAAAGTCAAGAGTATCCACTCGGAGCATCCAATAAAGACAAGAAGACTCTAAGAAGATTGTCTGGCAATTTCTTCCTGAACGGAGACATTTTGTATAAAAGAAATTTTGACATGATGTTACTCAGATGTGTAGACAAGCACGAAGCGGATCTGTTGATGCATGAAATACACGAAGGATCCTTCGGAACTCATTCTAGTGGACATACAATGGCTAAAAAGATATTAAGAGCAGGCTATTACTGGATGACAATGGAAGCTGATTGTTACAAGCACCCCAGAAAATGTCACAAGTGTCAGATCTATGCCGATAAGATTCATGTACAGCCAACTGCACTCAATGTTCTTTCCTCTCCGTGGCCGTTCTCTATGTGGGGCATTGACATGATTGGAAGGATTGAACCCAAAGCTTCAAATGGGCACCGCTTCATTCTAGTGGCTATTGACTATTTCACCAAGTGGGTTGAAGCCGCATCTTATGCTAATGTAACCAAGCAAGTGGTGGTTAGGTTTATCAAGAATCATATTATCTGCCGCTACGGTGTCCCTAACCGAATCATTACGGACAACGGGACGAATCTGAACAACAAGATGATGAAAGAGCTATGTGATGATTTCAAGATCGAGCATCGTAATTCTTTGCCTTACAGACCTCAGATGAATGGTGCTGTCGAAGCCGCAAATAAGAACATAAAGAAGATCGTCCAGAAGATGGTGGTGACTTACAAAGATTGGCACGAGATGCTTCCATTCGCATTACACGGATATCGTACTTCGGTACGACATCAACGGGGGCAACCCCTTTCTCTTTGGTATATGGCATGGAGGCGGTACTTCCCGTAGAAGTTGAGATTCCTTCGATGAGAGTTTTAATGGAGGCTGAATTGTCAGAGGCTGAATGGGTTCAAAGTAGATATGACCAGTTGAATCTGATTGAAGAGAAGCGCATGACTGCCTTGTGTCATGGACAACTATATCAGAAGAGGATGAAACAGGCTTTTGACAAGAAAGTTCGTCCCCGTGAATTCAAAGAAGGTGATCTTGTGCTCAAAAAGATCTTGACTTTCCAACCCGACTCCAGGGGCAAGTGGACGCCTAACTATGAAGGCCCGTATGTTGTCAAGAGAGCCTTCTCAGGCGGTGCCATGACTCTTCAAACCATGGATGGTGAAGAACTTCCACGTCCTATAAACACAGATGCAGTCAAGAAATACTTTGTCTAAAAATTATAAGAACAGCTCGGTAAGTCGAAAACCCGAAAAGGGCGGCTTAGGCAAAAATGAGTGTCTCGGTGGGCTGAAAACCCGAAAGGGCGCTCCAGGCAAAAATTAGAGACATTTAAACAGAAATCATCATCCTGATACGCTGAAAACCCGAAAGGGCGGTCTATGCAAAAATGAAGGATTAAAAGAAAAAGACAAAGTAACTGCGTCCAGTCAGGCACATCCACTTGGGGTATACCTGCTATCAAAGAATCTCCAATCTGAAGCATCAAAAAGCAGTGGAATTCAAAGTTGTTAGGGAGGATAGGGTTATAAAGTTCAATATACCTCTCCATTTCAAATTACCATTTTTTCAAACTTTGTAAAATCTATGGAGTCGCACCATTGGCAGGCCACCATTCAAATAATAAAATTTGAGCCTTTGCCCCTTTACTTGAAATTCTCACTCGTTCTATTTTCCAAAATCTTTATATTTTTTTGATGATGATATTTTAAAAGCAAAATTCTTAACACTTTTTCATGTCTTTTTAAAAAGCATAAACAAACAAGCACATTTTGGGACTCGAAAGTAAAAGAAGCATGCCTCAACATTGTCCTCGATAATGGTTAAAGCTTGTCAAACAAGCATGGCTAAACACTGCAAAAGAAAAAAAAACAAAGGAAAGGCACGACGACTAAAGTGTGTCGATGAAAGAACATTCTGTATAGGCTTACAAATGGCGACTTCTTCCATATTTTTAATGGTTTCTCTCCCCAGAAGACGTTTGTTGTTACTTTGTCCCCAAGGAAACTTGCCTAGTGTGCAGTACTGCAACGTCGGTCCACTTCCCTCCCTACCAATCCTGTCTCATTTCATTGAGTCCATCTATCACATACAAGGAGTCACATTCATACATCCATACATCCATGCATCGACATTTTCGCATATTAGTACACATCATATACATCGCATCATTCATACATTGATTACATCAGTCATCCAAAGTCTGGTTTAACAATATTCTTTCAATTCGATCATCATTTCATCATTTCAAATGGCTAGTTCCGACAAAAGGACAACCTGAGTCAAATTAATCAATTTCAAGTGGCTTAGTTTCCGACAAAAGGACAGCTTGAGTCTGCCTTCAATCAATTTCAAGGGGCTAGTTCCGACAAAAGGATAACTTGAGTCAAATCAATCAATTTCAATTTCAAAAGTGTCATCCCCATTTTAGCTGTTCAAGTGTTGTCACTAATCAATTTCAAATAGTGTCATCCCCAGTCTGTCTGGTCAAGAGATGTCACTAATCAATCTTTTCAAGTGACAAGTTCTAACCAATGAACAACTTGAACCCTTTTCAAAAGTGTCATCCCCAGTGTGTCTGGTTGAGAGATGTCACTAATCGATCAATCTCAAGTGGCAAGTTCTAACTAACGAACAACTTGAACCCTTTTCAAAGGTGTCATCCCCAGTGTGTCTGGTCGAGAGTTGTCACTAATCGATCAATCTCAAGTGGCAAGTTCTAACCAACGAACAACTTGAACCCTTTCAAAGATATCATCCTCAGTATGTCTAGTCAAGAGATTGTCACCTGTCTTGTATCAAGCTGCTAGCCCACCAATGGACCGCTTAAATTACCTTTTTATCTCATTTCAAGCTACCAGTCCACCAACGGACCGCTTGAGTTTACCTTTTTATCTCATTTCAAGCTACTAGTCCACCAACGGACCGCTTGAGTTTACCTTTCTATCTCATTTCAGGCCACCAGTCCACCAACGGACCGCTTGAGTTTACCTTTCATCACATTTCAAACAGCCAGTTCCAACCAATGAACAGTTTGAGATCACATTTTAAATTCTCGAAAGAGTCATCCTCCAGTGTGTCTGGTCGAGAGGTGTCACTAAAAAGTTTTTGTCCCCTTTAAACTATCGCTTTGAACCAATACGATAACGGACAATCTCCTTCCCCACTGAAACTACACTCCCCTAGCAGAGTCGGATCCCTCTCTTCAATAAACTTGGGTATCCCATTGTGTTTTCTCGTTTCAGTCAAATCATCTTTGTCGTCCTGCATTCATATTTACGTCGCGAGCATTCATAACATCTTAGGTCAAAATTGGTGCACTTTTGATATTTAAGTCTCTTCGGCCCGTTAAATCAAAGATTCCATCTTCAAATCTTCGGACGAAGAAAACTTAAATAGGGGCATCTGTCATACCCCAATTTTTGACCTAAGGATCCTACATTCATACACTGACACGTGTCGTTTGAACCTGACCAGTCCCTGACTTTTCAGTAAAAAAAAATTCGGCAGAGAGGTATTTTAAAATACCTCATATTTGGTTCCGAGTCGGGCCCTCTACTCTCAATTTTTATTTATTATTACGTTTAGTTTATTTATTATTACTTTTAGTTTATTTTTTATTATTATTATTATTATTATTATTATTATTATTATTATTATTATTATTATTATTATTATTATTATTATTTATTTTAAGTCCAAAATCTGTCCAAAAATATCCAAGTCCAGCACCAAGCAGCTGTCATGTTCCCTAAAGCAATTTCTGTCGCCCCCTTGTTCAGACATAATGTCTCAATCAAGTCTATAAATACAAGCACACCTGCAACCAACAAAAAAAGAAGAAATTTCCAGCAAAAGGAGGAAATATTCGATCCAACACAAAGAATTTTCCAGCAAAAAGAGGACGAAAATTTCCAGCGAAAAATTCCCAACACAGACAGACACGCACACACCATTCACAAACCAACCATCACAAACCTAAACCTACAAATTATCAAAACCAAAACCTGCAACATCAGAATCAAATGAACCAATAACAGTCACCAAATCTCAAACCCAGTAGACCCTAATATTAACAGAACCATAAACATCAAGCACCAATTCTAAACCGATCTAAATCATCAGCAACAGTACAAAGGCATCAAAAATTCGTGAACAAACAAACCCATCATCATCACCGTAAACCAAATCGTCACAAACCATTTCAAATCTCACAAAGCTAGTTTTTATCTTTCTTTAGATCTAGGCCGTTTGGCCTTTTGTTTGGAAATTTGGGTTTTAAAAACGAAAAGAGGAGGAAAAAAGGGTAAGAAAGACAAAAAAAAAATAAAAAACAGGAGTGGTTTTAAATCCGGTGCGGCGGCGCCGCCGCGATGGCTCGCCGGCTACGCACCAGAGACTCACCGGCCGCCCTCACTCCTGTCGGAGAAGAAGAAGAAAGAAGGAGAGAGGTGAGAGCCTCTCTCTCTAGAAATAAGATAGAGAGAGAAGGGGAATGATAAAAATGAAAAAAACCGGTCCCCTAACATATATATAAAGCTAAACCGGACCGGTTCAGCCTTTGAACCGGCCTGAACCGGTCCAACCCAGGCCCACTAGCGCTCTCTCTCTCCCTCTCTCTCTGTGGCCCAATTCCCATCTTTTAATTCCTGCACCCCCTTTATAACTCCTTGCACCCCCCGCTTTTCATTTTAATATCTTTCATGCATTTTTTTTAATTCGTTTAACCTCTTTTATTTTCTTCTCATGCATTTTTATTCGTTTAACCTCTTTTATTTTCTTCTCATGCATTTTTAATTCATTTAACCTCTTTTATTTTCTTCTAATGCATTTTTAATTCGTTTAATCTCTTTTATTTTTCTTCGCATGCATTTTTTTTTTTTGCGTTACCTTCTATTTACTACTATCATCATATGCATATTTAAATCTTGTCATTAAATGCACACCTCAATCCAGAGTACTCTGGTCCTAATTTAACTGTTAATATTATATTATTCTCCAGAACAATCTGGTCCTTGTTTAATTAAATTAATCCAGAGTGCTCTGGTCCTAATTTAACTGTTAATATTATATTATTCTCCAGAACAATCTGGTCCTTGTTAAATTAAATTAATCCAGAGCGCTCTGGTCCTAAATCAACTGTTATTTTCTTCTCATGCATTTTTATTTATTTAACTTTTTTTGCTTATATAATCATTCTCCAGAGTATTCTGGTCTGTGTTAAAATAACCTTATATTTTCAGCTTAACATTATTTTTTTCTCATTCTGCTTATATAATTTTCATTCGTCATTCCAAAATAACAAAAAACATGCAAATAATCAAAAATCACAAAAATATTTTTTATATGCAAACCTTGATTTTTTTTCAATCAAGTGATCGTCTTTTTCTAGTTTATTTCTTAATCAAATCATCAATCAATTCTAATTCTACTTTAAGTCATCTTTCTTTCAATATAAAAAATACAAACAAATTCCAATTTGCCATTTGGCTTTTCATTTTAAAACCCTTTTTTAAAAACTATTAAAAAACACAAAACAAATCAAACATCAATTTCTACCCCGAACTACGAGGTTTTGATCCCTCACGGGTACGTAGGCAACGGACATGCGTCCTTCCAAATCAATAAAAAATGTAGATAAATTAGTTCTCTATTTTTCTTTTATCATTGAAAATTCCATTTTTTTAAAAGCAAGCAAGTTTATAGCACAAAAGTTAAATAAAATCAAGAGGTTCTCGTAGAGTACTACGAATATTTAGGGTGCTTAACACCTTCCCTAAATATAACCAACCCCCGAACCCTTAATCCCTAAAAAATATGGTATTTGAACCTTTTTCCACTCTCTTTTGAAAAGAATTAAAAGTTCAGTCGTGAAACCAATTTAGTGAGTCAGAAGCTAACGAAATGGTTTGATCTCCTAAAAATGACGCGACAGCACCTTTTGGAAACAACTTCCATCATAGATTATTAATTGTATCATGATACATTACATCTCTTGAAGCCTTTGCATCTCTTCCATATTCTTTTAAACCTTTGTGACTTTTGATATATCTATGCACCTTTTGGATACAACTTTCACCATAGATTATTAATTGTACCATGATACATTGCATCTCTTGAAAGCTTTGCATCTCTTCCATATTATTTAAACTTTTGTGACTTTTGATATATCCATGCACCTTTTGGATACAACATCCATCATATATTATTAATTGTACCATGATACATTGCATCTCTTCAAACATTTACATCTCTTCCATATTATTTTAAACCTTTGTGACTTTTGATATATATATGCACCTTTTGGATACAACTTTCATCATATATTATTAATTGTACAATGATACATTGCATCTCTTCAAACCTTCGCATCTCTTCCATATAATTTTAAACCTTTGTGACTTTTGATATATCTATGCACCTTTTGGATACTACTTCCATCATAGATTATTAATTATACCATGATACACTGCATCTCTTCAAACTTTTGCATCTCTTCCATATTATTTAAACCTTTGTGACTTTTGATATATCTATGCACCTTATGGATACAACTTCCATCATAGATTATTAATTGTACCATGATACATTCCATCTCTTCAGACCATTGCATCTCTGCCATATTATTTAAACCTTTGTGACTTTTGATATATCTATGCACCTTTTGGATACATCTTCCATCATAGATTATTAATTGTATCATGATACATTGCATCTCTTCAAACCTTCGCATCTCTTCCATATAATTTTAAACCTTTGTGACTTTTGATATATTTATGCACCTTTTGGATACAACTTCCATCATAGATTATTAACTGTACCATGATACATTGCATCTCTTCAAACCTTTGCATCTCTTCCATATTATTTAAACTTTTGTGACTTTTGATATATCTATGCACCTTTTGGATACAACTTCCATCATATATTATTAATTGTATCATGATACATTGCATCTCTTCAAACATTTACATCTCTTCCATATTATTTTAAACATTTGTGACTTTTGATATATCTATGCACCTTTTGGATACAACTTTCATCATATATTATTAATTGTACAATGATACATTGCATCTCTTCAAACCATTTACATCTCTTCCATATTATTTTAAACCTTTGTGACTTTTGATATATCTATGCACCTTTTGGAAACAACTTTCATCATAGAATATTAATTGTACCATGATACATTGCATCTCTTCAAACCATTGCATCTCTTCCATATTATTTAAACCTTTGTGACTTTTGATATATCTACGCACCTTTTGGATACAACTTCCATCATAGATTATTAATTGTACCACGATACAATGCACCTCTTCAAACATTTGCATCTCTTCCATATTATTTAACCCTTTGTGATTTTGATATATCTATGCACCTTTTGGATACAACTTCCATCATAGATTATTAATTGTACCATGATACATTGCATGTCTTCAAACCTTTGCATCTCTTCAATATTATTTTAAACCTTTGTGACTTTTGATATATCTATGCACCTTTTGGAAACAACTTCCATCATAGATTATTAATTGTATCATGATACATTGCATCTCTTGAAACTTTTGCATCTCTTCCATATTCTTTTAAACCTTTGTGACTTTTGATATATTTATGCACCTTTTGGATACAACTTTCACCATAGATTATTAATTGTACCAAGATACCTTGCATCTCTTCAAAGCTTTGCATCTCTTCCATATTATTTAAACCTTTGTGACTTTTGATATATCTATGCACCTTTTGGATACAACATCCATCATATATTATTAATTGTACCATGATACCCTGCATCTCTTCAGACATTTACATCTCTTTCATATTATTTTAAACCTTTGTGACTTTTGATAAATCTATGCACCTTTTGGATACAACTTTCATCATAGATTATTAATTGTACAATGATACATTGCATCTCTTCAAACCTTTGCATCTCTTCCATATAATTTTAGACCTTTGTGACTTTTGATATATCTATGCACCTTTTGGATACTACTTCCATCATAGATTATTAATTATATCATGATACATTGCATCTCTTCCATATTATATAAACCTTTGTGACTTTTGACATATCCATGCACATTTTGGATACAACTTCCATCAAAGATTATTAATTGTACCATGATACATTCCATCTCTTCAGACCATTGCATCTCTGCCATATTATTTAAACATTTGTGACTTTTGATATATCTGTGCACCTTTTGGATACATCTTCCATCATAGATTATTAATTGTAACATGATACATTGCAGCTCTTCAAACCTTTGCATCTCTTCCATATTCTTTTAAACCTTTGTGACTTTTGATATATCTATGCACCTTTTGAATACAACTTCCATCATAGATTATTAATTGTACCATGATACATTGCATCTCTTCAAACCATTGCATCTCTTTCATATTATTTAAACCTTTGTGACTTTTGATATATCTATGCACGTTTTGGATACAACTTCCATCAAATATTATTAATTGTACCATGATACATTGCATCTCTTCAAACATTTACATCTCTTCCATATTATTTTAAACCTTTGTGACTTTTGATATATTTATGCACCTTTTGGATACAACTTCCATTATAGATTATTAATTGTACCATGATGCATTCCATCTCTTCAAACCTTTGCATCTCTTTCATATTATTTAAACATTTGTGACTTTTGATATATCTATGCACCTTTTGGATACAACTTTCATCATAGATTATTAATTGTACCATGATACATTGCATCTCTTCAAACCTTTGCATCTCTTCCATATTATTTTAAACCTTTGTGACTTTTGATATATCTATGCACCTTTTGGATACAACTTCCATCATAGATTATTAATTGTACCATGATACATTGCATCTCTTCAAACCTTTGCATCTCTTCCATATTATTTAAACCTTTGTGACTTTTGATATATCTATGCACCTTTTGGATACAACTTCCATCATAGATTATTAATGGTACCATGATATATTGCATCTCTTCAAACATTGGCATCTCTTCCATATTATTTTAAAGCTTTGTGACTTTTAATGTATCTATGCACATTTTGGCTACAACTTCCATCATCTATGCACCTTTTGGATACAACTTCCATCTTAGATTATTAATTTTACCATGATACATTGCATCTCTTCAAACCTTTGCATCTCTTCCATATTATTTTAAACCTTTGTGACTTTTGATATATATATATATATATATGCACCTTTTGGATACAACTTCCATCATAGATTACTAATTGTACCATGATACATTGCATCTCTTCAAACTTTTGCATTACTTCCATATTATGTTAAACTTTTATGACTTTTGATATATCGATGCACCTTTTGGATACAACTTCCATCATAGATTATTAATTGTATCATGATACATTCCATCTCTTCAAACCTTTGCATCTATTCCATATTATTTAAACCTTTGTGACTTTTGATATGTCTATGCACCTTTTGGATACATCTTCCATCATAGATTATTAATTGTGTCATGATACATTGCATCTCTTCAAATCATTGCATCTCTTCCATATTATTTAAATCTTTGTGACTTTTGATATATCTATGCACCTTTTGGATAAAACTTCCATCATAGATTATTAATTTTACCATGATACATTGCATCTCTTCAAACCTTTGCATCTCTTCCATATTATTTAAACCTTTGTGACTTTTGATATATCCATGCACCTTTTGGATACAACTTCCATCATAGATTATTAATTGTACCATGATATATTGCATCTCTTCAAACATTGGCATCTCTTCCATATTATTTTAAACCTTTGTGACTTTTAATGTATCTATGCACATTTTGGCTACAACTTCCATCATCTATGCACCTTTTGGATACAACTTCCATCATAGATTACTAATTGTACCATGATACATTGCATCTCTTCAAACTTTTGCATTACTTCCATATTATTTTAAACTTTTATGACTTTTGATATATCGATGCACCTTTTGGATACAACTTCCATCATAGATTATTAATTGTATCATGATACATTCCATCTCTTCAAACCTTTGCATCTCTTCCATATTATTTAAACCTTTGTGACTTTTGATAAGTCTATGCACCTTTTGGATACATCTTCCATCATAGATTATTAATTGTGCCATGATACATTGCATCTCTTCAAATCATTGCATCTCTTCCATATTATTTAAATCTTTGTGACTTTTGATATATCTATGCACCTTTTGGATACAACTTCCATCATAGATTATTAATTTTACCATGATACATTGCATCTCTTCAAACCTTTGCATCTCTTCCATATTATTTAAACGTTTGTGACTTTTGATATATCCATGCACCTTTTGGATACAACTTCCATCATAGATTATTAATTGTACCATGATATATTGCATCTCTTCAAACATTGGCATCTCTTCCATATTATTTTAAATCTTTGTGACTTTTGATATATCTATGCACCTTTTGGATACAACTTCCATCATAGATTATTAATTTTACCCTGATACATCGCATCTCTTCAAACCTTTGCATCTCTTCCATATTATTTAAACCTTTGTGACTTTTGATATATCCATGCACCTTTTGGATACAACTTCCATCATAGATTATTAATTGTACCATGATATATTGCATCTCTTCAAACATTGGCATCTCTTCCATATTATTTTAAATCTTTGTGACTTTTGATATATCTATGCGCCTTTTGGCTACTACATCCATCATAGATTATTAATTGTATCATGATACATTGCATCTCTTCAAACATTTGCATCTCCTCCATATATTTTAAACCTTTGTGAATTTTGATATATCTATGCACCTTTTGTATACGACTTCCATCATAGATTATTAATTGCACCATGATTCACTGCATCTCTTCAAACATTTGCATCTCTTCCATATTATTTTAAACCTTTATGACTTTTGATATATCTATGCACCTTTTGGATACAACTTCCATCATAGATTATTAATTGTACAATGATACATTGCATATCTTCAAACCATTGCATCTCTTCCATATTTTTTAAAACCTTTGTGAGTTTTGAAATATCTATGCACCTTTTGGATACAACTTCCATCAGAGATAATTAATTGTACCATGATACATTCCATCTCTTCAAACCTTTGCATCTCTTCCATATTATTTAAACCTTTGTGACTTTTGATATGTCTATGCACCTTTTGGATACATCTTCCATCATAGATTATTAATTGTACCATCATACATTGCATCTCTTCAAATCTTTGCATCTCATCCATATTATTTAAACCTTTGTGACTTTTGATATATATATGCACCTTTTGGATACAACTTCCATCATAGATTATTAATTGTACCATGATACATTGCATCTTTCCAAACCATTGCATCTCTTCCATATTTTTTAAAACCTTTGTGACTTTTGATATATCTACGCACCTTTTGGATTCAACTTCCATCATAGATTATTAATTGTACCATGATACATTCCATCTCTTCAAACCTTTTCATCTCTTCCATATTATTTAAACCTTTGTGACTTTTGATATATCTATGCACCTTTGGGATACAACCTCCATCATAGATTATTAATTGTATCATGATACATTGCATCTCTTCAAACCTTTGCATCTCCTCCATATATTTTAAACCTTTGTGACTTTTGATATATCTATGCACCTTTTGGATACAACTTCCATCATAGATTATTAATTGTATCATGATTCATTGCATCTCTTCAAACATTTGCATCTCTTCCATATTATTTTAAATCTTTGTGACTTCTGATATATCTATGCTCCTTTTGGCTACAACATCCATCATCGATTATTAATTGTATCATGATACATTGCATCTCTTCAAACATTTGCATCTCCTCCATATATTTTAAACCTTTGTGACTTTTGATATATCTATGCACCTTTTGGATACAACTTCCATCATAGATTATTAATTGTACCATGATATATTGCATCTCTTCAAACATTGGCATCTCTTCCATATTATTTTAAATCTTTGTGATTTTTGATATATCTATGCGCCTTTTGGCTACTACATCCATCATAGATTATTAATTGTATTATGATACATTGCATCTCTTCAAAGATTTGCATCTCCTCCATATATTTTAAACCTTTTTGATTTTTGATATATCTATGCACCTTTTGTATACGACTTCCATCATAGATTATTAATTGTACCATGATTTACTGTATCTCTTCAAACATTTGCATCTCTTCCATATTATTTTAAACCTTTATGACTTTTGATATATCTATGCACCTTTTGGATACAACTTCCATCATAGATTATTAATTGTACAATGATACATTGCATATCTTCAAACCATTGCATCTCTTCCATATTTTTTAAAACCTTTGTGAGTTTTGAAATATCTATGCACCTTTTGGATACAACTTCCATCATAGATAATTAATTGTATCATGATACATTCTATCTCTTCAAACCTTTGCATCTCCTCCATATTATTTAAACCTTTGTGACTTTTGATGTGTCTATGCACCTTTTGGATACATCCTCCATCATAGATTGTTAATTGTACCATGATACATTGCATCTCTTCAAATCATTGCATGTCTTCCATATTATTTAAACCTTTGTGACTTTTGATATATCTATGCACCTTTTGGATACAGCTTCCATCAGAGATAATTAATTGTACCATGATACATTCCATCTCTTCAAACCTTTGCATCTCTTCCATATTATTTAAACCTTTGTGACTTTTGATATGTCTATGCACCTTTTGGATACATCTTCCATCATAGATTATTAATTGTACCATCATACATTGCATCTCTTCAAATCTTTGCATCTCATCCATATTATTTAAACCTTTGTGACTTTTGATATATCTATGCACCTTTTGGATACAACTTCCATCATAGATTATTAATTGTACCATGATACATTGCATCTCTCCAAACCATTGCATCTCTTCCATATTTTTTAAAACCTTTGTGACTTTTGATATATCTACGCACCTTTTGGATACAACTTCCATCATAGATTATTAATTGTACCATGATACATTCCATCTCTTCAAACCTTTTCATCTCTTCCATATTATTTAAACCTTTGTGACTTTTGATATATCTATGCACCTTTGGGATACAACCTCCATCATAGATTATTAATTGTATCATGATACATTGCATCTCTTCAAACCTTTGCATCTCCTCCATATATTTTAAACCTTTGTGACTTTTGATATATCTATGCACCTTTTGGAAACAACTTTCATCATAGAATATTAATTGTACCATGATACATTGCATCTCTTCAAACCATTGCATCTCTTCCATATTTTTTAAAACCTTTGTGACTTTTGATATATCTACGCACCTTTTGGATACAACTTCCATCATAGATTATTAATTGTACCATGATACATTCCATCTCTTCAAACCTTTTCATCTCTTCCATATTATTTAAACCTTTGTGACTTTTGATATATCTATGCACCTTTGGGATACAACCTCCATCATAGATTATTAATTGTATCATGATACATTGCATCTCTTCAAACCTTTGCATCTCCTCCATATATTTTAAACCTTTGTGACTTTTGATATATCTATGCACCTTTTGGATACAACTTCCATCATAGATTATTAACTGTATCATGATTCATTGCATCTTTTCAAACATTTGCATCTCTTCCATATTATTTTAAATCTTTGTGACTTCTGATATATCTATGCACCTTTTGGCTACAACATCCATCATAGATTATTAATTTTATCATGATACATTGCATCTCTTCAAACATTTGCATCTCCTCCATATATTTTAAACCTTTGTGACTTTTGATATATCTATGCACCTTTTGGATACAACTTCCATCATAGATTATTAATTGTACAATGATACATTGCATATCTTCAAACCATTGCATCTCTTCCATATTTTTTAAAACCTTTGTGAGTTTTGAAATATCTATGCACCTTTTGGATACAACTTCCATCATAGATAATTAATTGTATCATGATACATTCTATCTCTTCAAACCTTTGCATCTCCTCCATATTATTTAAACCTTTGTGACTTTTGATGTGTCTATGCACCTTTTGGATACATCCTCCATCATAGATTATTAATTGTACCATGATACATTGCATCTCTTCAAATCATTGCATGTCTTCCATATTATTTAAACCTTTGTGACTTTTGATTTATCTATGCACCTTTTGGATACAACTTCCATCATAGATTATTAATTGTACCATGATACATTGCATCTCTCTGAACCATTGCATCTCTTCCATATTTTTTAAAACATTTGTGACTTTTGATATATCTACGCACCTTTTGGATACAACTTCCATCATAGATTATTAATTGTACCATGTTACATTCCATCTCTTCAAACTTTTTCATCTCTTCCATATTATTTAAACCTTTGTGACTTTTGATATATCTATGTACCTTTTGGATACAACCTCCATCATAGATTATTAATTGTATCATGATACATTGCATCTCTTCAAACCTTTGCATCTCCTCCATATATTTTAAACCTTTGTGACTTTTGATATATCTATGCACCTTTTGGATACAACTTCCATCATAGATTATTAACTGTATCATGATTCATTGCATCTCTTCAAACATTTGCATCTCTTCCATATTATTTTAAATCTTTGTGACTTCTGATATATCTATGCACCTTTTGGCTACAACATCCATCATAGATTATTAATTTTATCATGATACATTGCATCTCTTCAAACATTTGCATCTCCTCCATATATTTTAAACCTTTGTGACTTTTGATATATCTATGCACCTTTTGGATACAACTTCCATCATAGATTATTAATTGTACCATGATTCATTGCATCTCTTCAAACATTTGCAACTCTTCCATATTATTTTAAACCTTTGTGACTTTTGATATATCTATGCACCTTTTGGATACAACTTCCATCATAGATTATTAATTGTACAATGATACATTGCATATCTTCAAACCATTGCATCTCTTCCATATTTTTTAAAACCTTTGTGAGTTTTGAAATATCTATGCACCTTTTGGATACAACTTCCATCATAGATTATTAATTGTACTATGATACTTTCCATCTCTTCAAACATTTGCATCTCTTCCATATTATTTAAACCTTTGTGACTTTTGATATGTCAATGCACCTTTTGGATACATCTTCCATCAAAGATTATTAATTGTACCATGATACATTGCATCTCTTCAAATCATTGCATCTCTTCCATATTATTTAAACCTTTGTGACTTTTGATCTATCTATGCACCTTTTGGATACAACTTCCATCATAGATTATTAATTGTACCATGATACATTGCATCTCTCCAAACCATTGCCTCTCTTCCATATTTTTTAAAATCTTTGTGACTTTTGATATATCTACGCACCTTTTGGATACAACTTCCATCATAGATTATTAATTGTACCATGATACATTGCATCTCTTCAAACATTTGCATCTCTTCCATATTATTTAAACCTTTGTGACTTTTGATATGTCTATGCACCTTTTGGATACATCTTCCATCATAGATTATTAATTGCACCATGATACATTCCATCTCTTCAAACCTTTGCATCTCTTCCATATTATTTAAACCTTTGTGACTTTTGATATGTCTATGCACCTTTTGGATACATATTCCATCATAGATTATTAATTGTACCATGATACATTGCATCTCTTCAAATCATTGCATCTCTTCCATATTATTTAAATCTTTGTGACTTTTGATATATCTATGCACCTTTTGGATACAACTTCCATCATAGATTATTAATTGTACCATGATACATTGCATCTCTCCAAACCATTGCATCTCTTCCATATTTTTTAAAACCTTTGTGACTTTTGATATATCTACGCACCTTTTGGATACAACTTCCATCATAGATTATTAATTGTACCATGATACATTGCATCCCTTCAAACCTTTGCATCTCTTCCATATTATTTAAACCTTTGTGACTTTTGATATGTCTATGCACCTTTTGGATACATCTTCCATCATAGATTATTAATTGTACCATGATACATTCCATCTCTTCAAACCTTTGCATCTCTTCCATATTATTTAAACCTTTGTGAGTTTTGAAATATCTATGCACCTTTTGGATACAACTTCCATCATAGATTATTAATTGTACCATGATACATTCCATCTCTTCAAACCTTTGCATCTCTTCCATATTATTTAAACCATCGTGACTTTTGAAATGTCTATGCATCTTTTGGATACATCTTCCATCATAGATTATTAATTGTACCATGATACATTCCATCTCTTCAAACCTTTGCATCTCTTCCATATTATTTAAACTTTTGTGACTTTTGATATATCTATGTACCTTTTGGATACAACTTCCATCATAGGTTATTAATTGTACCATGATACATTCCATCTCTTCAAACCTTTGCATCTCTTCCATATTATTTAAACCTTTGTGACTTTTGATATGTCAATGCACCTTTTGGATACATCTTCCATCAAAGATTATTAATTGTACCATGATACATTGCATCTCTTCAAATCATTGCATCTCTTCCATATTATTTAAACCTTTGTGACTTTTGATCTATCTATGCACCTTTTGGATACAACTTCCATCATAGATTATTAATTGTACCATGATACATTGCATCTCTCCAAACCATTGCCTCTCTTCCATATTTTTTAAAATCTTTGTGACTTTTGATATATCTACGCACCTTTTGGATACAACTTCCATCATAGATTATTAATTGTACCATGATACATTGCATCTCTTCAAACATTTGCATCTCTTCCATATTATTTAAACCTTTGTGACTTTTGATATGTCTATGCACCTTTTGGATACATCTTCCATCATAGATTATTAATTGCACCATGATACATTCCATCTCTTCAAACCTTTGCATCTCTTCCATATTATTTAAACCTTTGTGACTTTTGATATGTCTATGCACCTTTTGGATACATATTCCATCATAGATTATTAATTGTACCATGATACATTGCATCTCTTCAAATCATTGCATCTCTTCCATATTATTTAAATCTTTGTGACTTTTGATATATCTATGCACCTTTTGGATACAACTTCCATCATAGATTATTAATTGTACCATGATACATTGCATCTCTCCAAACCATTGCATCTCTTCCATATTTTTTAAAACCTTTGTGACTTTTGATATATCTACGCACCTTTTGGATACAACTTCCATCATAGATTATTAATTGTACCATGATACATTGCATCCCTTCAAACCTTTGCATCTCTTCCATATTATTTAAACCTTTGTGACTTTTGATATGTCTATGCACCTTTTGGATACATCTTCCATCATAGATTATTAATTGTACCATGATACATTCCATCTCTTCAAACCTTTGCATCTCTTCCATATTATTTAAACCTTTGTGAGTTTTGAAATATCTATGCACCTTTTGGATACAACTTCCATCATAGATTATTAATTGTACCATGATACATTCCATCTCTTCAAACCTTTGCATCTCTTCCATATTATTTAAACCATCGTGACTTTTGAAATGTCTATGCATCTTTTGGATACATCTTCCATCATAGATTATTAATTGTACCATGATACATTCCATCTCTTCAAACCTTTGCATCTCTTCCATATTATTTAAACTTTTGTGACTTTTGATATATCTATGTACCTTTTGGATACAACTTCCATCATAGGTTATTAATTGTACCATGATACATTCCATCTCTTCAAACCTTTGCATCTCTTCCATATTATTTAAACCTTTGTGACTTTTGATATATCTATGCACCTTTTGGATACAACCTCCATCATAGATTATTAATTGTATCATGATACATTGCATCTCTTCAAACCTTTGCATCTCTTCCATATTCTTTTAAACCTTTGTAACTTTTGATATATCTATGCACATTTTGGATACAACCTCCATCATAGATTATTAATTGTATCATGATACATTCCATCTCTTCAAACCTATGCATTTCTTCCATATTCTTTTAAACCTTTGTGACTTTTGATATATCTATGCAGCTTTTGGATACAAGTTCCATCATAGATTAGTAATTGTACCATGTTACGTTGCAGCTCTTCAAACCTTTGCATCTCTTCCATATTATTTAAACCTTTGTGCTTTTGATATATCTATGCACTTTTTGGATACAACTTCCATCATATATTATTAATTTTACCATGATACATTGCATCTCTTCAAACCTTTGCATCTCTTCCATATTATTTTAAACCTTAGTGACTTTTGATATATATATATATATGCACCTTTTGGATACAACTTCCATCATAGATTACTAATTGTACATATATATATATATGAACCTTTTGGATACAACTTCCATCATAGATTACTAGTTGTACCATGATACATTGCATCTCTTCCATATTATTTTAAACTTTTATGACTTTTGATATATCTATGTATCTTTTGGATACAACTTCCATCATAGATTATTAATTGTACCATGGTACATTGCATCTCTTCAAACCTTTGCATCTCTTCCATATTCTTTAAAACCTTTGTGACTTTTGATATATCTATGCGCCTTTTGGATACAACTTCCATCATACGTTTATATATAAGAGTGATTGAAGTTCTTCCTATCTCAAAATTCATTATTTCTTCTTCAATACAAAATGAATCATCACCCAAATCCTCATGAAATCTCCTCCCAAAATTCTACTATATCTAACTTCCAAGACGAGAATAGAATTACTCTGACAAATCTGTTCAACCATATTAGGGTTTAACTTAATCATGATTTTGAGGCTATTTCTACAAATAGATCAATTATCATCAACTTGAGTGAAGTTTTAAACGACGTTCGTATCTTTAAAAATTCCCTCAATCACGTGGAACTTGGTTTCTATCTAGCCATGCAATTTTTTGTTAAGTCTTTTCCATGTAACATGTGCATAATGAATAGGGATATTCTTTCCTTTCAAACCACTCATCATCAGTTTCAGTTATCAGAAAATAAATTCAATGTTCTTGATAATAAACATAGACAAATTAGTAATTCAATTTGTCAATAGAAAATTGATGAATATGCCCAAGATGCTCAAATCATTTGATGACACACAACCCCTGTAGAACATGAATACTGAAATCATCAAATGTTGATTGAGAGTCGGGTTGCCTTTAATCTGTTGAATCCAATTTTTATCTTATGTTGTAGATCGTATATTTGATGAAAATTGGATTCAACAGATTAAAGGCAGACACACAACCCGACTCTCAATCAACATTTGATGATTTCAGTATTCATGTTCTACAGGGGTTGTGTGTCATCAAATGATTTGAGCATCTTGGACAGATTCATCAATTTTCAATTGACAAATTGAATCACTAATTTGTCTACGTTTATTATCAAGAACATTGAATTTATTTTCTGATAACTGAAACTGATGATGAGTGGTTTGAAAGGCAAGAATATCCCTATTCATTATGCGCATGTTACATGGAAAAGACTTAACAAAAAATTGCATGGCTAGATAGAAACCAAGTTCCACATGATTGAGGGAATTTTTAAAGATACGAACTTCGTTTAAAACTTCACTCAAGTTGATGATAATTGATCTATTTGTACAAATAGCCTCAAAATCATGATTAAGTAAAACCCTAATATGGCTGAACACATTTGTCAAAGTAATTCTATTCTCGTCATGGAAGTTAGATATAGCAGAATTTTCGGAGGAGATTTCATGAGGATTTGGGTGATGATTCATTTTGTATTGAAGAAGAAAGAATGAATTTTGAGATAGGAAGAACTTCAACCACTCTTATATATATATATATATATATATACATATATATATATATATATATATATCTTTGTATGTATGTATGTATGTATACACGTATGATGGAAGTTGTATCCAAAAGGTGCATAGATATATCAAAAGTCACAAAGGTTTAAAAGAATATGGAAGAGATGCACAGGTTTGAAGAGATGCAATGTATCATGGTACAATTAATAATCTATGATGGAAGTTGTATCCAAAAGGTGCATAGATATATCAAAAGTCACAAAGGTTTAAAATAATATGGAAGAGATACAAAGGTTTGAAGAGATGCAATGTATCATGGTACAATTAATAATCTATGATGGAAGTTGTATCCAAAAGGTGCATAGATATATCAAAAGTCACAAAAGTTTAAATAATATGGAAGAGATGCAAAGGTTTGAAGAGATGCAATATATCATGGTACAATTAATAATCTATGATGGAAGTTGTATCCAAAAGGTGCATATATATATATATATATATATATATATATCTAAAGTCACAAAGGTTTAAATAATATGGAAGAGATGTAAAGGTTTGAAGAAATGCAATGTATCATGGTACACTTAATAATCATTCAAGTTACAATGGTTAATAATCATGGAACAAATAATTTTAAATTTATTTTGGAATGAATTTAAAACTTTGTATCCCATCCTTCAATATTTATTTGGTCCATGTTAATAATCGTACCAGATTAATAAACTATGTACCACAAAGCAATGTTTCCATATTGATAATGTATAATTGAACATGAAGCTTAAAGTTAATAGATTTTAGCATTAAAATAAATTGATATGAACATCAACATCAGGGAGAGAGGGACTTGTAAAAGTCTCATAACCATCCAATATTTGATTAAAATAAACAAAAATTTAAAAGTTAAATATTAAATTTATGTTTAGTCATTGTGGGCCGTTGAATTTTTTGTGATAAATAAGTTAAAAAGTCTGTCGGTGCATGTGCATTATATGGGGTGGGTTGTTGGGGTAGCATTGATATAAAAATGTGGATTATCATTACCATAAATGTTGTTATGTTGTTTTGTTTTTATTTAATTAGGTTGGACAAATATAGTTACATTACTTTATCCAACGATGATAAATTACATATATTTAACAAATCCTTTTTATAATGGTAACAAAAAAAGAATCCTTTTTATAATGAAAATTACCAAATCCTTGTTCGTACCTCATTTCCTTGTAATATTAAAAGAGATGGCAAAAGCACTTGAACTAAAGTTGAAACACAAATAAATATCTTTCTCTCTTGGGCTTAAACTCATTTCATTTACAACCATCCACCTACCATGGCAGATCTCGAAAAATTGCTCCAAATGGATCCAACTTATCATTTTTCTGCCATTCGATTATCCTTTCAAGTTAGAAATCTTTATTTCTACTTTAATGTATAAAATAATCTGATCATCTCATTTTTAAATAATGTATTTTATATGATATTTTCAGCAACATGCTGAGATTGGACCAATTTTTATTCAAAAATTTCATCAAGATCTAACAAGTGCTTGGAACATTTGCAATGACAAAGGAAAGATACACAAATTAAAGTTTAACATTAGCTTGTATAACCCAACTGTTACGGATGGATGGACTGAAATCAAAGAATGTTTTGATTTCCCTGACAATGTAGAAGTTGTATTTGCTTATTTTGGTCGGCTTGGATTTGTTCGTAATGAAAGTGGTAGAGGCATTGTTGTTAACTTGCGACGTTATAAATAAGGGATTTACATGTTGAGTGGTAGGGTGGTTGCACATGTATTTGGCTTCAAAGTTCCAACTGAAGTTAAGATTGAACTTCTTGCTGATGAGAAAGCTAAGAACATGTTTAGGATCACATTTTCGGGTGATCCTAACTTTGCATCTGATAAGCTAAAGGTTCAGCAACAAGCAATGTACATTACCTCTGATGATGATGAGCCCCAGGTTGATTCTGACAATGATGTGGCTATCCAAGACATGCAACAAGTTGAAGAAGTTCAGCAAGTGCAGGCAGTGAATGAAGTGCAGCAACCATTTATCCTCTTTCCATTAAAAGTTATACAAACAATCACTTTCACCCTTACATTTTTCATCCCTGCGATCTCAACATACAAACCCAGCACGTCACTTTCAACGCAGACAAAAATTTGTGTACAACTTCATCATGGAAGGTGATTCATCAAGGTAAAATACCCCACCCTTAATGCTTTTTGTCGCATTGTGTTAGATCTACTTTTCTTTTCATTACCTTCAATATGTAACCCTAAATCCGAGATAGACCTATAGGGTTTAACATTTTAATGTTTTGTTTTGTTATTTTTCCTAGTTAGATCTATAGGTATAACATTTACATTTTAATGTTTTATTTTGTTATTTTTGAGTTTAATGTGAAATTATTTACGGAAATGACCTATGTTAGTGTACTTACGTTTAAGATATTTGATTTTTTTTTATGCTGTATTGCAGTGATAGATGGTTCTCTATGGAAGCCAGAAGAGGTGAAATTCTGGAAACCATCATCTAGCCGAATCAGGTAGAAAAACACCTATGAATTACGTGCTTACAACATCATTGCAAATTCATAAATTTACACTGAACAATATTTGTTTTATTTCAATTTAGGGAAGGATCCGTATCCCAAAACAGTACTGCAAAAACAATCGCGATAAACTCAAGCAAAAAGCTCTTGATTTGTTAATTGATGGTGAAGGCATACAATTTGAAACATGTTTTTGTATATGGGTCCTGGAGTTAGGATTGCTAGGGCTTTTGGTATCAAAAATCCAACCAGGGTAAGGCTAGACTATGAAGGTGCACAAAATGTTTATAAGTAGACACGACTAGGAGATATCCACGTTCCAAATGTATTCCCGGCGCATGTAAAAGAGGAGCCTATTGAGATTTTCTCTGACGATGAAATGGAGGTGGAGGAGGTTAATGAGGTGGAGGAAGAAGATATTGAGGTGGAGGGTGTGACTGAAAACGTGCAAGAGGCTGCCGCCGTTGATTTCTATCACTTTGAGAAGATTGTCACAAAAGCGTTGGCTTCCGTTGAAAAGCCTCAATTGTTGGTATATGAACTTCATTTTTTTCCAATTAAATCATTGTTATTATCGCAATCTGTTAAAACATTGTTGCCATGGATTACTCCTTTTTAGGATTACTAAGTAGCTTTAGTTATACGAAGCCAAAATGTGCTAAAACCAATACTTTGTACAATTTAGCTTTACTTATATTGTGTTTTCTAGCATTGGCTTAGTGGGTCTGATACAATAGGTTTGTTCCCATGGATTACTCCTTTTAGGATTAGTAGGTAACTTTAGACATGTGAAGCCAAAATGTGTTTTCTACCATCGGTCTTAATGTGAATAGGTCTGATATATTGGAAAAGTTTCAATCATTTCAAATTGGAAAAGTTTATTTATTTATGTTTTCAAAAAAAATTAATTTAACATACATAAATTGTGATGATTTACACTGTTTGAATCATTTGAAATCAACCTTGATAAGTTAATTCTTTGTTTGCTTTTTTCATCCAGCATTTTCCTAATTCAATATCCAAATGGGTGTTGAGAAGCCGATATCTTAGAATGACGTTGGAAGATGTGGAAACACATAAGACCTATGATTGTAGGATATGGCCGGAAGAAGGAACGCTGAGAAGTGTTTGGCAGGTGGATGGTATGATTTTATCGTGGACCGTGGTTTACAGGTGAATGACAAATTGATATTTGATTTAAAGGATCCACCAACAAAAATGTTTAATCAACATGTCCGAGACCACTGAGAAACAGGAGGAAGGATGCAGGAGGAAGGAAGGAAGAGGTTATGTGAGGAAGGAAGGGGTTATGTAATCTTCAGTTTGTTTTGGAAATGTTATTGTGTAATGCTTGCATGCCTAATGACTTTAGTAATTGTGTTTTTTTTAATTTGATGTTGTAATGACAACCATTTTTGGTTGGAATATTTTGGTTGGGTTATTATATTCCAACCATAATTTGTTCAAAATTACTTAACCACTACGGTGAAAAACTTTTATCTTTGTATTATTATCATGAGTCTTTTTCAAAATTCTAGGTTTATGTTTCTACAAATAATATCCAAACACACTTAGACATTGCTATATTGTGTTATTGCTATATTGTGTTTAAAAAAATATCTTCATTTTTGGGTAACGTAGTTAATTTGTTTTCATTACACAATCAAAGCAAATTGGCAAAGTAGCGGTGTACATTCATACAAGACCAACAAAATACATACATAAAAATCTTAATTTATCTAATCACTGATGCAAATAATTTGTGTGGATGATTATCAATATGAAGAACAAGTAGTCTCCAGCTTTGAGTTCTTTTGCCCTAACAAAATCAAACCATCCGCTTCCAACGTATTTCTCCATCCAATTTCCTTTATCACGAACTTCACATTCATATTCTTCTCCATTTTCATCATCAACGATTCGAATTTTCGATTGATTCACATACATACTTTGGATTGCAATCTTCTCAGGAATATGCTAAACATTCAAAAAAAAATATTACTTTTCAATCAGAATGCCACAAATTACAAATAAAATTGCAAATACAACAAAAATAAAAAACCAACCAGAACATTCCTTCCAACAGCCGTAGCAGAACTAATACTATGCATCCAAAAAGTATGATCACCATTTTGAAAATTTTGAAACTGTGCAAATATTGGGCCATCAACTTCTTCTTCGTTTGGATTTTCTTCTACCGGAAATGGGTGAAAATTGGGCATCAATTCGTCCAACACCGGATCGATTACATTGCTGCAGTTACAACAACGGCTAATAAATAACCAAATGATTGAATAAAGGCTAAAATATGGTTTTAGTCCCTGCAAATATGCCTCGTTTTGGTTTTAGTCCCTGTAAAAAACTGAACCCATTTTGTAATTTTTGGTCCCTGCAAAATATTTTGTTTTTGAAAATAGTCCCTCCAAGGACTATTATAAAAAACAAAAAATTTTGCAGGGACCAAAAACAATTTTTTTTTACAGGGACTAAAACCAAAACGAGGCATATTTGCAGGGACTAAAACCATATTTTAGCCTTGAATAAATAACACAAAAATTGGTGTTACCTGCTAGAGGAAGACATTTTCAGATTCAAACCTAAGATTTTTCTTCTCAACCTTCGAGCAATACCAAGATTCAATACAACCCTTATAATAACCCAAGCATTTCTAAATGGGATGCGACCCGAAATTGTTTGCCCGGTCCATACGTAAAAAGCCCAATCTTTTTGCCTTGAAAACGGATCGGAAAACCCAAAATAATGACCCGATCTTTTTAACCTATCCTCTTTCACTAACTTCATCTTCATCCATCTTATACGGCGATGATGGCAGACCTGCATCCGCCGCCCACAATCACCATCTTCATCATTCTTCGCTCATCGTTCATCGTTCTCCTTCGTTATTCTACCATGATTACAAACTAAACTATACTTAATTGATAAATGAACATAATAAATGGAAATGATAATAATTTATTAATGTGATATATAAATAATGAAGGAGAATAAATAATTTCTTTGTTTTTAATTTGTAAATAAATTATTCTAAATTATATGTAATTCTTTATTTTACTGAAGATAAAATACATTTCTTAACTTATTTAAAAAAAATAATTACTTTTTATTAAGTTACAAATTGAATTACATTAATGTGAAAGGATATTTCTGCAATTTTGAAGAATAGCGGAAATACCTACTATTCAAGTACCACATGTGCGATCTTGGCCATTGAATTTTTTAATATTAAATCAATGGTGATATGCCTATTTTTGCACCATACCAAAGAAAATACACTTTGGCATGCTAAACGCCACCTTTTGAAAGATTCTTCTCTAGAGAAATTGTAGGATTTGTTGGATTTCATTTTTCCATTAATCACACTAACCAATCGACTTACGAGTGCATGAGACAATATCAAAGATGAAGAGCTAGCACTACTTTTGTTGGCTTCACGATCCAATTCTAACAAATCCCTAGTGCTGTCAATGTTCGGAGGAAATTAAGAGCACTACTGAAATATCTCATATTAGGTAAAAAGTAAGAATGAGAAAGATGATCCACCTTACATGTACACGGGGGAAGATGTGTGGCAAGCTGTTCGTTATTATCCAAAAGTGACAGATAATGGATGGCGAGCCAAACTTCCAGGGTATGGAGATACTCATCACTGGACCAAAAGAAGTATATTTTGGGATCTTCCATATTGGAAGGACAATTTGTTACGGCACAATCTTGATGTGATGCATATTGAAAAGAATGTCTTTGATAATGTGTTTAACACTATCATGAATGTTGCTAGAAAAACAAAGGACAATGAAAAGGCGAGATTAGATTTACCTTTGCACTGTTTACGCGGTGACTTGGAGATGACCCCTCTTCCTAACGGAAAGATGGCAAAGCCAAAGGCAAGATACACTTTGACATCTAAAGAGGCAAAGTTGGTGTGTGAGTGGATTAAGGAACTAAAAATGCCTGATGGCTATGCTTCAAATCTTGCAAGGTGTGCTGATGTCTCCAAGGGTAGCATGCATGGTATGAAAAGTCATGATACCCATGTATTCATGGAGTGTTTAATACCAATTGCTTTTCGTTCTTTGCCAATAGAGATATGGAAGCCATTAACAGAATTAAGTCTTTTCTTTAAAGACTTATGTTCCAATACATTGACGATGGAAGGCTTGGTTAAGTTGGAAAAAAACATTCCCATCATCATATGCAAGCTAGAAAAGATTTTTCCACCGGGTTTCTTTGACTCAATAGAGCATCTCCCGATTCACCTTCCTAGTGAAGCAATCCTTGGCGGTCCGGTACAATATCGGTGGATGTATCCATTTGAAAGGTAATTGAAATATTAGCATTTTTTATATCTTAGCATTTTATTTGATAGTAATTACATGGAACATCTTTTGTGTAGAGTGATGGGAGATTCAAAGCGATCAGTGAGAAATAAGGCTAGAGTAGAAGGTTCCATTGCAAATAGCTATTTATACCGCGAGGCAACCCATTTTTTCTTTCACCACTTCAAGACCTTCAACCTGTTATCGACCACAAGTTTTAGAAATGATCCCCGATCTGCACATGAGGGAGTTCTACCAACTTTGTCTATCTTGAGCAAATGTGGTCGTCCTAGTGGGAAGCCTAAAGATTATTGGCTGACAGATAAAGAATGGAAATCTGCTCATGTGCATGTCCTTATCAATTGTGATGAGGTTAAACGATATCTTGAGTAAGTTACATTCTTATCACATCAATTATGATCTCAAACCAATGCATATACTTATTAATTTGGTTGGTGATGTCAGCATGTTCTTGGAATGTCATTCTATCAACAATGAAGATGCTTCTAGTCATATACATGCAGAATTTCCTTTGTGGCTGAAGAAATATGTAGGTTAATGCACGCAATTTAATTAGTTAGCCAATAAATTACATAAATTTAACTTGTGCCTTATGTATAGGTACACAATGACAGAAACGGTGTGACAAACCCATACATTAGAGGATTATCTATGGGTCCTGCATCGAAGGCAATATCATGGAACATGCACTTTGTTAATGGGTATAAGTTTCACACTCAAGAATGGAGTAATGGAAAAAAGACCACAAATTGTGGGGTGCATGTAAAAGGTATTACAGAAGGAGGAGAAGATGATTATTATGTGTTATACCCTAATTTTGGATCTAAAAATACTAGCTCAATTCTTCTTTTCTTGTATTTCAAGTCATTTGATATGTCTCTGATCAATTGCACCTTCCTCTGCATCTTATTTCAATGTTACTTGCAAAAATTCTTGAAAAAGGGTATATTAGTCATTTCCTGTATCCAAACTCATTTTAGTACTTTAAAAATTGTTTGTGTCTTTTCATTTGGTTTGAATAGGTCTTTATTTCAATTCTATGTCAAAATCCATTTTAAGAATCACAGTTGAAGTCATTTTGAGTCAGTCTAGCTCCTAGGGGCATTTTAGTCATTTCCTATGTTAAAAACTCTGTTTAATTTCTAAAAATTGTCTCTGAGTCTTTTCAATTGGTTTGAATAAACTCTTGCTTTAATTTCATGATAAAATCCATTTTAAGATTGCATCTGAGTCATTTTGAGTCGTTTTGGTCCCCAGGGGCATTTTGGTCATTTCACACGAAATTTCGACAGAGAGAGGTTACTTTAAAGTACCTCATTTAAGTAGTTGGTTCGTTTTAGTCCATTTTGTGTTTTTTATTGGTTTCACTTTACGTTTATTTCAAATTACATTTTTTAATTCAATTTTATTAATTTTTGCACTTTAGTCCTTTCTTCTATTTTATTTTTTATTTTCTTTCTTTTAAAATCTTTTCCAATTTTCATCTTAGTCCTCCAAGTCAAACTTTTATTTTTAGTTTTTTTTTAGGTCAATTGCAGATTGGTCCCAAATTCTTAAAAATTGCAGATTAGTCCAAAAGTTTGTTACAAGTCCAAATCCACGTGGCAGCAAGGTATTGGTCCAACTATCACACATGGAAGCTTATAAATAGCCAACTCATCAATGCACAGTAGACAGATCCATTCTCTAACCGCCAACTCAACAAACACAAGTCCATTTTCTCTCTCATCTCCTCAGAGATCAAACACCAAAAATTTCCAGAAATTGGAATGAACACCATGAATGTTCATCCCCAATTCCAACCCTAACCGAATTCAATTCACACCAAATCCCCATCAATTCAGCACCAAAACACATCAATTCACAACAATCCATCACAGAACAACAAAAACTCAGAATCAAATCAAGAACACGAAGAACACAATGAAAACCCTAAGTTTCCAGAACGAAGAAGTGAATTGAATTGAAGCTAATTCGCTGCAATTCTCAAAGATTCGAGTTCGAATCTTCATCATCGAATTGAAAGAGCCGTAATACAAGCACGAATTCGAAAGAATTGTGCGATCACAGTTCAAAGAGGAGAGAAGAAGAAGGATCGAAAAGATTCGAATTAGAGAAAAAGAAGAGGAAGATCAAGAACCGATTTATTTTCGGTTTCGAAGCTTACCAGAATCATCAAAACATATCAGGACTCAAGTTTTCCGAAGATCATCATCTAAAACCTCCAATAAAATTGTCAGGTAACACTCAAATATCATCGTCCTTTTCCAAAAACAAGTTACAAGAACGAATCAACATAGATCTTCAGACTTTCGGAGAGTTTCACTCGAAAAGATTGAAAACCTAAAAAATAATTTCGAAACCGTAGCGAAGTCTTTAGATCTACGTTGATTCAGATGTCATCTGTGTAAATCAGTGTTAGATTCATGATTAGGGTTAGGAAATGAGTAGATCGAAGCAAAAAACCGTAAGCTTCTGAGAGAAGATGAGAGAAGATGAGAGAGTCTGAAGAGAAGAGAGAGAAATTAGGGTTTAGAATGAATTAAACCGGTCCCTGCTGCTTTTATATAGGTGTGAACCGGATTGGTTCATTCGAACCGGTCTGGTTCACTCCTGGACCATGTGTCTTGACCATCTGATCTAGGGTTTAGGATCCTGGATCAATCCAACGTCCCTGATGCGTTTGGATGATCCAGGATCCATGCAGGTTTGGGTTTGGGCCTAGGCTTCCCTTTTTTTTCGTTTTTTGTTGTTTTTTTGCTATATGCACTTGTTTGCTTGCTGTTTGAACCCCTGCATGCTTATTTTTGCACTATAAAATTCCTAAAAAAATTTCTATGTGTTCTTGATCATTTTCTTGACATTTTTGTGATGTTGTTATGTGTTAAAGCTTGATTAAAAAATATGTGTTATTTTCTTGTTAATTCTTTACTATTTTTGTTAAAATTTGTGAAGTTTTGCATGTTCTTGAGTCTAAAAATCTTTTTAAAAAAAAATTCTAAAATTTTCATATACATTTCTTGATAATTTTGTAGTATTTTTGTGATGATTTTTGCATATTAAAATTGATAAAAAATAATGTGTTGATTTTCTTGCTATTTTGTGATGTTTTTGGATTAAAAACTTGTGAAAATTGCTTGAGTCTAATTCCAATTCCTTGAAAAATGTTTGTGACCTATACCATATGATTTTGTGGAATTTTAGCTACTGTTTGTATGTGCTTTTGCTGCATGTGTGTGAATTTTGCTTAATTGCTTGGCTTGCAAGTTATGTTTGTGAATAAATAATGCAAATGTGTCTAAATTCACTTAAAAAATGTCAAGTTCATCATGTTGCCTTGATCCTCATCTTAAAACCAGAGTTTATGCCCTTTGAAAAATAGGTTGAATTGTGAGGATTATAGGTCATATGATTCTTGCATTTTTGTGGTTGAATTATAGCTATACCATGCATTATTTTGGCTATGTCTTGTGCCAATTCCTATGCTCTTGCTATAGTATTGTTCATGCTTTATCTTTACCATATCACACCTCATACTACTAACCATTTCATTTCATACTTCACACATTCCATAAGCATTTCATCCTCCATCTTGTATTCTTAGTCCTTATTATCATACACTTTAATTTTTACACAAAGGCTTAGAATGTAATGACCTAGGGATTTTTGTACTTTACTTTTATGCAATTTTAAAATTCTTGCAAGACCATAGCATGTATCTAGGCCAATGATGTAAAGGACAATGGACTCTAATGATGTACACCGACACAAGCACCGACACATGCACACACATCACATAGATACTCTAGATGTATGCTTAAGGTATGCATGCCTTAGATGTATGTGTAGGGAATGTATGCTTTAGATGTATGTTTAGGAACTTTAAAACTTAGCCTAAAAATCATTTTCCAAATAAATATGAACAATATCACTCAAATCATTTTCTAAGTAAACCTTGGGATCAAAACCCCATTGTATTTTCCCTTTTATTTTCTTAATCAAATTTCAATGAAAATTAATCATACTTGACTTCTTTCCAAAATCACTAATCAAACCTCACAATTTCACAATCTTATGCCCTTGAGGCCTCTCTCTCTCATTCTTCAAATTCCAATTTTCAAATTTAAAATCAACCAACAAAAACAAAAAAAAAACATTTTTGGAAGAGAACTACGGCGGATTTGATCCCTTAAACGGGTACGTAGGCAAGGAATCAAAATTCTTTCAATTCGAATAAAACAAAATTTTAATCACATTCTTCTCCCTCCAATTCTTCACTTAGTAAACTCTTAGGTGTAAATATCATTTTTTAAATAGCATTTAAAAATAAAGCGCGCGCGTAGAAAGTAAAGACGGTTCCTATAGGATACTATAGTCGTTATGGGTGCCTAACACCTTCCCGTAGCGAAAACAACTCCCGGACCTCGATTCTCAAAGTGTTTTGCTTATTTTTTCCCTTCCCAAGAAAAAATGAGATATCAAAGGTTAGAAAGGTTCAAACTTAATCAATGTTTGACACCCGAAAACCAAGATAAAACATTATGGCATCATTCAACATATCTTTCAATTGGAATACCAAGACTTGAGCAATAAGATAACACTGTTTTATTGTCAATGGTTTGACCCAACAAAGACTCGCGGGACACGGGTTCATCCGCAATACAATATTGTTGACATTAAAATGGATAGACATTATGCTCTGTATGACCCGTTCATCCTTGCGCAAAAAGTAAGACAAGTGTATTATGTCCCTTATCCAGATATGTGTAAAGATATGCATGGTTGGTCTGCGGCAATTAGTACAAAACCAAGAGGACATGTGGAGATTGAAATAGTAGAGGATGAAATTCCTTATCAATGCGATGATATGTCACCCACTGTACCCGTCACTGAGTTGGAAATACTGCATGGTTTAGCTGATGCAACACTAATTGAAGAGGTTGAGATGATTATTGATCCTAACAATGATCCGATGGACCACGATGGTCAATCGGAAGATGATGATGAAGAGGAAAGTGATGGGGAGGACAATGAGGATGAGGAAAATGAGGACGAGGATGAGGATGACGATGACTACGATGATATATAGATTACATTATTATTGTATTGAAGTAGTTGTTAGTTTAAGGGAAGGATCAAAATTGTATTTTGGAGTATTAATGTTTAAACTGTGTATTTATCTTAATTTGTAGTACACTATGTATTTATTTTTATTTCTCTTATTTCTGCTATCACTACATGCTTTCGGTTGTTTGTATTATTCTGCTAGTTCTAACTGTACGTATTTTCTCTTAAGCGTTCACATATTTCTGTTATTTTCTGGTAGTGAAATCAAGGGAGGAGCTATCCACACCACAGGTCGTAAGGCTCACCATGACGTGGCGCTAGACATGGTATGCATTCATTAAATTCTTTAAATATTCATTGCTAGATTTTTTTTTGTAATTTCCCTTAAATTTGACCTATGACAATTTGTTTCATGACTTCATTGGCAGTGTAAAAAACTAGAACGACCTATCTATCCCGATGAGCACTTCTTGTTCACGCGTAAGAGGAAGTCTGATGATTGGGTTGAAAGTCGTGCTGAAAAAACTTATGTAAGTTATTTATTGTAAAATTTTGAAGTTGGCATTGAGTTACTAGTTGCATTGGTGCAAATGTGAATTGTATTTTTTTTTTCTAAGACAAGATTAGGAACCTAAAATCAGAATCTGAAGCATAAGTTTGAACTAATGCTATCAGAATTAGAAACCTAGGATCAGCTGAGTGCTAGTCCCTACATAGCAAAACTACAAGTAATGTTTGTTTTTAAGGTAACAAAAACAAAATCACTATCACACAGTAGTTGAGACTAGCTAGTGATGTTAAATATTACATTGAATGGCCGCGTGTATATAGGAAGGCTTTGTTTTATTATGTTTTGTTTCTCTTATATTTATGCAGTAAGTATGTTACAACATAAAAGATGATTGTGCTATATCAGTAAAATCAATTCATTGGGTTGTAATATAATCTGGTTGTCTTGTGAACTATAAGAATTATTCTCTGTTGCTGAATTATTCTCTGGTGTGAATTGAAATTAGTTACATACATTTTGGATTGTGGCAGAAATTATGCATTGTTGTAGTAGAGACTACATGCATGTTACCTTTTGGAATAGACATGAAACATGCACTACAAATGTGTTCGCTAATTTGACAATATATTAATAAGTTGTGTTTTGGCTTTAGGATTGTGTTTTGGCTTTAGGATTGTGTTTAGTTTCTACTAAATTTATGGTTAAGACTTCATTATATTTGTGGTTTGTTTATCATTAGATGCCTCAATTTCAATTCATGTTAATATCTCTATAATATTATATTTTTAAGTCTTAAATATTATTTTGTAAGTATGATAAGGGGTCGTTGACCAACAAAAAATATCCACATGCATTCAAGTTAATTAATGTCAGTGAATTGAATGCAATTGCGTACGGTATTTTTCAATAAAATTGATAGCTTATTATTTAGCATCCACAATTTCGAAAGCTAAACTTAGCATTCACAGTTACTGATGCTAAATTTAGACCAACTATTAGCGTCCATTTTTATAGATGCTAAGTAGCGTCTACATTACATGCAATTTTAACACGTGTTTAGCTTCAATTTTAGCGTCCACTTTTGCAGATGTTATTTTAGCGTCAGCTGGATGCTAGTGTTTAGCATCCAAGCTTTTACTGTCGTCAATTTTTTGTACTCTATACTGACTCTAAATGGCTGTTAGCATCCACAATTTGCCTTTTAGCATCCATTTTTCAGCTGAATCTAAAACACCATTTTCTTGTAGTGAAATAAAAATAAAAACCTTAGGTAAAAAAATAAAAAAATAAAAAAAAACTTTGTTGTGGTTGATGGAAAACCATTTGTATGAATTTGATTGTCCTTGCAACTATTATTACTATTTTTGATGAAATAAACTATTATATGGTAAAGGGAGGAAAGAAATAAAATGTGATGTATTTTGTTTTGGTTAAAAAATTTGTCGTTAAATTGAGAATGAATTATATGAATATTTTTGTGTTAATATAATTTTGGTGTCTTAAAAAGATGTTGAAGTAATTCTAGGTAATTAAAAAAAGATAATAATTTTTTAAAAAAAAAAAAAGTATTATCCATGGATATCTGCAAATATTCATATACCCAATCATATATTAACCTAGTTTCTCTTATCCATCACAACTAACTTTTTACTCAATCATAGGTTAACCTAGTTTCTTTTATCCATCACAACTAACTTTTTACCAATCAATAATCATAGGTTATTCCAACGCTTTGAAAAAGCCAGTTCAATGGCCAACATAGCACCAGTAAGTTCAACCTGCGAAGCATTGCCTTGGCCACCATTATGAGCAAAACTTCGTAAGTTATAAGCTGCAAAATTTCTGAATAAGCCTCCATAAGCAGCATGAAGTTGCTTTTAGTTATAAGTTTGTGTTTTGATGATATTCATTAGCTAGGTTTATTTGATGATGTTTAAATATTGTTAGTTATAACCTAGAATCATGTTAAAACACCTAGCAATATTTGTCTCATTGTGTCCTATGGTTCTTAGATGTCTATGTGTTGACTGTGTATATAAATCTTCATCTTGAGTGGCCAAAACCTTGTGTCTAGATGTTTGATTCGATTCAAAATAGTTTGAATTGCATCAAGGAATGTTTCTGCCTTTGTTTATTGTTGATATGGAGCTTTGATTCGAATCATGATTCCTGGAATCATATCAATCATGAATCGAATCAAAATGTCTTGATTTGTATCATTCATTGTCTTTGGTCTTGTTTTTTGCCTCTTGGAATTAATTCAAATAGTCTTGATTCGTATCAATCTTCATAGCTTCATCTTTTTCTTGCATGAATGAATCGTATCAAATTTTCTTGATTCGCATCAATCTTAATCTGAAAACTTTTGAATCGTATCAAATATTTTTTATTCGTATCAAATTTTGACAGCATCATATTTTCTTTTTTCACATGTCTGAATCGAATCAGACTTTTACTGAATCGATTCACTACATTGTTTTTGCCTAAAATCTTGCACATATCACTCCTCCCTATATATAGCAATATCCATACTCCACCCAAAATACTGGATCATTTGCATTTATTCTCTCTCTCCAAACCTCATTTTCAACTTGTTCTTCGGGATTAAACACGTTTTCTAAGAATCATTGTGGTCTTTGAGTTATAGATTGCTAGAGTGTTATAAAGATTGTAAGTTGGTTGCTTTCAAGGATATTGATTGGGAATCAAGGATCTAAAGTGAATTGAGTAATTTTATTCCACCTCCAAGGGTGTTGGGGGTTCTTTCTAATCTTTTCAAGTTCAAGGGGATCCAACCGCCGGACATAGAAAAAAAAAAGTTCGAGGGAAGAGCTTCAAGGATTGTATGGGTGATTGAGGGTTTGAAGACTTGGAGAAACGCCAATTTCAAGGGGTACTTGAAGATTGAGGGTTGTGGTTGCACAGGAGCTGAAAATTTGGGTAATTGAAAGAGTTCTTGTAAATCACAACATTGTAATCAAATTTCAATTTTAGTGGAAGTCCTTGATAGAAACATTTTCTATCAAGAAGAGTAGATGTACCCCGAAGCGGGGAAGAAATGAGGAACTACTATAAATTTCGGTGTCGTTTCTCTTCCCTTTCCTCTTTTACTTTGTGTTAATTTGAGTATATGAATGTTTGATAATTGTAGCTCACTGATTTGAATGTGATCTAAGTTTTATTGTTAACCTAGTGTTAATTCATTGAATTAAATTTTCTCTTTAACTCAATATTGATCACATTTGAATTCAATCAAGTTTCAATTCATCAAATTCATATACCTTGTGTTCATTAGTTGTAGCTCGATATATTGCTCTTATGTTTGGTTTGAGAATTGTCTTGTTTTGTATTTATTTATTTATTTTTTTTAGAATTATTGATAGTTGATTGTATTAAGATTTAGCATTTAAATCTCTCAATTTAATAATAAATCTTATTGTTCTTTCAAAAAAATAATAATAAATCTTATTGTGTTTACATTGTCTTAATCTCTTTGTCATTGTTATCGTTTCAAGCACTAATCCAATAAACCAAAAACTATTTTCAAACTCAATTTCGCTAAAACTCGATAAATTTTCAAAAACGCTATTCACCTCTCTAGCGCGTTCTTTACCTTGTCATATAGACCAACACAGCAGAACCATTAGACCCACGAACCACGAACCTTACATATATTATGAATTGTCCTTACCAACTGAGTTAAGCTCGTGACTTTCAAACTTGTATCTAAATAGATGTAAAACATTTCAAGGGAGATAATGGATCACTAATCTTGTTTTAGGAAGAGAACATATGGGGGAAATATTGTGTTCACCATTGAAGATCATTTGAAGCTTGGATTCAAGCCCCATATGCTTTTTAGTTGAGGGGATTAAAATTGCAGTTTGGCCAAAATAGGAGACTAAAAATTGCTTATAAGTTTAATTTTCTGTCGCATGTTATTATTTATTTAATTTTGTACAGTAATTGTTATTTATTTTGCTAGTAATTTTTGTTTTTGAGGATTAATTTCAAAAGTAAGTTATCGCTTATCACACTCATTTTTTTAGTAGTCTCGTAACTAGACTCACGCGCTAAAACTTTGTTTGGTAAAAAATGTCGAATAGTTGATAAGTTAACTTATAACGGATAAACTTATAGTGGATAAATTAGGTGAATGAATTTGTAATGTTTGATAAAATTAGCGGTTGAACTATCTCATAAGTATTAAATGATGTAAAAGAAGATATATTTAATTATTTATTTTTTTCAATTGAGGCTACAAAGAGTAAAATCGAGATAAAATATGATAAGCTTTAAGCTTTAAGCTATAAGCTACTGGAATCAGCTTATCAAAAATTGCTATAAGCTGGTAAAAATATGTTTTAAACTCGAGAGAAAATGACAGTTATCAAACGAGTGTTTTTTTTTAGTCAAATGAGCTTTTGTAAAACATAAATTATAAGTTCAAATAGTGACTTGACAAACACACATGGGAAAAAGTGGAGAATCCAGAGTTCCAACTACATTTATCGGACACTGACGTTTAAAACCTATTCAAAAATATTGTAATAAAAAATGAAGAAATAAAAACTTAACCTAAAACCCGACTATGTTTGATAATAAATGGTGGATAGTTACTAAGCTAACTTATAACGGATAAACTTATAACAGATAGTTGAATGAATTTGTTGTGTTTGATAAAATTAACGGTTGAACTAACTTATAGAAATGAAATGACATAAAAAGATATATTTAATTCATATTTAATTTTTTTCAATTAAAGCTACGAGGATAAAATTGAGATAAAATATGATAAGCTATAAGTTTTAAGCTATAAGCTAGTTAAATTAATTTATCAGAAAACACTATAAGCTAGTAAAAATAAATTATAAGCTCACAAAAAAGTAACGATTATCAAACGAGTATTTTTTAATCAAATGAAGTTATAAAACATAAAGATATAAGCTCAAATATATGACTAGACAAATACAAGTTTGAAAAGTAGAGAATTCATAATTCAAACTCCAATCTCTACCTATCAAGCTCTGTAAGCTACCAATCAGGTGGCATTTAGGGTGCACAAATGTTAAATTTGTGCACCATACACAAGTTAAGGGAAATTATTTTTAACCATTGAATAAGAGAGGGACATTGATCCTTATTATAGTTTGTCCATTTACTTTGTTTTCAACCTCCCTCACCCACCCATTTCTTCCACCACCTCCTTCATGCCCCCATTCACTCGCCACTACACCAACATCAAACACACTTAAAGTTGAATTGTTTCATTCATAAGCACAAAAATAAAATAACACATAAATTCAAATCTTAATTACTATTCATAAATTGTTGGATCTCGAATTTTAGCAGCGAATCAACCCCATGGTCGCTTCGTCATGCCACCGTAATGGATTTCTTTCACCGCCGATGTCACTGCGATGTTCATCGATTCTGCGTTTTTCTCTGCGTAGATCCAACAAAATGGGTGTTGTTGTCTTTTATTTTGAGGGACTTAGGGTGGTGCTCGTTGAGGTATTGAAGACAATGTTCAAGGAAAACGAGCATTAGATCTTGTTCTTTTTCACAAGATCTATTTAAGGATCTACTTCTTTTTGCGTTCTGAACACCTTCGTCGGAGAGCCACCGTTCACCGTCGTTGCCAAGGACTCTAGTCATCATCTCCATCTCATTTTTTTGGACAACTTATCCTTTTTTTTTATCATCAGTAAAGTGTATGACATTTTTTTTTACATGGAAGTGTATGATAACAAAAAACATAAAAAAAAATTAAGGATAAGTTGCCCAAAAAATGAAATAGAGATGATGACCGGAGTCCTTGGCAATGGCGGTGGACGGTGACTCTTCGGCGAAGGTGTTCAGAATGCAAAAAGTTGTAGATCATTAGAGAGATCTTGTGAAAGAGAACAAGATATAATGTTCTTTTTCCTTGAACATTGTCTTCAACACCTCCACGAGCACCACCCTAAGTCCCTCAAAATAAAAGACAACAACACCCATTTTGTTGGATATACAACGACGAAAAAAGCAGAATCAATCAACATCACAGTGCCATCGGCGGTGAAGGAAATCCATTATGGCGGCGTGATGAAACGACCATGGGGTTGATTCGCTGCTGAAATTCGAGATCCAACAAATTATGAATAGTAATTAAGCTTCAAAATTTGGGTTATTTTATTTTTGTGCTTACCAATGAAACAAGTCAATTTTAAGTGTGTTTGCTGTTGGTGCAGTGGCGAGTGAATGGGGGAATGAATGTGTTGGAAAATACATGCATAATTTCCTTCCTCCGTGAAATCAAAATAGGCACTAGCGGAAATGTGAAATATAAGTGTAATGACACAAAGAGAATTTTAGCGTGGAAAACCTTCTCAATGTGAGAAAGGAAACCACGGGACCCTTGGGCTTCTTAAACTTCCACTATAATGATATTGGGAATACAACAACTTCACCCTTTGGTGGATCTCACTACAATATATCTTTCAGTTTGTAAGGAACACTCTCACAAATTGGCTCACTTTCCCTCACAAGAAAAACTCTCTATGAGGATCACTTTTCTCTTTTGAGCAAGACTCTCTTTCTCTCTTGCTTTTTGTTGTTCTTCTCTTGTGGTGTGTTGTGAATGCTTGCTCATGGTCCTATTTATAGGAGAAGCAAGCCAAAGTTGCCTTACATGCATGAAGACACTTGTCATTTGCCTTTCATGCAAAACACCAAGTGTCCCTTGCAATACATGCACTCATCATGTGTCTCTTGCAATGCATGCACCACAACATATGTCACTCGTACACTACACCATGTATTACTCATACAGTACACCATGTGTACACCATGCACCTTGCTACATGTCATCACATGCAACCTTCCATTTTGTCAAATGTATGTTGGCCATGTGGCAATGGTTGGACCCCACAGAATGGTTAGACTTTTGACCCGTGCGACGCACTGATCTTGTCGACTATAATAGAGACCAATGAATAATCTTTAACACGTAAGATTATGGGTCGATCAATAAACACAAATTAAATTATTAGAGATACAATATTACAATCAAATTTGTCTTACTGTGTCCTTCAATGACACTTGAATCTTATCAAATTTTACATTTTAGTTTTGAAAAACTAATCAATTAAAGACTGTTATTTTTTTTTTTAATCATAATATATTATTGGGGGATTATCTTCTCATTTTTTTTTAAAAAAAATTATGAAGAAAAAAGATAAAAAGAATACAATATTATATTGTTGCATGGGTCAATTTTATTTATTACTTTTATAGTTAAAAAAAAAATTATTTAAGTTATTTGATTCTCTTCATTGTCAATTTTATATAGCCGAGTTTGCATGGAAATTAGAGTATTATGTTTGTAAACGTATTAAATAAGTGTACAAAATATTGTCAAAAAAAAGGCAACATAGGAATGAAATTGGTACGATGCATTTTTTTAGATGAAATTTGTTAGGTTAAATTACTGTTAACCTAATACAACAAATTGGAGGGAAAATATCAGGTTAAGTTACTGCAAACATAATAAAATTAATAAATAAAGATAAAGATACAAGGGTCAGAGTTCAAAACATCATATTACAAAATATTGTCAAAAAAAAGGCAACATAGGAATGAAATTGGTACGATGCATTTTTTTAGATGAAATTTGTTAGGTTAAATTACTGTTAACCTAATACAACAAATTGGAGGGAAAATATCAGGTTAAGTTACTGCAAACATAATAAAATTAATAAATAAAGATAAAGATACAAGGGTCAGAGTTCAAAACATCATATTTCTCCACATTTAAACGTGTTAGTTCTAACCATCAGACTATTTAATAAAAAAAAAAAAAAAAAGTGAAGTCTCAAAACTGATTTGAGAATAACTTAAAATACCAGACCAATTTAATGGTTTAGTCGATACAAAATGAAAAACAAAAACTTAACCTAAAACCCAAACCCTCTAAACCTCTCCCCATTTCCCAGCAACCCATCCCACCGCAGCAATGCGCTTCACCATCTTCTCCCTCCGCCCCACCACCCCCACCTCCCACCACCTCCACCTCCGCACTCTCTTCTCCGGCACATTCACCCTCGTCCGCGACCGCGGCCTCGACCACGCCGTCGAACGCGAAAAGAATCTCAAACCTCTTCTAACCCTCCTCTCTCTCATCAACAACGAACCCACCAAATCCCTCCCAATCTCCATCATCAAACAATCCCAATCCCTTAACCTACCTTTCCGCCCCATCGAATTCATTCGAAAATACCCTTCCGTTTTCGAAGAATTTTACCACAATGGTTGCACTTTTGAGCCTCATGTTAAGCTCACAGCAAAAGCTATTGATCTTAATGCTGATGAAAAGTTCTTGGTTGCTAGTGATGTTTTCAAGAAAGATGTTGCTGTTAGGGTTTTGAAATTGTTGATGATTGCGAAAGGGAATAAGATTCCTTTGAGTGTTGTTGATGGTTTGAAATGGGATCTTGGTCTTCCTGATGATTATGTTAAGTCTGTTATTCCGGAGTTTCCGGATCATTTTCGCGTTGTTGGTGTCGATAATAATGCTGTTTTGGAACTGGTTTGTTGGAGTAAAGAACACGCTGTATCGTGTTTGGAGAAGAAATATGGGGATAAAGCGAAAGGGAAAGGGGTCGAATTGGGTTTTCCGGTGCAATTTTCGACTGGTTTTGAGATGGATAAGTAGTATGAGAAATGGGTGAAGGAGTGGAATGGTTTGAGGTATGTGAGTCCGTATGAGAATGGTGTGAATTTGAGTGGTTCGAGTGAGGAATCGGATAAGTGGGTTGTTGGGGTTTTGCATGAGATTTTGAATCTTTTGGTGAGTAAGAAGACGGAGAAAGATAATGTTTTGATGATTGGTGAGTGGTTGGGTTTAGCGTCGAAGTTTAAGAGGGTGATTTTGGAGCATCCGGGGATATTTTATGTGTCGAGTAAGAATAGGATGTATACGGTTGTTTTGAGAGATGGGTATAAGAGGGGTTTGCTTGTTGAGGATAATCCGGCAATGGAGTTTAGGAGGAGGTATATTCATTTGATGAATACTGTTAAGGAAGATAGCAAGAAAGATAAGGATGAGAAGGGAAAAACAAGTTCAAAAGAGGGTAATTTGAAAGAGGATGAAGGTAATGTAGGAGAGGAAGAGCGTGACGAGAATCGCGGGGAGGAGGAAGAGGAAGGGAGCTGTGAGGAGTTGTCTGATGATGAAGATGAAGATGTTAGTGAAACTGTCGATGATGATGATGATGATGAAGAGGAGGAGTCGGCGACGGGTACTCGTAAAAGCTCTGCCAATAGAAGGGGAAGAAACAACTTTGTTGAAATGAATTCTGCCAATAGAAGGGGAAGAAACGTGGCAGAAACAAATTCTTCCGATAGAAGGGGAAGAAACTTTGAGGGATCGAATTCTACCAATAGAAGGGGAAGAAACTTTGAGGAATCGAACTCTACCAATAGAAGGGGAAGAAACTTTGAGGAATCGAGTTCTAACAATAGAAGGGGAAGAAACTTAGAGGAATCGAATTCTACCAATAGAAGGGGAAGAAACTTTGAGGAATCGAATTCTAACAATAGAAGGGGAAGAAGCTTTGAGGAATCGAATTCTAACAATAGAAGGGGAAGAAACTTCGAGGAATCAAATTCTGCCAATAGAAGGGGAAGAAACTTTGAGGAATCAAATTCTAACAATAGAAGGGGAAGAAACTTTGAGGAATCGAATTCTAACAATAGAAGGGGAAGAAGCTTTGAGGGATCGAATTCTGCCAACAGAAGGGGAAGAAACTTCGAGGAATCGAATTCTGCCAACAGAAGGGGAAGAAACTCTGTGGAAATGAAGTTAGGTACTGAAAAACCTTCGAGTGATTCTCGTAGAGAGAGATCAGGTGGGAAGGTTACCCAGTCAACGTGGGAGATGAATGCATCAGAAGTGTCTAAAAGAATGCAAAAACCAGGTGAATATAAAGATGGTGAAAATTCGCCGCAACGATCAAGATCCTCTAAAAGCAGAGAGGGGTTATTAACTGTTAAGAAAACCGTTGTTTAGTGAAGATATATCTGTTACTCAATTGGTGTGCAGGTTGGTTGTTCTTCCTATTGATCCTATTATGTTATAACTTTCACATCTTTAAGGTTAGAAATTTGGTGTTTTGCTTATTGTTTTTGTTTTTCTATGCAATTTATTGTTATGCCTGTTTTTTATGAGAATGTTGGCTGCTAGAAATCAGATAAAATATGACACGACTTCAAGACCTGTAATTAATACAAAAACAGATTATAAATTAAAAGAGGGGAAAATATAGTAAAAGTTAGCTCGAGTCATTGTAATCATACTGAAATGCTATTGATTATCTTATTACTACTAGTTATTATTAGATGAACGGAGTAACTACACTATTCTCATATATACATGTATAAAAAACTTAAAATTTAAGAAAAAATTATGTAGTGTAACAAAGTGTTGAGTATTCATGCTTCATTCCTTGGTTGGTTGCGTCTTCATCTCTTAGGTCCTTGGATTAGTTGTTGATGATTAACTTATTTGTGGTTTTCATAGTAGCAGAGAGGCTGACTTTTTATTGCAAATTGCAAAAAGTGATCTTTGCCGCTCGTTCATGCTCTTGGTTGGAGCACAGTAATAGTGTGTTTTCAAGAAGGCTTCCTTTTCGTAGATAAGATTAGGCATTTGACTTGCATTTGGTTGAAAGCAAAGTATCAGTTTTAGGGGATTTATGAATATGAGAAATGCTAGCAAGTAGCAAAAGATACCATTATTAGGTGAATTTAATGTTAGTCTTACTAAATAGTTTTAGGCCACTCGTCATTTAGGGGAATCCATGTGAAATTAACTCAATTATACTTTTTTTGTTTATAGAAAAGAGCATGTGAAATGTGTTTTTGTTAGTATTTCTCTTCCTAAGATATACACATGTATGTGTCGATAGCGGCGCTATAGCATTCAATAGCAGGAACATGTAGCGGAACCGATGGCCACTGTGACACCTTCAGCCTGTGAGGCGCTTTCCACAGTTGCGGTTGTTGCAGCCATGAATGGCGGTGAAATTGTGGCCAGGTCGCAGCTCAAATCCGTTATCAGGTCTGCTATTAGAGCTTCAGGGCTAAATTTTGAAAATGTCTTATTTTGAAAACATTGTCTTTTTTGAAGGGTATAATTGTCCTTTACGGCACTTTAAGTGACTTAATACTTTACTGTCTCAATTCCCGTGTTTTCTTTCTTCTTGTTGCTGTTTCCTTCTTCGTGTGCTCTGCCACGTCTTTGCGTGTGCTCTGTTGCGTCTTTTATCTTCATTGTTTTGTTCTGCTTTCATGTTCTGTTCTGATTGTTTTGATTTATACTCTTCATTCTGTTCTTTCGTTGCTCTGTTCTGTTGTTTTAGGCCTTGTTCTTCATTCTGTTAAGTTCTGTTCTTTGATTAATTTAAGAACTTAGATGTCATTTTGATTACATATATAACTTGATTTTGATAGGAAATGAAAAAGTTGATTGTAATTATTAAGCATGATGGTTCAATTTTGTGTATTTTTCTATTTTTGAGTATTTATGTTTACTTTGACACTGATTTTAGTCTTTGCAATAACGGCTATCCCGCTATCCGCTACCCGCTACACTGATAGCATTTTAGTAGGTCGACACTGTGCAGTGGTATCTGGGATTAACAGTACACGAAATTTTTTCTTTCGATTTTTTTCTGTTTTATTTTCCTTTTTGATTTATATTGGAGTGTCGCTTATAATCCATGTTCCTTGTAATTTGTTCCATCTGTTTTAGTGAATTACGAATACTTGTGAAGATATGTATCAGCCCAATAGATCTTAACTTCAAATTGGGCTTTAATATTAACAATGAACTTTGATCAATAATTATCCATGTGTTTAAGTTTGTGTTTTTTTAGCTTTGAGCTTTAATGTGTATGGTATAAATATCATGCATTTGTTTCCTTGTACTTCGAGTTAGAGGCCATATTGCTCCCCGCTTCACTTAAGTATTTTGTGAGTTGGCCGCTGTAGCTCTGATCCACAATTGATTACACTGCTGTGCATATACTTTTATATGCCTTCCGATACGTTTTGAATAAACAATGCTCTGTTGGGTATGTGACTCTGCACGTGTGTGGAAAACTGTATTGGAAGCAATTTTCTTCCCCCTAAAGTTTATCGACACTGTCAAGTCTCCCTCATTGGGTCCACTTCTATATACACTTTTGTTGCAAATACTGTTTTATGTTGCAAAGTGTGTTGTTGCAGATTGTATTTGCAAACATCTGTTGGGTATATTACATCACTATTTGATAATGTTCTCACCATTATTTTCTTCAAGTGGTTTCTTCTTCACATTATTTTCATCGAGTGGTTTCTTCTCCATTAACATATTGACTATTCATCTTCCGGTGAGTCTCCTGTCTTTTCTAAGGCCAATCTTTATACTTAATTATATACGGATTGTTTTAATAGTTTTGTGGTATTATTGTTTTTGGTTGTTCAGATTACTCTAAAATTGGGATAGGGTGACAATTTTACGTACTTAAATTTGTACTCCTACACGTGATTATTTCACATTCATCTATTCGTTTATGTATTCTATTCAACAGAAGCCATACAAATCACTAAATATGGATGACTTGTAGCACCGAGTTTTCTATCTTGAGTATTTTTCTAACGACTATCTTGATTTACATTAACCTTCAAGACAATATGTTGCTACTCGACCATTCATGGTTTTTGGTTCTTCTGGTAAGTCTTATGGACCGGAAGAACCACAAACCATGAATGGTCGAGTAGCAACTTGTTGTCTTGAAAGATGAAGCAACTGATGTGGATGAGACTCTGGAATCAAGATACTTGTTAGAAAAATACTCGAAACAGAAAACTCAGTTCTATAAGTCATCCATATTTAGTGATTTGTATACATGTTGAATAGAATACATAAAGGAAGAGATGAACGTGAAATATCCATGCGTTAGAGTATAAATTTAAGTACGTAAATTTGTCACCCAATCCCAATGTTAAGAGTAATCAACAATCCAGAAACAATAATACTACTTGAAACAATACATGAGGCTCGCCGGATGAAGAACCAGAAAACAGTTAAGAATGATATGGGTTGTAGTTTGTATTTTGAACCAAGACGAGGGGTTTTAGCCATACGAGGATGATAAAGGGTCCTTCTTATTAGAAACATTGTCGTTTGTATATTGAACCAAGATTCAGCTCAAGGAAAATATAAAGGCCATTGCTTTAGCTTAGTACTAGTCTAGCATCTCAAATAAGCTTCTCGACAGCAGTTAACTACTTTCATTTGGCCTTCACTATGAAACACAAACACCTGTCATGAAACACAGACACATGTCACGTTGACACCAGTAATAATTTGAGCAAATGAATTGAATGTAATCTTAAATGGTGGTATTGATGCTTCAGTGGGGCTTCTTTTCCATATCATTATTTGCTTCTTGTACATTTGTCGATGTTTTTATGTTACCTTTGCTGTTGCTGTTTGTCTCTTCAAATTTTGAAATTTAGGTTTTTGTTTTTATTTTGTTCACAGAAACGCAATTGGCATCGGCATGATTTTTTTCTCCGATCAGCCCTGTTCTTTCAGAGGTAGGACAATCTATTTCATAGAAGGGTAGTTTTGGTATGCTCTATTTACTATGCATGATACTACAAATCTACAATAGCTTTAAAGGGGACTTCAGAGTTCAGATGTTATTTTCAACAGTGCTGCTACTAATCTTAATCAAGTGTAACACGAGAAAACCTACAAGTTTGTACCTTACAAGTCAATTAACGTTCGCAACTGTTTCATATCCTATGATTTCTGCTTAATTATCTTCAGTTGTTGTCCCTAGAAATATTTGGTCTTAGGTAAAAAAAATCTTTATTTTGTGCTGCAAAATTATGATATCTTTTTTTGAAATGTATTTAAAAAGTTGTATAGTTGATGGTTGCAATCAATAAATTTGATTTCTTTTTAATATTACTGTCCGGTCTAAAGCATTAACCAAGTTTGACAAGTAACTTGGAGCTTCAACTAAATTACAATATTATTGTTACTCTTGTTACTCTGATTTCATCAAATTCATTGTAATCTCGCATGTAAATGACATATGCTTAATGCCTCTAGGCCCCTAAATGATATCTTTTTTATCGACCAAGACAAAATTTTATATCTACTTAGCTAAAATGGTCAGGTTGAAGACTGTAAAAAAGTCTTTTAAACCTATTAGACTGATCTGCATAAGTAAATATAAATAATAATTTTTTTATTTTTATTTTTGAAAGAAAGAACTACTATTCTTATTGTTGTTATACTACCTCCGTCCCTAATTATAGGACCCTTTTGAAAAAATAACGGGAATTAAGATAGTGGATATTTGTATTAAATATGTTTGTAATTACTATTGTTTTTACAATTTTATCCTTTAAGAGAGATGGTTGGTTTATGTTTTCAACATGTTATTTATTTTGATTGAAGAAAAAGATGTATAATAAATAGGGGCATGTATGTAAAGAAATAATTAATGTAGTTGGAAATAGCAAAGGGGTCTTATAAAAAGGGACAAAAAAAATTCTCAAAAGGGTCTTATAATTAGGGACGGAGGTAGTATTAATGTGTACCTTGTTAATTCATGCATATTTTTTTCTTTAATTTAATTTAAACGTGATGATCTACATTCCATAAAAAAAATATTGATCCACATCAAAAAATTTATCAATAAAATTAGCTAAAAAGTTAAACAATGACTCTTTGTTAACTCGGTTAAACGGGGAACTGGTCTAAAATGTAACGATCAAGGGTGTAACGATCAAGGGTTATAGGAATTTAGACCAGATAGAGATATATTTGATATTTTGAGGTGCCTATGAACAATTGAAGATGCTTAAAGAGCAATTTTTATTAGTTACACTTCTGTGTTGTTTTGGCCACATGGCCCAGGCCCAACCTAGTTTACATTATCTGTAAAAATAAATGGGAGCTATTTTACCCACCCCTCAAAACCACTTCAAATGTACAATTTTGAGAAAAAAACTTACAAAACACTATTAATATTTTTTAAAAGATCGAGATGGTAGAATTATTATTAAAAACAGTGACACTAATAACCATTTTATAAGTGTTTCATGTGAAGTACCAATAAGTTTTGTTTTTTTTTAAGGAACTCTTACCAATTCGATGATATATGCCAAACAAATATCCTCTGTCCGTCCCTTTATGTAAGCATATTTTGTATTTTTTACATTTCTTAAGAAAAGTTGTCAGTGCAATTAATATGGATTAATATTACCAAATTGTCATTTGTTTGTATGTGTATTAAATTTGACTTTTTATATTTCAAGACAAGTTAGTAGCATTAATTATGAATATGTTTAGGAAAGAAAATAATAAATGCATCTAGTAATTTGAAAAGGGATTTATATTGGGTTAATTATGTTTCTAGTCCCTATAAAATAGCAACCTTGTAAGTTTAGTCCTTACTTAATTTTAATAGCATTTTTAGTCCCTAATTTTGTTTTTTTGCCCTGAGTATTAGTCCCTACTCAATTCAAATTTGTTTAATTTATGCTTAAACTCTTAAATTTTTGAACAATTTTTTGCAGACATGTTTAGAACATTACTAAAAGTTCCTCCGCAAAAAATTATCTCAAAATTTGATTTCTACATCCAGATTTTATTACTTTTTATCTTTAACTTTTGTCGTTTTAAAAAATTCATATTTAATTCATTTCATGTCTGAAAATTCTAAATTTTAGTAAACGAACCTTTCATAGTGTTCTAATCTTGTCTCAAAAAAATCGTTCAAAAATTTAAGAGTTTAAGGATAATTAATCAAACTTTGTTTTAGCAGGGACTAAAATTATAAGTAAATTTTTTTTTATAGGGACTAAAAATGCTATTAAAATTAAGTAAGGACTAAACTTACAAGGTCGCTATTTTATAGGGACTAAAAACATAATTAACCCATTTATATTTAAAGACAACATTTTAGTCTAAGAGTTATTAAATATAGGGACAGAGGGAGTACATTGTTCATATAAAATGATTTCGTAGACAAAGAATTCCAAGACTCTAGAACTCTACATGTTTGTTTTCCTTTAAAAAAAAAAAAAAACTCCACATTTTTTTAACAAGAAAACTCTACATGTTTTGTCTCATACACCCTCCGGTCACTAATATAAGCAAAAATTTGATTTTTAGATTCATTCATTAAATGATGTATATAGTCTATAATAAAGACTACATACATCATTTAATAAATGAATATAAAAATCAAATTTTTGCTTATATTAGTGATCGGAGGGTGTAGGTGGCACTTGTTATTAAAAACATGACGGTCTTTTTTTTTTGTCCAATGGATGTGAAAGTTTTATTAGACATCGATAAATAGTTTGTTTTTACAAGACATCAATAAATAGTTATTGCTTCCCAAAAAAAAAAAACTAAAGATATTGCGTGCGTAAATTTAAAAATTTGAAATTTCTAGTTTTGGTCAACATCCAAGAGCTATGTACAAAGTATTTTTGTCACATCTTTGCAAAGTATTATTTTTTTTTTTAAAGAAAGTACTCTCCGTTCCTTAATACATGTCGTTTTTAATGAAATTTTTGTTTCAAAATACATTTTGAACGTCTTGGTATATTACATTCAGTTTTTTTTTTGTGTGAATAAGCGTGTTGAAAGTAAATATGAAAATGGATGTGTAAGTCCAATTCAATTAATGAAGTGGATTTTATTAAGTCGAACATTTTTACCCGAGTTTAAATTTGCAACATCACAATTGTGTGTAAGTTTGAAGTGGTGATTTTTATTTTGTCTACATACAAAAAAAAAAAGATATTACGGAAAACATTGCATTATTTGATACTTCATCCGTCCCAAATTATATGACGTTTTAGACATTTTACGCATACTAAGAAATGTAATTAATTATATATGAGAAAAATATTATGAGTTGTTTTACAAAATTGTCCTTAATAAATGGTATGAAAAATATAAATTAAATAATTGAAAGTAGAGAAAGTAATAAATAGTTAATGGTAGTAATAAAAAAATTAACATTAATGTTTCATTGTAATTGTAAAGCGACTTATAATTTAAGACAATTTTTTTTCAAATTGATTTATAATTTAGGACGGAGTGAGTATTATTTTGTTTGGCACTGATCGAGAATATTATCAGAAGAAATCATTAATTGAGAAAAAATAGAATGTCAATTAAGTTTAATGGTAACACAAAATAACATTTAAACACTTTTTATAAACATTTAAACTCTTAATTTTGATTATTAATAAGTTGATAATAGAAGAAATAAAATAAAAAGATGAATGTTAACATTTGGGAGAATAGACGAGAAATTGAATAGTATTACAGGAGTTGCCCCATAGAATTAATATAATCAAAAACCTTACTTTGTTTTTTTCGTAAAAAACAAAAACCTTATACTTAATAACTTTTCGTTTACTAAAGCAAAGGTTTAAAAACCTACTTAATATATCATAGGCAAGCATCAACATAGAGTAGGCTAGCACGCCTCTAAAATAAGGACAAGCAAAGAAAAACAGAGAATAGACAGAATAGTCCTATCAATATATTAATTAAAATGATAAAGATAATCTAATATGGATCTTTAAAAAAGGTTTAAAGGTTGATTCTTATTATTTTTAATACATTTTAATAAAATATAACAATTTTTTCTCTCTTATGTTATGATTATAAAATTCAAAATTTTACCAAAATCGATAAAGATCCACCTTTAGACCTATTTTAGAAGGTTCGATTAGACAATTTCGTAAAATCCATTATAGTTCTTCCACGGTTTTGTTAGTCGTTATTGTTTAGAAAATAATGTATTGGTAATTTTGAGATATTTGTCGAAATTTTCTCATATATGATTAAATTGATGTGCTTGTGAGTTTAATTCAGTTGGTAGGAACAATGTGTTAACAGAGGCAATCTAACATAGCATTATGAGGGAAGAAGAGAACACAGTACTCATGGAGGAGAGGAAGAACCCGTAAGAGGCTAGGGTTTCATTAACCAAATGAAAGCATAATCTGTACAAAGTTTACAAGAGATATATATATATATATATATATATATATATATATATATATATATATATATATACTATAGAATAGAAAAGGTCTAAAGTACCCTTACTACTAACTAATAATAACAATAATATTTAACATCTCCCTTCAAACTCACGACGCGTCAACAGGGAGCATCGAGTGGGGTGGAGTGGGAGGGGGGAAGAAAATTAGTTGGGTGAAGTGGAAGTCGGTGTGTCAACAAAAAAAGAATGGTGGTATTGGGGTTAAAGATATCCCGGTCATGAATGTGAGCTTACTAGCAAAATGGAGATGGAGGTTGCTAGATGAGGAAGAGGCTTTATGGAAGGAAGTTCTAGAAGTTAAATATGGCCCGTGTAAGGGGCGGTTGTTATGTGGCGGAAGTCCATCTTGGCCGAGGTTCACTTCGGTTTGGTGGAAAGAGGTTGTGAAGTTGAATGATTTTGGGAGGATAGATTGGTTTAATGGGGAGGTTTTGCACAAGGTAGGAAATGGTTTCAAGACGAGTTTTTGGAAGGATAATTGGTGTGGAAGTGGGAGTTTTGCCCAAAAGTATCCTCGGCTTTTTTCGATTTCAAGTCAAAAGGAGGCTTTGGTAGGGGAGGTTGGGGGGTTCACGGAGGAGGGAGGGTTTTGGAATTTAGTTTGGAGGAGACGGCTCTTTGTGTGGGAGGAAGAATTGGTCACTAGCCTCTTGGAGGATTTGGAAGGGATGTCTTGGTGAGGATAAGTGGAGATGGAATTTAGAAGAGAATGGTAGGTTTTCGGTTAAATCAGCCTATTCGAAGTTAGAAGGTTTAGTATTGGGAGAAGTGGAATGGGAGGATTGGGAGAAAGGGGTGTTTGAAAATATGTGGAAGAGTCTGGCGCCGTCGAAAGTGCTTGCGTTTGGTTGGAGGGCCTTGCTAAATCGTATTCCCACTAGAAGTAACCTTGCTTTTAGAAATGTATTACCACCGGAAGGGACAACTTTGTGTGTGATGTGTGATTCCCATGTGGAAACGGCGGATCATCTTTTATTGCATTGTGATGTAGGTAGTTCGGTTTGGTTAAAATTGATGAAGTGGTGGGATAATTGGTTTATAATTCCACCCAATTTATTTGTTCTTTGGGAGTGTTGGAGTGTGTGTGGGAGGTCAAAAAAAGTGATTAAGGGCCTTTGGTTAATTTGGCATACAACCGTTTGGGTGATTTGGAAGAAGAGAAACGATAAAATTTTCAAGGGTCTAAATTTTGATGTAGAGGAATTGGTAGAAGAGATAAAGGTGTTGTCGTGGAGGTGGTTATTGGAAAGAACTCACACACCGGCTTGCCTTTTTTATGAGTGGTGTTGGAATCCAAGACTTTGTCTAGAGAGATAAGTGGTAGGAGTTGGGGTGGTTTTAGCAGCTGGTGTTTCTGCTGTCCAGCATTGTTGTGCATTTGTTTTCATTGTGTTGCTGTCTTGGATTTTTCTTCCTGCAGTGTGTGGTGCGGTCAGCATTTTCTCTGCATTGGTGTTGCTTTTTGTTGGGCTGGTACTGTCTTGTAGTGCAGCAGCTGTTTGTTTTGGTTGGTGGGTTCTTTGCGATGGGTTTTAGGCCTTGGCAGCTTGTTTTGAGTGTGTTTTAGAGGTCTAGTGCAGCAACTGTTTGGCTGCAGTAGTTGCGCATGTAGGTTGGGATTTTGGTGGGTCCTCTTCAGTGTTGACGCAGGGGTATGCATGTGTTCCGTCAAATGTATATTTTTGCGTCATTACTTTGCAGGGTGCTTCTTTTGTTTTTGGGTGGTTTTTTAAAGGGGTTTTTGTTCGAGCCTGGTGATTGTATGGCAACCGATTTCCCCTTATTTGTATTTTTTTTTCCTCCACCCGAGCTTATTAGTGCTCCTCGCACGGGCTCGTCGGTTAATAAATTTTGCCGTTTCAAAAAAAAAAGGGAGCATCGAGAGTTTGTCAACTAAAAAACGAAAACGTTTAATAGAATGCATCTTTGTAAACAGATCAGCAATCTGTAAAGAGGAGGAGATAAATGGTAGAGTGATAGTTCCATGCTGAAGGTGATGACGAGTAAGATGACAATCAATCTCAATGTGTTTGGTACGTTCAAGGAATACTGAATTATGAGCAATTTGAATAGCACTCTTGTTATCACAATGCATCGGAGTTGGTTCCGAAAGAGAGATACCCATATCTAACAAGAGCCAACGTAACCAAATAATTTCAGTAGTAGTGGATGCCATAGCACGATACTCAGCTTCTGTGGAGGAGCGAGAGACAATGTCTTGTTTCTTACTCTTCCAAGAAATAAGAGAGTCTCCAAGAAATATACAAAACCATGTAGTGGACTTACGATCTGTCGGATCACCATCCCAATCTGCATCTGAATAGGCACGCAACTCCAATGAAGACGATGAGGGAAAAAGAAGACTTTGAAATTGAGATCCCCGAAGATATCGAAGAATACGAAGAACAGCTGCCCAGTGAACTGTAGTGGGAGAGACAACAAACTGACTCATAACATGAACAACATAAGCAATATCAGGTCTAGTAATCGTAAGATACACTAGACTACCAACCAAAGTGCGGTACAAAGTGAGATCTGGTAGAGGAACACCATCACTGGGAGCGTATTTTACATTCAACTCAAGAGGAGTATCCGCTGATCTAGTATCAGAAAGGTGAGCTTGTTCAAGAATGTTGGCGATGTACTTGGATTGAGAGAGAAGGTAGCCTTTAGGAGAGTAGGTAACTTCAATCCCCAAGAAATAGCGAAGAGTTCCTAAGTCTTTCATCTCAAATTGCTTAGCTAACTGTAATTTTAACTCATCAATTCCACTAACATCGTCACCTGTAATAATCATGTCATCAACATACAAGGAAAGTATAATGCGACCATGATTAGTGGACTTGATAAAAAAGGCAGAATCATGTTCACTAGATTTAAAACCAAGAGATGTGATTACGGTGGAGAATTTCTCAAACCAAGCTCGAGGAGCCTGTTTAAGACCATACAAAGCTTTTTTTAACTTACAAACTTCCCCCTGATTATGAGAAACGCCTGGAGGAGGAATCATATAAACTTCTTCATGAAGCTCACCGTTCAAAAAAGCATTCTTGACATCCATTTGTGAAATATGCCACTGACGTATAGATGCAACTGCAATAAGAGTACGTATAGTGGTCATTTTTGCAACGGGAGCAAATGTTTCTTCATAATCCATACCATACTGTTGAGAGAATCCCTTAGCGACAAGACGAGCTTTGTAGCGCTCAACTGAACCATCAGACTTAGTTTTGATCTTGTATACCCAACGAGACCTAATAGCACGTTTTCCAAGAGGGAGAGGTACTAATTCCCAAGTATTTGTTTTGTGCAAAGCAGAAATCTCTTCAGTCATAGCCTGCTGCCAAAGAGGATCAAGAATAGCCTCTTTGTAGGAAGAGGGCTCAGACAAACTGTGAATAGTTGTTAAGAAAGAAGCAAATGAAGCAGAGTACATAGAATAAATAAATTTAGGTAACTGAGTGGACGTACGTTGACGAGTTGGATAACGAGGAGACGGAGAAGGAGGATCAACAGTCACAGGAGTTGATTGGACAACCGAGGGGACAAGAGGGACATCATCATCTTGGGGAATAGAGTTTATCCTGCAACTCTCAACATTACTATCACTAGAAACATTATCATTAGAACCAAATGGATCAATATGAGTTAGTGACGAACAATTTGTAGACTGAGAGTGAGAGGAAAATGAGTAAAATGGGATGTGCTCAAGAAAAACAACATGACGAGAAACATATAGTTTTCTTGTATGAGGTTCATAACAACGATAACCCTTTTGACCATCTCCATAACCCAAAAAGACACACATAGCAGAGCGAGAAGACAATTTACTACGTTCAGCTTGTGGACGAAGAACAAAACAAGTTGAACCAAAGACTTTCAGAGAGGAATAATCAGGTATAGAGGCATACAATTTTTCAAAAGGAGACAAACCTGATATAACTGATGAAGGGATTCTATTAATAGCATGAACAGCAGTAAGCACTGCTTCACCCCAAAACTCACTAGGAACTGAAGCAGACAACAAAAGGGAACGAGCAGTTTCAATAATATGACGATGTTTCCTTTCAGCAACCCTATTTTGTTGAGGAGTATCAGTACAAGATGTTTGATGAATTGTGCCATCATAAGCAAGTAATTCAGAAAATTTATTTGAGGTATATTCACCACCTAAGTCACAACGAAAGCACTTTATAACAGCATTATGTTGAGTTTTTACCATAGCACGAAACATATGATAAATTTCATAAAATTCAGAACGATTTTTCATAAGATAAACCCAACAATAACGAGTATAATCATCGATGAACGAGACATAATATCTAGATCCACCTTTAGTAAAAACTGGTGATGGACCCCAAACATTCGAATGAACTAAATCAAAAGGTGAGTACGAAACAGAGACACTTTTATTAAATGGTAAAGCTGAAATATCACTGGTTTGTAACTTTCCTAAAGCTCCAGTAGAAGCCAAATACTTTAATCTAGAAGCAGAAACATGTCCAAGACGAGAATGCCATAAATAAAAACTAGAAGAAGAAGAATTCAAACGAAAACTAGATAATAGTTCAGTAGTGGATGTTGCGGCTGCAGTGTCAGAAGCTCGCAAGTCATCCAAAACATAAAGTCCCCCTTGTCTATGGCCTGTCCCAATCAGCTTCCCGGAATGTGGATCCTGTACACAACAAGAATTGGAAGAAAATTTAACTGAATAACCGGAATCACATAATTGACTAACAGAAGCAAGGCTCAAAGTAAGTTTAGGAATATGATAAACATTAGAGAGAGACAAATTAGAGGTAGAGATTGAACCAATGCCTGCTAATGGCATGGGGGTGCCATCAGCAGTATTAACAGACATAGATGAGACATGATTCATAGAAACAAAAGATTTATCATCATAAGACATATGGTGTGATGCTCCAGAATCAAGAATCCATATCGAAGGAGAAATACCTGACACACTTGAAGAGTTCAAACCTTTTGTAGAAGAAACAGACATGGCATGTGACTGAGTGGAAAGAAGCCTCTGAATTTGCTCTGCAATATCAGATATTTGAGGAGCAGTATCGGATGAGTATGCATAACCAGAACTAGATCCAATAGCAGAAGGAGCAGCAGCAACATTTGACGATGGACCCCTGAAATTCTTCCTATTCGCTCTCCCTAATTTTGGACATTGTGCTTTCCAATGACCTTTTTCTTTGCAAAAAGCACATTCATCATTTCCAATCCCAACCCTCCCTTGAGGTTTTCCTCTTTGAACATGAGCAGCAGCAAAGACAGATGGAGGAGTGGAGAGAATACCCTTATCTGACATAGTGGAATGGGTCTTGAGTCGAATTTCTTCTGCCAACAATTCACTAACTACTGATTCAACATTAGGAAGAGGGGTACGATGCAGAATACCCCCACGAAGCCCCTCAAAATCATCACGAAGAGCCATAAGAAACCATACTAGACGTTGCTCTTCCCTTTGATCAATGTAAGCTTTGACTGCTTTCAACTGAAAAGATTCCATAAGAGCCAATTGATCCCACAAATTTGTCATGGCCGAATAGAATTCTTGAATGGTCATATTGTTCTGCTTAAGGGCCCTAATATCACTTTCGAGTTGATAACGTTTTGCAAAATTTGACTGAACATATAATCGTTTCAAATGATCCTAAATCTCTTTAGCAGTGTCATATTTTGCTAGTTGCACACCTATTAACTGATCAACAGAGTTATTAATCCAAGTAATAATTTTTGAATTACTTTTCATCCATGTTTTCAAAGCTTGTGCATATTTATCAACATCCTTTTTATCATTAGGCATAATAAGACTTCCATCAACATAACCCCACATATCTTTTCCTATCAGAAATTTTTTCATCACATAACTCCAATAAGAATAGTTTTGTCCTATAAGATGAACACTAACAGCTTGAAGCGAATCATCCTTATCACTAGCCATACCAAACAATAGAATCCAACAAGCACAATCACTAAAAACAACAACAGAAAATTAGGGATAACCTGTCAGTAACGAACAGAACAAATCCACCAACTAAATAGCACCTGAACCAGAGAGAAGATTGCGCCGGAAAGTTTCGCCGAAAACAGAGGTGTGCGTCGGAGATGGGAACGAAGGGAGGAAACCAAATCAGAGAAGAAATCAGAATCAAATCGCAAAATCAACCATAGCTCTGTGATACCATGTTAACAGAGGCAATCTAACATAGCATTATGAGGGAAGAAGAGAACACAGTACTCATGGAGGAGAGGAAGAACCCGTAAGAGGCTAGGGTTTCATTAACCAAATGAAAGCATAATCTGTACAAAGTTTACAAGATATATATATATATATATATATATATATATATATATATATATATATATATATATATATATATATATATATATATATATATAGACACACACACACACACACACACACTATAGAATAGAAAAGGTCTAAAGTACCCTTACTACTAACTAATAATAACAATAATATCTAACACAATGCATAATATATACAAGGTCCGGGGTTTAAACCCCAGCCACCACAAAAAAAATTGAGTTTTTTTTAAAGACAAAAATACATATTTTGTGTGTTAATGTCCGGTTTAGAGAAGGGATCCTAATTATTAGGACTTAGTTGATAGGTAAATAAAATCTGATAAAAAATTGTTCTAACAAAATTTAACTCGAGTTCTCTCAAATGATTCATTATATGTAGGAACTCATTTAACTCCTAAGACTCAATCATTTGGTACTAAAATTACATCTTCATGAATCATTCTAATCAATATTTGTCTTTTTGTTATAGAATGATACAATATTTGTCTATTCGCCGCTTTATATTTACATGCATGCATATATGCACATCAATTATAGTAAGAATATGATTCCTGTATGATCTTTAACAATCTCGACAAAGATGTATAAAGCATATGCACCTTTTGCTCTTTCAATGTACTTAATTCGAAATCCACTTTGTTTGCAATATTTTACAATAGAGCGCTTTTGGCTTTTCCTAGCATAAGTTCCATTCAGAACCTAATGGCTACTACTTTTTTGTAGACAAAATCAAAACCTAATGGCTACCATGTTATTAAAGTGAAAGCACAATATTAATGAAATTTGGTTACTAAACAGATTGATGCTTTGGTTACTATTATTTTGTAGAGAAAATCTTGTATTTCCTCTCCATGGTTAGGCACTGCCAATCATAGAAAGACAACACATAAATTTTGAACTAAATAAAAAGCAGGTAAATACAATTGAGCCAATTTTAAACTTCCCATTATCCATCCTAGCCCCTAAGTTGAAATGATAGTACTTTCATGTTTGTTTCTATTAGAAAATATAATATGGGGTTTAGGCAAGAGATAACACACTAGTAATTAACTTATTGCAGAATGACAAGGATAATAGAGTGAACATGGGCATCTTTAAGGGGTGCAAACAGTTCTATGGAGCCGAGCCTCTAATAATTTTCTATATATATGTATAAGACTAAAAAAGGTAGTTAAATAAATTAATTGTACATAAAATATCAAATTGTTTGCAATGGCTAAGCGGTAGACCTGAAGCTTCAAGTGTGGGACGTACAAATGGAAATAAGTGACAGATTGAAGGTTAAAAAAAAGGCAACTTTTAAAGTTTAGACGTGTTAAATGCACCATTTCTAAGATAAAGTTTCTTTTTTGATTTCTTATCAAGTCTCTTTAGGGAACTTGTTAGCATTTCCCTTATTATTATAAATGGAAAGGATGCTTACTCCCTCTGAGTAAAGCTTCTTATGAAGGTGTTCTCTGGCATTTATATGATATGCTTATAGTAAATATCATTTTGTTTTTGTAAAAAGAAAAAAAAAATTAATTGTTAACTGTATGGGCTACTTTTATAAATTTGAATTGTTTAGGCTCAATTGTGAAAAATTGAAAAACATGGACCAATTTGAATTATTTTTAAATAAAGCAGGGGGCAATTTACAATTTTCAAAAATTTAGGGAGCAATTTACAATTTTAATAAATTCTAGGGGTCAATTTCTATTTTTTGAAAAATTTGGAAAAATGGAGTTCAACTTGCAAAATTTCAAAAAATTATAAGAAAAAAAGTTGATATTCACATTGTATAGAGTAAAGGAAGAAATTTCAAATTCTTAACTTTTAGTTGTCATTTGAATTCTCTAAATTTAGTTTGGACAAAATACTTTATAAATTTCTATTATTTTGAAAATCCTCACACTTTTTTTGGACAAATGGAAATCCTCACACTTAATCATCAAAACACTAAAATCTACATTGAAGAAATTTATTCCTTCAAAAAATCACTTTACACACTCTTAGCAAATTTGAATAAATATTTTATTTCTATTCTATTTTTTATTAATATAAAATTCATTTTTTACTAACAATAATAAAGGTCCATGTTTGAACCATATTTACGACATCAATGTTAGATGTGATATTTCTAAATTTCATTCATTCATTCAATATATTTTTTTTCTTTCTATGATCTGGACCGACATAAAGTCCAAGGCAAGAAGCCCAACAAAGCGGCCAAGCCAAGCTAGATCCAGTATCTCACACGTGAAAACGTCGCTTAGGTGCACGTCAAACCTTGTGAGGATCACCGCACAGGAGCGCACCACATTCAATCATGGTTGTTCATATCACCTCTAACAGACTCCAGGATTTACGCTGCAAAAATCAGAGACAGTTAACACTCTCCACGACTATATAAGTGCGACTCAGCGTTACGCTCAAGTACACCCATTTCGCACGTTTTCCACCCCTTTCACATATTGACTTGAGTGTTAGAGTGTTAATGTGTCTGCATGCACAATTCTCCTCCAACAACGAAGCGTGCTCTCCTTCTCACCGAAACATCGTGAACCACCACAATAACAACCGTCGATCCTAGAGCTTCACCGCAACGATTCTCTGATCTTCATTGGACATATCACTTTCCATCCCTCTTCTCATGACATCATCAATATGTCAAATTTTCTCTAGATTTTTTTATAGCAAATTTATCATATCATTCTCTTTATTTTTTTTCTCTCTTATGACATTATTGAGGTGTTTGAGTGTTCACCTAACATAAACATTGAATAAATGTTGTTGTTCCTAAAACTAATGTTTTACCTCTGTATTCATCTGCTTAGTAAAAATAATAAAACCTATATTATGCAAGAATTTTTTTATTGGATAACGTTAGAAATTTTTGTTGAGGGATGCTATCGACACATATTTTAATATATATTTTTCAACACACTCATTGTAATTGATTAAAATTTACGTAGATCTAACTAAATTATATTAGTTCTATATAAATTTTGTAGAATACATAGATTTTAACTAATCAAAGAAATTACGTTAAAAATCTTTGTTGCTAACATTTGTTTGCTTGTTTGAACCAAACAAAGAGAGGGAGAATAACCCACCACATTATTCTTGGAACAAAAACCGACCTGAAATTCTCTCTACCGTTTGCCTTTTCCCTATTTGTTTTTTGCATCACTATTACCAAAAAGTAAAACTATTTTTTAATATTTTGGTGCCTTTCACTCTCTTTACTAGAAACCTTAACCTTTCTCACACGCCGCCACTAGCAACTTTCTAGCTTCTTTTTTCACTTCATATATCTCTACCTTGCCATTGAGGATAACAGCACACAACACATCATCAAACATGGGTACAAATGTATGTGTAGAAACCAAGAATCACATACTAGTAATGTTCCTTAGTATTTTATTATTGGGCCAAAAGTATTTCGTTTTTCACTTCATTTTTGTATTTTTTAGAGAATTTCTAATTGGTGTCTACGGGACACCACGCATTAAAGAAACCTACTCTCTCTGTTCCAAATTGTATGTCATTTTAGAAAAAATTTATCCCAAATTATATGTCGCTTTATAATACCAATGAAACATTAATGTTACTTTTCCTATTATATTCTTAACTATTTATTACTCCTTATTTCAATTCTTTAATTTATTTTTCCCATATCATTTATTAAGGACAATTTTGTAAAACAACTCATAATATCTCTTTCCCACACAATATTAATTACATTTCTTAATACGTGTGAAATGTCCAAAACGTCATACAATTTGGGACGGAGGGAGTATATAGTAATATTGCATTAGAAGTTGTATAATCAACTCTTCAAAAATTTAAAAAGTGTTATTTTCAACTTAAAACTTGTTTGTTTTGCTTTTCCTAACTAATGCCCTACATACACCAGTTTTTATAACTTTTTCTTTATTCCAACTTTATAATTTAAAGATTCTTTGCTTTTAAACTTTCACGACATCAAATTATCAATTATGAGATTAAAAATATTTGATCCTTATTCTTTGGACTAATTCTAGTTTACAATCTGCCACATCATAAGTTTTATGTTTAAAAGGTGTAAGAACAAATTATATTTTACGTTTGGAATACCAATATTTCTAAATCAAAATCCGTTGAAGAGCAAAAATGTTTTAACTATTTATTATTTTTATTAGAAAATTACTTTATCATTATTCTCCTTACACCTTTTGGTATTTTTTGTTGCACCTTTTTCAATGTTGTTGGTTGCTCTACTTAAATGTGTCCTTCCCCATGTAACCTTTTCTCTCTTCTCATACATTCTCTGTCTTACCCTTTTACGGTTTTTAGATAACTAGAAGAAGAAAAGGTTTGTTTGTGCTTACCCTTTTTTCTCTTCACTAGCTATTATAGGTAGATTATGTATGATTGATTATATTGAAACAAACAAAGTAGACCCTCTTTTCATCTTCTGTTTTCATCTTTTTCTTCTTCTTGTTTCTCTCACTGTTTGATTCACTACTCTTTTGCAGCAAGAACGAATATTTATCAACAAAAATGGGAGATGATGATAAAGACCATGATTTCTTTTCACACAAATTCCCAACAACCTCTCAGGTAATACAAAAAACTTTGTATAATCACATTTTTGTCTTTCAACTACGGTGTATGTTTGGTATAGTAGGTTACTAGGTTTTATTACTAGGTTTGCAGAATCGCGATGACTTACCATATGCAGCTTTTGTCAGAATGACTCGTCATGATTCTGACAAATCCACTCTAATACCAAACATGCAGACAATATCCTTTTTTGTGTTGTACTAAAATGTTTGATCCAAACTAATTGTGATTTTTCATCTATATTGTATGTTTGGTATCACAGTAAGTTTGCCAGAATCACGAGCCACCGATGTATCTTTTGCAAAATTATGATGGCTTTTCAGATTCTGACAAACCACCGGTGGTACCAAATATTTAGATAGTCTATTTTTTTTCATGTGTTGTATTAAATTATTTGATGCAAACTTTGTGACAAGGTGGTGGAAGAGTTGAAGGAACTATGGAGCATGGCTTTACCAATAACAGCCATGAACATGTTGGTATTTGTTAGAGCTGTTGTGTCTGTCCTCTTCCTAGGTCGTCTTGGTAGCTTAGAGCTAGCTGGTGGTGCACTGTCCATAGGTTTTACAAACATAACAGGGTACTCTGTTCTCGTCGGCCTCGCCTCCGGTCTCGAACCGGTTTGTAGCCAAGCTTTTGGTAGCAAAAACTGGGAACTTCTTTCCCTTTCACTACAACGCATGGTTCTCATACTTCTCATGGCAATTGTCCCCATAAGTCTCCTTTGGCTTAACCTTGAAAAAATCATGCTTTTCATGGGACAAGATGGTAAAATCACTGAAATGGCAGCAATATATTGTTTCTATTCACTACCTGATCTTTTGACAAATACTTTGTTACAACCTTTGAGAGTGTTTTTAAGGTCACAAAAAGTAACAAAACCTATGATGTATTGCTCCCTTATAGCAGTCATTTTTCATGTGCCTTTGAATTATTTCTTGGTTATGGTGATGCAATTTGGTGTACCGGGCGTGGCGATGGCGTCCGTGTTAACGAATATGAACATGGTCGTGTTGATGGCGGGGTATGTCGGGTTGTTTAGAAAGAAGGAGATGATGTTAAGATGGCCGGGATGTGGCGGTGGCGGAGGAGGAATGATGGTGGTGAGTGAAGGTTTGGGGGAGTTGATGAAATTGGCTGTACCTAGTTGTCTTATGATATGTTTGGAATGGTGGTGGTATGAGATTGTTACTGTTTTGGCTGGTTATTTGGAGAATCCTACATTGGCTGTTGCTGCTACTGGGATTTTGATTCAGACAACTAGTATGATGTATACTGTCCCTATGGCTCTTGCTGGCTGTGTCTCTGCTAGGGTATGTCTTTCTTCTCTTTCATTACATTATCGATCAATCATAATCGTCGTAAGCATAACATTGCGTTTAAACGTAACTACTTTTAAGGTTATAATATGATTGATTGCGATTTAGCAACATGCGGATAATTTTACCACGATAATGCATCAAAATTAAACTAATTTTATGTATAAGGAGCATACGAGTCAATAATAGTCTGAATGCGTCGAATGCTAAAGTTTTAGTCCTTGAGTTAACCAGAATTACAAAAATATCTCAAAATGTGTCTCGTTTGGTAGTTTGCGCCTCAAATATATTTCTTTGTTAGCTTGAAATATTGTGTTTTCTATTAGTCATTTTACATGTGTCTTCCGTTAGTTAATTTGATCGGTTTGCGTCTTCTATTAGTTAGTTTGATATTTTTAAAAGATGATAATGACAATTTCTCACACATTTAGAGACAAAGCAAATGTTTTCTATAGTTGCATCAGCATTAGAAACCACTATGTCAAATTTATCATGGGACTACATGTGTACTTTTTTGTTTTGAGGGACTATATTGGATGTTGCGTAATTTTTGGAAGAACAAAATTGGTATTCACCCTTATTTTATTTTAACCTTTTTCTTTATAAGCCAAAAAGCTTTGTTAGCAATAACGATTTTTGTATTTTAATGTTGGTTTTGAGATGAGAGTCTCAATTTTAAAATATTTTCCACTTAGGTTGGTATTGGGTGGGGTGGCATGGAGAATTATAAAATATATACTGAAAATAGTGAGAGAAATGGAGTGGCATGGCTAGTTTGATTTTTATATTCTACATGACTAGATGTTTTGGCAATTTGGCTTCTCGATGTTAGTTTGACGGTAAAGTGTATATGAGAAGGTCTTAGGTGGTTACATGATCAAAAAATTTGATTTGGTCACTAGACACCAAAGCATTGCCAATTTCTTTCTTCTTTTTTTTTTAGTTTTTTTTCTCTCTCTCATTGTTGTGGGGTGTCATTCATTGATTGGATGTGACCAAATTCATATTCATGGTCCAAGACCACCCAAGAATTTTCCAGTGTATATTTAGTATCACAGGATGGTACTATGATTTCAAAAAATCAATTATCATATCAAAGTAGTCTATATTGAGATTGACCATAATTTTGACAAAATCATTAACATATTGTGATTTTGTGAAACTTTAAAGTGTATTTTATGTCAATCTTATTGCTAATCCAAACATACTTTAGTTGTATTTTTTAAGAAAATGATTAATCAAGCCAGAAACATTACAGCGACAACGTCACGAAGGCTTATTACTGTTATACAATTGAAATTCCACTACCCCATCTTCCCGTTTTTTCCGGCCAGCATGAGATGTGATTGGTTCTACGGCAGTTTGGGACGAGTTCGCGAGAAATAGCATCTCTGTAGTAGTTACTTACTACCATTGATTTTTGAATATATTTATATAAAACAAGTTAGTAGAAGTTTGAGATTAAAATTGTTTTCTTCAAAAAGTCAAATATCTTCAAACAAGATTAATTCACATTGACCATTGAAAATGTGTCTTTGATGCACGGATGTGGTCCCTAACATACTATGATGTAGCTAACAATATAGAGTACTATGATTGTACGCTGCCCTACACTAAAATTATCTGAAAAAAAGTATGTAGCTTAGAGTATGCTATGATTAATTGTAGATGCTGCACCACCTTAAAATCATCTGAATTTTTTATTTTTTTGTAGCTTACAATTTTATTTTTTATTTTAAATTTTATTCTCTGTATCTAGTTAAGAAGTATGGAAGTAAATGCTTACAATTTTCTTCATATAGTTTTCTCAAATGTTACTCTTAAACTATTACATTAAAAATTTATCCCACTTTTTTTTTCTATTTAAGGCTCTTCATTTTACTTGTCCTTTAGTGTTGTTTCCAACAATCAAGGATCTCAATTTTTAAATTGTTTTATTCTATAATATAATAAATAATTTAAAACACAAATTCAAGAAACCTTAAACTAGAATTGCACTTCAAAAAAATGCACTTGGTCCAGTAACTGTTGTTACATTCTTACCTACAGAAAACATGCTGCATTGTATAAACCATGATTCCTTCCTAAGAACTTGTTACATTTATTATTTTAGTTTTTTTTTTTGAAGGATTTATTATTTTAGTTTTGATAACTTTCTTTATTTTAATACTATTTTATTGTATTATTAACTTAGTGCTTAGTGTAAAAAAATTAAAATATTAGTACCAAAAGTAGTTGTTTTTACTTTTTCTCTCTCCAATCAGATGCCAAATACACGTGTGGAGATTTTATGCTGCAAATTTGTTTAAAGTTTATACCCTGAATCTTTGTTTTTTTGTTTTTTGGTATAAGAATCTTTGATCTTTTTTCTTTGGTTTCTTTTTTACATTCCTTTTGGGCAAAACGTAAATCCTTAGTTTGTCCTTGCTGAGGTATTGGTTTGTTGCATGATTGCATCAAGTACAAAGGTCCCAATGCAGTTAGGTCACATTTGTAATGTGACTCCACAAAACTAGAACTAATTCATCACTTGTAAGTGCATTTCTGCTTGGCTTGCATAGGAACTTCATCATCATAGATTGCTATTTTACCAAATAATTTAACTATCAAATCCCAAAAGAACCCTACTTTTCTAGTGGGGCCCACAATTATATTTGGTTTTAGGGTTTGTTTTAATTAATGTTGACACTCTCTCATATCCTAATGTTTTGTTGGTTATGGTACTAATATCAAATCATTTAATATAAGACATCATATATGCATATTTAATACATAAAAACGCGTAGATGAGATGATACAGATCTCTTTTAACTTAACCAAGGTCCTGAATTTGAATCCGAGCATGTAGCTGCGTTAAAACAACTCTTAGGGATACTATGATTAGTAGTATAGTTTTTTAAACATATTAAAAATCTACTTGAAATCTAAACTGTTTGATATCGTTTCATGGTCATCGAAATGACGACTGCGTAAATACGATCTTTTGATGATTGCAAGTCATAGCTTGATTGATATTTCAAATTGTTGAAATTTTTGTAGTACTTGAACAATTAATAAAAGCCTGCATGAAATTTATTATAATGGCAAAGTATAATCATTTTCAATTCAATAAATGCAGGTAGGGAATGAGCTTGGAGCTGGTAAACCATACAAAGCAAAGCTAGCAGCCATGGTAGCCCTAGGATGTGCATTTGTGATGGGTTTTATCAATGTAACATGGACAGTGATCCTTAGATACGGATGGGCCGGGCTATTCACAAACGACGAGCCCGTCAAAGCCTTGGTTGCATCAGTCATGCCAATTATGGGCCTATGTGAGCTTGGAAACTGCCCACAAACAACCGGCTGCGGCATCCTTCGTGGAACTGCCCGGCCCGTCATAGGCGCCAACATAAACCTAGGTTCATTCTACTTTGTCGGTACTCCGGTGGCCGTGGGCTTGGCATTTTGGTTCAAGATTGGGTTTAGTGGGCTTTGGTTTGGGCTTTTATCTGCACAAGTGGCATGTGCTTTGTCAATTTTATATGTTGTGATTATAAAAACTGATTGGGAAGCTGAGGCTTTGAAGGCAGAGAAGCTAACAAAGGTAGAGATGGTGATTTGCAATGAAAGTAAGAAGAATAAAGACAAGAAGAAAAATGAAGAATGCAAGGGTTTATTATTAGAGAATGAAAATGGGAACAAAATTGACATGTGCTAAAAAAAGACACTATAACCTAGAAGAGAATGATGTCTATAATGACATTGGGATTTTGTATGTTGGTATAAAAGATTAGATATTGTCGTTTAGTAAATTGGATTTGGAGATTTATGAGTGGTGCCTGCATCTATGTGATTGATGGGGTTGCTTTTCAGGAGGATATGTTGTTTTCTTTCATCTTTCCTTTCCTTTTCATTTTTTGAAAAAGGGTTTTTGATGAACAATGTATCACTTTCTATACCAACAATGGTTACACATATCACATTAGCTTATTGTATTTTTTTAGTGTGTTTGGTTCTATCTTAACCAAAATTGATTTAAAAAAATTAATTCAAGTCAAAAAACGAGTTTAATATAACTTGATTTTGTAAAATTGATTTAATGTGATTTTTTTTTTTTTTTTTGTACGATTCAACGGGAAGTGTTCTATGTTTATACATCAACATAAAAATTAGTTGAATAATACATTTAAGTGTAACAATCACATTTGAAGTAAAAAAAACTACAAATTATATCCGAATATAGTAGAATTAAGTCTAAAGATAAAATCAATTAAACTTGAGTATCAATTAATTTTGCTTCAATTAAGTAAAAAACTGCAAAATTTATGTTGAGTAAAAAATTACAAATCAGTAACTTCAATTAAGTGCATGTTTTCAATCAAAAAATAAAAAGAAATATATACCGGATGTCATAGTATCCTTTACAAAATTACAATGATTGATCATGATTTCGATAAACTCATAACAATACTAAATATGCATCAATTTATTTAGGTTGGCATAATGGTATTCCTTTGAGATTTTAAAATATACTCTTCTCAAGATTTTTTATTCGATTTTTTTCATTATCAATTTTGATGAACTAATTCATACACATTTTTACTCTAGCTTTAAATGGTCTCCTCACAAATGGACGTTTGGAATGAACCCTTCAAATTAGTCGATTATCGGAATAGATACCAACTTTTCAATTTATTATTTTACTAAAGATGCACTACAATCATTTTTTATGGCAAAATTAATTCTACAGAAAAACACACACACACACAAACATGTCAATTCTAGTTTTCCAATTTTAGAATCAAATAGTATAAGAATTTCTAAAAGCAATACCAAATATACACAGAATATTTTAAAAAATACACAGAATATTTTAGGGAGATGGGAAAATAGGGTAGTGAAAAA